>NC_080472.1:12084877-12756127 GCF_030265055.1 Doryrhamphus excisus
TTCAAAGATCGCAAATCGTTCTTTGTGATAAATGTATTGCTACAAAACCAGCACAGCGTCAAAGTCCAGCATTATTAATATGAATACCGTATTTTCCGGACTATAAGTTGCACTTTTTTCTTAGGTTGTTTGTTCCTGCGACTTATAAATGAAAAACTGTTGATGTTACATAAACCCTGGACACCTTTTCTGTTCATGTTTATTTATTGTGTTAGCATATCTTACACCTTTTCAGCCTGTTCTCTATTCTTTTATTGTTAGAACTTGCCTTCCAAGAGGACGTAATGTCTGTTTCGGTCATGTAGTTTGTGAAATAAAATACCTGAAAAAATGCGACTTATACTCCAGTGCGACTTATGTATGTTTTTTTCTACCCATTTATGCATTTTTGGCCTTGTGCAACTTATGATAATGGTAATGGTTTAATTTCGTTTGAACATGCATCAGATTCCAATTGAGTGCATCCCATAATCAGTTCCCAGTTCCACATGTCCAAAAGGAGTAGGAAGAAGCAAAGCTTATTAAATCCTACCCCTCCATCTGGTACTTTTACACTCAGTAACTGTTACATTTGTTCACTTCCTGCTTTCCATAATACAGTTTTTTTTTATTATTATTATTTAATAATGCACCTCGTACCGAAGTAGGAGGTGATATGAGCATCCAATGCCATAATGGGTACCATAGTGCGTGTCAATATAGTGATATATATAGCACATCATGACTGGTTCAAGACTCTTCATCCTTGTATTTAGCAAACATCAACTGCTTGTATTGTTTCTTGAATTGGCTCATCGTTGTGCATTGTTTGATTTCCTTACTCAATCCATTCCATAGTTTGATTCCACATACTGAAATGCTATGGCTAGCATAACGTAGTCCTAGCATAGAAGTGTTTCAAATTTAGTTCTTCCCTGAGATCATATTTCTCCTCCTGATTTTACGTACATTCGTCACGATTCCACATTCACTTTGAGGATTTTTGCCAAGAAATGACGTAAACCGTTCGGGAACCCAAAATGTTAACAATGGTTTAATTTCAGTTGACCATGCATCAGATTACAATTGAGTGCATCCCATAATCAGTTCCCAGTTCCACATGTCCAAAAGGAGTAGGAAGAAGCAAAGCTTATTAAATCCTACCCCTCCATCTGGTACTTTTACACTCAGTAACTGTTACATTTGTTTACTTCCTGCTTTCCATAATACAGTTTTTTTTATTATTATTATTATTTAATAATGCACCTCGTACCGAAGTAGGAGGTGATATGAGCATCCAATGCCATAATGGGTACCATAGTAAGTGTCAATATAGTGATATATATAGCACATCATGACTGGTTCAAGACTCTTCATCCTTGTATTTAGCAAACATCAACTGCTTGTATTGTTTGTAAGTTGAAGTATTTGTGATTTTAGAAATAAGGAGTTAGTATGTTCTCTGTAGGCGGCATTATGAATTATCCTTACTGACCTTTTTTGCAGTACATTTAGCGAGTGAAGATTGCTTTTATAGTTATTAGCCCATATTTCCACACAATAAGTAAGATATGGTAGAACTAGAGAGCAAAAATAATATTCTACCTAATTATGCATTTTTGGCCTTGTGCGACTTATAGTGCAGAAAATACATTATTATTGGGACAATTGGTTGATTTTATCTTCTCAGGGGTGTCAAACTCCTCTTCTTGGTCGGTCGCATTCCGGTTTGCCTGAGAGGGACAATAAAAATATATCAACTACTCTGTTATTAGGATTTTTGCTAACAAATTGATAACTACTTCATGTATGGTAATGTATCATGTATTTGATACAATGGTCTCCGTTTGATATGCACTCCCAGTTTGTGGGAAAAATATATATATTCGACTGAAATATATCGGGATATGAGTTTTGGTCCATATCGTCAGGTAAACTAATCGTGTTTTTAGTGTGGTTTCAGCGTGTGTGTGCATATTCTTGAGGTTTTTTTTTACAAGTTCCTAAAATTTTCAAGATGAGTTACCGAAGTTGTTGAAGTAGGGTTAACCGTAACCGTAGTGAAGTAAATACACTCCTTAAATGTGATCGATTAAAGAAAGCATTGAAAAGGCTTAAAAAACAAGACAAAATTCCTGGTTTAACAACATGCAACAAAAATTGTGTGGATATTGGTTAATTTCACAGTCCTACACTTGACAGTGTAAATTCTTCTTCTTAAAAAAAAAGCTGTATGAAAATAAGTGTTATCATTGATAATTCATATTATAAAATAAATCCTGTGAATTCCTACAACAACAGACTCAAAGTGTAAAATACCTTTTATACTTTCTGTGTGTGGACAAGGCGACATGCAAAAAAAAAGAAAAAAACAGCTGAGAACTCATCCGGCCTCCTTTTAGCCCTCGGGCTTCAAAACAGCGACAGGCACGGGAACAATGCCGGTCTGCTCAGAGGAGGTAGAACCGCAGACCAGGAGGGGGGTCCAAGGTCTCCAATTAAACGTCTGCTCTGGTGTAGAACCCCTGCCTGGCTGGGGTGGGCATGCAGGAGGCGTGTTGTTAAAGAGCACACTTCTACTACTTTTTCCTGAAATAATATCAAGAGACATTATTTTGTCGGTTTTGGACTAAATGCTTGTCATGAGAAACTTTTATTTCCCTGCTATTCTTCACGTAACGGCACTAAGCCATCTAATCATTCCACATATTGAATATGTATTGACTCATTGAACTGTGCCTTGACTCGTTTGTTTGGCTCTCCGTCCGTCTCCCGCAGGTCACCCTGAATGAGAGCGAGCTGTTTGAGCTGGATCATCTCCAGCATCCCAGCAGTAGGTGAGTCCTGGGACACATCAGGGATCATTTTGTTGGAAGCTTGGAACGTTGATGGTTAACCAAAGAAGGTTTTAGCTTTGGTGAACATGATTTAACACACAGCAGGCTTATGTTTACTGTGCTTGTCACTCTCCGGCAAATCCAATCTGTTCCCATCTCAGCGCCTCTCTCGGTCATATATGAAGGAAAGCAGCGAACCACTGGAAAGAGTAAAATGTAAAAACAATGAAGCCACAGGATTGAACAACGATTAAGGCCGGAAAAAGTACAGTAAACCTCGGATATATCGGATTCAATTGTTCCCACTGGTTTTGTCCGATATAAGCGAAATCCGTTATATGCGTATACCGGAAAATGTCCGTTTTACGCATATACCGGAAAATGTCCGTTTTACGCATATATCGGATTTTATCCGTTATAAAAAGGCACTTCCTTGACTATGTTTCACTATGTTACCTGGACGCGCAGGCAACGCTGCAAACGCTGCAAATGACGTCGTATAGCGGCCTGTCACGATTCGGCGAATCGGAGCGCCACGATGCGGCCATCCGATATATGCGAGGGAAATTGAATGGAAATGCATTGGAACGGGGCTGGAGATTTTGTCCAAAATAGGCGAAGTCCGTTATAAAAAATCCAATATATGCAATGAATTTTTATTGGAAATGCATTACAGAAAATTGGTTCTTTTTTATCTGTCCGTTGTGAGCGAATTTCCGATATATCCGAGTCCGATATATCAGAGGTTTACTGTATATAGACAATAAACATACAGGATTTAGTTGACCTTGAGTGGCACCTAGAACAGGGTTGTCCAAACCGTTACCTCTGTCACGGTTTTTCTAAAATATATTAATAAATTGTGCTGTTTTGTGCTTGAACACAGCCCATTATTCGCAAAAAATTGGCATATTTGAGCAAACGTTATGTATTTTTTGCATAAATTAATTGAAATGCAAATATACACTACCGCTCAAAAGTTTGGGATCACTTGGAAAAATGTTTGGCCAGTCTGAGATATGGCTTTTCCTTGGCCATGAAGTCTAAAGTCCTGAAGTGGCCGCTTCACTGTTGATACTGACACTGGTGTTTGACGGCTACTATTTAGTGCAGCTGCCAGGTGACCACCTGTGAGGCGTCTTTGTCTTAAACTACACACTCTCACATATTTGTCTGCATCGTTTTTCTGTCCTTGTTAGACCCAGTTTGTGCTGCTATTTGAAGGGAGTAGTTAACAGCATGGTAAGAGATTTTAGTTTTAGTTTAAATTTTTTAGATGGCTTTTCTAATAATCTATTAGCCTGATAAAATGATGAACTTGGATTAGCAGCCATACCAGGAGATTGATGCAGAGGACTGACAGTTGTTGATAGTAGGCCTCTATGCAAAAATGTACATCCTTCTTTGAAAATCATCTGATTCATTTGAATTGTTTGTGAAATGGAAAAAAATGTTTGTTAAATGCATGAAAATTAGTTTTTCTTTGGGAAACAAAGAAATTTGCAAGTGATCACAAGCTTTTGAGCGGTAGTGTAAGTCCTTCGAAAGACGCATTCAAGGCTGCACAATTTATTAATATATTTTAGAAAAACCGTGACAGAGGTAACGGTTTGGACAACCCTGTTCTAGGTGCCACTCAAGGTCAACTAAATCCTGTATGTTTATTGTCTATATACAGTAAACCTCGGATATATCGGACTCGGATATATCGGAAATTCGCTCACAACGGACAGATAAAAAAGAACCAATTTTCTGTAATGCATTTCCAATAAAAATTCATTGCATATATTGGATTTTTTATAACGGACTTCGCCTATTTTGGACAAAATCTCCAGCCCCGTTCCAATGCATTTCCATTCAATTTCCCTCGCATATATCGGATGGCCGCATCGTGGCGCTCCGATTCGCCGAATCGTGACAGGCCGCTATACGACGTCATTTGCAGCGTTTGCAGCTTTGCCTGCGCGTCCAGGTACATTGGAAACATAGTCAAGGAAGTGCCTTTTTATAACGGATAAAATCCGATATATGCGTAAAACTGACATTTTCCGGTATACGCATATAACGGATTTTGCTTATATCGGACAAAACCAGTGGGAACTGAGTTTTACTGTATGCCTAGAGCTTAGATGCCAGCGTACCCCCGCCACCCTAATGAGGACAAGCAGCATAGAAAATGAATGAATGAACTAGGACTAATACAAAATGAGCTGCTGGCTGAAAATGGCCCCCCAGGCTGCATTTTAGACACCTTTGCTTTAGAAGAAATTATTTTGTTTTCAGGTCTTCTTTCCAATTGATTGCAATTTTGCACCTAAAAGGGATGAAATGAGCCAATGAGCCATCATGACTGTAGGTACAAATGCCTGACTTAACAACATGAGCCAAATGGTGTCTTTAAGTGGTCCTACTACAGTACATAATGTGTAGGGATTGGCTAATTGCTCTTTGATTTGTTTCTTCGTTAGGACGCGTGTGATCCTCCGTCGGCCTCCCGCCAACACACAAGCGCCCTCGTGGGTATAGACCCTGGCCCCAGAATGTCCCAGGGCTGCTGGCTGGTAATTAAATTGTTTGCCTGATTCCCGCTCCTTACCACGCAGTTCATCTAATTAAATCAACAGGTTTGCACAGCGCAGCCTTTGCCTGGTAATTGGCTGCTCGTTAGAACTCTGCTGCCGCAAACAAATTGGGTAATTACCCCTAAAGTGGCGTCGATGTCAGGGCCTCATTTACCTGATTTCTGTTTGTGCATTGTTGTTGTTGCTGTCATTGTTTTGGTGAGTCTGTATTAAAGGTAATTAAAAATGGCTAATTGGGTGGAGCAGAGGCAAAGTACTGTTTGAATTTTCACCTGCCCAATTTTATTTGCTTACTTAGGGCTATATTTATTCATAATAACCTAATCAAGCAGTGGCCTGTCAATCAATTAGATAATAAAGAGCTTGACTGGAGGCAAGGAAGATGATTAGTTTGTTGTTTGCTGGAACTACTACTTGTGGCGCTTTGGGAGTAAACACCACGTTAGCTCCTTGGATGAATTTTTAAATATGCGCGTGATAATTAAAATAAGGATTAATGTAGTAGTTTCAACTAATTCCAAATTGCATTCACATCAATGGATTTAATTTTCGAATGACTTTGATTAATTCATTTACAGTGGTGTGAAAAAGTGGTGTTTGCCCCCTTTCCTGGTTAACTTAAATCAGGGGTGCTCATTAAGTCGATCGCGGAGGTGGTACTGGTCGATCGCGGCGTGACATTAAAAAAATATCATCCTCGCATCAATGCCGTCACTTGATTGATATACAGGGCAGCCATTTAGATGACAACTGAATGTTGCCCTTCGGGTGACCAATCAAATCAAACAACGTCTCTAAGTGCAGCAGAACTTACGATGTCAGCCTATCATCCATCCCAGTTACTTGATTGACATACAGGACAACCAGTCAGATGACAACTGAATTTTGACCTTTAGGTCACCGCTCATGCGTAAACAACGATGCAAAGTGCTAAGCTAGTCAGCGAATTGCGTCAGATTTTAAGCCCTCGCTAAAGTTTATGGTCACTAAAATGAGTGAAGTAGCTGGACCAAGTAAAAAGGCAAAAACATATCACTTCCATACGGAATGGGAGGTGGACTTTTTTTTCACAATGTCTTTTTCGAAGTGCGTTTGCCTGGCTAACCTGGCTATCAGCAGCTACTGTCCGGACTATGCATCCCTGGCTGGTTCAATTCAGTGCAAGTCATCAAAGTAAACTCAGGTAATTACAAAAAATGTTAATAGTTAATTATGTGTGTTTTGCAATATTGGCTCATTTGGTTATGTAAGGTACATCAACATACATTGTACGTACAAATAATCCTCAATACATTTGAAAATAAATAGATGTTTTGCATTTTTGTAGTGGGTAGATCATTTTGACTCGGTCATTTTAAAAGTAGCTCGCATGCTGAAAAAGTGTGAGCACCCCTGACTTAAATGTTTCACATCATCAAATCCAATTTTTATATTCGTCAGTGACACACCAAATGAACACAAAATTATGTTTTTAAATTAACTTTTAGTTATTATGGGAGAGAAAAAAATTTCCAAACCTGCAGGGTCCCATGTGAAAAAGTGATTGTTCCGTCTTTTTAAAACACGAGATGATGAGATCTATGAGTCTGGAAAAGGTTATGAAGCCATTTCTAAAGCTATGGACTCCAGCAAACCACAGCGAAAGCCAGTATTCACAAATGGAAAAAACACGGAGCAGTGGTGAACCTTCCCAGGGGGGACCGGCCAACCAAAATCACCCCAAGAGCGCAGCAACGACTCTTCCGAGAGGTCACAAAAGACCCCACGAAAACACACCTCCGTTAAGGTCAGTGGTCATGACTCCACCATAAGACAGACACCGGGCAGAAACGGCCTGCATGGCAGAGTTCCAAGACCAAAACCACTGCTGAAAAAGAAGAACATTAAGGCTGTCTCAATTTTACCAGAAAACATCCTGATGATACGCAAAAGCTTTGGGAAAATACTTTAACTTTTTTTTTTTAAGGTGTGTGTCCCATTACATCCGGTGTAAAAGTAAGGCAGCATTTTAGAAAAAGAACATCAAACCAACAGTAAAATATGGTGGCGGTAGTGTGATGGCCTGGTGCTGTTTTACCGCTTCACGACCTGGAAGACTTGCTGTGATAAATGGAAGCATATACGTGTCCTCCAATTACAACAGTGCCGTTAAGAGACTCATTGCAAATGATTGCAAACGCTTGATTGCATTTGCGACCAGTCCAGGGGGTACCCCGCCCCTCACCCACAGCTGGGATAGGCTCCAGCATACCCGTGACCCTAGTGACGATAAGCAGCATAGAAAGCGGATGGATGGATGAATGCTGTGTCGCTGCTCAGGGTGGCCCAACCAGTTATTAGGTTTAGGGGGCAATGACTTTTTCAGACAAGGCCAGCTAGGTTTGGATTTTTTCTCCCTTAATATTAAATGGGGCGGTACGGTGGTCGAGTGGTTAGCGCGCAGACCTCACAACTAGGAGACCTGAGTTCAATTCCACCCTCTGCCATACTCCGGTTTCCTCCCACAAAGCTAAGTAGTATTAGTATTTATTGTCAATTTCTGTGAAGATTCAACATTCATAAATAGAGCATAGAAAACCTGTGGAAATACAATTGTACTATTATTAGAGCCCTCTAGACGGGATATAAGACCCCTATAATCACCTTTAAACTCATATTACCCAATGCAGTAGACATAATCAGAGAAATAAGCCATTTAAGACGTAAATAATAAATGAGTTCTGGACGTGTGGACAGGAAGTGAAGTCGGGTTTTACTTTACTTGGTCTATGTTATTATTATTATTATGACTACGACCATGATGACTATTATAATGTTATTATTGTGCCTATAGTTGGTTTACAATTTATGCTTTATTATGACATTTTAGGGCGGCACGGTGGTCTAGTGGTTAGCGCGCAGACCTCACAGCTAGGAGACCAGGGTTCAATTCCACCCTCTGCCATCTCTGTGTGGAGTTTGCATGTTCTCCCCGTGCATGTGTGGGTTTTCTCCGGGTACTCCGGTTTCCTCCCACATTCCAAAAACATGCTAGGTTCATTAGCCACTCCAAATTGTCCATAGGTATGAATGTGAGTGTGAATGGTTGTTTGTCTATTTGTGCCCTGGGATTTGCTGGCCACCGGTCCAGGGTGTACCCCGCCTCTCGCCCAAAGACAACTGGGATAGGCTCCAGCACCCCCGCGACCCTCGTGAGGAAAAGCGGTAGAAAATGAATGAATGAATGAATGAATGAATATTAAATGGGCCCCATCCTGGAATCCAAGCAACAACAGCCATGTTGCACCTTAACACCAACAAGCAGGTACTGTTTCTTTCATTATCACAATTTCAGAATAAAATGTAATACGATCCTCCATAAACACAACACATGACAAGCTCATGTGATGAGATTTGATGACGATAAATGGACAGAGTATGTCTACATTTGGTTTGAATGTGCAGTGTGGATTAAACTTGGTTTTATGTTACAGTTTCTGCACCAATAGAGTCACACCCAAAGTGGAGCGTACCCATCGTAAGGATCCAGGTTGCCTTATAAAGAAAGGTAAACACGAACTTGAACACCGGATTAATGAAAACATAACCACAGGTAATAATCTGTACTTCTCACGTATACTGGAGTTAACATATGTTCAGATGGAAGACAAAAAGATGCTTTGCTCTGGCAAATATGTTGCATCATTAGCAAGTGTTACAGTATATTTGGCTCACGGCTTTGTGAATGTTGGCGGTGCTCATGCACACTCACAGTCGTCAGGTGGTGCCATGCATACTTGTTGTTTCACTCAGCCATAGAAATAGTGCAGACAGATCAGCAACGCTTGGACCGGGGGTGGCTCCCCTGCTGCTCGCTATACGTACGTTCTGCAAAACACAAACATTGCAGCTGTAATTCAGGAATGCAGCCATCTTGGTGAAAGCCTGACAAGCGTTGCAAGCAGTTGGGCCCAGGTGTGTTTGGGATTCCTCGTAGCGAATGAATGTGGTGAGTTAAATGGGTGTGGGACAGGGTTGCAGTCATTCCTCCTTCGTGTTAAATAGAGCGAGAACAAGGGGCCTAAGATGCTCCTATATGGGTCTCCGCCCCCAAATGATGTACGTAAGTCAACGCCTCTTGGCTTGATCTCGTAAATAAGAAACATTTTTGCATACACGTGGCGTCCAAGACAATAGCCGAATTAACAGCGAACGAAAGCATTACAGTTAAGTAATTAATGACTTTTTGGGAGTTTGTACGTAACCATGAAACGGCGAAATGCGCAAACCAAAGACCTGCAACCTGTAATCTTATGAACGACTTAGCTGAGCTATCGCATTCATTAAACTGTGCATGTAAACCTATGCCATCATCAAAAAAATGTGCCGGAATTAGCACGTTAGCATATTAGCACGACATGTAATTCACTCCATCTCCTGAATCTCTGCCACTGACTTGTCTCTTTGTGACGGCGCCGCCTCCTCTCAGATGTGTGTGTGTGTGTGTGTGTGTTTGTGCATATGGGCCCATTTCAGCATGCATGCGCCGCCTAATTAAGACGAGGCAGCCCGATGTGTTAATGAGCTCCCTCATTAGGCAGTAGTTCTCCTCGTTAGGCAAAGAGGCGTCGCTGGTGGAGGAGCGACGAAGCGGCTCCTTCTCGGGCTCCTGCTGCGTTCGCTGTGTCGCATGGCGAAGGAGGGATTATCCCCCGCCCGCCAGTGAGGAGGAGGGGTGAGATCTGGGGCGGAGATGGGAAAGCATTTTTTGGGGATCTGGTGTTAGTGTTAGCGCAGGTGGATATGATGCAGCTTTTGCACACGATGGAGTCTTATTAGACTCTTTACTGATGTTAAAGCAGACGTTTAATTGCTGACCAACCGGCATGCTGTTTTTCTTCTTTTACGTTTTACCATTAAAATTTCTATTTTTGACACGGCTGGCACCCCCTCCCTCTCTAGACGCCACCCCTAGCCTGGTATTGATGTTCTCCTCTAATTTTGAATCAACATTTGCAATAAAATTGAGTGTTATAATTATTAGATTAGATTCATCTCAAGAACCAAGCCCTTTTCTCTCTTTAATATGTCTCATACACTTATGAAATACATTTTAAAGCCGAACAAGCACCATGCATGAACAGATGGAATCGGAGTCAAGGTGTTGAAGTGATATCAATATCTCACTCACAGCAACCACGGTGCGTTCAACAAAGGCTCAACATATTGCAAAATTTCAACGCTTGACCAAAAAAAGCACTACCAGCGAAGCATAAAGGCAGCTTCAAACACATGCAGCAAAGCCGATAACGTACACAATCATAACGTTCATTGATATCTATCGTGCTGCCATCTTGGAGACACTGACAGCTCGATGCACATTGCTAAATAAAACGCCAGTAAACGGAAATTGCTGCGTATTTAGCCCTGAAATGAACCCTATACTTAGGGTATAGATCGTGTAAAAAATACGAATTGAATTCACAGTGAGAACACTTGCATGTGACAGCCATGAACGCACACAAGCAAAGTGACATATTCACAACAATAATAACGTTCATTAATGATATGTTTTCTTGCTCTTTTTCAAATGGTCTTCAATTTGGATCAAGAGTGTATATTTACATACCAGTGTTACCACCCTCTTTCACCAGGATCCATGCAGGCAGGCTACCTTTAGCCTGAAAGACCTCTTTCATTTCACGTTGCCGTCTTTTGTCCCCGCTTGCCAAATGACTGGCTGACACTGCGTTTGTATTACTGAGGATTTTAATTACGGCTTGAAATAGCTCCCGCAGCCATATGGCAACAAACTCCAGACATATGTGCCGCCAACGGTCCTGTGAAAAACTGCCTCCCGTGCCGATGGAAGAGACAGTTTTTCACTTTCCTCAGGAAAAAGCAAAAAGACACCTGAATGCTCCGCTTCCCCACCCCCCTGTACTCCCCCCACCTACACAGTTTGTCCCACTTCCCCACTTCACACCTAGTAAGACTTCTGATTAGGATGCAGCCATCTGTCCTCGCTTCAAATATTAGCCGACTTTTAATGGCATCTAATTGTTTCTGTTTTTGCACATTAGTTGCAGAAAACCTTCACAATTTTTCATCACACTCAGGTGAAATAATACTTTGACCCTCTCGGTTCCTGCGGATCAGCATCCGTCAACGGTAGCTTGAGATCATCGGGGACTGATCTGCTGCACATTACAGTACACTTTGTCAACATTTTATATCGCCATCATTTACAAAGAGCTTTTTCTAATGTTGACGCTGAGAAGTAAGGCAAAATGCGGCACACTGTTAGTACCCGGATGTTGCACTCAAAACACTCAAAGTGGTGCTTGTGCAGTACTGGGGACTTCCCTGCCTCAGTAGTTATCATCTTGGCGACGGAGCGGACGGGGATGTCCTACCTTTCCAGACTTCACGAGGGCCGTATCCTACTCATTTCAGGGGCTTTTAAAATGATAATGATAATGGTAATCAGCAAATAAATGGATATTGGATGTACAGTAATCCCTCTTTTATCAAGATTAATTGATTCCAGACGTGCCTATGATACCTGAATTACCTCTCTAAGTAGTATTCCTTATTTGTAAATGGGATATTTTTGCAGTCAGAGCATCAAAAACCTGCCTTAATACAGCTTTTAACATGATTAGAGCTCTCTAGATCTGGAATAACACCCCTATAGCTTAATTAGTGCTTAATTGCTGTAATTCCGCTGTAAATGACGTTGGGGATTCAGAGTGGAGTTTCGGCTTTCATCAGGGATTTTTATTTGGACATTTGTGAGAATCACCACAATTACTGACACCGAGTGACAATACTACTCTTCACGACATCTTTGAATGCGTCTTCTGAATATCTTATGTTTATATTAATTCCACCATGCTTGACTGATAATGTTTTTCGTCAAGTGTTGAGATTTGTCGGGCCTTGAATGCACCATTGTTTCATGCTGTGATACATATGTATACGTTTTCTCGCCTTTAGAAGCCCCAGCATGCCCAGCCTGTGTGTATTCACACACAAATACATACACAATTTTCCGCCTACAATATATCAATTCAATAATAAAAAAAAATTTGTCTTATTTTATCCATAAAAGTGTCATGCAATCTGTGCTTTTGTCCAATTTTTCAGGAGCACATGAAGCGTTTTGAAGGGGGAAACATTGACTATTAATAGACTATTAATAGTAGCGCAGTGGGCTGGTTAAGTTGTGTGTCACATGCTGTGTTGACTTGTATTTGTTTGGTACCGTGGGTGAAATAATACTTTGATATTTGGTACCGTGGGTGAGGTCCTTTGCACGTGAAAAGCTACTAAAACCATCAAAAGTTTGTCTCAGGCTACTTGCAAGTCCAGTTGCAGGCTTGTATGTTAAAGGGGACCTATTATGCTTTTTCCGCTGTCCTGACCTACAAATGAAGTTAGAATGTTGTATTCCGGTGTTAAGCCATGCCAAAGTTTCAGGGAAGTGAGCCCTGAAAGACGTTTGGGATCAAACCGCTCGGTTTTAGAAGGCGTGGTAAAACCCTTTATCAACTCCTATACTTAGAGTTGCTTTCGCAGTTAGCAGCACAAACTGTAAGTCCTTCTAAGCACTCGCAAGCAGGACCAATCACAGCAGAGTGGGCGTGACTGGAGGCGGGCTGTGGGTTTTTTTTTTTTTTTCAGAAAGCATAAAATCCAAAGAAATACAGCTGGAATAGGTGCCGATTTTGGAAGAACTTGAAAGCTTTCTGTGCTGGTCTCTTACTGGTTTTTAAATGTCTTAATGGCACCTTCTTATTAATCTGATCTGCTTTTACCATATCAACCCCCGCGGACCCTGCGGTCCTCTGGCACTGGCCTTTTAACAATACCAAAACCCAGGACAAAAACCCACGGTGAGGCAGCATTTAGCCACTATGGCCCCCACCTGTGGAACAGCCTGCCGGAGAGCCTCAGGACTGCAGAGATTGTTGATATTTTTACAAAAAGATTAAAGACACACCTTTTTAATCAGGCTTTTAACTCATATTTTTAAACTTTTCTTATGTTTTTATCTTTTTAGTCCTATTTTATGCTTTTAGTTTTTAGCTTTTAACTCCAGTATTTCCTCAGGGGGGGTCCTCCACACTGGGGGCTGTGTTGGGTCTGCTGAGGGGGTGCCATCCTTGGGTCCCTTTGACCCAGCCGGCCGGGTGTTCCTCCTTTTAATGTGGGAGTCCGCACGTCTGTCGGAGTCGGGGGGGCCCGGGTGCTGGTCCCCCGATGGCACGGCCTGTAGCTCCTCCCAGTGTGGACGCCACTTGATCCTCAGTGCCATGCCATGTCTCCCTACTGTGTGATTGTGTGTGTGTGTGTGTGTCTAGTATGAAGGGTAGGAGGGAGGGGCTTTCTTAGTATTTGTTTTTCCTTTTTAATTGTGGTAATTGGTTTTAATTCTGTAAAGCACTTTGTGTTGCATGTCTTTGCAGGAAAAGTGCTATACAAATAAAGTTGATTCGATTTGATATCATGGGTAGCTGCTCTGCAGGAGTACACAAGTCGAAACAAAAGTGTCACAATCTGCATCTTTTCCCGTGTGACAGTTTTGTGTTTCTTCTTGTCTCCCTTCTGTTCCTAGTTCATGCCCTTATTTTGTATTCACTTCCTCTGTTACTCTGTTCTGTTTTCCATCGAGTTCCATTATCTCCTGCCCCTGTTTTCCATTATTTGTGATTCCTATTTAGTTCAGGTGCGCGGCCCTTTCTTTGTCGGTTTGTTGCCATGTTTGAGTTTGCCATGCTAGTGCATTGTTCTGCTGCTTAGCACAGTTAAATATATTTTTACCTGCATTTGGGTCCTTATCTCTGCATCCTGGGGTCGAAGCGTAAAACTCACAAGCCGGAACGTGACAAAAAGTGCCAAGAAATGAGCATTGCGGATCCTCTTTAAAAGTTATGCTATTTACTTGGGAAGCGTTCAGTATTTAAAGCAGCTGTCAGTATGACGGAGTGTACATGAATGCAAATGACACCCTTCTGAGCAACAATGGACGTTAAAGGAAGTTATCGGATGCTGCGCTCATTATTTTTACACTTCATTTTCACGTAATTGTTACATGCCTGGGTGTCTTTTCTTTATCTGCCTGTGTGTGTGTGTGTGTGTGTGTGTGTGTGTGTGTGTGTGTGTGTGTGTGTGTGTGTGTGTGTGTGTGTGTGTGTGTGTGTGTGTGTGTGTGTGTGTGTGTGAGAGCGCTGTTTGTGTGGTTACCGTGGGAATGTGCCAATTGGACAAGAACCCACATGCAGTGTTGTCGGAGGGTGTCAAATGTGTAAGTGTTGTGAGTTGTAGCCTTATTTAGCTACACCGGAGACTCATAATGTTAGAAGCAGGTACAGTGGAAATCAAAATTGAGTATTGTGTATGTCAGGGGTGCTCATTAAGTCGATCGCGAGCTACCGGTCGATCGCGGAGGTGGTACTGGTCGATCGCTGGTCGATCGCTGGTCGATCGCTGGTCGATCGCTGGTCGATCGCTGGTCGATCGCTGGTCGATCGCGGCGTGACATTAAAAAAATATCATCCTCGCATCAATGCCGTCACTTGATTGATATACAGGGCAGCCATTCAGATGACAACTGAATGTTGCCCTTCGGGTGACCAATCAAATCAAACAGCGTCTCTAAGTGCAGCAGAACTTACGATGTCAGCCTATCATCCATTCCCGTTACTTGATTGACATACAGGACAACCAGTCAGATGACAACTGAATTTTGACCTTTAGGTCACCGCCCATGCGTAAACAACGATGCAAAGTGCTAAGCTAGTCGGTGAATTGCGAGATTTTAAGCCCTCGCTAAAGTTTATGGTCACTAAAATGAGTGAAGGAGCTGGACCAAGTAAAAAGGCAAAAACTGGACCAAGTAAAAAGGCAAAAAACACATCACTTCCATACGGATATGGAATATTATACGGATATTATGATACGGATATTATCCATGACTGATAAACATTTGGAAGTGTGCTTGAGGCTGGCTATCAGCAGCTACTGTCCGGACTATGCATCCCTGGCTGGTTCAATTCAGTGCAAGTCATCAAAGTAAACTCAGGTAATTACAAAAAATGTTAATAGTTAATTATGTGTGTTTTGCAATATTGGCTCATTTGGTTATGTAAGGTACATCAACATACATTGTACGTACAAATAATCCTCAATACATTTGAAAATAAATAGATGTTTTGCATTTTTGTAGTGGGTAGATCATTTTGACTCGGTCATTTTAAAAGTAGCTCGCATGCTGAAAAAGTGTGAGCACCCCTGGTGTATGTGTATGTGTACGTTCACTGCACTACGATGTTTATGAATCAGTGATAAACATTGTGAGGGTATGCTCCAATGGAGACGCTTTCTCGCGATTAATGAAGCTGTGAATCATAATTAATTGCAAATTGTTGCCGTGTTTGGAATGTGTGGACACGCTGCAGATTTATAGGATAATATCGGCTCCAACCAACGATGGAGTCACTTCAGTACTCCTCCTTCCGAAGCAGCAGTGGGTGTCTGTCATCTGCTTAACAACACACACACCTTCTCACTTGTTTTTCCCCGAGGATCCCCATCCCCAAATCTCTGCTCTGCTGACACAGGTGACAGGAGACGTGTTGTTTAGGTAGGCAGATTTGATTCTCCCATGAATTGTTTCCTTAGCACTCCACTTGGAGGCGGAGCTGCACCTCATGAGGTGAGAACCAACCACCACTGTAATGTTCCAAATGAGGTCCAAATTTGACATGTGTTCCAGTAGATCTATCTTTGAGATGAGGTGCACCTTAGATTTGGCTCACCTTCAAGGGGACCTATTTGTAGTGAATTCTGGACTCCTATAGAACAGTGAGACGCAAAAAGCCGCACAGAAAGCTTTCTTGATCTTCCGCACTCTGCACCCATCCTGCCTCTCACTCAAACAAATCTGTGTAATTTACTCCACCCCTGGGCCTGATTGGTTCCACTTCCAAGTCCTCCCGAGGACTTCCGGACAGCTGCCGAAGCCCACCTTCTAATTTTGTCGCTACAGCCTTTTTAAAATGTCTGCTATTAGCATGGCATTAGCATTAGCAGGTCTGCTTTTAGAGGCAACCAGGTCACAACAACCGTAGTGGAAGCTACACAAAGAACCGCTTTTGTCTGATTATTTACACAAAATATACACAGGTCGGACATTGATACTTACAGCATGCTCTTCTAACCAAGTTTGGCGGATAGTCCAACTTCGTATTGTTCACAAAACTGTCCCGTGTGAAGTGCTGTTGGCAGATTCTATCGCTGGCCGGGAATCAGAAACTCCAACCACTTCTGCCTGATGCTTGCCTCCTTATGGAAGTTAAACACATTATCTACATACCTCAAAATACAACAACCATTACAATAAAATACAATAAAATACAATGCAAACAAACAACCCAGATTAGGCACAGCAAGTGAAGACTGGGGCTGGAGCTGGTCATCGGTAAAACCTTGCTTTTTAATGCACAAGACTAGACACACACAAACTAATAAAAAAAACTGAGGTAGGGTTTAACAAGAAGAAACTGATGTTTGGGTTGGTCACCTGTTCAGACACAGTCTCAAGTTCTTGTTTTTTAATGCACAAGATTATACACATGCAATCCAGAAAATGATATGTAAATGTCACAAAAAGTGGGCTAATAAATTGACAATAAGAGCACAAATACTGCGGATTTCAGAAAATAACAGATGGAATGATACAGCACTCTACAAGAAGCAATGAAGTCTGGAAAATGTAATAATTTAAAAAAAAATCCAAAAATTAACTATAGTGATGAAAATGGTAATAATAATGATGATTATAATGATGGTAATAATGATAAAGATTATAACAATAATGATAATAACAATAATAATATTACAATGATAATAATAACAGGGGAAAACAAGACTGTGGCATGAACATGATTATATCTTGCAAAAAGGGGTAGGCATTTATAAGCTTTTGCTTCAGCCTACTCCTTTTGGGTAGCTGAATACAGATGTAAATAATGGAGAGTTTTGATTGGTGTTTCGTGTATTTGCCCAAATAAATATAATTTTTTAAAATTTTTAAAAAAAAAATTTAAACTTAGCTTTCCCTTACACCCGAACAAACATTTCTTAGGAGTGGACACAGTGAACAGAGCTAAGCAGAATGGGGGGAGGGCAGGTCTAAAGCGCATCTGGGCATGCCTGTAAGTCAAACTCTGTACTTTGTAAACTTTGTAAAACAGAGCATGCAGAGTCATCCGCAACATCATTATCTGACAGGTTGGCATGGTTTAACCCGAGAATACAACTTTATTAGTCACAAAAGGTCCCCTTTAAGATGAGGCTTCATACTATCTGTCATCGTCTTTGAGAGATCCACCTTGAAAACCACCTTCTCGATGAAATCAACAATGAAATTGGCCATTTGTAGACATACAGTAAACCTCGGATATATCGGATTCAATTGTTCCCACTGGTTTTGTCCGATATAAGCGAAATCTGTTATATGCGTATACCGGAAAATGTCCGTTTTACGCATATATCGGATTTATATCCGGTATATGCGTAAATCTGATTTTATCCATTATAAAAAGGCACTTCCTTGACTATGTTTCCAATGTACCTGGACTGGGCAATGAAAAGAGACGTAAGGTAATGAGAATTTAACTTTATTGGACTCTGAGCATAACAAATTGTTGATTAAGCTAGGCCCTGTTACGCCCGTCAGGCCTATGTTATTTCCAATAGTGAGGTTAAGATCTCATTCACTGCTGTGCTAGTATTATTGACGTCACTCACTTTTATATTTGTCCTAAATCTGGAGCCAGGAGAAAGACAATAGCCAGTGACATCAACAAGATTAGCATAACGATGCGGCCATCCGATATATGCCAGGGAAATTTAGTGGAAATGCATTGGAACGGGGCTGGAGATTTTGTCCGAAATAGGCGAAATCCGTGATAAAAAATCCGATATATGCAATGAATTTTTATTGGAAATGCATTACAGAAAAATCGGTTCTTTTTTATCTGTCCGTTGTGAGCGAATTTCCGATATATCCGAGTCCGATATATCCGAGGTTTACTGTACCTCCAAGATGAGATGCACCCCCACATAAGGCCCACCTTGGATGAGACTTGTGCCTTGATGAGACCCCCCTTCTAGATGAGACTTTCCATGACACTAGCCTGTTCCGTCCAGATGAGACTGGAGAAGTTGTGTTGGTGAGTGCATGCCATGAGAAGGCACCTGTGAAAGGTGTTTATTTAGCTAAAAGAGGGTGTGTGTGTGTGTGTGTGTGTGCACCTGCATGCATCATGAAGTGAGTGTGGGACGTCCAGAAAGCCAAAACAAGGCTTGCGGCCGCTTCACAACACATCAGGTCTGACGTTTTTGTGTTCTTTGTCAAAAGCAGAGAAAGCTAAGGTGTGTTTTTGAAGCCCACCCACCCCCTCCTCACCCCCACCCCCCGCTCCTCTTGGTTTACAAAACACGACATCAAGGTCAGACATCACGGCTCATCGCTAAAGCCTCGCGGTCATTAGCCACAGATTCCTTCCGTTTCTTTTGACAGGTGATTACTGAGGCCTTTGCTCTTAAAGACCGCCGCACAATGGCGAGCTACTTTCCCTCTTCTTCTCCTTCTGCTTTTTTATTTAGGTAACACACCTGACACCTGTGCAACTGTCCGGCAGCATTCCTGACACGTTTGTCTAAATCGACGCTACTTCCTGACACATTTGCGTGGTTTTTGTCTCGTAAACGACAATTTCTTCAAGAGACTCTTGAAGCTTCTCGATGAGTGGTGTTGAATCCACATCCTCATCTAAACCGTAGTACTTTCTACTTGTATGTAGTTCCTAGCATGCTCATGTAGCCTCAATGGGGTACAATGGGGGCAGTGCCTTGTTGTGCCAGTCCCAAGCCTGGACAAGCCTGGGAACTATGCAACACGACTTCCATACCGGATCGGCCGAGGCCGGAATTTGAAATTGGAAATTGAATGTTGGAACTATGACAGGGAAAGGTAGAGAATTGGTTGACATGATGCAGAGGAGGAAGGTAGGAGGAGGAGGTCCTGGGAATAAAATGTCCTGGGAATCATGTGTGTGAACAATGCGCTTCACCTTTTTCCTTCTAAATTATTTGTTCTTTCATTTTGACAGAAAAAATTGTGCTGCATTCATTCATTCATTTTCTACCGCTTTTTCCTCACGAGGGTTGCCGGGGGTGCTGGAGCCTATCCCAGCTGTCTTGGGGCGAGAGGCGGGGTACACCCTGGACTGGTGG
The DNA here is from genome assembly GCF_030265055.1 of Doryrhamphus excisus. Taxonomy (NCBI): domain Eukaryota; kingdom Metazoa; phylum Chordata; class Actinopteri; order Syngnathiformes; family Syngnathidae; genus Doryrhamphus; species Doryrhamphus excisus. The sequence goes on from NC_080472.1 coordinate 12,104,562, forward strand.
CCAGCCAATCACAGGGCACATATAGACAAACAACCATTCACACTCACATTCATACCTATGGACAATTTGGAGTAGCTAATTAACCTAGCATGTTTTTGGAATGTGGGAGGAAACCGGAGTACCCGGAGAAAACCCACTCATGCACAGTGAGAACATGCAAACTCCACACAGAGATAGCCGAGGGTGGGATTGAACTCGGGTCTCCTAGCTGTGAGGTCTAGGTGCCAAATGTGTAAATGTGCAAATATACCAGTGTACAGTGACAGTTATGATGTCGTCACTACCAAAAGCACTAAATTCATCACATAGCAACTTAACACCCAAAAGGTGGACCTGATACAAACATGTATCAGGCACACCCTGGACTGGTGGCCAGCCAATCACAGGGCACATATAGACAAACAACCATTCACACTCACATTCATACCCATGGACAATTTGGAGTGGCTAATTAACCTAGCATGTTTTTGGAATGTGGGAGGAAACCGGAGTACCCGGAGAAAAACCACGCATGCACGGGGAGAACATGCAAACTCCACACAGAGATGGCCGAGGGTGGAATTGAACCCTGGTCTCCTAGCTGTGAGGCCTGCGCGCTAACCACTAAACCGCCGTGCTGCATTCAGTTCTTCTAAACTTTCACATTATCTGATCATGCAAGAAAATATTCAAAGCATTTTTTTTCATCGCACTTATATCCCCGTCGGCATCCACAATCATCATCACATTTGTTTGGACGTCTCCCCGTGCATGCATGCGTTTATACTCTGGGTGTATCTGGCTTCCTCCCATTGGTTCATTGGAGACTGTAGATTGTCCATATCTGTGATTGGTTGTTGGTTTATACAGTATGGGCCCTGTGATTGGCTGATGACCAGTTCAGGGTGCATGCCACTGCTTATGGGATATAGAAAAGGAATGTATAGTGTATGGATGTATAGAGTTGCCTTTTTATTTGCATAACAGCTTTTTACTTACTCACAAGCCACTTAATTCGGGACACAGTCTCATGAGATGGAGTCCAATGTCAAATATCACATATCACACATATAACGTTTTGATTGGCACATTCTTCAAATTAGTAATATGCAACTGAGTGCTGTTCCTAATATGGAGACTCTTTACTGTATACTAGGGTGCATCAAATTTTTTATGGGAAATTTTAAATTCATAATATCAATTTGGCTGGCATTCCATTTTTTTCTAATGAACATAAAAATGTCTTTTGCAAAGTTTTGAGGAAATCCATTGAGATTTAGGGGTGCCACCTCACACGTAAACTTTTGTAAAATTTCAGAAAATGTGCAATTTCTAGTCTAATTGCCAAAAAGTTGACCTGGAAATGTTGAGTACAATGAACTTCTATACAGCATCATTTTCTATAGGGTTATCAAAGGGGGCCCAGACCAAAGACCAGAGGGCAGCATCTTAGGAGAGCTGGTGGGTTGTGCTGAACCTAAAATAATACATGGACAAGTGTATATCACATTATGTAGTACTACAGTACCACTCTCAATAAATATGAATAAATATGAATATATACGGTCTACTCTATATTACTGTTGTTGATGTTATGCTTGCTCAGCTATTAGCTAACTGTCATTAGCAAACTGTAGCTAGCTAATGTTAGCTACAGTAGAGGCAATGAGCACTAAATACTTATAAATATGACTACAAATCATTCAAATTACAAAGGCAAAAACTAGCAAATTTGCCAGTAATATGTAACAGGAGTATAAATACCAACAAAAACATAAAGATCACCTGAGAGTTCTTGAGCTGCAGTCTTTGCTGACCTCAAATCTCCATGCGACCATTGAACTGTTCAACCACTTTATTATGGTGGCACCCCTAAATAATCATGTATTGGAAAACTATTTTGTATGTGTTGTTTCTACATATATTGGAACACTTTTAGTACCCAGCCATATCAAAATTCAATCATTGTGTTTTTTGATGCACCCTACTGTATACATATGATAACCAAACTATTATAGTTAAAATGTATAATGGGTTTTGGTACAGAGCTTGTACTGGCTCTCATTAGATTGTGGACCTAATGAATTGTCCAGTGAGTTCTTCTACACAGGGTGCAGAAATACGGAATAAGAAAGACATTGCTGCCAAGATCCAGGTCATTTTGCCAGGTTCGGTTATGTTGTGTCCACCAATCGCCTCATCATGACAATTGTCAGTTCAGTCCTCCCATCCCAGTCGGGGTCCCGGCGCCGCAGGAGAAAACTAAATGAATGCGGATGATGTTTACACGTGTGCTACAGCGGCTTTAATGAAGCAAATGTTGAATTGTGGCCTTTTGTACAACATGAAAACACAAACAATGGAAGGTTTGTGTCCTGGTCCGTGCAGTCTCTTTGCTCCCATGTTCAAGTCCTCTAATACGTCTACTTATACTTAATAATATGACATAATAAATAGTTTTGGTCCTCATTTGTTGATGTGTGAGGCAGCAGTGTCAGAGGCGGGGATGTTTCTTCTTTTTTTTTTTAGTCCTCGGAGGTGACGTCAATGTCCTCCGAGTTGCTCTGCTTGGTGGCCATGCGCCACCTGTTGATGTGGTGGTTGCCCTTCTTCTTCTGCTGGCTGTCCGGGCCCTCCTCCTCCAGCTTTTGCCGCTTGTACTTGGTCCGTCTGTTCTGGAACCACACCTTCACCTGTGGAGAAAGATCAGATGTTCACACATGTTCAGTTCACATGCAGGCAATGAAAAAAATGTCTCTTTTTGGACAGTTAACTTAAGTATCTTTAACTTGAGTATCATCTCCTCATACAAGTCCATTTTATTCATGATTTTCACTTCAGGCCCGATTGACTGCCAAAGCGCCAATCAAATGTTTTCATATCACAGGATATGACTACGGTGCATTTAAGTAATGGTAATGGTAATGGTTTAATTTCATTTAAACATGCATCAGATTACAATTGAGTGCATCCCATAATCAGTACACAGTTCCACATGTCAAAGCTTGTTAAATCCCACCCCTCTATCTGGTGCTTTTACAATCAGTAACTGTTACATTTGTTCACTTCCTGCTTTCCATAATACAGTTTAAGGTTTTTTTTTTGTCCCGTACCGAAGTACTCGGTGATATGAGCATCCAATGCCATAATGGTTACCATAGTGCGTGTCAATATAGTGATATATATAGCACATCATGACTGGTTCAAGACTCTTCATCCTTGTATTTAGCAAACACCAACTGCTTGTAAGTACCATCAAAGAAAGTGTGACGTCTTAACGCTTGATGAAAAAAAAAGTTTATTGAGGCATATTGTGGGTTTTCTACCTGTTTATCACGTATTTATCAATTATTACTGACCTATGGTGAAAAAGAGAAAAAACTGCCTCTTTTCAGAGAAAAAAAATGCTAATGTTTTTAAACAAAAATCTAAATTCTGAAGGGAATGTGAGGGGATCCAGTTGGTATTGCGCTATTGCAAGAAATGAATGAAGACAGGGTTCATGTCAAAGTAAATCATCTGCTTCTTTTTAACCTTGCTTTTATTCTTACGTTATCACACCAGCTTCCGTCTACGTATGCCTGATTCACATCTCTTCGCATGTCTTTGAACTACATTTATAATCTTTGTAGATCTTTCCTTATTTTGAAAATAATGCACAAATATTCTGGGCTTTTAAAAAAATGTCATAATTCAAATCAGTATCAAACTCTGCCCCCCCCCCCAGTGGGAGCCTGTTCCCATTAGGCCTAACTGGCAGCCACATATCACCATAACATTCGCACACCTTCATTAATATAACAACACGCATGCATTAAACAGTGTTAAAGAGACAAGTCAAATTGTCACACTTTATTGTGGTCTTGTCAGAGCTGGACGAGTGCTAGGATAAACATTGTCATTGTTACTTTAATTGTCCCTCAAAGCAAAGCCTGCATTGACCACATGACTACAGCAATAAGAAATAGGCCATAATGGTGATATTGTCAGTAATGTTATAATAAATACAATGGTGTTATAATACATTTGAATAACACCACAGGACTAATACATGTTAAATAAAACGCTACTTTGAGTTTAAATCAAATTACTGTCAGCTTCAGTGTTTGTCTAGTGTTTATTATAGCAAATATTTCATTTATAGTGACTTAAGTTTGCAATATTTTGGTTACCGAGGGGGAATATTAGACACAATAACCACACTAATAAACACAATTAAGTAAAGATATTTTACAATCAAATACAATCAAACATTATTAACTATTAACATGTAAATATGATAAACAATAAGTTTAAATGACAGCTTCTCCAATTTCACGTTATTTGGGAAATATAAAGCTACCCACGAAATGTTTTGTTTTTGTTGCTTCCGGTAGGTGTTTCCATTTCACTTAATTACCGCGAGATTTCAGACCACTTCCGACAACGATAGATCCAAATGTCCATATATGGTGCGTGTCGATCCCTTACCATATTTGGTCATTTAACAACCATCGCTTGTGAGTTTACAAAAAAGGGCGCGAAATGCCGCCATGTTTGCTGCCTGCCACCGACCCCACGTTTGACGTCAGCGACACTCACCTGCGTCTCGGACAGGCTCAGGCTTCCGGCTAACTGCTTCCTCTCGGCGCCGACCACGTAGTGGTTCTTCTCGAAGGCCCGCTCCAGACGCAGCAGCTGAGACGGGGAGAAGGCGGTCCGGATCCGTTTGGGTTTCCGGGCGAACGGGCCGTGCAGCAGCAAACTGTCCTGGGACACGTCGTGACCTGCGGGGGGGACGGCACACAGGACTCGGGTTGGAGCTCCGGGCAGGTGAGTATACTTTATACCCGCATGGCCTCGTCTGTCCTCTTAAAACCACCTTAAAATCCACCTAGAGGTGTCGTTAAGTTGACAATATTACCCCCAATTTGCACATAAAATGAAATTATGTTGTAAAGTGGAACGCTTTATTTTTCAATGTTTCTACTTTGTATTAATGGAAATTGTTACTTTAGCGTACTCTTGCCAATTCGTGTTGTTTAATGCTAATTATCTCAAAACAAATATATTAATATGTGCGTTTATTAATTATCTTGAGCCATTTAAACATTGAAACATTTAATTAGCAAAAAAAATAATTGCATATATACAAATATATACTACTTCCAATAGAGCGCCCCGGCCAATACACTAAAAGAGAATAAAATTGTAATTTATTGTATTTTCTATTCACGCCCACGATGTTTTTAAGACTGCATTTCATTCATTATTATTAATATTAAGTTTTTATTTTACATGATAATTTTGGGAATTGAGATTTTCATTAAAAGCCTAATGTTTTGTATCGAAAAATAACAATATTGCATATACTCAACAATATATTCATTTAACAATATGTTTACTACTAACCACTTGCCCGTCATGGAATAGTAATAATATTAATTATGAGAAAAAGAGTATGAAATTATAACAATAATAATAATGATAATAAGCGTTGCTAAATATGTCAACGTGGTTGTGGGTGAATTGTTTTCTGTATTGAAATACTGCAGGTGTACCTTATGGAGTGTAAATTGCGTTGAAACTAAATTAGAATCGGTTTGGTCCAGTTATGCGTGTTAAATAATCATAGGATTTGTTTATGCATAAATTATATAAAATCAGCATAATTGCATTTATGTGTTGCATCAGGGTGTTTTGACTAATATTTCAGTCAGGCTACATGTGTTTACAATAGCGCGTTATTATGATTATTTTTATGATTAGAAAGCGTTAAATCTCACTGATGATAATAAACATAAATATGAATCTGATAGACTAGTCCTCCAAAGTGGACTGGTCTTACCCTGAAACCTGTGTCCAAAAAAGCGGTTCCTGAGGACCCACGGGTAAAAGTTGAGCGGGTCTCGGTGCTGAGTCCCGAAGAAGTGAGGGTGGTGCTGGAGGTGCTGGTGGGGGCCCACGGCAAGGGAGGGGTGGTTCACCGAGTCCGGGAACACCAACTCCGGGCTCTGGTAGAGGGAGCGCGCCGCCGGAGCCTGGTAGCCGCCCATCAAGGCGTCCGCGGCCGGGTTGGAGTACGTGAGGGCCGTGGGCCGGATGGGTTCGTCGGCCAGCGGGTTCTCCTTGGCCACCAGGGACTCGATGGTGAAGCAGCGCTTCCCTGCGGGCGCAAACATCTCCCGACGCGCAACAAGCTCCCGAAAAGAAGAGATAAGTGTTTTCCCCTTGCCTCCTGATGGACAAATCCTTTTTATTTACAAATGCATGGTGAGCGAGATAAGTTCTCTCGGAGCTGGAGGGTGGATTGGTTCTGTGCTCTGCTGGTTCTTTGGAGGGATGGCAGCCTGGAGATGTTCCTTCAAAAGTCAACGGAGCTGCAAGTCTCCTTCATGGCAGCCTTTCTTGTGCTCAAGTGTGTGCGTTCGCTGCAGGATGGGAGCCGGCATGAGGACGCTGATTGCTGATTGGTCCGCAGCACCTGCCAATCAAGCTCTCCCGGCGTTCAGCCTTCTATAGCTCTTGCATAGCTGAATATCTCCCCTTTTTTTTGATCTACCGACGACCAAAATGCTCCTAAATTGTCTTAAATATTAAAAAGTCCCTCATCTTTTAACCTTGTCTCACTTTAGAGGCGGTTAACTCCTGCTTGGCAGCCGTAAAATTAATCATTTGCAAAAAGGTCAGTTAATGTTTCTTCCGTTCAGCTTGTTTATTATTATTATTATTATTATCAGGTGACGTAAATATCTTTAAACTCGTTCATTTAAATCTCATCCGCCTCAACATTATTTGAACTTTTTTTTATAAAACAAGTTCACAAGTTTGCCTGTTGTTGCCGTTGTATTGTTATTATTATTATTATTATTATTATTATTATTATTATTATTATTATTATGGCTCTTTTATTACGAAACGTTTTAATTATTTTAACATAATGAATTAGCTTTCGGGTTCTCCAGTCTACTTAATATAAATTGTAATATTTACATATAAAACTTGCACAAAAAAATAAAAAACGGAATACTGTTGAATCGGTTGTAGTATTTATTTATTTTTAATTTGTGACGGCATTATTCCGATTCATTCTAGCACGCTAGTTGTTACTATAATAAGATATAATGTTTCATTTGTATGCCTTTTAAATAGTAATCCATTCGTCTCCAGCAGCAGGAGAAAAGTCCTCCCCTCCTGTGTTAATAATTGCGCCTTTAACCTCCTCGTTTGGGCCGCAAGTCGCAATAGAAAAATCATTAGCGATGCAAATGAAGACGTCAAACAAGTTGTTGATGAGGCTTTTAGAGCCATAAAGGCGCCTAAACACATCACTGAACTCCGGGAACATGTTTCCCCTCCTCTGGCGCTCTCGTCCAATTCCCCCGCAGTGACATCACTGGAGATAAACGGATACTTTTATTCTTCCTTCTCACCTACAGAATCAAACCCTCACTCCGAGGCCGATCCTATATAGCATTCCATTGGATTGATTTTTCTATATGTTTCTATACTTCTACCACGATGGAAGTTAAAGTGCACCTTTTGATCCGAGGCTTGTCACGGTGGACTAACCAGACCTGCAGGCCTTGGGGGGCACCGGACCACATCACCTCTGGTTAATGTTTGTTTGTGGTCAACGCAGCCGCCACTGCTCGTTTCCTCGTTTCCTCGCTCCTCGCTCACTGGACACTTCATTATGTACACCATCTAATTAAAACCACACAACGACCCCCCCCCCCCCCCCCCAGGTAATAATCCTGTATGTATCTGTAGAATAAAGATGCAATCCAATTAGGTTAATCCAATTGTCCCTTGAAAATTTGTAGTTCAAATTTCCCACTTTCACTCCTTCAAGGTTTATCAAAAATATATTCATAATATATAAACCATGCTCTTTCATGGTTAAATACAGCTCATTATTCCAAAAAAATATATGCACACTAAAGCAACTTTTATGTATTTTTACCTAAATTAAACCTGCCAGGCATAAGGCATTCAGAAGATGCATTCAAAGACCTTGTAATGTTCAGTGAGACACACAAGCACCAGACTTCATTGCCAGAACAACCTTTTTTTTTAATTCCAGGTTTGAATGATCACACAACAGGCACAATAATCCCTAAAAAAAAACGTAACGCCAAGCTAAAACTCCTAACGTCACTTCCTGTCCGCCATCCACACAGCTCCTTTATGGATCACATGTATACCACATAAGTGTTATTTATATCCTAAATGGCTTCTATTCTGTAATACCAGCGTAAAGGTGACTATAGGGGTGTTATTGCATGGCTGGAGGCTCTAATACTCTTAGATGAATTTAGAATATGCAAAATATTCAGTGCATAAATAAGGAATCCTGGTTCTGTAGTTGATGACCTGAAGGATCGTCCAGGACACCAATCAGGAATCCTGAAATGAGAGATTACTGTACATGTCAGACTAATATGACTGAATAGAAACAATCCACAGTAAAGCTTTGAGTCACGGCTGACAAAGCGATAGCAACACGTCTAATAATCCAAGCGTTTGCTTGGAAATTGTTCATAAGCCATACTTATTGTGCATTGACCTCTACAATGTATACCCTTTGTCATCATAAAAATCAATCGCTTTGTGTAGCAACTGTACATCTGTAAATAAATACATCTCTAACAGTTACAATCCAAAGTAAAGCTTATTGGGGAGGTCCAATAATTATCTGTACCGATAATTATCAACCTGATATTAGTACAAAAATGTGATATCGGTTGATATCGGTGCCCGACCATGAAAAATGATTTAAAAAATGCAGTATACAGCACATATGTGTTTGTTCCATCACAATACTTATGTCACGTTACACATATCGGTACAGGAAATTGAGAATTGGACAATATCGACAAAAAAGTATCGGACATTCCAAGTTATCTCTCTAATGGAGGCATTTTATGTATTGTTTGCTATTAGACGGTCTCCCTAATGAAGTGACCCATGCATGTAAACGTCTAAAAGGCAAAAGTCCGAATAAAATGAGACAATCGGGCTTTATAATTATAAACTAAAAAGATATATTTAATAAAAAGTCATGTGTGATGCGTGAAGTGATTATGTGACATATTCCATGAAGCAGGTGATTATTAGTATTGTAGTAAACAAATTAACAAAGGTGTTAATGAATGTGCTCAGCGTCCACCTGCTACCTGTGACACATCCAACATGCTAGCAATAATTACACACATTTTTTTAATCTAGCACAATATTTTCCATCTTATTGTGACAATTGATGCTTGAAGTTGAATGCTTGCACCATAAAAGTAATGAGATTGCTTGACATGGGGCTTTTAATAATTGACTGTAAAACTATGTTTCATTGTGAAATGCAGGCCAGCAGTCAATGATTGTCCCCAATGGAGCGGGTGGAGATTCATGTGAAAACATCATAGTTGCCATGGACCAGATGGCATCATACTTTATATTCCAGCTTAACAAATAAACGACAAGGTGCATTTCTAAACTTGCCATACAACTGCTGAGAAAACGAGGGGAAACAAACATAAACCGCAGCATTAAAGAGACTTGGCGGCAGACGTCTGCTGTCCTCCAGTGGAGAATAAATGCTACAGCAAGACAATCTCAATAGTCACCGTTTCTCAGCGATGTAATTATTGACGACATTGTTTGCTCAAAGTATTCAATGAGGAGCAGCATCACCTTCTCTAGCGCAGAAGCAAAGAAAATGCTCAAAGACTTGAACCTTGACATGATAACAGAGATATAATACAATACATCTACATGTGCTATATGTGTTTTTGCGCTAATGCTGCCATCTATCGGTCAAGTTAAGACATAACAGCTTGGAAATCTAAGATAATTTCTAACTAAGAATAGTCCTGATTGATAGTAAATAAACCAGGGTTGTGTAGTGTAATAGGAAGAGATAGGGTATTTTAAAAACCGTGAGGCCCTTTTAATTAGTTACACCGTTGTACATTAACTTCATCTGTAAAGATTGTTCGGTAATCCCTCTTCATTCATTCATTCATTTTCTACCGTTTATCCTAGACATGGTTTACTTCCGGGATTTTTTTGCTGTGGCTAATGTAACAATACTGACATCTAGTGGTCAGTTTTGAACGCTACATTTCATAGTGTTGTGTTTTAGTTCATTTAGTCATTATATCCTTGAAAAATGTTTGATTTAGGCTCAAACTGTAAAAGGTAAACATCCGATTTCCTTCTATAACTGTAGCCAACCACGAAACGTTGCTGATTTGTTCATTATTACTCTATTATTATTTGGAAAAAAGCATGATAGACTGAAGCTACAAAATTCATCCTAAAATATCCATTAAAGTGTGACCTATTATCAATAATAATCATAACAACCAGCATCAAATACTACAAAAGTAATGTATTGCTTTAAATTAAACCAGCAAGTACTATCAGTACCAGAGTACTAGGTGTAAATTAGAGTTTGTTAAATAGTTGCTACCCCCCACCCCCACCCCATGTGGCCTTCATTAATAAACTAATTGGCCGTTTTGTTTCACATTAAAGTTGTGTGCTCAGCGCTAATCTGCGCCACTTAAATACTTGCAGAAATTCACCCCGTTTCTAACGAGATGGCAAAAGTAGCACGTCTCTGTCTTTGTGTGGCCTCCTTTTAAGACACCTGAGACCCCCCCACCCCCACCCCCATTCCTCACGCCCACCCCGGCCTGCAGCATAAACAAACACTATAGCAACACCTCCTTTTTATTTCTATTTGGGGGAAAGCCTACTTAACTGTTAGTTCATCTATCAATACATCAATAAAGAATCATTTTTACAGGTATAGTAAAACATACTGTACATTTATCATCACATGCAGTCTTGTTATATCTAATTATAATTATTATGAATTTCTCGCAAAAACAATAACATAAATTCACGTTCTATTCTCGGTTCGCTTTCCCGGCGCGCTGATTGGCTGCCAGCTCTGTGGCTGCCAAGTCTTACCCGCCCCCTGGCTCAATGGGCCGCCAACAGGAAGTTGTGTTTCCTGCCGGAGGGCGGGAAAGTAGGGGGGCGTGGCTGGGGCGCCAGTATTGTGCAGGGCCGCGCGTGAGCCCCTGGTATTGTGGCGCCAACAATGGTCTTGCACTTCAAAGGTTGGTAATGAAAGCTAATGACTATTAGATGGACTGCTGGGGCCTTCAGCTCTGCAAATAAAATGCAAAGGAGACATTTTTTTTTGGCTTTTGTTTTGTTGTTTCATTTTACAAGCAGCCGGGGCGACCCTTAAAGGGTGCTGATGGTCCGGTGGAGCTTCTTGCTCCATGAGAACTTTCACACCTTCTCATGATGGACCTCCTTGGGTTTCATCACTACTACTTCCACTATTGGCATCACACTGTGGTACCATGCCCTGGTGAACATCACATGAACAGCATGTATGGACGAAGTCGTTTGTTGCTACAAAAGTGGCAAGAACAGATAATTAATCAACAATTAAAGGGTCATTAACAATGGAGCAGAGAACACTTCAACATGGAGGCTAAAACCTTAGACCAGTATTCTACGTCTAAGTGTCTTCCTGAGCATTCATCATCCATCACATCACGGGTGTGGCATACCAGGATACTGCTATTATTGCTATTATCTTGGGCTGGCCACAATAAAAGGCCACTCCAAAATGGGCACTTTTGCTATATTGGTTCGGGGTCCAAAAAGCAGACTACCGTAGCTTACATGGTACATGGTGGTACATGGTACATGATAGTACATGGTACATGGTGGTACATGGTACATGGCACCTGGTACATGGTACATGGTACATGGTACATGGTACATGGTACATGGTACATGGTACATGGTGTACATGGTACATGGTGTACATGGTACATGGTATACTGTACATGGTATACATGGTACATGGTATACTGTACATGGTATACTGTACATGGTATACTGTACATGGTACATGGTACATGGCACATGGCACATGGCACATGGCACATGGCACATGGCACATGGTACATGGCACCTGGTAAATGGTACATGGCTCCTGGTACATGGTATGTGGTGGTACATGGTATGTGGTACATGGTAGTACATGGCACCTGGTACATGGTGGTACCTGGTATATGGTTCATGGTAGTACATGGTAGTCCATGGTACATGGCACCTGGTATACTGTACATGGTACATGGTATGTGGTACATGGTAGTACATGGCACCTGGTACATGGTGGTACCTGGTACATGGTACATGGTACATGGTACATGGTACATGGTACATGGTACATGGTACATGGTACGTGGTAGTACATGGTACCAGTCTCCATTGAGTCGTCAGCCAGCTAGCGCCAGTATTAGCATGTTTCCAGCCGTTAAGGCGCCCCTCTTACTAATTGAGACCATGACCCCCCCCCCCCACACCCTCCTCCCTCCAGGTTTTCCCAGGCCTCTGGGTGCGTGTCGACGTCCCTCAATGGGATTACGCTGAGCTTTGGAGATACGAGATGGAGGCAGCTTGGGGAGTTAATCGTGATAACATCAGAAACTAACTCTCATCCTTCAGTTGGCTGAAGGACACATTTTTATTGATCATGTAGTTGCTGTGTTTGACAGTCAGCAATACGCCATGACATGTGTCCATCATCCATACTGTCCATTATGTTGATGGATTCAATGCTGCTGGGAAACTGGAAATATCCCAGATGGGGCTTTACAACTCCAACAACAATGATACTTTGGTACCGTATGAAGTAGTCAGTGTGCAGCAGGGGTCCCACGCCTGGGGGTGTCTGGGGGTAAAAATACTGCGGCACTCTTGAGTTGATATTTATTTGTGAGTGACATGCGAGTACAGTAGATGATGACATACACAGGCCAACGAGGTACTCTAAACATGTACTTTGAGCGACACTTTATAAAAGGTGCCGCAAAGCATGCTGGGATCACTGCTTCCATGCTTTGCAGCACATTCCATATTTATAGTTCATGTTGGTGTTGTCTAGTATTCCCTTTGGCACAAGTATTATTACTGTTTACAAATATTCCAAAACAAAATGTACTATTTTGTCCTAATAATGACTTTTCTTAAGAATGTATTTTTTACTTTTGGATGCTGCTATACTTCTACGACTACTACTACTACTTGGAATATGCAGTTTTTTTTTTACTGGTGGAAGTATTTACCTGTTTTCATTTGTATTACCTAAGCACTTCAAATTCAAACAGGACAGTTTCTTTGTTTAGTGTTGCTACCTTTACACAAAAGCCATTTTTCTGACATGGGGGGTGCGGGGGGGGGGGGGGGGGGGGGATTAGAGAAGTGGAAACCTTCCCTGTGTGTCGCCTTTGTGTATCGGAGACAAGAGTTTCAGCTCCACCAGCCCAATTAGCTGCTCTGATGGACTCAATCCTCGCTCTGCTTTGTCCCACCAGGCTTCATCACATGTGGTGTCTGTGTACCCCCCCGTGGGATGTTCCCAGGTCGGGTGGGTGGGGGGGGGCACCTGCCCATAAATACACGCTGTACTCAACGTTTAAAGTGATTAAAACCCCCCTGAGACGGACTGAACCATGACTCTGCACCACGGACACTTTTTATTTACCTCTTATTCTCCTCGCTTAAAAACATCCTTCTCGTTGCGACTTTAGCCGTTTGATGCTCATGTAATCAAATACTCACTGGTCACTTCATTAGGTACACCTGCCCCATCTACAAGCCACCGGTTAGCTTGTTGGAGGAAAGGGAAATGTGTTTGTCAACGTGCATGAGGCCATTCATCAGGCACACTTGGGCAGCACAAAAGCTGTAAATAATGCTAACATTTTATTCTTTATTATTGTTGAGTCATATAGAGCAGGGGTATCCAAAGTGCGGGCCGGGTGCCACTTACGGCCCACGGCTGTTTTTTACTGGCCCTTGGCACATTTTAAAGATATGATTTAACAAGAAAACAACAGAAAAATGTGTCAAAATACAGCAGTCATTTTACAAAAATAACTAAAAAATATTAGAATGAAAATACTATAAACTACCATATATATATATATTATAATTGATTTTTAACATTTAAAATGTATGGTATTTTCATTCTAATATTTTTAGTTATTTTTGTAAAATTACTTAGATATTTGATTTTTAATATTTAAACATTATGGTATTTTCATCCTAATATTTTTATTTATTTTTGTAAAATTACTTACATATTTGATTTTTAATATTTAAACATTATGGTATTTTCATCCTAATATTTTTAGTTATTTTTGTAAAATTACTTATATATTACATTTGATTTTTAATATTTAAACTTTATGGTATCTTCATCCTAATATATTTAGTTATTTTTGTAAAATTACTTATATATTATGTTTGATTTTTAATATTCAAACTTTATAGTATTTTCATCCTAATATTTTTAGTTATTTTTGTAAAATTGCTGCTGTATTTTGACACATTTTTCTGTTGTTTTGTTTAGTTCTCCTATATATTTAGGAGATATACATATATATAAATTTGAGGGTACGAGTAAAAAATATGTGAATGATACAAGAAAAATGTACAAGAAGAAAAAAAGAAATTGAAGTACTTCAAAAAATGGGAGGTAAAAACATCCCAGGTACTGGTAAGGAGAGAAGTTTTAATTCTTACCAGTAATGAGCTTTATTGCTTTATCACTGAGATGGGGGCTCTTTTTTAATTAATAGAAAACATCTTGGCATATCTACATGCTTGGTTTAAAAAAATATCTAGAAATTGGAAAATGATGTAGTGTGTCACGACTCTTTTATGCTTTTTGTCAAAAATATTGTCTTTGTTTCCTTTCACAGAAAACCATCTTTACCTTGTAAAAATATTCCCCAACGTCTGATTCGTTTGCGTCTTAAAGAGCAGGACATCCAAAGCTAAAATCAGCAAACAAGACAAGCGTGTATTTCATTCCATAAAATATATTTCTGAATATAGCATTCAAATATACAAAAAAAGAGAGCAACAAGAGCGATCCATGTATAAAAATTAAATATATATCTATTAAATAATGATATCATGAGGTCATCAACTCCATCAGTCTGTACAAGAGTCTCTTCCATCAGGTCAGCAATGCTCGACTGAGTCGTCGGACACGTCCACGTCTACATCCGAGTCCGAGAACTCCTCCTCATCCTCATCCTCATCATCCTGTCCTTGCGAGCCGGGGCTTTTGGGCGGGACGGCCAGGCCCAGTTTAGCCAGCTTGGCCTGCTGCTGTTCCAGACTCTGTTTGCGCCACTTGATGCGGCGGTTCTGGAACCACACTTTGACCTGCAGAGACCCAAAAACCCGAGACGAGACACACGTTAGACACCAACAGGAGGGGAACTTTGGACAGGACTGGGAAACTAGACGCGTGCGGCCTTGTGACGGCCGCCTGACAGTGAATTTCCGTCTTCTTTTCACCATTCTGCTCCTTTTCATTTTTAAGCCGGCCAAAAGCAAACCATTGCGTATATAATTAAAGAAAAACGTACATAAAGTGTTATTAATACTAACATCTCATTACATTACGACTGTTCACCCAACTTTTGCTGTTCTTTTCAAAGTTTTATTGTTTAATTGTGTTTTTACAATGTACTACGGGCAGCAAATGGCCCCTGGCCCACACTTTGGAGACCACTGACCTCGCCACATCTCCCAGAATTTCTTTTTTTTTGTTTTTTTGCACAGCATCGCACTTATTTCATGATGTAAAGGCGAGTTATAGTCATAGTTTAGTTTGTTTGCAGCCTGATTTAAAATCAATAAATTAAAAATAATCGTGTTTATAATATCACAACTCAAATTTAAATATCTTTGGTAAACAGAATGACTAAAATAGGTGAACTTTAAAGGACTTAAACATGCTTAAAATCTCCTCCTCGTTATCACATTGAACATTAAAATAGTGCTTACCTGTGCTTCTGTCAGCTGCAGGGCGGAGGCCAGGAGGAACCTCTCGGAGCCCACCATGTACTGCTGCCGGGCGAACTCCTTCTCCAGGCGGGACAGCTGCTCGCTGGTGAAGCTGGTCCGCATCCGCTTGGACTTGCCCCCTTTGGCTTTGAAGGCAGAGTGAAGACCCCCGGCGTTCACTTTGGACACGGAAGCTGCAAAGGTAAGTCAAGAACTTCTTAGAACTTCTTTTCTGGCCGGCTGACGCGTTTCTGTGTTCATGGCTGCGCCACCAACAACGTACCTTGTGCGTAAAAGGCTCCGCGGTACGAGCTCTGGTAGCTGAAAGGGGGGCAGCAGTAGAGGGAGTATTCGGGGGGCAACATGTTGCCGGAATACACGTAGGACGGAACCGGCGTCAGAGGAAAGGTCACATGATGAGGCAGACCCGGCTGGAACTTGACCCCGTAGGAAAGTGGACTCGCCCGTCCCGAGGTGGACTCATCCGGCTTGGCTAGAAGAGCCTCGATGGTGAAGGACTTTCCGCCGGCTGGCTTGGAGGACGGCGCGCACTGGCCGGGTGGGTAAAGTGGAGCCGGTGCGTAATTACGCACAGAGTATCCAAAAGCTCCTACGGTTCTACTCGGGACCTGCATCCTTCCGGTTAAAAGAGGGGTAAAAGACGTCAAGTGGTGGTCGCTCCAAGTCCGGCTGACGTGGTGAATGAGGGGGTCTGCTCCTTTTATAGCGGCCCGGACATGGAGGTGTCAACGCCCCCCCCCCCCCCCCCCCCCCCCCCCGCCGGTCTTTTGTCTTTCTGAGTAGAAGATGAGAGGAGCCAACGTATCCAATTAATTGGTGGAGTAGTACAAGCCGGGATTGTCAAACATCCTCGCCCTTTGAATGGATGAGAAGGAGGGGGGTAAGATGAGGGGGGTGGGGGCTTTTTTTTTTTTTTTTTAAAGAGCATGGGGTGGTTGGGGTCGGCTTCCAGCCTGAATTAGTTGGCCTGCCAATTCTTGCATGGGTATTAAATCCAAATGTAATCATGACTGCTGGGAAAGCCTTGATGTTACCAAATCATCTTATTAAGCCCCCCCCCCGTCCCCCACCCTAAAAAGAAGATGGAAGCAGCGTGACCAACACGGAGTTCCTCTGTACCGTGGACACATTTTCTTTACCTTTTATTATATACCCCCTCCCGTAAAATTCTAGTCCATCAAGTACCGGGGGGGGGGGGGGGGTGCCTTGCCAAAGTGTGGCGTTTTACAGCCCGCGATGGACGGATAGCGCTCCCGTTATGGAGGCGTCAAATTCGGCAACTGCGGTGCTGTGGAGCTTCTCTTCTCTTAATCGGCTGGTCATCGTCTCTTTTTTTTACCGATAGAACTCATTAAGCGGATGGAGCACCCCCCCCCCCCTGCACGAATTGTATGTTTTGTTTCGTTTTGAATTCGACTTCCGTCCAGTTGAATTCTCGAGGCCTCATGGCGTCAAAGTGACAAATGATTAGTGTCGGCGTGAAAGCCGATTCTGCTCCTAATTCCCCCCTCTGATCTTGTGTGAACGGCGTGATTTGCTTTGGTCACGGAGGTGCGTGTCTCTTTCAACTGGGATTACGTCCAGCTCTGCAAACATGGCGGCCGGCCTGCCATCATCACCATCATCATCATCGCCGTCATCAGCGCGTCCTGTCGGCCCTAAGTGACTCTTTAGAAGACCTTTAAGGGCTGCAGCCTCCTTTCAGGAGGCTCACTTGCTGTTTGCTCACACTTGGATGTCTGATGGAGGAGCAAACAGGCACAAAAAGGGGGACACATCAGACTGTTTGATGCCCCCTCTTGCATCCACATCCACCCACTCCATCACTTCCCTAAAAGTCTTATTTAGGAGCTAAAAGTTTCCCGGTGACGTTATATTTATTTTATTTCTTTATTTCTCCGGTCTCCTTCGTGACAAAGGGAGGCCAGCTTGTGTATTGGAGCCAGACTAGGAATACGCTCACCATTGTCCTCCTTTCAAAGCAGAGAGCTTCTAATGGCCCATCTTGCAGCACGGATGAGCTTGAAACTCATCAGCACCGCCTTTTTCATGCAGTTTCATTCTGCTGCTTAATTCGTGGCCTTTTCTTCACACCAACCCAGCTCATTTCATTAGCTACATTAGCTCCTAATGAGGAGCCAATGGGACTGGGACTTCTTCACTGGGACACTGTTTACCGACTGCATGGGTGACTTTTGCTTAGTGACCCCGATACAGGAAATACACGAGAAAGCTGCACCCTATCAGTGCAGAAAGATGACATTGAAAAAAATGTTTTCCAAAAATTATAATCAATATAATATATTTTATTCATTCATTTTCTACCGCTTTTCCCTCACGAGGGTTGCGGGGGTGGGGGTGGGGGGGTGTGGGGGGGCTATCCCAGCCGTCTCGAGAGGGGCGAGAGGCTGGGGTACAACCTGGACTGGTGGCCAGCCAATCACAGGGCACATATAGACAAACAACCATTCACACTCACATTCATACCTATGGACAATTTGGAGTGGCTAATTAACCTAGCATGTTTTTGGAATGTGGGAGGAAACCGGAGTACCCGGAGAAAACCCACGCATGCACGGGGAGAACATGCAAACTCCACACAGAGATGGCCGAGGGTGGAATTGAACCCTGGTCTCCTAGCTGTGAGGTCTGCGCGCTAACCACTCGACCGTTGTGCAGCCCTATTTATTTTATTATAATTATTTTATTATTATCATAGTCTATATTCATTCATCCATTTTATTATTGTTATATATCATGATATATTATTATTATATTATATTATATTAGTATATGGCAATAATACAGAAATAAATGACACAAGAACATGATCATTTTGCCCCCCCCCCCCCATATATTGCCATGTGCATGCGTGTCTGTTTCCCTCGTTTCTCACCTCCAAACAGGCAGAAAGAGAGTTCACAGAGAGAGTGCTGTGATCCAGCATCTCCATGCTTCATAGAACAATGGTGAACAGAGGGACACCTGTGGAGGGGGGGGGAGGGACCGGGACCGCTAGCATACACACATGCTTTGTGGAGCAATGCAAGGTAACAGTTACCAGTTACCAGTTAAACAACAGTTAAAGTTGTGTGCATTCACAAAAGTCATGCTGCTCTTTAATACAGTGAAAAAAGCAGCCTTTCAAGAAATGCTGCAAACGTTTGACAGAGAGTGAAAATTGCCTGTGTGAGCAAATACATAAGGAAATAGTGCATTATTATGAAATATTATTATCCATCCATTTTGTATAGCGCTTATCCTCATTAAGGGGTGCTGGAGCCTATCCCAGCTGACCTCAGGCAGGAGGGGTACACCCTGGACTGGTGGCCAGCCAATCACAGGGCACATATAGGTGAACAACCACTCCCACTCACATTCATACCTATGGACAAGTGGTATATTATTATTCATTCATTCATTTTCTACCGCTTTTTCTTCACGAGGGTCAGGGGAGAGGCGGGGTACACCCTGGACTGGTGGCCAGCCAATCACAGGGCACATATAGACAAACAACCACTCCCACTCACATTCATACCAATGGACAAGTGGTATATTATTATTATTTCTTATATTATATTATTATAACATTAGTGGTTTATTTGGTCTCAAAACATTTTGACAATTGTTTAGCGTCAATTAACGCTGCAAGCTGCTTCAGACAAACAAGAAAAAAGATGCTAATCCACAAGGTGAGCAAGATATTTACGACTGGTGATCATAAAAGATCATAAATGGGAATTCATGTGAAGCAACTGAACACCAAGGCTTGTCATGGATTTGGGATATTTTGATGCGTGAACTCCCTCCTTGCCATTAGTCCCGACTCAGCATGTCCGCATTGACTTGTATGGGTGGCGTTCATCACCCCCCCACATTAAAGATGACTATTAAGGTGCAGACTCACGGCGTTGACACGTGATTGAAGGGAAGAAAAACACCATCATTATTATTACCCCGGTGAAAAGGCCTCGCTGTTGTCACCCTGCTGACACTTTTAACACACACTGTGGTCTTGCCCTTTCCTGTCCACGCGTGTCCACGCCCAATAGATTTATTATACCCCCGACCCTAAACGAGCCACCACTCATTACTGGGCCCCGTTGGACTCTGCATTGACTATGAATGGGGGCGGGGGGTCAGGTGAAAAGACCAGGTATGCACTGTCTGCACCGCAATACACATCCTCCATGGACAAAACATTAGGTACAGCGCCACTAATAGCGTCCAATATAAAGAAAAGGAGCTGTCATTTTAAGAATGTCTTTCTTATTATTCACTTATATATTATATATATTATTATGTATTATATTTAGCTTAGGCGACTCCAAATTGTCCATAGGTATGAATGTGAGTGTGAATGGTTGTTTGTCTATATGTGCCCTGTGATTGGCTGGCCACCAGTCCAGGGTGGACCCCGCCTCTCGCCCAAAGACAGCTGGGATAGACTCCAGCACCCCCTCGTGAGGATAAGCGGTATCAAATGAATGAATGAATGAAAGACATCCGACTTGCAAGGGGCCGTATTCAAACGCTTGGTGGCCCGCCTGTGGCCCCCGGGCCATAGTTTGCCCACCCCTGGTCTAGATTTGGTTCATATTTTGGAGTTTATTGGATTTACAATTATATATTATATTGTAGGGCTGCACGGTGAGCGAGTGGTTAGCGCGCAGGCCTCACAGCTAGGAGACCCGAGTTCAATCCCACCCTCGTCCCACCCTGGGGACTCCGGTTCCTGGGTACTCCGGTTTCCTCCCCCATTCCAAAAACATGCTAGGTGAATTAGCCACTCCAAATTGTCCATAGGTATGAATGTGAGTGTGAATGGTTGTTTGTCTATATGTGCCCTGTGATTGGCTGGCCACCAGTCCAGGGTGTACCCCGCCTCTCGCCCCAAGACAGCTGGGATAGGCTCCAGCACCCCCGCAACACTTGTGAGGATAAGCGTGAGAATAATAGTGAGGATTATTTAACCTTCCACCCTTGCTTCCTCTTTTTGATATTTTTAAGTCTGGTGCTTGTGTGTCTCACCAAGCAATACAACAACATTACACACATCTAGTGACCAGTGCAGAATACTACATATCACAAAGTCTTTGAATGCATCTTCTATTTTACTTTTTATTTCTATTTGAGTTCATTTAGTTTTTTCTCCTTGCTTGGCAAGGCTTACTTTGGGAAAAAAGATGTAAAATTTGCTTATTTGCTTAAATATGCATATTTTTCACTATTAATAGTCCATATTCAATCACACCACAGAATGTTTTGCCCAGTGTCTGCCTTATGGTGGAGTCATGAACACCGACCTTAACTGAGGCAAGTGAGGCCTGCACTTCCTTGGATGTTGTTGTGGGGTCTTTTGTGACTTGGATGAGTCGCTGCTGTGCTCTTGGGGTCATTTTGGTTGGCCGGCCTCCCCTGGGAAGGTTCCCCACTGTTCCATGTATTCACCAATTGTGCATAATGGCTCTCACTGTGGTTTGCTGGAGTCCTAAAGCTTCATAAACAGCTTTATAATGTTTCCCAGACTGATAGAGCTCAATTGATCTCATGTTTTACTACGAGGGCAATCACTTTATCACGCAAGGCCATGTAGCTTTGGAGTTTTTTCTCCCTTAATAGTAAAAATTTTCATATAAAAACTGTATTTTGTATTCAGTTTTGTTATCATTGATGAATATTTACATTTTTTGATGATTTGTTATATATTTTATTTTAATGTAGTACTTCTGTTCTGTAGTCTGACGGTGTTTTTGTCATGACGCTTTTATACATGATATTATAGTAAAAAAAACTTGTCAGTAAAACATCATATTGGTATGAGAGCTGGGATGTAAATCCTAAAAAATGACATTTAAGGTGGGGCTACTATGAAAGTGGGCTGTGAAGCCCCCGTGAAGCCCAGCGACAAATCCCTACATGTAGATGTTGTGTGTTTTTCATTTGCACGTGTGACGGGAGGGAGGGAAAGGAGGGTCGGAGGCTAAGCGGCCATTAGCATCGACACCAACGCAGTCAATTGCTACTGTACGAGTTGCGGCCCTACAGAGCCCCTCCAAGGACCCTCAGGGCCACGAGAGAGCTTCTGGGGGACAATCAGAGAGATGAGTGGGGGTCATTATCAACTTAATGAGGGATTAAACTTCTCTGGAAATGTTCTTGGCCGTCCTGGGAACGCAGTGTGTGTGTGTATTGCGTCTGAGGCCAGGATTTTTTTTCTTGAGTCACATCTTAACCTCACTTGGTTGGGGGACAGCTTTTTTTGAGAATGCTGAAGATCAAGGGACAAACTTGCACCTTCTCTAATTATTCTTATTCTGTATATGATGTCATTATAATGTCAATACATGATATTGTAGTTGATTTTTTTCACTTTTCTGATCTGTAAATGTAGTTAGAATGTTGTACTCTCGTGTTAAACGATGCCCAAGGTTCAGAAAATGAGGTTTGCACATTTGGGAGTGAGCCCTGAAACTAATTTATATCTCCTTTACTTCAGAACACTACTAATTATTTAAATACCGTGCCGCTTGGGAGTCTTTTTTTTTTTACTTTTTTTGACAGGAGTCAATCACTAGCCATCACTGCACTCACAAGTTTGTCAACCCACTGGAAATCGCAGAAGGTGATTATGTACAATAATATAATAGACCACTAAACTCATCACACAGTAGCTTAACATTCAAAAGGTATGCCTGAGGAATATACAAATATGTAAGAACCAAACCTTTAAAGTTTTCCCATAATGCATTGCGTCTGAGCAACACATTCATTTAGGGTGCTGCAGTGATGTCAGCCTCCCCCTGGGCTCTTAGCTTCTCTGGCTCTCTCTGGTGGCCAGAGGCAGCATTGCAGCACCATCCATCCGTTTTCTATGCTGCTTGTCTTCCAACGATCTGCTTTGCTCAAACGAAGAAAAGTTTGAACTTGTATTGGTACATATTTGTATATTTATTCAGTACATATTTTGAGTGTTCTGTGATGAGTTCAGTGTTGTGAGTCAGACTATTATACTGAGTAATGACGTCCTGCATGCTGTCACCTGGCAACCGGAATGGGAAGTCATTGCCTCCCAGTTCCATTGGCCACCTATGACATCATCTCCGGTTGACTTTGGAGGTCTTTGCTAGCTAACAGTTCCATCACAAGTCTCTGCTTTTTTATTGATCGTGGCCCCAAAATAATTCTAAAACTAGTTGCAACTGCTAGCACAATAATAAGGAAGGTGAGAAACACTGAGTTGAAGAAATAACTTGTTGTCGTCCCGTGAGGTTTCTATGTGGTCAGCCCCCTCCCAGGTGCAGCATGCGTGATGTTGGGGTGGGGGCAGGGGGGTGTTAGGGAGAGTGTCTGCATCAGCACCCCCCTCTAATGGAGGTGAGAATTGGCGGGTTGGACTTTAACACTTGACCTGTGTTTACACTTCCTGTGGGTGTCATTGTCCATAAAGTGCATGCTCACAGAGCCCCCGCGCTGCATTCAAGGAACCCGCCGCTGTCGGCTCAATGCACCGCTGCTCGGCCGAGGCCATTTCCTCTATTTTGCATTCTGTTTGCTTATATTACTGCTACACTTCCTATACACACACAGCCTGAGGGTCTTTATGGTAAAATGATGACAAAGCCTCACCGACAAGGTCGTTTATTATGAGACCCCTCAATGTGTCGTGAGACGTTCATGCTGCATCCAACAAGGAAACAATCTTGACTTTTATGAGCTATATAGTTGGACATTTATGTATGCAGTAAACACCTTCAAAATACTTACAATACTCAAAGAAATGTCCTCTAAAGTCACAATTAATTCTGTATGTCAAGCATAGTTAATAGGAGCTAGTAAATGCTCAAAATGAAATATATATTTTTAAAAAATTCCTTTGGGGTATTTAATATATAAAAATACACTAACAATGTACTCATGTAATGACAATCATCCCCGAGTAGGTAAAGCCTGCTGCTGCGTTGAGGCACCAGGGACCCTAAAGACTGGGACTGGTTGGCTTTTAGTACATTATTTCCTGTCTTAGGGTCATGGGTATGCTGGAGCCTATTCCACCTGAATGTGGGCGAGAGGCGGGGTACACCCACACACACCCCGGGGCACATTGAGACAAACAATTTAGAGTCGCCAATGAACCTAAGATGCATGTTTTGGAATGGGGGAGGAAACCGGAGTACCCGGAGAAAACTCACCCAACGTTCGAACCCAGGTCTTCCCGATCTCCTGATGTGCTAACCACTTGTCCCCCTTATGTATGTACCTGCCTATTATTTTCCGTACCACTTTTATACAATTTTTTGGCGCCCACATTTGCGCACCGCTTCCCCTCTAATTTCAGATCAACTTTTGCAATAAAAGTGACTGTTGCAAGACATTGATTAGTTCCAGCTCCAATAACGCTCCTTGTCTTTACAACATGACAGCTCCAAATGTAAAAACTTCAACAAGTCTACAAAAACGTAAACAAGGGAAGGTTGTAACAACGTCAGCTTTAATTTTTATTCAACAATATCCAAAACTTAAGAAAATATTTTGTATGTTTTCCCCAACAGTGAAAAGTCGTAATTTGAAGATGTTTTGTTGTTTGGTTTGTGTTGTCGTTTCCATGGTGACAGGACTTTACAGTCTGGAGTGCATGTGTGTGTGTGTTGATTGTATGCACCCGTGTCAATGTGACAGCACATCAAAGTGGTGGTCTCCCAGGAAAGAACCCAAACAAAGACTTGTGGCCTCTCATTGGCTCCATCATTAGAGCAGCCCACTTCCCCTCCTGCGCACACACACATTGCAGTGTATTGCATTGCACTGAGAAGTTCAAACAGGACCACACACATACAGTATACGTGCGGGTTGCAGCTGCTTCTCTGATATCTGCTGACATCTGCCGGACGCAATGGGAACAGCATGCTGGAGAACATTTTCAGCATTTTCACTTCAAACGTATTTAAATGTGATTTCACACACAAAAGTGACCACCCCTGAATTTAAACCATTTCAATCATTACCATTAAGGTACTTGTAATATCAAATACTTACATTTGACAGGGCTAATGACAGAAACGTGACCACATTGTGTATGAATGTTTTAGTTGACAAAGGCCCACACAATGTACAATGTGGCATTATTGTCGTACTTTCACTATAGACGACCATTTTTGTAGTCCATCATTTTGTAGTCCAAAGTTTGTCCGACATGCGCATCACTAGTTGCCTGAAAGTGGCCTTGTCAAGTCAAACTACTGTCCAAAATAATTTAGATAAGACAAACATGAGAAAAAAATAAATAAAAATAAAAAATACTTTTCATAGCCCTCATTAAGGGAATAATTAATTTTCGTTGCAATTAACAAGTTATTTTTCTAAATTAAACACGGGAGATCAAGTGGGTAAAAAATCTAAACCGGAAGTGGGAATCAGTTTTAAGCGCGCCTGGGCGTCTGCATTCGGGCACTTCCTTTTTTTTTTAGCAGGTAAGGCTGCAGACAGGTGGGATCGAAAAGGTAGTCAGAACTGCACCCCAAAACCTTGCGCAAACTGGAGCTACAAAACTGTTACTGGATTAAAAGTATTAACACGGTGCAATCGGTTAGAAAGTGGGATCTGGAACACCGTCGATCGCCTGTGTCGCGTAGGTGCACACGGCGGCTCGCGGTGGTTCATGTAATTGGCACTAATTGGCTGATCACCGGGCTTTGGGCTTCGAAAGAACGCGCTATGCTCATTTCTTTTCAGTGGGCTTATATTATTTGAAGCCTTTATAATAATAATTTTAGTTACGTGGCAAGATAGGCGCAATGCAAATGGTTTATTAAATAGATCAAATAAAATAACGAAATAATGAAGAAAGAAATTAAATAAAGAATAAGTTAATAAATGCAGGTAAAGGGGATAAAAACATTTCCAACTGTTGTCAAAATGTATAATGGTTAATGTACTGCTGAACAACATGATTTATATACCTTATATAAATACTTGTATGTATATTATTGTGCATATTATATATTTAGAAATAATATGTATATTGTGTATACTTATACTTTCCTTTTTTTATTTGAAGGTTTTTCAGCTGCGCTGCGCTGCGCTGCGCTGTGCTGCGCTGCGCTGTGCTGTACCTTGCCACAACAAGACTTGTGCCTCACTAAATAAAACCCAAAAACAGCGAAAGCATCGAGTGGATCCAGTCTTTCCTCAGTGTGGCTACTCAGACCCCCTTTTTCAAGTTCAGGGGATGCGCAAGGCTAGAAGGAACTTGACAGGCCTCAAATTGTAAACAAACTGTCGACTGCATTTGCGCGCGCCTGCGTAAAAAGTGAAAATGTTCCCACCATTTTTGTAGTTCTGTTGTTCCCGGCGAGTGTACGGCAATATGCAGTTTCCCATTGTGCCTACAGATGGTGCTATATGGCTAATCTATAGACCGGGGACACCAACTTTTATCACTACTTTGACAAAAAAGAAGGAAAAGAGGTGAGTTTATACCCCTCATAGCACCTTATTCAGTTTGTTTTTAAAGCATCATACTCTGTAGTGCTGCTACTTCCCCCTTTGATAACGGTTAAATGTATTAAGTTTTAATCCCTCTGACCGCATCTATTAATAACTCATGTCTGAGTCCCTCAAATGAGACGGTTGACATATGGGCGGCCCACATACACTGACATGCGATATGTAACACAAACACACACGAATAATCATGTTCGGCCGTTATGTTAGCAGGGACTCCACATGGATTTAAAAGCCAAATGTCAAAAATATTTTTAAAATAAATAATTACTGGTTAATTTTAATTTGACAAGCGGAACAGTTACTATACCTATTACGTTTTCTTCCACTTTAAGTCGATACACGTTCTAGTTTTATAATAAAGCGCTTCAATCCAACGTGTTTTGACCCTCATAAGCTGCCGTAGGGACCTCCAAGGCTAGCCAGGTAAGCTAGCTAGCGAATTATAGCGACACAATTGAAAGTACAAATATTCACCATAAATTGTTTCTTATCAGCATCAAAAAAACACCGCTTAACTTTTGTGATAAAACCACTTAAACGTCAGTCTAAAATAATGAACGCGAACGAGTCGTTTGCTGGAGGCTGCTATTTGCAAAGCATTTTGGGACTTGTAGTAATTTCCTGTTTGACTTAAAACAAACATCCAAATAACAGCGCATGACACCTTTTTTTTTTTACTTCTTTTGGCAGACAATGGTGTAAAATAATATTAATGCCATTACATTATTCATGTTTCCAGTGGTATTTTAGTAGAGATACTCAATATTGGTGTTCTTAGCGATATCCTATGTTGCGATATCCATCCATCTATTTTCTATGCCACTTATCATCGTCTGCTGGAGTCTATCCCAGCTGTCATCAGGTGAGAGGCTGGGTCCACCCTGGACTGGTGGCCAGGCAATCACAGGGCACATATAGACAAACAACCATTCACACTCACATTCATACCTATGGACAATTTGGAGTGGCTAATTAACCTAGCATGTTTTTGGAATGTGGGAGGAAACCGGAGTACCCGGAGAAAATCCACGCAGATGCCCAAGCGGAGAATCGAACCCGGTCCCCTGCCAACATCCTAAGCACTCTTCTACCTATGTACCTACTGTCAGGTCACACATTGTGTAATGAAAGAACTTGTGATGCATCCTTTACTGCAGGGGTCTCAAACTCAATTTACTTGGGGGCCACTGGAGCTCGGGTCTGGGCGAGACTGGGCCGCATCGGGTTTTCAAAAATAAAAAAGAAAAAGAAAAAGCATTTATTAAAAACAGAAAAATGAATAAACTTTGCTTTGGTTTCGATTTTCTACAAGAAAAGCTCTGATAAAACATTCCACTGTTGTCAAATATCTTACTTTTTATTTTTCTGCACAAAATAAGATGAAAAATAAATAAACAAATCAAGAATAAAGAAAATCAATCAGTAATAAATAAATATAATAATAATAATAAAAGATTAAAATGAACAAAGCATTATTAGAGCCCTGTAGACATGACAAAACACGACTATAGTCACATTTATACTCTTTTTATTTACAACATATTGCGCAACTGCAGGGTCTTGAGACACATGCTAACTCGCAAACTAGAGAGCTAGCGACCTAAACGGTGGCCTTCAAGTTATTTCCTTTAAACTTAAATAGCCAAAAACGTACCACTTCCACACGGATAGGGAGGATAACTATTAACAGTTATTTAACCTTTAACATGAACATGAATCAAACGTAATAATTTTTTCTGGGTACATGACACCATACAGCATCCATATCAAACTTGCGCGGGCCGCACTAACATTAAACTTTCATATCAAGGCGGGGGCCTCAAACTAGTGTCCTGCGGGCCACATTTGGCCCACGGGCCGCGTGTTTGAGACCCCTGCTTTACTGGGATATTTCACAAATAAACACAAATACTGCAATTATGCAATAATTGCACCCCGCCTCTCGCCTGAAGACAGCTGGGATAGGCTCCAGCAACCCCCTCTTGAGAAAAAGCGGTAGAAAATGAATGAATGAATGAATTAGTATAGAGACAATGATCAGTCATGGCTGAGCAGGAAGAGGGCGGGACATACCATAGTACGTTGGAATACTGGTGCCACCATTGCCACCATACAAAAGTTACACTAGGGACTAAAAGTGGCTCATTTAGCATCACGATACCCACAGGAGAATCAGAGTGACAAGTTTATTTTGTATTAAAATCATCATGTCAGGATGTGTCATTTATCTCCACAATCTCTCTTCTCCTCCTCAAATGTTTTCCTCCATTATTCCAGGTCGGAGGCTGCTGCTCTCTCTTCCGTGTTGTCGTCCATCTGTCCTCCTCCGTCTTCTTTTCAGGAGCAGATGTTTGCTCCTTCCTCGCCCTCAGCCTGGAGGTGTGTATGTATGTGTGTGTGTTGGGGAGGGGATGTCTTGCGCCAGTTGGAGGTTTGACTGCATTGACGCTTGGGCGGGGGGGGGGGGGGGGGGGTGATAAAGAGGGAGAACAATAGTCTGCTTGAACACCAGGGAGGTGGTCGTGATGGCTGAAGGGGGGGTCACACGGCCGACCGTCTCCATGCATGGCTTGATTCCTGACTGAAAAATGCACTTTAAAGTGTGTCTTCTTCACCTCCATGCGGCTTTATTCAACAGATGTTGCCATGGCAACAAGGTCCAAGCGGTAGTCAGCACAATTTCACTGTTTCAATACCTTTAAAGTACACGGAAAGTATAACGTGACATCTAAATTCAGCTGTTGCCAAGACCTATGTCGTGTTTTGGCAACAAAACGCTATCAGCTTCGTTTACACAGCTTATCTGTAAAAAAGGGAAACATGCCGACCTGGGAAACATCTCCATGAAGATCAGGAGACACTTGGAGCTGCTATGCTGGTGTATGTAGACATACAAATACAGAGTTTAATGACAACAAAGTGTCTTTATTAGCATGTTTACTGCACCCCAGCATGTAAACCTAATTTCTAATGCGGTAGATGGCCTCTTTCCGCTGGGGTTACGTTCCAGGACCACCAGCAAATAACATAAAACCATAAAGAATTGAGAAGGTTCTAAAAATGACCACTTTTGACACACGACTAGCACCCCCTCCCCCACAAAACCCTCCTGCTAGCTGCTAGATGACATTCATCTAAGATTTAGGATCAGCATTAGCATCAAAGGTGACTGGTGTAATATTACATTAGAACAGAGAGACTTTTATGGTGCTTTCAAAGACTGCCGAACAAAGCGTGAAATGTCAATGCTTGATGAAAAAGCAGTGAAGCATAAGCATGTAAGAAGTGAGGCCTTTTTGCTGTTAATGCATGTATTTTACGTATGTTATCAAGTACTCACAAACCACACTGAGTCATGTTAACGTTAGCTATTAACGTTGACCAGCTATTATTATTATTCGCTGTTGAATTGTGCTAATTAAATTTCTCAATTGCCCAAGTGTGATGGGAAGATTGTTTGCAATTCTAAATGTAAGTAACATGTTTTTATTCACTTTTTTGTCTCTCCTATGAGGTTCTGCTTTGTTCACTGCAGCCTTTTACAACATCATATGCAAAATGGTGTGCAAAGTAGACTATGGCATCCATGTCTAGGACTGCCAATCGATATTTTTCTTCCTGAAAAGTTGGTAACAGTGATTCTGATCCACTGTACATTTAGCATTCTTATCATTACTGCTGCTACATTGTTCGCTAACCACTCTGCTTCTGTTTATATCTCATACTAATACCACTAATACTTCATCATCCAATACTTCTCTACAAGAGAGGAGAAATATGATCTCAGGGAAGAAGTACATTTGAAACACTTCTATGCTAGGACTACGTTATGCTAGCCATAGCATTTCAGTATGTGGAATCAAACTATGGGATGGATTGAGTAAGGACCTCAAACAATGCACAACGATGAGCCAATTCAAGAAACAATACAAGCAGTTGATGTTTGCTAAATACAAGGATGAAGAGTCTTGAACCAGTCATGATGTGCTATATATATCACTATATTGACACTATGGTACACATTATGGAATTGGATGCTCATATCACCTTGTACTTTGATACGTGACAAAAAAAAATAAAATTATTTAAATATATATATATATTTAATATTAATTTTAATTTAAAACATTAAAAAAAATCTTTAAAAATTATATTAGAAAGGCAGGAAGTGAACAAATGTAACAGTTAGTGATTGTAAAAGTACCAGATGGAGGGGTAGGATTTAATAAGCTTTGCTTCTTCCTGCTCCTTTTGGACATGTGGAACTGGGAACTGATTATAATAATATAATAATACATTTTATTTGTATAGCGCTTTTCAAAATACTCAAAGACACTTTACAGAAGAATGGAGTTGAATAAAGCAAGTAAACAGAATAGAAGACACACCAAAATACAACATTCATTGGTTAATACACAGTTAAAACATGAGTAAAAGCGGTCAGATGTAAAAAGTTAGACATTAAAGTTACATTATGGGATGCACTCAATTGTATGATGCATTCTGATGTATGTTCAAATGAAATAAAACCATTACCATACCATTACTAATAAAATTGCTTACAGTATGTTGCCTTTTAGTGCTATTTAAAGAACAATGTGTGATATCACCCTCCCAGACTCTGTTCTATCTAGGCTAAGCTAAAGCTAGGCTAGCTCCCGTCGATATATGCAACATATGCACATTAGATTTCTCACATTTTCTTTCATTTTAACGTTATTTTTATTTGCTTTTTGCTACTATGTTTTCTTGCTTTAAAAAGGGTTGATCATTTGTGACGTTATATACAGGACCTACGATTGAGTGACACTGTTTAGGGTCAACATGACAAATGGTGATGGAGATCTAAGTTGTGAAACTCAAAGAAGTGCACAAATGCATCAAATGTCGTCAGAAGACGGCTCTATTTCAGCTACTGTCAATGGAAATGTGGTTGCTGCTGAACACGCACACACGCACACACACGCACACACACACACACACGCACACACACATGCACACACACACACATGCACACACAGGTTTGCTGTCGAAAGATAAGCCAGCATGCTAAGAATGCACTTTGCTACTCACCAACTCCCAGGCACGCCTTTCATTGACAACGACTTCCTTTCACTGCCATGCTGAATACTATCCAGAAATACAATATACTCTACTGTACACTTATTGCATCATAACAATGTAAATAGTTTTTCAAATATGAAAGACTGTCCCCATTGCATTGGTAAATAATACCATTGCCATGACGCATTACATGTATGGAGCCAGGTTTGAACTTACCTCCAAGAAGAAACACGGCCTAACGTTGTGCATAATTATTATTTACAGTATGTACAATATTTCGCAGAAAGGACAATACATCGCATGACCACACAACAATAAACAAATGGATATTAATTTCTAGAAGATTAGCATTGATGCTAGCATTTTAGCTTGAGTAAATGATATGGTCTGGATGGTGATTTCAATGAGAAATAAACACATGGGGGGGGTGCAGAACGTTTGAACCCTGAAATATGTGTCAACTGCGACTGCAAAATGGATGAGCCGCGGGGGAGTCCTGGCAGGGTCGGGTGGGAACATGAAGCATCAAGAGGAGGTTTTTTTTTTTCGGGGGTTTAGTCTTTTGTCCCGTCCTTTCACGGATGGGGTGGGGAGCCACAGAACTCGTAGCTCTCTTTGGGAATTTCATGAAAGCTTATTTGCATGCGGAGGAGTTCATTCATGTTTAAGGTGGGTCGGGTGAGGTTAGAGGTCACGGCGCACACTGGCCCTCTTCCTGTAAATGGAACTCTATGGCCTGTCTTCAGGAGGCATAAGGGCAGAAGTATGCAAAATGGAGGCCACAGTGGAGTTTAATAGAGGCCCCCATTTTGTGACACCCAAGCTTGAATGGACACTGGTGGAAAACTTGGCACATTTTCACCCCTCATTTTAATCTCACATGTCACTGCGAAGCCTGGATGCTAAAAAGCAGTCGCATGATACTGCTTGGCCTCTGTGTTGGCTTCAATCACTATAGAAGCTGTATGTGTAGCATTCATGGCAAAAAAAAGGTTAAATGTGCGTATATCTGACTAACGTTTACATTTGGAGCTCAATGAAATCTAAACTACATAACTTCAAATGATATCTCCCATGAAAAGCAGTCATGTTTGTCTTAAAAATGCCATATTTAATTGATGTAATAGGATTTTTTCTGCCATTTTGTCATTCGGGAGAGATTTTTGGACTCAGTAAGACATATATCAATGTAAAACCATAATATCATCCAGTTTTGACTACAAAATATCACAGAAGATCAAGGAAGACTGTGTTGCCAAATAGGAAACTATCAATTATTGTGCCAGAAGCTTAAAAGTATTGCATTTTGAGGAAAATGATTGCCTTTATCCGGTTTGACAGTTGCTTAGGGCCATCTCCTACAGCAAAACATTACCACAGACCGTGTATAATAAAGGTTATATTGCAGTGTTTACCGTGAAATAAAATAACAGCCCACTGTTGGAAAAGCACTGCCCGTGTGTGTTTGCTAATGATCGTCTACTTAAGGGGTGAAATTATTGTACATTGTCGGATATTTGGAATACTCGGTCGGACCTAGTAAAACTAGAAAAACTAGCAAATACTGTACAACAATTATTGTATGACGAACAACGTTGGAGGAAGATGAAAATTTAAACATTGCGTCATATCCGGGGAGTCTAACACGTGCCTGTCGTTCTCTACGCCGATTGGCCACTGTGACCCAAACCCGCTGCTGATTGGTTCAAAGATTGCCGCTCTGGGTCCTGTATTTTGAACATAAAGGGATCGAGTCTTTCTTCTCCCTCAGAAAGCGGAGACTGTCAGAGGGGTACCGGTCAGTGCCGTTGCACTCCGACACCCAACACTATGCGGATTTATCAGCAGCACACGGCTTCATTTTACATTTAATCCTCCTCAGGAAATTCCACATAGTGACAGTCTTGTTTGGGCATGTTTACGTAACTTTCGCAGTGAGCTAAATGTTTAGCTTGGTTAGCTGATTGGCGTCCCCCTCCGCCAGACACCAAATTCCAAACAAAACCACCCAATTAAGGCAACTTGAGGTGTCGACGGAATTGAAGACAATTGAGAAATGGACAACATTTTAGGCGGAATCAGTCCCGTTGGCGCCGGTACGTCAAACAGGCCCGACGACATCCCCGGGCTTTCCAGTATGTCTTTGCCGGATATGAGCATCCAGCCGGCCCACTGCAGGAACCTCCTCTCCCCTGGACCCGCGACTGTTCTCTCGCCCGTCACCAATCTGGCCATGGACATGAACAAATTAATAAGACTTGGAAGGTATTTTAAATTGATTTTTTTTCCACACACATGCATGGGTAACGAGTAAGGACACTAACGGGCTGGTGTTGTTTCCTGTCCACAGCCAGTGTGATACACCGAAGAGGAGGAAGCATGCTCCCCTGGAGAAGGTTGCCTCCTTTGCCTCAGACGGCTCCTGTGATTCTGGTGAGTCCCAGAGAAGCTTTTGTCTGCTTAACATAAGCCAGTAATAAGAATACATGCATCACTCACCCCCCCTTACACATCATGACGTCAGTTTATGGTTTAGTTTAGAATGCAGTTTTTAGTGTCTGTTTTCTGTTGTGTGCTCAGTTCACATTCAACCACACGAAGCTAGAGATAAAGTCCTTTCACATATATAGAAAAGTTTGCATCCTTTTTAAATGTACTGAGCACTGATTTGTGATATCCGTTCTGTCCTTCAGGCCTTAGTGTGGATTCCATCAGCCCCATGGATGCTCTGGAAATGGAGGACTCGTATGTTAAACTGTCTTGCCTGCATCTGTTCTTATCAATCAGTTTGCTTCTGTACACACATCTTCCAACACCCCCGCCAAACACCTTTGGTGGGTTCTGCTGAGCTCATCAGTTTCTCATGCGTAGGATTAAAATTTGGCTTTCTAATCCCCCCCTCAGATTAGTTAGAATTGACTTTCCATAGCTTTGTCAGTTTTTTTTAAATACTAAAAGACATGGTTGGTTGTTCCATCGGTTACCTTTTTACTAGTTTTAATTATAAAGCAGACCAGCCAACATGCGCATTTTAACCCTGAAAGACGCTTTGCTGCTTTCAGGTGTACGTTTTGCCGATTTATAACATGAATATTTTCATAAAACGCCACCGCTTTGGTGTTAAAAAATGTCCGTGACATGCAGAATGTGTACATCTTTTCAAGGCTTTAAAGTCTGTCTTTGAGCATATTTTAAAAGTTTAATTTAAATGTCACTTTGACCACTTGGTGGTGGTCTCCTGATCCTGGGTGGCCTTCCAGGTCCTCTGCAGACATCTGCTGCCAACTGATGTGCGAGTTCCTTTACACCAGCATTTGGTCATCAGGACCTCAGTCACCTCGCTTACAGCTGTCTGGTTTGAAGGTGCGGGTGGGGGGGGGGGGGCATTCATTCCACTGTGCTGCGGTTTAATGCCTAGCACACCCCCTCCTGTCTCTTGGCACACTCTTCCTATGCGTTATTTCTTCAATGGGAGGAGGGATGGAGGTTTTTTTCTTCTCGCTGCGCCAGCAATTGAAATGAGGGCACCCCCAGACATGTGCCCCCCCTTCCTTCATTCGACCTGCATTGAATGGGACACACTCCCCCCTTGACAAACAAAGGGCCCTTGCAAGCTGCAGAGCTTGGCGGCGAGGGTTTCAGCAGGCATATGGAGGATTAGCTGGTGTGCATCGGCCCTTCCTCCATCTTTGTTTAGCATACAGGTGGAACCACCGCAACTTCCTCCTGACCAGCCACTCAGGAGGCCACTTTCTTTGGTAGAACCCCCCCCCCCCCCTTATGTCCTTCACGTGTCACCCAAACTGTTTTACCTCATTTAGTTTTTGTTCCAAATGTAACCTCTTTTCTTTTCCTCTGATTCAGGTTCGAGAAGGCCATCCAACAGTCCAGTCGACTCAACGAGTAGGCTGCCTTTCTTGATAACCTGTTTGTTTAGCGCCCTTCCCCGGGGAGCGTTTTCACTGCTCAAACCGAAACCACGCTGACTCTTCTCTGCTTCCCCCTCTTCACAGCAAGATGCCCATTCGACGAAACAACTCCTTACCGGTAAGCGCTCAAGGTTGTCTCTCCAGAGCCAACGCCAACAATCGATCTCTACAAATCGGTCAACTAGCTCCGCCCATTCATTGTTTTCCGCTGACCCAGGTCACGGGGGGGCGGGGGGCAACAGTCCCAGTAGTCCATAGACTCCCCACTAAATGAATTAACCGCTCTGTTTGTCACAGGACTTCAATGTATTTGTGGCATTAGGTTGCTGGGGGTGAGGAGGGGGAGGGGCAGAAGTTCCATAATCTTTTAAAATATGTTCTAAGGTGCACACTATGGGGGAAAAACTGGTTCTAGGTGCAATCAATCAAACTCCTATTCTCTCTAATTATAATTAGTTTGCGGCCAGAAGAATAGTTAACGAGGGCTGTTGTTGCTCAGAGTTGGCGTCACGCTATGGCCTAGGGGCCATTTGTGGTCCGTGCGGTTTTTTTCTTGGCCCGTGTCACATTGTAATCGTTAAGAACAAAAATAGGCCAAATGAAGTCTTCATATTAATAACCAATAATAACAAAACAAAGCTTTGCCTTTTAATAGTTTCTTGTTATTTAGCCTTTTTACAAACTGAATCAACTTTATAATTTGCCAAGGACCAATAAAAAGTAAGCTGCAGACAGATAATGGCCTTGAGGCCACACCTTGGACACCCCAGGGGTAGTGTAAAGATATGCAGGCAGCCCCCGCTGACTTTGTTTCCTGCAGTTGCAGCTCCTGTGCTTCAGCCCGTCCCTGAAAGGACAAGAAACCGACCCTGATCGCTACGGAATATTCGGCCAACAGCCCTCCGATATCGACCCAGCCACCGCCTCTCAATCGAACAAGGAGAATATCGCCCAGGTCAGTCTCCGGTCCTCATTGTCACCATGGCGATGTTCATGGCCTCAGACATCGCTAACCATCGGCTCTGTGTCGTCAGGAGTGCTTTGAGTTCAAGAAGCCGACCGAGCCCGTGGCCCGCAGCCGCCTGCGCTCCTTCAACAGCGGGCTGTCGAAGGACGCCTTTGCCCACCGCCCCAGCTCCGCGCCGGCCCTCATGGTATGTACACATGCGAGGCTGGAACCTTCCCATCAAGTGCAGGAGACTGGAAAGGGGGATTGTTGCGTTTGTCTAACAACCTGCACACACGATGGGCCACAGATCAGCCATTTCCCACTCGGCTTTTATTTGGCATTTTTGATGATGCTAATTTCATCTTTGCTATTGTTGCTGCAGCTGGAGTCCAACGACACCAGCCCCTTGTTCCTCAGACGTTCCTCCCTCACTTCCGCACTCGACGACGACGATGATGATGACGACGGCTTCCTGGATGTGCTGGATGACATGGAGGTGGGGCCGCCTTTCCTTTTTTCCTTTTTTAATGGACTGAATGCGTCACCCGTGAGCTTGCTGAGTCTGCCGCCCGTACCACACAGAACACCTCCGACATGCCCACGGGAATGGCCAGTCTGCTTACAGCGCCCCTAGTGGCCGACACCACGGGAGATGATGCGGTAGGGCCTTCTTCAACCATGTTACTCTAGTTTATATTGCAATATCTAACTTGGAAAATGTTCCTTTGTACGTGTTTGTTTCTATGGAAGCCCCGAAATGCAGCAAATTAGTTGTAGTGACCTCTACTGATCCAATGAAGTCTTTACTTCTTTAGTCCCTTTTCACTGCACGATTTTGTTGTTGTAAATACTAAAAATGGAGTCATTACGCTTGATAATCATACCCGTTTGGTCATTTGTATGGTACAAGGTTGGAACAATTCACCCGACTCTTCTCGTTTTTAAATTTGTCATCTTCTTCAGCCTGTGATCCGCTGTCGACCCCGGAACCTATTCCGCTCCCCGTCCATGCCCAGCCCAGTGGTCCGCACCTCCGGGAAGCGTCCCGATTGCACCAGAGACGAAAACACACCCGTGCGGGTGAAGCGACGCCGCAGCCTGGCAGGGTCTGAGGTCTCTGGGCCTGGCCCAGATGCCCACTCCCCCAAAGTGGTGAGTCGGGTCTAACGTGTGGGTGTACATGCTTGTAGGGCTTCCTGTTGTGTGTGTGTGTGTGTGTGTGGAAGTAATCTTGTTGGCTTTGCAGGCCTGCCTGCAGCTGCAGAGGTCCATGTCCTGCCAGATGGAGATAGATAAAGTGCTGGACATCGACGGGTCTGTGGAGCTCATTGGAGACTTTACCAAAGTAAGCAGCAATGCCGATGCTCAATTGTTTCTGATGTGAAGAGGACTTTTTAATCTTATCCTTGTCTGTGTGTTTAGCCCTTTGCACTGCCAACAGTGGACGGCAGACATCAAGACCTCAAATATGTTACGTCCGACACGGTGAGTTCAATATTAATTCTTGTACGGTGGAACCTTGGTTTTCAAAAGCCCTTGGCTTTGTTTTTTTTAAAATACAAATTCTTCAAAAAACCTGACATGTTTTCATCAGCCATTTTGTTTTCCCACATTGAATAAACCTGGTGTGTCATCCATAGGTGGTCTCGGCTCTGACAGGCAAGTTTGATCACGTTGTAGAGCGTGTCCTCGTCATCGACTGCCGCTACCCCTACGAGTACGATGGAGGACACATCAAGGTGAGTGGACTTGTTGGAAATCTGTATTCCATACCTCAGAATTAATATATATGCAGATAAATATTCACATCTATAAGTATGCAGCGTGCACCGCAACCACCTGCAGTGAATTGTGTCCAATTGGAAGCTCCACCATTGTTTTCCACAATCATCTATACATTCTAACTTGGTAATGGTTTAATTACATTTGAACATGCATCAGATTACAATTGAGTGCATCCCATAATCAGTTCCCAGTTCCACATGTCCAAAAGGAGTAGGAAGAAGCAAAGCTTATTAAATCCTACCCCTCCATCTGGTACTTGTACAATCACTAACTGTTACATTTGTTCACTTCCTGCTTTCCATAATAGTTTTTTTAAATTATTATTTCATTAATAATGCACCTAGTACGGAAGTACTCGGTGATATGAGCATCCAATGCCATAATGGGTACCATAGTGCATGTCAATATAGTGATATATATAGCACATCATGACTGGTTCAAGACTCTTCATCCTTGTATTTAGCAAACATCAACTGCTTGTATTGTTTCTTGAATTGGCTCATCGTTGTGCATTGTTTGATTTCCTTACTCAATCCATTCCATAGTTTGATTCCACATACTGAAATGCTATGGCTAGCATAACGTAGTCCTAGCATAGAAGTGTTTCAAATGTACTTCTTCCCTGAGATCATATTTCTCCTCTCTTGTAGAGAAGTATTGGATGACATTTTTAGCTAATTGCTTATTTTTAGCCTTATGCATTATTTTAGCTGTTTGAAGATGAACTATATCAGCAAGTTGAAGTATTTGTGATTTTAGAAATGAGGAGTTAGTATGTTCTCTGTAGGCGGCATTATGAATTATCCTTACTGACCTTTTTTGCAGTACATTTAGATAGTGAAGATTGCTTTTATAGTTATTAGCCCATATTTCCACAATAAGTAAGATATGGTAGAACCAGAGAGCAATAAAGAGTGTGGAGTGATTTCTGATTGAGAACAGATTTTGCTTTGTTCAATATTGAAATATTTCTGGACACCTTATGTTGTATATTTGTAATATGAGGTTTCCAGCTCATATTTTCATCTATTGTGACCCCCAGAAAT
This sequence comes from Doryrhamphus excisus, assembly GCF_030265055.1. Classification (NCBI taxonomy): domain Eukaryota; kingdom Metazoa; phylum Chordata; class Actinopteri; order Syngnathiformes; family Syngnathidae; genus Doryrhamphus; species Doryrhamphus excisus. The sequence goes on from NC_080472.1 coordinate 12,143,720, forward strand.
GTATTTGTAAACATTTGATTTAATTGGCATGTGTTGGACTGGCAATGAAGAAAAGGGAGACAGTGACTCGAGAGAAAGCAAAGTTTTGCAGTTTGCGGCATTTCAAAATCTATATACACTTGCCAAATTCAAACAATTTGTGTTTGATGTGTAGTACACAACCATCCTGATGAAAAAAGTTATGCCAACATAGGTTAACGTTACCCTGAATTAATCACATTAAAAAACGTAATGTGGTGAGATGTCCTTGCCTCATCATTTCGTTAGCATTTCTGCTTAAGCAGACATTCTGCACCGTGGATGTTATCGTTTCAATTCAGCTCTCGCTTATTTGGTGTCCAGTAATCGTTGGGAATGTGTTTTGTTTTATTGTTTTCTGTAAAATCGATTTCTCCCTGCCTTTCAGGGTGCCCTGAACCTGTACCTGGAGAACCAGGTGCAGGATTTCCTTCTGCGGGCACCCATAGTCCCGTCCTGCCCAGACAAGCGCGTCATCATCATCTTCCACTGCGAATTCTCCTCGGAACGTGGGCCACGGATGTGCCGCTTTGTGCGGGAACAGGACCGCACCATGAACGACTATCCCAAACTCCACTACCCGGAACTCTACATCCTGAAAGGAGGCTACAAGGAATTCTTCCCGCTTTTCCAGGTTGGTCTTTATAGGCCAGTTTCCACCGAAGCCGTCAAATTCAGTAGCGATGAAATTGAAAGCTGAGATGTTGGCAAGCGTTACCTTTTTGGTTGCTGTAGAGCAGACGAAGATCTTTAAACAGTGGAAACCAAACCTAAAGATGCGATACGGCCCATTGCTGTGGTCCGTACGCCTACATCAGTGCTACAGACTTGTAAAAAAAAAATGTCTTCTGGGGATCACAATAGATGAAAATATGAGCTGGAAACCTCATATGACAAATATACAACATAAGGTGGCCAGAAATATTTCAATATTGAACGAAGCAAAATTTGTTCTCAATCAGAAATCACTCCACACTCTTTATTGCTCTCTGGTTCTACCATATCTTACTTATTGTGTGGAAATATGGGCTAATAACTATAAAAGCAATCTTCACTCGCTAAATGTACTGCAAAAAAGGTCGGTAAGGATAATTCACAATGCCGCCTACAGAGAACATACTAACTCCTTATTTCTAAAATCACAAATACTTCAACTTGCTGATATAGTTCATCTTCAAACAGCTAAAATAATGCATAAGGCTAAAAATAACCAATTAGCTAAAAATGTCATCCAATGCTTCTCTACAAGAGAGGAGAAATATGATCTCAGGGAAGAAGTACATTTTAAACACTTGTATGCTAGGACTACGTTTAAAAAAAAAAAAAGCCATAGCATTTCAGTAAAAAAAACAAAGTTAAAAATTATAATATACATAGATAAATAAATAAAAATTGATAAAATAAAGTAAAAAAAAAAACTTAAATCACATTAGGAAAGCAGGAAGTGAACAAATGTGGAGAAATATGATCTCAGGGAAGAAGTACATTTGAAACACTTCTATGCTAGGACTACGTTATGCTAGTCATAGCATTTCAGTATGTGGAATCAAACTATGGAATGGATTGAGTAAGGAAATCAAACAATGCACAACGATGAGCCAATTCAAGAAACAATACAAGCAGTTGATGTTTGCTAAATACAAGGATGAAGAGTCTTGAACCAGTCATGATGTGCTATATATATCACTATATTGACACTTACTATGGTACCCATTATGTGCATTGGATGCTCATATCACCCCATACTTCGGTACGAGGTGCATTAATTAAAAAAAAAACAAAACAAAAAAAACCTTAAACTGTATTATGGAAAGCAGGAAGTGAACAAATGTAACAGTTAGTCATTGTAAAAGTACCAGATGGAGGGATAGGATTTAATAAGCTTTGCTTTTTCCTACTCCTTTTGGACATGTGGAACTGGGAACTGATTATGGGATGCACTCAATTGTAATCTGAATCACGTTCAATGTAAAATTGGGTGAGTCTTTTTGGGCTCATCTGGTGGTGTGACCCCCTCCAACAAATGCCAAACCTTCACCTTTTAGTGGTAAACATGTTGTGCATTGAGTGTGTATGTCGCCCTGCAGACGCAATGTGAGCCCGAGTGCTACCGGCCCATGATGGACGAGGACTTCCGTGAGGACCTGAGGAAGTTCCGCTTGAAGAGCCGCTCGTGGGCCGACGAGCGCAGCAAGCGAGACATGTACAGTCGGCTGAAGAAGCTGTGAGCCCCCCCCCCCCCTAAATGTTGGTTAGTTTTAATGCAAATTCGGTTCCTCCCATTCACAGCAGCACACTGAACGAGGCGTTCACAGCCGCAATAAGCTTTTCTAAACTTGAAACAACTTGTTTGTCATCAGTGTTCCGTACATAAATACGTATGTCTCAGGACCCAGCACCGCCCTGCCACACCCCACCCCCCACCACCCTGACTAGCACTTAATGCAACCACCTAAATAAAGAAAAGTGCTTTTCTTTTATGAATACTGCCTTTTATATATACGTGTTTAGTATCTTCTTATTGGCTTTGATTTCTGCATTACAAAAATCAAAAACCAACTAAATTTTAAGTGTGGGTTTTATATTTTTATTTTATTTGACCCCTCACCCCAGTCGCTCATCTGTGATCACCTGCACCATATTTTTGTGCTAATGGTCTGGTTAAAAGCACACAGACGCCAAAGCAGCCTGCAGTGAGATTTGTTGGCGTCCTGCAGTACAGCAAAGCGTGTTGGAGGACGTTTTCCTTTTTGTTTTTCCCTCCACAATGAGACTAAACATGTCGGCCAAAATGTGTGATTTTGTCGAGTGCTTTTGGCACACGGTTCTCGGGAGAGCAGCTGAATAAAAATGCAAGGTGTGTTCAATGACTGCATCATGTCTGATTTATGGTGGGGATTATATGGAGTTCTCTAAAGGGCATTTGAGGCCTTTCACTTTGTTTATTGGTTTATTTACACGGATTCTCAAAGGTTTGGTCATTAATTGATGGAACAGCTCAGAATTTAACTTGACTTTCCAGGAACAAAGGACTATTTTGTGGGGCTGATGGGTGTTTTATGCACTATTTACATGATTTCCTATTCCCGTCCCAACATTGAATGTCTCGTGTAGATCTAACCGATCTTAGTCCTCTGCATAAACGCGTCACACCCAGGAGGAATGTGTTTGTGGTATTAACGTGACAAGCAGCACTTTAGTGCTAAATATAACCATATGTTTTGTTTCGCTTCAGGTGGGCGTGGCCTAAAGTAAGCACATCATGGGTTGTAATAAAAGTCATGCGGCCAAAATGCTTCATTCCGCCTTCACGTGAGCTGGCGGATGGCGCCGGTTTGTTCAAATTCTCCCTCTCAAAGCGACCTTGGGAGTGGCCTCAGCCAAGGCACGTGCCCCCCCCCCCCCCCCCCCCCCCACACACACACACACACACACACATTCCTCCCTCTGGATGTCATGTCCTGACTGGAGTTCAACAGGAGGCGGGACAGGAAGTCACATGTAATAAACACGTGAGCTTGTTGCTGTATGGGAGAATGACAACGCCCCCCTCCCTCCCTCCCTGCTTCCCTCCCTCCCTCCTGGCTCTTTGCCAGATTCCCAGCAGCTTTGACAACCAGGACCCGCCTCTTTGCTTCAAGTTCTAACGGGAACTTACACAAACTCAAATCAAGTTTCAGCTTCTAGTCTTCATGAAGCTTTCCCTCACTATTTTTATTTACATGCCTGAAGTCCCATAGACTACAGTTCTAGAAGCTTGACTTCTAGAACTTGCACTGTAGATGCGGAGGAAGTTTTCCACTCTCAGCCTAGAACACTCACATCTAGAACTTCAAACGTTGGTTCACATGGCAGTCCCAGAGATTCTAGAGGCGAGGAGTTTTGCATCATTCAAGTTGTAGATGTGAGACATTCTAGAAACGTAGACCTGTATGGAGAACCGTATTATTCTAGAGATGACAGTTTTTGAGTTGAGAACTCACACAGCTGGAACAGCTCATTCTAGATTTTTCCACTCTGAAAATGTAAATGGGAGTGTGTCAGAGCTAAACATTCTACATGTGAGTACTCCATTCTAGAACTTTCACCTCTGATACTGTCTGTCTAAAACTTGCAAATCTAGTACTTAAACATCTGAAGTTTTAAACAGCAGGCAGTATCATAGGTTTAAGGTTCTAGAAGCAAGTACACCCGCATCCAGAACTTCACATTCTGGAACTTGAACCTTTGTGTCTCCAACTCGCACATCTCGTTGTTGGACACAGAAGTCCCAGGGATTACAGTTCTAGAGTCTTGGACCTCACATCTCAGAGGCTAAGATGTGAGTCCTCGCATCTAGAACCCCCCATTCTGGAACTTTAGCCTTTGTGTCTCCATTTGGAACTGTATCGTTGGTCACACAACAACCTCTGAGATTACTGTTCTAGACCGTTCTAGAGTTTAGCTCTTTCACATCTCTGCAGTTAAAGTTCAAGATGTGACTACTATTACATCTCCAAGGTCAAAGTTCTAGAATTGACGTACAGGCAGTATCAGAGGTTAAAGTTCCAGAGGTACTCTTGCATCAAGAAGGAGACTGTTCTAGAATTTACACTTCCGCTGTCAAATGTTAAAGTTCTAGAACCGGGGGACTGCTGTGTCTACCAGTGATTACAGTTCTTGGTGATTACAGTTCTTGGTTCTTTGAGGCACAAAGTCTAAAGGTTCCATAAAGTTCTAGATGTAAGAGTACATTTAGAACTTCAACCTCTGATACTGCCGGCTGTTTGAACTTTTAACTTGTACATTTGTTTTCAAAAGCACTATCAGAGGTTCAAGTTCCAGATGTACTCTTGCATCTAGAACTTTATGGAACCTTAGACTTTGTGCCTCAAAGAACCAAGAAGTGACACCAAGAACTGTCTCACGGTTCTAGAACTTTAACATTTGACAGCAGAACTGTAAATTCTAGAACAGTCTCCATAAAGTTCTAGATGCAAGAGTACATCTAGAACTTCAACCTCTGATACTGCTTTTATAAACAAATGTACAAGTTAAAAGTTTAAACAGCCGGCAGTATCAAAGGTTGAAGTTCTAGATGTACTCTTGCATCTAGAACTTTATGGAACCTTAGCCTTTGTGCATCAAAGAACCAAGAAGTGACACCAAGAACTGTAATCACTGGTAGACACAGTAGTCTCACGGTTCTAGAACTTTAACATTTGACAGCAGAACTGTAAATTCTAGAACAGTCTCCATAAAGTTCTAGATGCAAGAGTACATCTAGAACTTGAACCTCTGATACTGCTTTTATAAACAAATGTACAAGTTTAAAGTTTAAACAGCCGGCAGTATCAGAGGTTGAAGTTCCAGATGTACTCTTGCATCTAGAACTTTATGGAACCTTTAGACTTTGTGCCTCAAAGAACCAAGAACTGAGAACCCACGGTTTCAGTTCTAGGGTCTACAACGCTCACATATAGATGTGCCCATTCTAGAACTTTAACCTGTGATAGTGTTCCAGTGTTCCAGAACCTGACCTTGTTCAGTTCTACATGGAAGCAGCAGGCGTGTTGACTCTAAAAAATGTCCCCATGAAGGCCATTCAGTTCTAGCTTGTCTGGAGATCAACGCAGACCAGTTGGCGCTAAAATGATGGCTGTAAACAAAGACGTGTGCTGAGGTGTGGCTGGCCAATCGTGTTTTAGCGTTAGAAAGTTGAACTTCCTGTCTGACTCAACAGAGCGTAGTCCCTTACTTCCATGTGCTCAGGCACAGCTGTGTGACAAAAAGGGAATTGCCTTGTTGTTCTTTGAAAGAGGCGGGCTGCAGCATGATTGGTCAGAGCATGTCACATGTTTCCTCTTATTCTTCAGAGGAAACGTGACTCATCTGCACCAGTTGTCATTTTCACGCAGAAGCTAAAAGGATTTCTTTCTCTTTATGTTTTTTTTTTTTTTTTTACATAAAGTAAAATTAAACACATATGAAATATAAATAGAGTATGAAAATACACAACAATTAGGAGTGTGTCTGTGCTGAGCTGCACCGCCGAGCAGAGGGTCAGAGGTCAACACGACAGCTGTGATAATGTTAACAGGGCCCCGTTTCACGAAGCAGGTTCAACCAACTCTTGAGTCTAACCCTGAACTCTGAGTTGATCTACTCTGAGACAGGAAACTCTGAGTTACGGGTTTCAGAACAGGTGATTTCATTTGGTTCAATCAACACAGAGTTTGTTCACTCTGAGTTAAGCGCGTGCACCACGACTTTAAAAAGCCCTGATCAATGGAGCCCCGTTCCCTCGATTCACCATGGCAACGAGTGATAAGAAAAGATCGTCATATTTCAGTCCTCTGGAACTGGATATATTAATGCGGTCATACGGCGAATTTGAAAGCGTTTTTAAAAAGAAAAGCAACATTGAAAGCGTTTTTAAAAAGAAAAGCAACACGGCTGCAGCAGCGAAAGAACGCGAGTCGGCGTGGGAGAAGATTACTGCTCGAGTCAATGCGTAAGTTTACATTTATTATATACATTTATGCAATCACAATAATATTACGCTACAGATGCAAACAAGTAGAATGGTGTTACAGCTACAATTTATCTCACTTAGATGTAATCCCACCGGCAAAAAAAGAACGTGGAAGCAGCTGAAGATGAAATATAAAAATATTGTTCAAACAGGTAAGCCCTCAGCATAACAGTCAGGGTGCCTCTTTTTAATCATGTTTACCACTAAATATCATTCAGCGGCTGTTTCAGTGTGCATTATCTCCAACATAATATTGTTTTCACACACATAAATGTCCTCGCCTGTATACAGTTAAATCGGACATATGAAAAGCAACATCTAACTTCTACTCAGCCAACAGAAAGCGGGCAGATGCCCGCAAAACTGGCGGATGACCACCCCCACCACGTCTGACCGAGGCAGAGGAGCTGGCCATGAGTCAGACTGTCGGGAGGCCAGTCGCAGAGGGGATCCCTGGAGGAACCTCATCCTCGGACATGATTACACAGGAGCCACCAGCCTTGATAAGATGCAATAGGCCTAGGCCTCAAACTTCTTTTGGGCCTATAGTTCAATGTTAATTTCCCTTTCATGTGTTTTTCTTTTGTCTCAACAGATTCTGAAGGCGTACTTGGTCTAGTGGATCCATGTGCCACTTTAACTGTAAGTAGCCAATAGTCCAGAGATTATGCCATATTTAAAGTATAGCATAGTGAAACACAACACTCTAAACAGGATGATGAAGAAAGCTGCCTTCTCTGTGGTGTCTGAGAGGGAGCCTGAGAGGTCTACAGAGGTAAAATCTTGATGTTACTGATTTCCTCTCCATTCACATGTCTTTACATGCTTTTGTGGATTATAGTGACTTTTAGCCTACACTGAAGTATTAACGGATTCTTATCCATTTTAACAGAGCATGGCTGGGCAGCAGGAAGAGGGTCCCTCAACCTCCACAGCACAGATTGACACAGTGAGATATTCAGTAAATTCCAGAGGTTAATTCAGTGGAATTCATGTGCAACTGTATAATGTCATCCTTATGTGTTCCCAGCTACCACTAAAAGAAATCTACAAAGTGCATTTATTAAAAACAGTACAAAAAACAGAAAAAGAAATGGTGCTGCTGGACCGCCAGATAACTAAAACGGATCTGGAAATTGAATTATTAAAACACAAGCTAGAGGTGGGTGCATGGTCATAGGTGAATTGTGTTGATGATTGTAACAATTAAAAAGTAAGAAACCATTTTTTTTCTTATTTGTAGGAAATAAAGAAGACCAAATGAAAATTTTTTGTCTTTCTGTTTATTTTACTGCTGTTGGTGATGGTGATTATGAAAAACGACCAAACTGGCTTTAAACACGCGCGACAATGAATGAATCACACCGTGTGTAGCGTAAGAGGGCGGAGACAGAAAGAAACTCGAGGTTCATTGAAGAAAACCTGGTCCCGACCAGGTTATGTTCACAGAGTCTGTTGCCATAGTAACTGACACCGAGGTTAAGTTACCTCTCTCTGTGAAACAGGCTGGAGTTACTCCTCTGTCTCTGGTTTGACTTACCTCCCTTTGTGAAATGGAAAACTCAGAGTTTCCCTCATTTCAGGGTTAACATACTCAGAGTTTTCACTAAACCTGCTTTGTGAAACGGGGCCCAGATCAGACCGTGTGTTTTCTTGAGTCACTGCAGCTCCTGCTTCGAGACAACAAGTGTGAGCCGCAGCTGTTAGCATGGCAGCTGACTACTTTACACACACACACAATGGAAACAAAGACATGCATGAACCACTTGTTTCTTTCCCATGGCCATCAGCACACAAAATACACAATCATTTTTTATTAATCACCTCTGCAATATTATTTGAAGTTTTCACTATGAGCCCCTCCCCCTTAAAAGTAATTTTACTAGCACTTTTAGTAGTTTTTTCTAGACTAGAGGATAATATTTTAGTGGTTAAATGACTTCCCATGAAACATTAACTGTCCCCTGGGCGACATCTGGTGGCTTAAATTACACATAGCAACAAGACAAGCCGATCATGTGACCAAAATCCCGGAAGTCAATCGGCACAGCGGATAAACAGACTAGCCAGACTTCTCAAACTATTAATCACCTGCGTAATCTGATTTAAAGTTTTCACTATGAGCCCCTCCTCCTTAAAAGTAATTTTTACTAGCACTTTTTTTTAACTTTTAGTGGATTTTTCTAGACTACAGTATAATATTTTAGTGGTAAATGACTTCCCAGGTTACATTCGCTGTCTCCTGGGCGTCATCTGGTGGCTTAAATTACACATAGCAACAAGACAAGCCGGTCATGTGACCAAAATCCCGGAAGTCAATCGGCACAGCGGATAAACAGACTAGCCAGACTTCTCAAACTAGCATGGTTCGTTGTTTCATCATCCACACCGTGTGCCCGATCACCGCCCTCGCTCCAGGGGAGAGCAGGGTTCTTTACTCCCGCGTCTTCGGACCGGACGAGGCTGTATTTCATGGCGAGGAGCAGCAGCAGCTCAACCCGAAGCAGAGGCGACTTCTCTCGGCTGAGAAGCTCGCCGTGGTGGCTCGGTAGGTTGGTCCTTGGAGTGGACCTGAACATTTTTGGTCCGTGTTAAAGCAGAATTAAGGTCAAAATATTAGTATTCATTAATATTAGTAGTGAATGTGCTACAGCATTTTTCAGATCATAGACTTACTAGCAACCAATCAGGGCAGCTAGGGTGGTGGGTCCCACACTTGAGTGACCCTTCAGATACCCGAGTGGAAGTCATGTACCCGTTACTCCTGCATATTAAAAACACAATTCACATAAATATAAAATACATTATGACGTCACTTGTGTTCATGTCTGACATTAGGATCTTAGATGATTGGCAAAACTTTAGCACAAGTGCAGTTTTCTTTTAAATTGTTGGCTGATGAAATGTCTTGTCTGGTCCAGGCAGGTGCACAGTGCCGTCTCCATGTCCCGGGAAGCTTCCGGGCGTCCTCTGATGGAGGCGCTACCTGGGGAGGAGGCTTTGGCCCTGCAGGAGGCCAACAGCGGCGTGGTGCGGCTCCGGTCCGGAGACCCCTTTTCCGAGGAGATGAGCGCACTGTGGATTGCCGTGCAAAGTTTGGGGTTTGTGATGGTGTGCGAACCCTACGAGAACCTCATTCTGGCGGAGGGAACCCTCCGGAACCTGATCAGACACTGCCTGGAGCATCTGCACTTGTTGGGCCAAGGCAGCGAGGTGAGGGCGGGCGCACCTCTACGGTCCAATTAGATCAGGGGTCTCAAACTCAATTTACCTGGGGGCCACTGGAGCTAGGGTCTGGGCAAGGCTGGGCCGCATCAGGTTTTCCAAAAAAAAACCAAAACCGCATTTATTAAAAACAGAAAAATATACAAACTTTTTCAGTGCTTTGGTTCCGATTTTCTACAATAAAAGCTCTGAAAAAACATTCCACTGTTCTCAAATATCTTCATTTTTATTTTTCTGCAGAAAATAAGATGAAAAATAAATAAACAAATCAAGAATAAAGAAAATCAATCAATCAGTAATAAATAAATATAATAATAATAATAAAATGGCAAATAATAAAAACTTAAGAAACCACATATAGTTGGTGGATAGACAAATGATTTTTTTCAGATTAAAATGAACAAAGCATTATTAGAGCCCTGTAGACATGACAAAACACGACTATAGTCACATTTATACTCTTTATTTACAACATATTGCGCAACTGCAGGGTCTTGAGACACATGCTAACTCGCAAACGAGAGAGCTAGCGACCAAAATGGTAGCCTTCAAGTTATTTCCTTTAAACTTAAATAGCCATAAACTTACCACTTCCACACGGAAAGGGAGGATAACTATTAACAGTTATTTAACCTTTAACATGAACATGAATCAAACGTAATAATTTTTTCTGGGTACATGATACCATACAGCATCCATATAAAAACATTAAACTTTCATATTAAGGCGGGGGCCTCAAACTAGTGTCCGGCGGGCCACATTCGGCCCGCGGGCCGCGTGTTTGAGACCCCTGAATTAGATGATGCAGAGCTTTGGTTTAAGATGTGTGGCAAAGCCTGCTAATTTACAAAGTGGGGTGAGGGGGTGTACTATAGTTGGGCTCATTTAGCTAGGCCCAGACCAGAAACTGTATGATGTCTGTGAGAAAGGAGGTCTTTCCTTCATGACGTCATGGTAGGTCTCACGTTTGGGACATTTAAAGGTAAGAACATCATCAAGAAGGGGAGCTTTTAATATTGTTCGCATATCATGCGGGAATTAAACCTAAAACCTCTTATTTCACCTTGTTCAGGTGCTGCTGAAGAGCAACCGCATCGACGTTCTCCTTAGCCGCCTGCTTCCTCACGGCCAGCTACTCTTCCTCAACCACCGCTTTGCTCAGAGTCTGGAGAAGGACGTGGTGGCCGACATGAACAAATGAGCGTGCTGATTGGCTGGCGTGGTGCCGCCATGGTGCTGCAGGTCAGGACTCTATGCATAGAACATAGGGTTAGCATAACATTTCAATGCTGACTGTTTTAATATATAACTGCCAATCTGTCTTTGGACGGTAAACAAAGATAACGTGATGAAATCGGAAGCAACCTGATGATGCAGCAAGACCGTGTGTCTAAGTTTCCCACATTAAAAACAAATCAGCTTATATTTCAACTTAAAAAATATTCACTTATGTATAATAATCATTATTATTAACAACAAAACCACTGAAACATAATCATTATTTTAAATGACAGTAATCATCCCCAAATGATCAATTATGAAAGGTCTATTTATGCAGCAATGCAGGGTTTGGCCGCTAGAGGGCAGCGTGTCGCCATCCAGGTTGAGAGCTGACAAATGTATCCAAAAAATAAATAAAAATCATCGACTAAATGCTTTGCTGTGACTTGCAAACAGTCGGAAGTGAAGCTTGCCGACATCAAATAAACAGTTTTCATGTGCGGTTTGTAATTACGTCCGATTAATGACTCGCGCCGCAGGAAGTTGTTGTTTTGTCAACAGCTGTTTAGATTAAACGGATGAGCGGCTGTCAAGCGCAGATTAAAATCACACTTCTGCTTCCCTCGCTCCGCCCTTCTTCTCCGTGACACTGCAGCATCCTGCATGGCACAACTTGGATGAGAAGACTGGGAAGTTGTTTTTGTCGCTATTGGAAAAGCTTTATTAAGCGCGTGTCATACAAGTGCAAAAAGAAGTTAAGCATTGTTCATAGGAGAAATTTTAACCTTGCTAACAAGGGAGGAGGCATATGGTGACACTTAATTCGTTCTTCATGTGTCACTTCCTGTCTATATTCTTCTTCATTGGGGTTCCGAGGTAATAATTTTTAGGTCAAAGACCCTCAATATGACGGGGAGTGCTTTGCTTTTTTTTAAGGATTTACTACAATAACATCACTTGTGTGACAGGGTCGCCGTTTGTGAGCATCGACTGCCAGAAATGCTAGTCAAAGATCCTCTATTTGACCACAGTGGTCTGCTGTTTTTGAAGAGTGACTGCAAAAAATGCCAGTCAAAGATCCGACATATGACAGGAGTGCTCTGCTGTTTTTGTGCATCTACTGCAAAGTTGCTCGTCAAAGATCCGTCAAAGATCTTTGAGGACCTACTGCAAACACTCCAAATTGACAGGGGTGCACTGCTGTTTTTGAACAGTGTCAGCAAAAAATGCCAGTCAAAGATCCGACATATGACAGGAGCGCTCTGCTGTTTTTGTGCATCTACTGCAAAGTTCCTAGTCAAAGATCCGACATATGACAGGAGCTCTGCAGTTTTTAAGAATGCACTACAAATATACCAGTCAAAGATCCTCGATAGGAAAGGTGCACTCTGCTATCTTTAGGGATCTGCTGCACAAATGTCAAAGATCCTGTGTACAACAGGAACGCTTGGCTGTTTTTGTGCATCTACTGCAAAGTTGCTCGTCAAAGATCCGTCAAAGAGTTTTGAGGACCTACTGCAAACACTCCAAAATGACAGGTGTGCTCTGCTGTTTTTGAAGAGTGACAGCAAACTGCTGTCTACTGCAAAGTTGCTTGTCAAAGATCCGACATATGACAGGAGCTCTGCAGTTTTTAAGAATGTACCACAAATATACCAGTCAAATATCTCCGATAGGAAAGGTGCACTCTGCTGTTTTTAGGCATCTGCTGCAGAAATGTCAAAGATCCTGTGTATAACAGGAACGCTTGGCTGTTTTTAAAGATTCTGATCAAAGATTCTCTGTATGACAGGGATGCACTGCTGTTTTTAATGATTGCCTGTCTGATGGACGTTTTTGAGGACCTACTGCAAACACTCCAAAATGACAGGAGTGCTCTGCTGTTTTTGAAGAGTGACAGCAAAAAATGCCAGTCAAACATCTGACATATGACAGGAGTGCTCTGCTGTTTTTGTGCATCTACTGAAAGTAGCTCCTCAAAGATCCGACATTTGACAGGAGCTTTGCAGTTTTTAAGAATGCACCACAAATGTACCAGTCAAAGATCCTAGATACGAAAGGTGCACTCTGCTGTTTTTAGGGATCTGCTGCAGAAATATCAAAGATCCTCTGTATAACAGGAACGTTTGGCTGTTTTTGTGCATCTACTGCAAAGTTGCTCCTCAAAGATCCCACATATGACAGGAGCTCTGCAGTTTTTAAGAATGCACTACAAATATACCAGTCAAAGATCCTCCATATGAAAGGTACACTCTGCTGTTTTTAGGGATCTGCTGCAGAAATGTCAAAGATCCTGTGTATAACAGGAACGCTTGGCTGTTTTTAAAAGATTCTGATCAAAGATTCTCTGTACGATAGGAAAGGTGCACTCTGCTGTTTTTAGGCATCTGCTGCAGAAATGTCAAAGATCCTGTGTATAACAGGAACGCTTGGCTGTTTTTAAAGATTCTGATCAAAGATTCTCTGTATGACAGGGATGCACTGCTGTTTTTAATGATTGCCTGTCTGATGGACGTTTTTGAGGACCTACTGCAAACACTCCAAAATGACAGGAGTGCTCTGCTGTTTTTGAAGAGTGACAGCAAAAAATGCCAGTCAAACATCTGACATATGACAGGAGTGCTCTGCTGTTTTTGTGCATCTACTGAAAGTAGCTCCTCAAAGATCCGACATTTGACAGGAGCTTTGCAGTTTTTAAGAATGCACCACAAATGTACCAGTCAAAGATCCTAGATACGAAAGGTGCACCCTGCTGTTTTTAGGGATCTGCTGCAGAAATATCAAAGATCCTCTGTATAACAGGAACGTTTGGCTGTTTTTGTGCATCTACTGCAAAGTTGCTCCTCAAAGATCCCACATATGACAGGAGCTCTGCAGTTTTTAAGAATGCACTACAAATATACCAGTCAAAGATCCTCCATATGAAAGGTACACTCTGCTGTTTTTAGGGATCTGCTGCAGAAATGTCAAAGATCCTGTGTATAACAGGAACGCTTGGCTGTTTTTAAAAGATTCTGATCAAAGATTCTCTGTACGATAGGGATGCACTGCTGTTTTTAATGATAGCCTGTCTGATGGAAGTTTTTGAGGACCTAGTACTGCAAACACTCCAAAATGACAGGAGTGCTCTGCTGTTTTTAGGAATCTTCTGCCAAAGCAACAAGAGCAGAGCTGGATAGTCGGTAGCGCTGTGGTGCAAAGCAAAGAAGATGAGATGGAGCATCAAGGGTGCCCCTGATTGGATCTGGCACACCTTCAGCCTCACAAAACATTTTTTGTAGATTCTCCAAAAACATTTAAGGGTGGACAGGGCTTCTTTACCGCCCCGCCCTCACGTCCCCTCCTCCTGAGAGGGATGATGGGTCCAGAGCCGACAATGTCACAGTCCATCTCCATCCCGTCTTCCCTCCTTGCAGCAGCAGCAGCATCAGCCTGAAGCTCCAACAAAAGAAGAAAAAAACATTTTTCTCTCAAATGTGCCGAGTGGTCATTGAATACGCTCACTTTAAGGACTTTTCAGGCTAATATTTCTCCTTCTCCCGCATCATTAGACGTCTATTGTACCAATGTGGGGGAAATGTGCTGGCTCCCCAGCTGGGACAAGGTCTGAATTTCAATGTGAGGCCACTGGAGCTCCGTAGTGGAGCGTTAGCTGTGAAATACCTCCTCGCCGCCGCACTTGATGCGCTCACGTCTCACATTATTTTTCACTAAATCGGAAAGCAAAGGGATGCTCGGCGGTGAGCGCCGTTAATGTCAACAATGTCCGCATCTTTCATACTTTCATGCAACATTCCTCTTAATACAAGCCATCATGGCCATATTGTGATATGTCTTTCAGTGGGTGGCACAGTGGTCTCGTGGTTAGCGCGCAGACCTCACAGCTAGGAGACCAGGGTTCAATTCCACCCTCAGCCATGTCTGTGTGGGTTTCTCCGGTTTCCTCCCACATTCCAAAAACATGCTAGGTTAATTAGCTACTCCAAATTGTCCATAGGTATGAATGTGAGTGTGAATGGTTGTTTGTCTATATGTGCCCTGTGATTGGCTGGCCAATCACCCCGCCTCACGCCCGAAGACAGCTGGGATAGGCTCCAGCACCCCCGTGACCCTCGTGAGGAAAAAGCGGTAGAAAATGAATGAATTAATGCCTTTCAGTTACATAATGTGCCTTTAATATTGTTGTCGCTTCTCTGTTGTAATGCAGCTAATTACACAGCACAGGAAGTAGCTCTTTTAGCTTCTCTCATCTTACATTTCCACTTTTTAAATCCATTTATTCCCAAAGGCATCCGTCGCAGCCCTCAAATAGTCGATTCCCTGCAACCAAACAAACTTTACTTTTATACCCTATTTGTTTTTAATTGGCCAAGAAAAGAGCAGAAAGAAGGCGCTGTTTGCCTTCTGTGGCGTGTTTTTATTCTTGTATATTATCGTATATGCATATCCACATGGCGTACGCGTCTTACGATTGTCCTGTGGTCAAACACCATCATCATCCTCTCAAACCAGATCATATTTGTTGAGAGTGCCGGCTGTAAAATGTTACAACCTCCGCCCGCCTCACAGTAAATTAGCATTTATGGTGAAACGGCGCTGAGGTGGCGTGCGTTAATGGACCGTAGCCTTCCTTGTCTGCACGCCTCTGAGCTTTAAGAACCACGTCCAGCCAGGCCCTGGACCGCAGTACGCGCTCTTTGTCACTCTTAGACCTCATGCAAATGACCTTCCCCGCTTGATTAAAAGCTTTTTTGTCATTTTGTTTTCTTCATTGCTTGGCTTTTTATTGCACAAATTAAAAAATGTTTTTTTTTTTTTTTTTTAAGGAGCAGAGCCGCTGCTCCTTCACATTGAGAGGAGCCACTTGAGACGGTCTGGATGCCTCCCGGTGCCTCCTTGGTGAGGTGTCCCGGGCATGCCCAGCTGGGAGAAGGTCCCGGGGGCGGACCGAGGATGAGGACACGCACCAAGGAGCCCCGAAGTCTGGACTTCCCTACTGAGACCCGGATTAGTGGAAGAGGATGGAACTGCTCTCCCGCTTATTTCACTCAAATGATGACCTTGTTTCATTTATTAAAATATACTTTAATCCCTCGTTTATCACGGTTAATTTCTTCCAGGTATGCCTGTGATAAGTGAATTTCTGTGAAATAGGCTTCCTCCTTTTATAAATGGAATATCGCGTTAGAGAATAGAAAACCTGTTTACCACTTCCTAAATATGTTTTTAACAGTATTAGAGCTCTCTAGACATGAAATAACACCCCTATAGTCACCTTTACACTCATATTAACCTTGTTACTTGTTACTTGTTTTTTTTTCTTGACAGCGTACTTCCTGCAGTGGCTAGTGTAGCATCAATGTTGTTTTACTGACACCTAGCGACCAGTGTTGTATTCTCCACACAGGGTGGAATTGAACTCGGGTCTCCTTGCTGTGTGACCTGCACGCTAACCGCTCGACCGCTGTGTACGCTTGATGTACTTGGCTTATTTATTACTAAGGTTAAAGTTAAATGGTTACATTGTGCTGCTCGGTTAACTGTTGTTGACTCAACGGCTCGCCCGAGCAAACGTTTAATGCGGCGGCCGCACCGTGATGAGCTATTATGTAATTAGAATGCTTAATTACAAACGCCGCAGTCTTTGTTATGCGTGAAAGCAAAGTTTGTTAGCGCTTGATGATCTTTCAGTCAATTTGCGACCCCCTCCAACGTAAACGCGTCTGGCGTCTCGGGCCCAACTTGTCGCTTTAGCACAGTCTATTTAACCGCATCAAGTCAGCCGGCGTCACGTGGCGCTTTATGGCATGCCAGAGGCCCGGGCGGAGGCAAACACAGAGCAAAAGTGCCTCATTACGGCTGCTTTCCAAATTAAATGGGCGAAATGTATTATTCATTTGTGTGGAATCCCCAGCGAGCAAGGCCGAGCAGGACAAGGGAAAACGGGAAGCGTGAGGCTTCTTCTCCAGCTAGGCACTTTTAGACGTGGATTTTAATGCAGCGGGCCTGCGGGCGGCACCCACCGCAACCTCACATAAATTACACAACGTCTTTTTCCGCCTGCTAATAGCGTCTTTGCAGAGTCCACAACAATTAGTTATGCCGCACGCCGATTCCGGATGCACCACAGGACTTCATTAGCGCACACGCTGCGTTCGGTGTTCGGAGGTTCCAGCCTGCCACAAGTAAATGCATAAACACATATGCATATTGTCATATAGCATGAAACATTCATGATGCTCTTTGTTTAACCTCGGACACAATTTCCATCCTGCTTTAAAGAGCAGCTTTTCTTCTTCTCACTTGTGGTCACTTGTTGCTGGGCAGAGTTCACGGCCCTGAACAATACATTTGCATTACCACACATAGATTTGGTGCTAACGTTTTTTCTTTTTTGACATTTGGAGCTTTAAACACATTATAATGGGACTGTCTGTCTAGCTTGTCATTACAGCTGCGTACAGTAGATGGCACCGTTACACACCTCATACGCACTTACCACAACTGACTTGGTGGTGCATTAATATTATGAGGTGTGTATGAGGAATACAATACCTGTATGTTACATTATCTTTTATTATCTACATTATCTATATAACTGCATTTGCAGTAGCCAACCCTTCAGACTGATCAGCGTGGACCAGGGGCGGCCCGACATCCTCGGTTACCAGCACAAGGGGCGACCCGACATCACCCGTCCCCAGCACAAGGGGCGGCCTGACAACCCCGGTCCCCAGCACAAAGGGCAGCCCGACATCCCCGGTCCCCAGCACAAGGGGCGGCCTGACATCACCGTTCCCCAGCACAAGGGGCGGCCCGACATCCCCGGTCCCCAGCACAAGGGGAGGCCCGACATCCCCGGTCCCCAGCACAAAGGGCGACCTGACATCCTCGGTTACTAGCACAAGGGGCGACCCGACATCCCCGGTCCGCAGCACAAAGGGCGGGCCGACGTCCCAGGTCCCCATCACAAGGGGCGGGCCGACATCACCGGTCCCCAGCACAAGGGGCGGCCCGACACCCCGGTCCCCAGCACAAGGGACGGCCCGACATCACTGGTCCCCAGCACAAGGGGCGGCCCGACATCCTCGGTCCCCAGCACAAAGGGCGGCCCGACATCACCGGTCCCCAGCACAAGGGGCGACCCGACATCAAGGGTCCCCACCACAAGGGATGGCCCGACATCACCGATCCCCAGCACAAGGGGCGGCCCGACATCACCGGTCCCCAGCACAAGGGGCGGCCCGACATCCCCGGTCCCCAGCACAAAGGGCGGCCCGACATCCCGGGTCCCCAGCACAAGCATCAAAGTGGGGGTTATTCATACCTATGGACAATTTGGAGTGGCTAATTAACCTAGCATGTTTTTGGAATGTGGGAGGAAACCGGAGTACCCGGAGAAAACCCACGCATGCACGGGGAGAACATGCAAACTCCACACAGAGATGCCCGAGGGTGGGATTGAACCCTGGTCTCCTAGCTGTGAGGTCTGCGCGCTAACCCCTAGACCACCGTGCCGCAAAGTGGGGGTTATGTACGCTATAATTCCTAGAGCTGTACATGTTGCACAGGATGTTGAGGCCGCTGCTGCCGCCCCCGTCTGACTGGGACTGCATGTGAGGAGCTCATTTCAATTAGCTTCTAACTCAAATAAATGATACTGCTTTGTTTAATTACAACTGAACAGGATATTAGTTTCATTGAAACTCATCTGCCAGTAAACTAATGAGCCAATCAACTCAAAACTGAATTGGCGATAAAAGCTGAGCCGCCATACTTAGGCCACGCCTCCCAGTGTGTGCGCTCCAAATGCAGCCATTTCCTGTGTTGAGCGTTCTACATCCGTGAAGTCGTTGGGTGACATTAATGGCATCGATTCCCCATACACTGTCACTTGACCCATCCCGTTGGCTCGAGGGGGGCAATTAGCCACCCAAAGGTAATCCAATCAATTTCAATTTCACCTCCGAGGAGCCGGTTGAGAACATAAGGGGTTAATTAGCCTCCGGCGCCATTGATTGGTGTTCCTCACCTGTTCTTTAGGGTGACTGATTGGATGCGGCATGGGAGTGAACAGGAAGCAGGAAGTGTTCCCTCGAGTGTCGACTAGATTGTTCCCACGAACCCGGAAGCTCGGAATTGTCCAAAATGTCTCGAGATGCAGAATGAAGACTCCTCGGAGGGGGGGCAGCTACGTAAGTTCTCACTGTCAGTACCGTTTTTGTAAGGTTTGGACCCTGACTAACTCCCATTATTATTATTATTATTATTATTAGAACCGTGTAAATATGAAGTAAGTCGCCTTTATGCTCAAATGTAGTGGATGTAATCATAGAAAATAAGCCATTTACCAGCGCTAGGAGAGATGACTGCTCGATATAGAGGAACGGGGTGGGGGGAGGGGGGCGGTATTTACCGGTTGTCATTTGGGGGCTTTATGTTTTAACATTTTTATATTGTATATTTCGTATATAATTTAGGCCACTTTGGCTACATGGCTCTGTCTATTGTTACCATCCCAAAATAATTTGAATATTCATCTTTCTTATCTTCCAAGTGTGAATGTGAGGAAATTCTATTTCTTAACAAGTCAATCATCTCAACACTAATTGATAGGATCATTATGCAACATTTAACTCGTTCAATTCCAGCCTTTTTCCAAAAGCTGTCCCTGTCGGCCATTTTGGATGATTTGGACTGATTTTCAAGGTGCACAGAATATTGAATATTAATTATTGATTGGAGGGGCGGCACGGTGGTCTAGGGGTTAGCGCACAGACCTCACAGCTAGGAGACCAGGGTTCAGTCACACCCTCGGGCATCTCTGTGTGGAGTTTGCATGTTCTCCCCGTGCATGCGTGGGTTTTCTCCGGGTACTCCGGTTTCCTCCCACATTCCAAAAACATGCTAGGTTAATTGGCCACTCCAAATTGTCCATAGGTATGAATGTGAGTGTGAATGGTTGTTTGTCTATATGTGCCCTGTGATTGGCTGGCGACCAGTCTAGGGTGTATCCCGCCTTACGCCCGAAGACAGCTGGGATAGGCTCCAGCACCCCCCGCGACCCTCGTGAGGAAAAAGCGGTAGAAAATGAATGAATGAATTATTGATTGGACTCTCATCACCTTTTCCCGTTCTACTGTCAGCAGTAGAACATAGGGACGTTTCAGCTAAATATAAGGCTTTTTGTGAAAAGATACATTTCACTCCGACACAAATGTAGCCATATATATTTAGCCAAAATGTCTAGACAACATGAACACAAAAATGGTTGTGTTTAAGATGTTGCTGCGGAGCAGAGCGTTTATTTCAATGGGAGAGGTGCACACTTAGCGCTTATAAATGCACTTCTGCCACCTAGTGGCTGTTTTTTCATCTTAAACTGCATCAATATGATCTGTTCTTTCAGTAATCCTAGTTAATGAAGACTCAGTAGTAAGTTCAGAAGTAATTAGACATTCCAATGTTCTTCCTTCTACTACTTTATAAACACCAACGGCCTCAAATGTGTACATTGACTGAATTCTTTGCTCAATCTGTTCTATCCTGCAATTCCACATCCTGAAGGTTTTTAGTGTTGTCAACGTGTACAAATGCTTAGTACAAGTTAACATTTTCCGTAAAGACATTTCTGCTCTTTTGTTGACAATAATGGTTGTAATTGTATAGAATTGTTGTAATAGCTCAGGCACCACAATAGCGGTGCATGTTTTCACAAATGATTGCCTTTTGTGTGCTGATAATGACGGCGATACAATAGACTGGGATATACGTTCTGGTCCATATAGCCATAGATGGTAGACAATGGCTCTAGCTTCTCCTTTAGCATTACACAATTAGCGCTTATTCAGTGCTGTGAAGCCCTGACTTGCATGGTTGTCAGACTTCAATGCTCATCAAACTAATGTAAATATTAGTCCACAACTGAACACAAAATGCAGTTTTTAAATGAAACTTGGCTCTGGTTGGGGCACCCTAAGCAGCAACAACTGCAATCAAGCATTTGCAGTAACTTGCAATGAGTGTCTTACATCGCCATGGAGGAGTTTTGGGCCACTTTTTGTTGTGTTTTGGGTCATTGGGTCACCAATAGATGGCCAGACATTCTCCTTCAGGATATTTTGGTTACTGCAGAATTCATGCTCCCGTCGTCACAGCAAGTCTTCCAGGTCTTGAAGCACTGTCACACTACCACCACCATATTTTACTGTTGCTGTGACGCTCTTTTTCTGAAATGACTTTTCCGCCAGATGTAATGGGGGACACACCTTCCAAAAAGTTCAACTTTTCTGGCTTTAATTGTTACAAAAAAAATCATGCCTTTTTTTTCTCCCAACTGCATATATCAGTCTTGGGGGGGGGGTGTCTCCTGGAATTTACTGTTCTAGAGTGGCCAAACATTGGTCTGTCTTGTGTTTGGATTTATTCATAACAAGCGGTGACAAGCTGCGGTAAGAAGTGGTGAACTGTGATCCTTCAGGTCCACCAAAACAACCCCCGGAGGGTCACACTACCACCACCATATTTTACTGTTGCTGTGATGCTCTTTTTCTGAAATGACTTTTCCGCCAAATGTAATGGGGGACACGCCTTCCAAAAAGTTCAACTTTTGTTACGTCACACAGCATTTTCCTAAAGGTCAGTTGGGTTTGCGGGTGTGGGGGTGTGAGCCAAGTGTAAAAAGTACAGTGGGTGATATGACTGTGACCTTCATGAGTAGTGGGAACTACTGTAGCCTAATGTTGTCCAAAATAATGTAAACCCAGTTCGTAAAAGAGTGTGGCTCTTTCTTGTCTGGGCGGCATTATTCCTCTCGAAACGAAAGCCTTTCGCTGAAGGGAAGGAGTAACGATCACGTTCAGATGCGTGTGAGTAATCGGTGTATGACCGGATGACACACGTGTAGAATCCCCCGGAACGTTCTACCTTCATGCTGCTGCTGCTGCTCACTCAAACATTTGCTTAACTCACAAAACATCGATCACGTCTTTGACATTTTCCGCCAGGGCGGCGAGGCGTGGAGGGCCGTCCCAGCGCCCTAAACGCGCGTACGCATGGCTGCACGTCTTCCGAGCCATCATTGAAGTTATTAAAAAAAAAAAAAGAGCCTCTGTGGAGCGGAATGAGCTGAGCGCGGCTTTATTGGCGACACATAAAAGTGGAGTGGAGGAGTCATGGGTCCAGCGTTTGAGCGTCCTAATGGAACTCTTCACAGCTCTTCACGTAACGACCTCCTCAACTCGCCAGCCATTTAAGTCATCGCCTGTTAATTGGACAGCAACCTCAATCATGACCGTGTTCCTCCCTGTGCGACTCTTCTCTCCTTTGAGCCGTCTCGTGTTCCCCATTTAGCCGTTCCTTGGGCGTCAATGGCCATGGCAATGCGATGCTATGGTATTTGGAACATTCTTAAACTTACTAAGTTGGTTACACTTTCACAATTCACCATGTCTGCACCCGAGTTGGAAGAAGCAGAGCTTATTTAATCCTATCACTTGTGTGTCAGCCATTACTGTCTCTTCACTTCCTGTGTTTAACATCTTGATCTGTTACTACGTTCTCATGACGGACAGAAAGGTTAGTTTGTGCCGCGAAGAAGGAAGTGTTAATGTCTCCTTAACAGTAAGACTGTGTACCCACAAGGACGGTCTGCCTGGTTTACCCCAGACCCCCCCTTTGGAGATAACAATGACTTACATGATGTGTCACTTTGTCTATGCAGGTTGTCACCACACGAGTCGAAGACTTGGCCAAACATGGGAAGTGGAAGAGTGACGACACGAGACGTGAGCAAGGACGAAGAAACGAGAAGGTAAAACGCGTCTGAGCCTCAAAGCCTTTGTTGACGTTGACAAAAGAGACAGCCGTCATGTTCGTCAGCCCATTGTGTCGTTGTCTTGTCTGCGTGGGAAACTGTCATTGTCAGGTCATGTGGGAGGCAGGAATAATGAGCAGGTACCATCATGCGGGGTGACCGGGTCGGTAAATCACACCAGCAAGAGAAAAGTCGCCATCAGCCGAGGATTTCTTTTCTGTTAGCTTCAGGGCTTGTCGGTTTTTTAAGTAGTCACTCAAAGTCGGTGTAGAGCTTGTTTAACAATGTAACTTTACTGTCCCCTAAAAGTAAGCCAAGACAGCCATTGTGTCTAAACCACTGGCTGGCGGGAATGGGGAGCTGCTGTGTTAAATCCGTGTTCTCATACTGGTTCCTGGAAGGTGACCAGTATAGAACATAAAGATGTTCTGGGATACAAGATTACCAACACCCTGAAACTGCTGTAGCCTGGCCTTGTAAGACCGTAACTTGAGTTGGTGTGAAGCAGTGATTCCCAAACTACGGCAGGACATGTTCCAGGTCGCTGCTATGGTCTCTCCATGGTCTCAATGTACCTCCAGACAGTGGATCTTGATGATGGCATGGTCTCCATACTGTAGCTTTTCTGGCTTTAATTGTTGCAAAAAAATCATCAAGCTTCCATTTATCACAGCAAGTCTTCCAGGTCCTGAAGCACCAAAACAGCCCCGGACCGTCACATTACCACCACCATATTTTACTGTTGCTGTGATGCTCTTTTTCTGAAATTACTTTTCCGCCAGATGTAATGGGGGACACGCCTTCCAAAAAGTTCAACTTTTCTGGCTTTAATTGTTACAAAAAAAATCACGTCTTTTTTTCCAAACTGGATATATCAGTCTTAGGGGGGGAGGGGGTGTCTCCTGGGATTTACTGTTCTAGACTGGCCAAACATTGGTCTGTCTTGTGTTTGGATTTATTCATAACAAGTGGTGACAAGCTGCGGTAAGAAGTGGTGAACTGTGATCTTCCAGGTCCTGAAGCACCAAAACAGCCACAGACCGACACACTACCACCACCATATTTTACTGTTGCTGTGATGCTCTTTTTCTGAAATGACTTTTCCGCCAAATGTAATGGGGGATACGCCTTCCAAAAAGTTCAACTTTTGTTACATCACACAGCATTTTCCTAAAGGTCAGTTGGGTTTGCGGGTGTGGGGGTGTGAGCCAAGTCTAAAAAGTAGAGTGGGTGATATGACTGTGACCTTCGTGAGTAGTGGGAACAACTGTAGTCTAATGTAAACCCAGTTCCTTGACTGATAAAACCCGTAAAACAGTGTGGCTCTTTCTTGTCTGAGCGGCATTATTCCTCTCGAAACAAAAGCCTTTTGCTGAAGGGAAGGAGTAACGATCACGTTCAGAGGCGTAAGAAAGATGGTCTATGGTCTCTCCATGGTCTCACTGTACCTACAGACAGTGGGGCTTGATGATGGCATGGTCTCCATACTGTAGCTTTTCTGGATTTAATTGTTACAAAAAAAAACATGTCTTTTTTTTTCCCCAACTGCATATATCATTCTTGGGGGGGGGGTTCCTGGGATTTACTGCTCTAGAGTGGCCAAACATTGGTTTGTCTTGTGTTTGGATTTATTCATAACAAGTGGTGACAAGCTGTCGTAAGAAGTGGTGAACTGTGATCTTCCAACATGGTGTCCAAAGAATAATCAGTAAAAAATTGCAACTAATAATTATCAAAAACAAAGTTACACAAATCGATAACGAAATGAACTCAACGGGAGGCTCATTACTCGGCTGAATAGACGTATGAGCTCAAACAGCATGAGACTATGCCCCCCCCGAAACAAAACACAGAGCTAACATTATTAAGCCTCACCTCTACGTACTTAAGCACGTCATTACCATCGTTGAACAAGGACAAGGTGAAAGGAAGAATAGAGAATACCATGCAGCGTCTGAAAGTCATAAGTCTCAGCCTTCCTCACACAGCACGTAACTTTAGCGTGTTCAAGGATGGCCGAACAATTAGTGCTAAAAAAAAAAGACACATTAGTGAAACGGTTTGGCAGTGCCACCTTTGACTATTTGGTAGAAAGTAGTAGTAAAAGTAAAAGTAATGTCGTAGTGTCGGTCAGATGCTATGAAAAGGATGACGAGGTGATCATTCGACATTTGCTTTATTGGTTGTTGGCGGCCACAAGGACGAGCGAGCACGTAAGCTGGAAGAATAAGAGAATCTAGTCAACGTAATTAACTCTCACCCTCAAAGCCCCTCCCTTGGACTAAACATGGTGGCGACATTATGTAACAAGTTTCATGACAGAGTTCCTATTTACATCCAGCTAATAGAAGATGCTCTAGCGTGCATAGAGACACTCGTAGCATCATGACGACGCACATACTCCAAATCACTGTTAGGGATGCAACACCGTGGTGTACTATGTAGCCAAATATCCATCGTTCCCCTTCATTGAATACAGCCTTTTCAAATGATAGTGAGAGCGCCATGTTCCATGATTTGACAGCCCCCCGAAAATGATGGCTTCTTTTGCATGATTTGCATTTGTGTCAGGAGCCTGGATGGGAAAATACAAATAAGGGCAACGTGCTAAACTCCAAACGTGTACCATAACACGCACATAGAATGGGCCCAGCCTACTACTGTCTTGGGTCGTGGCGCCCACCAGTTTCTGTTTGTCACATGTCACCAATAATATGACGTTGCACAAACATTTATTAATAGCAGTCGGTTTGAGACGATACAGGATATTGGGTTCACAAGATCGCTGCTATGACATGTTTGATACATTGAATTTTGTATTTTGATCCGCCAAATCTTAAGTATGTTTAATCAAGTGTAGAATTGCTACAATTGCTTGGACATTAACACGACGGCAGCTGTTAAACTCCAATTGAAAAAAAAAAAAAATCAAGCAAACAAGTGAGACTGGGAACACCAAGTGCAGGTTGTATAGCAAGGTTTATAGTGTCCGGTTCCCTGTCACTCCCATACTATGTGTATTATCGTGTATCACAGTTCACACCAGCGGGTGAGGTGACTTTTACAACAAAGTATCAAAACTTCTCCTGGGGAAGGATACTGTTCATGTACTTCATGTACAAATAAGAGGTAAGACCTTAAGTATTTGAAAACTGATATATATATGTAGAATAAATGAACGTGTACCAAAGTGGATGGCTGCAGCCTTCCTTGATTCATAAGAGATCTTTGCATCATTGTCTCGAGGCTGTCAAATAGGCCACAGTAGGGAATCGACCTCGCCATCCTGTGTGAGTCCATTTAAGGACAAAGCCGTCCTTCTTAGATGAGATTTAGCGCCGTGTTACTCCGCTTTCAGGCTGCATTGCATCACTCAACAGGTAGCGAAAGTCCCGCTGAGAATGCGCCGCATGAGGTGACATCACAGATAGAAAACTAAAAAAACGATTTTTGAATTGCAAGTAAATAATGTAAATGTACCTTTAACATGATTGTTTAACACATCCTGGATGGATGGATGGATGGATGGATGGACCGCAGGTCAACCAGGACCAGTTAGCAGAGGTGATTGCAGATCTTGTACTTGTTTGTTTGCTTCGTTCAACCAATTCCAATCAAGCTTGTGGCCGCTTTACTATCTGTCAGGAGTCTAATTGCTAATCAATAGTTGTATGCGGGGGCAGGCTCGCTCCTTTTAAAATGAAAGCACAAGCACCCCCCATTGTGACAAAATAAGTGCAGACTAAAGAAAGCTTTACAGCTGAGTGCAACGGTTCTTTCTTCAAACATTTAAAAAGGAGGCGTTTGATGCTCATCCATGTGTTCCACTTAGCTGGCAGGCACAGAATCAATTATTTTATTTCTCTGGCTGCTTATTTTTGGGGATGAATGATTGAATCGCTGAGAGAACAATACGCTTTTAGGGTTGCTTGAGCCCCGGCCCAGCCAATAGCACGCCAGATTGGAGTCATTATTCATAATCTGCCTGCGGAGGTTTAAGGCTTCGCGTCTCACACTATTGTGTAGTTGAGCTAAATGGACTTATTTGCAAAACAAGACCCGGCCTTAAACATTTAACACCTGTGAAGGACTATAAAACAGCTTTGTAAGCGCTAAAAGGAGGTCAAGCCTCATCCGCAAGTTTTAGCTACGTTGCTGGGAATTAAAGGTGCATCCTTGGGTTCTGTTACTAAACTGCTGTGGGAGTGGCCTTTCCCTGCATGTCCGAACTTACGCCTACATTAACGCATAAGTCGCTCACACTGTACACAAAACACACGAAAGACATGCAGATATAAGAATTTATTCATTCACACTCACATTCATACCTGTGGCCAATTAACCTAGCATGTTTTTGGAATGTGGGAGGAAACCGGAGTACCCGGAGAAAGCCCACGCATGCACAGGGAGAACATGCAAACTCCACACAGAGATGGCCGAGGGTGGAATTGAACCCTGGTCTCCTAGCTGTGAGGTCTGCGCACTAACCACTCGCCGCCATGCCGCCCTGTAAGAATTTAATCAAACTGAAATAAAAAAAAGAACTTCCTGTTATCCCTGTGCTCGTTTTTCCGGCCTGTGATGCTGGTGCATGTTTATCCTGCAAATGTTCCCCGTGAAGAATCCCAAAATAGTTCCACGTTTGTCTTTGAGGGATTTTGTTTACACTTAATGGCTTTGCCAGGCTTGAATATTGGATGTTAAATGTTCTTTCTCCTCCTTCCTCAGCTGTGCTCCACATGCTCTCCTGCTTTTTTCCTGTTATTGGAGAGGAGCAGCATGATGGATTGGCTTTATTCCCGAGGAATCCCCGCCCAGCAAAGGCGGCATCATCATCATCAGCAGCAGCAGCAGCATGCGTGGCGGTGAGTCAAGGTGAGAGGAGTCAAGGTCTGTAGGAGGTGTGGGATCAGAGCAGTAATGACTTGATGTGACCCTGGTGTTGGACTCCATAGACATTTTCTATCATAATCAAGCTGTGAAGGGACACTTTGATGCTGTTCAATGTTATTGTCCTGGTCAAGGGTGCTTTAACAGTGTTGTTGTCTCTTGATGGATGCACATGGAGTACACGGGCTCCAAGGCACTCTGGATCTGAACCACTAATGTCATTGTTGCCTCCATCAAGTGAGAATCACACAAGGCCGGATGTTGTCTTGATTGGCTGGTGAATGCAGATTTAACCCGTACACCAAGTTGAGTATTCGAGGAATACAGTCAAGCATTGGTTTCGAAAAATCAAAATGTGCAAAAACTGAAGCGATTTTTCCCTTAAGAAATCATGGAAATCCAATGAATTAATTCCAGACAACCACAATACAGAAAAGAATATGAAATCATTATGAATGCAGAAGGTGATGCCAATACCGATCACATGGATTACCGTATTTTCCGGACTATAAGTGGCACTTTTTTTCATAGGTTGGCTGTTCCTGCGACTTGTACTCCAGAGCGACTTATAAATGAAGACAGTACGCCTTTTCTGTTCATGTTTATTTTTTGTGTAGCTGAATAAGCATTGTGTTAGCATATCTTACACCTATTCAGCCTGTTCTCTATTCTTTTATTGTTACAACTTGCCTTCCAAGAGGACTTAATGTCTGTTTTAGTCAAGTAGTTTGTAATATGAATTACCTGCAAAAAATGCGACTTATGTATGTTTTTTTTGACCTAATTATGCATTTTTGGCCTAATGCGACTTATAGTCCAGAAGATTAATTGTAATTGTACATTTTTCAATGTATCCATCATGAGTGACATTGGCCAGGGGCGCCGTACAGGGGGAGAAAGTTAGGACAGTTCCAAGTACCCCTGACTGCTAGGGGCCACAAAAAATAGGTACCGTGGTGCCTTGGTTAATGTTATTAAACTAAACCGTTCAATTTAGACAATGGCTACGTTTACATGCAGTCAAATAACCCTATCATAACCGCAATAACTCGGTTGTGCACGGTTTGAAAACCGGAATATTGCACCTGAATATTGGGTCATGTATACGCCAAAGGAATATTGATTTGTGTTCTGTGCATGTTCCATTCGAAAGGAATCTTGGGTCTTTTGACAGGAAGTATTGAATTTGAAAATGAATCATCTCACTAATGAGGTGAAAGACAGAAAAATGTCCTTTTTATAGATTATAGATTCTACAGACGCCTTGCTGATGTTGTTTTTGGATACAGTAAGAAGAAAACCTACTTATGAAAACTGCACAATCCATCAATATCAAATGAAAGCTTTTTTTTTTTTTTAAATCATGGCATGGTGCAGGATGCAAACTTCACATCAGTCTCACAACAACTCCCTGAATGCTTCCAAGCATATTTTTCCGAAAATACAATCATATTTGGCATACTATTCCTCCCAAATATAAAACTTGACAGGCCTTGACATCTGGCGTACAAACGGCAAATAAAACATGTGACCTTAGCATGCTAACGGGCATTATTTCTTTATCCCAGCTGGGGGAGGTACATGACTACATCCTAGGTTTTGTGCTGTATTTATTGTAAGTATTACATTATACTATACAAGACTTTATCCTGACTGAGCACCTTGTATAGCCAAGGTAAGCTAACAGCTATCCGTGCATGCAAATCCCCTTTCTTGCCCCCGTTGATCGCCCAATCATCCCGTCCTGTCACCCCTTGTGTGACTGCATAGTGTGTTGTATATGCATGGGCGGATCATTGCACTATTTGGCTTGTCCTTCTGTAGAAGTGACAAGAATAAAGGCTCATTCAGGAAGTTGTGGTCATGCACGGTTCACAGGGTGCGATGATATGTTGTAGTTTAATTTCAGAGGCAGCTTCTTCTCTCCCACGGGCAAAAAAAAAGGATGTCCATCATCGCGCATCAGACGCGCATCTGCTAAGAGCGCTAGCCTTAAATAGCAATTTGCCAGTTAAGTGCTTCTGACAGTGGTGCCATTGGGTGACTCTTCCGAGGTGCAGCGTGGGATCACTCTGTCGTCCTCGTTCCTACTGTACCCGGCTGGCGGGATTAGCGTCAAAGCCTTCCTCCTGTAAAACCCTCAGCGGGGGGAGTGCAGATGCGCAACCTGCTGCGCCCCCTCTATTTTTTATTCCTCCAGCTCTCGGTGCTGAGCATTAAGACACATTTGTAGCTCAGTGAATGGAGATGGGAAACCGTGCACAGCAAAATTAATAATTCATACTGATTAGCGAAGAGAGCACAAACACCACACAATAAGTGCTTCCCAAAAGTGGAGGCCTGATAACGAGCGTGGCAGCCATGTTTTTTTTTATTTTGACACTCTCACCTTCCAAAGACTTGCCACCAAAGAGCGAAATGAAGAGGTTTACTGCCTCATTAAACTGGCGGGATTTTTAAAAAGGATATTAGTGACTGTCTGGAGGCAGATAAGCATGCAGATTAGCACTCTTGTTCACGCCTTTAATGCAATGCAAGTCAATGACGAACACATTTGGAAGGTACATGTAAATTAAGAGGTGGGGATGAAGGGGGATTAAATAAATACATCCCGACCAACTTAGTCATTGATTTAAAGCAGGGGTCTCAAACTCAATTTACCTGGGGCAAGTCTACGTGAGGCTGGACGGGAATCGTGTTTCAACCATGTGTCAACAAACACGACCCGAAGCTGGCAAGCCTCAGCTGAAAGTCATACAAATACCAAGTAAAAAAGTAAGAGTACTTTTACACTCTTTTACTTTTACACTAAGATTACCAAAAGAGGCGGCTGGCGAGGGGCTAGCGGCTGGCTAACGGCTAGTGCAAAGTGGCTTGCAGCTGGCTAGCGGCTGGCTAGCGGCTGGCTAGCGGCTGGCTAGCGGCTGGCTAGCGGCTGGCTAGCGGCTGGCTAGCGGCTGGCTAGCGGCTGGCTAGCGGCTGGCTAGCGGCTAGTGCAAAGCGGCTTGCAGCTGGCTAGCGGCTGGCTAGCGGCTGGCTAGCGGCTGGCTAGCGGCTGGCTAGCGGCTGGCTAGCGGCTGGCTAGCGGCTGGCTAGCGGCTGGCTAGCGGCTAGTGCAAAGCGGCTTGCAGTTGGCTAGCGGCTGGCTAGCGGCTAGCTGCTAGCGGCTGGCTAGCGGCTGGCTAGAGGCTGGCGAGCAGCTGGCTAGCGGCTAGCGTCTAGCGTCTGGCTAGCGTCTGGCTAGCGTCTGGCTAGCGTCTGGCTAGCGTCTGGCTAGCGTCTGGCTAGCGTCTAGCGGCTGGCTAGCGTCTAGCGGCTGGCTAGTGTCTAGCGGCTGGCTAGCGGCTGGCTAGCGGCTGGCTAGCGGCTGGCTAGCGGCTGGCTAGCGGCTGGCTAGCGGCTGGCTAGCGTCTAGCGGCTGGCTAGCGGCTGGCTAGCGTCTAGCGGCTGGCTAGCGGCTGGCTAGCGTCTAGCGGCTGGCTAGCGGCTGGCTAGCGTCTAGCGGCTGGCTAGCGGCTGGCTAGCGTCTAGCGGCTGGCTAGCGGCTGGCTAGCGTCTAGCGGCTGGCTAGCGGCTGGCTAGCGGCTGGCTAGCGGCTGGCTAGCGGCTGGCTAGCGTCTAGCGGCTGGCTAGCGTCTAGCGTCTAGCGGCTGGCTAGCGGCTGGCTAGCGGCTGGCTAGCGGCTGGCTAGCGGCTGGCTAGCGGCTGGCTAGCGGCTGGCTAGCGGCTGGCTAGCGGCTGGCGTCTAGCGGCTAGTGGCTGCTGGCTAGCGGGTGGCTGCTGGCTAGCGGCTGGCTAGCGGCTGGCTGCTGGCTAGCGGCTGGCTAGCGGCTGGCTGTTGGCTAGCGGCTGGCGGCTGGCTGCTGGCTGCTGGCTGCTGGCTGCTGGCTATCGGCTGGCGGCTGGCTGCTGGCTGGCGGCTGGCGTCTGGCGGCTGGCGTCTAGCGGCTGGCGTCTAGCGGCTGGCGTCTGGCGGCTGGCGTCTAGCGGCTGGCGTCTAGCGGCTGGCGTCTGGCGGCTGGCGGCTGGCGGCTGGCGGCTGGCGGCTGGCGGCTGGCGGCTGGCGGCTGGCGGCTGGCGGCTAGCGGCTGGCGGCTGGCTGTTGGCTGGCGGCTGGCGGCTGGCGTCTAGCGGCTGGCGTCTAGCGGCTGGCGGCTGGCGTCTAGCGGCTGGCGGCTGGCGGCTGGCGTCTAGCGGCTGGCGTCTAGCGGCTGGCGGCTGGCGTCTAGCGGCTGGCGGCTGGCGTCTAGCGGCTGGCGGCTAGCGGCTAGCGGCTGGCGTCTAGCGGCTGGCGGCTAGCGGCTGGCGGCTAGCGGCTGGCGGCTAGCGGCTGGCGGCTAGCTGCTGGCGGCTAGTTGGTTCAGGCAAGCTTTTATTTGTAATGTGGCACCAAAATCAGAGCAGCTGGCTTCAAAATAGACCAGAGATGAGTTCTCTGAGAATAATGAAAGGTTCAATTCCCTAAAACTGACATGCAAGGAGACAAATCAATGGCGCTTAAACGGACGGCCTCTGGAGAAAATGTCTAACTTCTCCAAAGTGTAATGTCATTGTTTGGAGTCTGTATATGTGAGGGGAGGAGTCCTTTAAAATGAGAGCCTGAAGCGATCATAAAATGCCCAGAGGACCAAGGCTGTCGAGTCTGAGCACGTGAAGGACTTTTTCTGGTGACAAGAGGCTGCTAGCCTCCAGCAGATACTCCATGCAAGTCTTTGTATCACTGTGTAGCATAGCTACATGTAGTACTGTATAGTTAAATTATTTGATACATGCTCGAAATTTGGCTGAGGGGCTGTCAGAATGGCATACTTGCTCACGGTGCAACAAAACAAAAAAAACCACAACACATTCAAAGCAAGTGAACGCATCATATAAATAAGTGACTACTATGTGGGTGGTAAACATCTAAGCGCAAAACATGTTATTTCCAAATGCCCACAAAGCATGCTGGGTAGTCCAGCTATAACAACAACATTGAGCGTGCCACAATGGCGCTGCAAGTCACGTTGCCGGCTACAGTTTTCATGTTAAATGTATAAAGGAGGAATTTGGAAATGTCCGGTAGGCCGTATTAACACACTTGGCGGGCCTGACGTGGCCTGGGGGGCGCAGTTTTCATACCCCCGCTGAGGGTTATATGGAGGCCACAGATGAATTCACGAGAGTACAAGAGGAAAAATAGTTTGGTGCGCCGATAAAAACTACGTCGGCACATTAATGGATGGCAACCTGTGTGGAAACCTCCAATAACGCACCCTGCCAGTGGGGGGCGACGGGGGCGGGGGGACGATGACAACCTGTGTTTCGGTTACGTTCCATTTCAGAACTCCAGAGAGGAGATGAAAACACCCAGCGTTTTGTTTTTGCTCCCCGCAAAAGACGAAGTCAGAGCGCCCCTCGACCCCCGGCGCATCTTATCAGCTGTTCACTGGGCAATTTGGGAGTGTGACAGAGAGAGACAGCCTTGTGATGTGAGGACTGGAGCGCATCCATCTTTGCTTGGCGCTGTCCTCTGCAGTCTGTCCCGCCTTTGATCATCTCCGGCTTTGCACTGAGTCAGACGCACAAACCCACACATGTTCCTCACACACACACACACACACACACACACACATACATATATAAAGCATTGAGCACTCCTATTGACAATATGCAAATAGTTTTATTTTCACATTCCTCCTCACACTTTAGCCCCGCCCCTCACGCTCATCTTTACCTTAGAAGCCTCGAAAGTCTTAACTGCTCTGCAAATAAAACCCGCACACACTTGCAGATGGAGCTTAGTGTGGCTAAGCTGATGCAGTTCCGCATGAGCGCTCAGCCTCCTGACGCGTCGCTTCACACCTGTCTGTCTGCATCCAGGTGGGCATCCGTGTCGCTGCACTCGAACCAACGCTAAACCCCTCTAACACACGCCGGTGTCAACACTAACGCAACATTGTCTGCACGCTGCTTTTTCTTCCTGAGCCTGCAGAAATGGCTGCTAGGGATGCAGTGTGTATGCCGGGCCAGTAGATGGCAGCGCAGTGTGCCTAAGCCTACTCAAGGTGACTTAGTGAGCGCATACTGTACATACATACACGCAGTACAAGTGTACATGCTCTCAAGAATGTAAATGTAGCTTGTTAGTCTGTCAAGTTGTAAACAGAAATAACGATAATTGTTTCTCCTCACATGGCCGTATCTCGTTTTTTTAAAATTCAGATTGTGATTGCAGGATTCTACACTGGTCATTAGGTGACACGTACAGGCTATGAACATGGTAATGGTAATGGTTTAATTTCATTTGAACATGCATCAGATTCCAATTGAGTGCATCCCATAATCAGTTCCCAGTTCCACATGTCCAAAAGGAGTAGGAAGAAGCAAAGCTTATTAAATCCTACCCCTCCATCTGGTACTTTTACAATCACTAACTGTTACATTTGTTCACTTCCTGCTTTCCTAATATAATTAAAAAACTTTTTATTATTTATTTATTTTTGACTTTATTTTACAATTTTTAAAATTTTTGTATTTTTTAATAAAAAAATGTTTTTTTAATATATATATATTTTTTATATTTTATTCTTTTTTAAATTTCTGATTGAGAACTAATTTTGCTTTGTTCAATATGGCCACATATTCTATAAAGAAGGAACCCTTGAAGGAAATTCACAAATTTGGACAGTACGTGGAGTCCCACAAGGATCTGTGTTGGAGCCCTCAAGGTTTTAATAAACCTTTAATAAAACAGCCAAAGAGAGGCCAAAAATGACCCGCATCCTTCCAATCTTTGTTGCCTATCCTGTGAGATGCCAAACATTGATCTACAGGCTATAATAATGATCCGGTATATGATTGTAATTAACAAGCATAACAATATCTAGTATCGAGTATGGATTGTTGGAGAGAGTAGCATTTGTCTGTTGTTTCTTAACGCTGAGCCTAAAATGCACCTGAAGTAGCATTATGTTGTCTTACTTGTGCAGATCTCCCAATCCATCGTTCCCTGCAACCTTTACGTTAAGCACATAAGGCGACACAAAGAGTGGCAACACAAATCCGCAAACCTCGACTGAACTCGCTCATCTGGAGGCGGTCGGGAGTCAAAATGTGCTCTTTATCAGCCACCGAGCAGAGCCTCTTTTCTTTCTCTCTCCTTTTTTGGCCATAAAATTGGCAGAGGTAGAGTGGGAAATTGTCTGCATGACAGCGGCCGCCGGGATTGTGCGGAAGAGCGTGAATTTGTGCTTTTGTGGTGGCGGTCGCGGCCTAACGAGAAGGTGTGAAATTGTTGGTGCATATGCCGTGATGTGAGTTTATCCGCAAGGAGAACCTTTTAGGCGCCCACCGTCTCCCCACACCTCCACGTGATGGTGGGATCGGCTTTGTGTGTTTGGTCCGACCCCTTGTTTAGGGCCCTATAAATTCCGCGTTCACGGAATCGCGGACGGAATCGCGGAATTGGACAATAAAAACGGAAATTATTTTGAATGCGGAATATCGCGGAAATGCTGTTTTCATGAGAAAGAGGAACATAAACCTGGGGAATCGTTCCCGGAGGTCGGTAATCAATGTGACACAATACCTGCCTACCGCCCTTTTTCAAACATGGCACTCCCCCCGTCTGCGAAGAAGTTGCGCAATACCACGCTAACGCCGAAATACAGAGCCGAGCAGTACCCAGGTGACTTCTATGTATCTGGTGACATGTTATTTTGTACTTTCTGTCAACACTCAGTTGACTGGAAGCGAAAAAACACATGTGATGACCACTTGTTATCCAAAAGTCATCTAAAAAAAAAAAGAAACGCATAGCGCTAACGCTAGCAGGGAGCCCGGACAGACATGCGTTACTGCCTCGTTCAAGTCAGCGGACTTAAGAAAAGACTTCGTCGAGGATTTTGCCTTGTTTTGATGCACTTTATGTACTGTGGAAAAGATTGTTTTAATATGTTCTATGTTAAAAAATTGACTGTGTTTTGTATAAAGTAAAGTATATTTTCGCTTGAAGAGAAAAGGCTGGTTGAGCACTTTGATATTTTTTAATATGTTATTTGAAGTACCTAGTGCAATGTTGTGTTACATGATGCAGTAGTAAAGTATTGAGGAAAAGTGCAATATTGTGTCGCCTCAATGAATGTAAGTTCATTTCTAATTAATTAGTGTGCATTTTATTCATAAACATTATTAAAACGCACTCTTTTGTGGTAAAATGAGTAAAAGGTAAAACAAAAATGGAATTCCAAAAAATTAAAACGGAAAAAACGGAATTTGGGAAAAAATAAAACGGAATTTGGGAAAAAATAAAACGGAATTTATAGGGCCCTACTTGTTTGATTTGAGCGCTGCTCGATCCTCCGCCTGATAAACTATGCTCTCTCAGCGAGCCGAGCTCGCAGCTGCTTCCCGCTCTTGTCCTCCATCTTCCACCCTTATTACCTTTCACGCTTACTGGCTTTTATGGAAGCCATAAATAAGCTCACGGTGTCTCCATGTGTAACTCTGTTTTAGAGGCCACCGGAGCAATGCTAACATCACACTTTACTAAAGCGCAGTTAATCTGGCCTTCATCCCTTCTGTGATATAGATCGGATTAGCTGAGTTTATCGTCAACTAGCCTAACACATCTTATTTTATCTCAATTTAGACCAACTTAGCTTTACTCTTACTTTATTAGGGCTCGAGCACTGACCAGTGCGAAAGCCCTATTGTAATCGTTCCGTTTTTTATTATTATTATTATTCCGACGAAAGGACGGCCATTTTGAGGGCCTGAACATGCCCGAAAACTCACCAAATTTTGCAAGCGCGTCAGGTCTGGCGAAAATTTCGATCTGGTGGGGGTCCCGAAAACAATGTTCCAAAATTGACTCTCTAGCGCCACCTTTTATTTTTGAAAAAATTGGCCCCCGCCACCAGTTTCACCGATCGTCACGAAACTTGGTGGAGACGTCTATCATGACAGGACGGACCAAAAAGTCTCAAGAACCCATATTGTAAAACGAACAGGAAGTCGGCCATTTTGGATAGCGGCGGCCTTTTTCGGGCCAGAAGTTGGGGTCGTATCTCGACGAACTCCTCCTAGGGGGTTTGACCGAATGAGTCCGTTGTTGCATCAACGGACACTAGACGGATGGCCGACGTTAAATTGCGAAGGATTTTGGGATATTCCATACGATGTGGGCGTGGCACGCCCCCAAATTTTGCCCTTTTTCATCTGTCCGGGCCTTGCACGCTGAGCGTAACTGTAGACGTGAATAACTTGGCTCCACGTGGTCAGATCTTCATTATACTTGGTACATGTGATCATGGCCCCGCCCCGAAGGTCCCCGTAGGTCACTTCCTGATTTCGTCGCAGCGCCGCCTATTGGCGACAGGCTAAAGGCGTGTCATCTACATGAGGCCTTTTCTGGCAGGAGATTCATCAGATGAACACCGAGGTCACAAGGTCACTGCCTGACAGCCTGGTGAAGCCTGTTGATGGACCATGATGCAGGAAAAGCGCACGTGGTGGGCGTGGCCTGGCGGCGAATGCTCAGGCCTCGCCGTTTACAAAGAAAGGGTCATCATTCGCCCGCAGAAGATCGCATGTGCTTGAAAACTCATAAGGGGGGGCAGATTCCAGGCCAAGCTTGAAACCAAGCCAAATTGACTCACTAGCGCCACCTACAAGTTTTAAAATAATTATCCCTCGCCTCCCGTTGCACGTATGGGCATGATTTTCGGAGGAGACATCACTCGTGACAGGACGCACAAAAAAGTCTCAAGAACCCATGTTCTAAAACCAACAGGAAGTCGGCCATTTTAGGTGGCGGCGGCCATTTGGGGGAGGATGTAGGGGTCGTATCTCGACGAACTCCTCCTAGGGGGTTTGACCGAATGAGTCCGTTGTAGCATCAACAGACACTAGACGGATGGCCCACGTTAAATTGCGAAGGATTTTGGGCTGCTACTTAGGATGTGGGCGTGGCACGCCACCAAACTTTTACTTTAACCTTAACTTTTACCTTATCTGGCCCTGCCTGGTGTCTGGCCTTGCCTTGAAGCAATGTACATCAAAGTCAATACACAGTTTGACTGACAGACTGATGATGTCAGTTGATGGACTGTGATGTGTGTAAAGCACATGTGGTGGGCGTGGCCACGGCGAATGGTCAGCCTTCGCCATTGACCATCGAAGGCTGATATTTTGCCTGCAGAAGGTCACAGGCTGCTGAAATCTTACACGTAAGGTCAGAATCCAGGCCTGAGCGCCCTGGTGGTGCTCCCATGTGACACCAATCCAAATTGACACACTAGCGCCACCTAGAAGTTTCAATTCATTATCCCTCGCCACCCGTTGCACGTATCACTATGATTTTCGGTGGATTCGTCTATCATGACAGGACGCACCTAACGCTCCAGAACCCATGTTCAAAACACAGCGCCACCAACTGGTGGAAATGTATATCTGCCATAACTTCCTGATTCATGGTCAGATTGTCTTGAAATTTTTTTGGGTGTGTTGGGTCAATCTCTGGTCTGTTATACTGTGTGTACATAGACTGTATAGCGCCACCAACTGGTGGAAATGTATATCACCTGTAACTTCCTTCCACATGGTCGGATCGTCTCCAAATTTTTTTGGGTGGGTTCGGTCACCCTCCAGTCTGTGACTGTGTGTGTATATAGATTCTATAGCGCCACCAACTGGTGGAAATGTATATCTGCTGTAACTTCCTGATTCAGGGTCAGATTGTCTTGAAATTTTTTTGGTGTGTTGGGTCAATCTCTGGTCTGTTATACTGTGTGTACATAGACTGTATAGCGCCACCAACTGGTGGAAATGTTTATCACCTGTAACTTCCTTCCACATGGTCGGATCGTCTCCAAATTTTTTTGGGTGGGTTCGGTCACCCTCCAGTCTGTGACTGTGTGTGTATATAGATTCTATAGCGCCACCAACTGGTGGAAATGTATATCTGCTGTAACTTCCTGATTCATGGTCAGATTGTCTTGAATTTTTTTTTGGTGTGTTGGGTCAATCTCTGGTCTGTTATACTGTGTGTACATATACTGTATAGCGCCACCAACTGGTGGAAATGTGTATCACCTGTAACTTCCTTCCACATGGTCGGATCGGCCCCAAATTTTTTCTGGTGGTCTGGGGTACCCTCTGGTCTATGACAGTGTGTGTACATACACTATAGCACCACCAACTGGTGGAAATGTATATCTGCCGCAACTTCCTTCCACATGGTCGGATCAGTCCCAAATTTTTTTTGGTGGTTTGGGGTACCCTCTGGTCTATGACTGTGTGTGTACATAGACTGTATAGCGCCACCAACTGGTGAAAATGTATATCTGCCGTAACTTCCTTATGCATGGTCGGATCTGCCCCAAATTTTTTCTGGTGGTTTGGGGTACCCTCCGGTCTATGACTGTGTGTGTACATAGACACTATAGCGCCACCAACTGGTGAAAATGTATATCTGCCGTAACTTCCTCCCACTTGGTCCGATCTGCCCAAATTTTTTTCTGGTGGTTTGGGGTACCCTCTGGTCTATGACAGTGTGTGTGCATACACTATAGCGCCACCAACTGGTGGAAATGTATATAGCCGTAACTTCCTTCCACATGGTCGGATCGTCTCTAAAATTTTTTTGGTCGGTCGGGTCACCCTCCACTCTTTGAATCTGCGTGTCCATAGACTCTATAGCGCCACCAACTGGTGGAAATGTATATCTGCCGTAACTTCCTCCCACATGGTCGGATCTGCCCGAATTTTTTTCTGGTGGTTCGGGTTACCCTTTGGTCTATGACAGTGTGTGTACATACGCTATAGCGCCACCAACTGGTGGAAATGTATATCAGCCGTAACTTCCTTCTGCACGGTCGGATCGGCACCTAATTTTTTCTGGTGGTTCGGGGTACCCTCCGGTCCGTTACCGTGTGGGCGCATAGACTGTATAGCGCCACCCACAGGCGGAAACGTATATCCGCCGCAAGTACCTACCGCACGGTCCGATCGTCGCAAATTTTTTTATGGCGGTTCGGGGCGCCGGACGGGACGTGACCGCGCACCAGCCTCGCCGCCGGCGTCGCCCCCTCCGGGTGGAAAATTGCAAGTGCCGTAACTCCCTTACCGCTTATCCCATCGTTGCGGTTTTTCGTACGGTGCGTCCGCGCGCCCGTCCGAACACGCGTGCGCCCTCGACCCGCGTGTACCCCCGACCCGCGCGTACCCCCGACCGCGTCGGGGTGCTCGAGCCCGCTCATCACTGCTTGCAGTTTTAATTTTAGCCTTGTTTTTCTTATCCTAGTCTTTACAGCAGGGGTGGGCAAACTTTTTGACTTGCGGGCTGCATTGATTTAACTAAATTGACGAGGGGCCAGACTATATAGCACCATCGCTCAAAAGTTTGGGATCACTTGGAATTTTTTTGGGCCAGTCTGAGATATGGCTTTTTCTTGGCAGTCCTGCCATGAAGTCCAGCATCCTGAAGTGGCCGCTTCACTGATGATACTGACACTGGTGTTTGACGGCTACTATTTAGTGCAGCTGCCAGGTGACCACCTGTGAGGCGTCTTTGTCTTAAACTACACACTCTCACATATTTGTCTTCTTGCACAGTTGTGCAGCATTTTTATGTCCTCGTTAGACCCAGTTTGTGCTGCTCTCTGATTCGAGTAGTTAACAGCATGGTAAGAGATTTTAGTTTTAGTTTAGATTTTTTAGATGGGTTTTCTAATAATCTATTAGCCTTATAAAATGATGAACTTGGATTAGCAGCCATACCAGGAGATTGATGCAGAGGACTGACAGTTGTTGATAGTAGGCCTCTATGCAAAAATGTACATCCTTCTTTGAAAATCATCTCATTCATTTTCATTGTTTGTGAAACGGCCAATTTATGTACACGTGTAATGGTCCCATGAAAAACGGTGAACACCGGACAGGATGTAAAAAGTGGACATGTCCTGGCAAAATAAGACGCTTGGTCACCCTAGTTAAAGGGATAGTTTGGATTTATTGTCATGAAGTTTTGACATCTTCATCAGCAGTGTAGTACATCTACGGTCACATTTCCATCCACTTTGTCCTGTGAGCCGAGTTGTGGTTGGCATTCTGTGTTCCTTGCTTCTCAAAACAATATGCGTTCCAAAGAGTCATTTAGAGTACAGAGCGACGTGAGGCTTTGGCAGTCGCTGAGGCAAAAACTCGGACTTGGGGAAGCCCTTGAGAACAACTGGAGGAGATAGATTTGCTGTGGTGACCCCTGAAGGGAAAAGCCAAAAAAGAGAAGAAGAAGAAGATAGAGAACCACATCCAGACGGCTTTGAAGACATTCTGGACCGTCATCCCCCGTCTCAGGAGGGGGAAGTTGCACGGTCAACACAAGCTATGGTTGGTGTGCTGCTGACCATGACTGGAGACGAGTGGATGGAATACTTGGAGTGAAGAAGCAGTGCCCGAGGACTCTATAGTGGGCTCCTCCATGGCAGGTTGAGATCCACTTGGAGTTCCTCAAGGCCCTGGATGCTGTGGAGCTGGCTCGGGTGACACAGCTTTGCAGCACTGAGTGGACATCGGGTGCCTCAGTGCCACCCGGTGGTGGACCGCAGAGCGAAACCATCATGGGATCCGCTTCTCAGAAACAGGCATGATTTATTTATTCATATATTTTTGAAAAACCGCGATGTGGCGACCGACATTACGTATATAGAAAAATGACACAAGATAATTCTCTCAATTCCGTTGTGGTTTTGTTTTCCAACAAATGCTTGATTTGTAGCGTGCAGATCTTGGCCTCTTCCGTTTGGGTGCCACCAGCGATGGGACGGTACCTAAAAGATGGCGGATGTACAGGAAGTGAAATGTTTCAGCCAAAAGCCACGATTGAGCCAGAAAGCGCTTGCGTGGTGTTGTTGTGTCGCTTCCAGAAGAAGCCTTCTTCCTCGATTGTGCACGTTGAGTCTACATCTGACATGTGGGATGTGGAAAGCTGTTTTGGGCTGCTGCTTCCCTCCTAAAAACGCTAGCAGTGAGTCATTATGACTAATTTATTTAGTCCAACTGTCACAGCGAGCACCTGCCTCCCACACGTTAACGCGGGGAATGAAATTTGGCACAGGACTGTCACAGAGCGGAGTATGCAAATCATTTGGCGGCGTGGAATCATTAACGGCTTCTTGTCTTTCTCAGAGCGGAGGACAACGACGTGGGCGGCTAATTATTTTTCCCAGCCTCTTCAGGATCAATTGATTGCACGTCTTTTGAGGCGTCGGTGCTGCCACGGCGGCGTCACAAACGTTGTTATTCGCCGCACAAGCTTGTCACTTTCTAATTAAATGTTTCCTTAAGCTCTCCCCGGGAAGTTTGCAAGGCGCCCTCGCCGCTGCCTTGAAAGAACTCATTATTTCCCCTTTTGCCCACTGATGTCCGACCACCAGACCACCCTGTTTCATCCAGATAATACAACTCTTTCATTTCATTGGGTTGGCATGCTAGCGTGTAGCGCTCCAGCAACAAGTTGGCTTAAAATTAACTTCTGTCAGCCGCCGGAGTGACGAGGCCAGAGAGCGGCGGCTTGTTCGTCACTGCCGGTTCTGCTGTGACGACTTCTGGATGGAGGTCGAAAGAAGGGCACGGCCACCAACGTAGGACGCGACGTTTTAACTTGTTAAAAGTTTCCACTCTGCAGTACACTTTTGTTGTAAAATTCTTCAGCCAATGGATACTCCAAAGACGCTCCGCAGCTAAGAACGGGGCACCGAAAGGGGCGGTGCTAAATCATTTGATTGGTGGGCAAAAACGATAAGCTGGCCCGTCTTACTTCATGTAACTTCCTGTTTATACAGTAGATCCTTGCGTTTATACCACCACCAGCTAATGATATCTTTCTCTCTTCAGTTACCATTGTTCGCTCATGACGCAATGCAGGTTTAAGCCCAAAATATTAATTTCCAATGCCGCTTCTCCTCACGAGGGTATGCTGGAGCCTATCCCAGCTGACTTTGGGCAAGAGCGGGGCGGGGTACGCTGGTCGCCAGCCAATGGTAGGGCACGTATAGACAAACATTCATTCATTTTCTAGCGCTTATCCTCATGAGGGTCGCTGGGGGTGCTGGAACCTATCCCAGCTGTCTTCAGGCGAGAGGCGGGGTCCACCCTGGACTGGTACTGGGACATATAGACAAACTCACATTCATACCTATGGACAATTTGGAGTCACCAATTAACCTAGCATGTTTTTGGAATGTGGGAGGAAACCGGAGTACCCGGAGAAAACCCACGCATGCACGGGGAGAACATGCAAACTCCACACAGAGATGGCCGAGCGTGGAATTGAACCTGGGTCTCCTAGCTGTGAGGTATAGACAAACACCCATGGACAATTTGGAGTGGCCAATGAGCATGTTTTTGGAATGGGGGAGGAAAAATGTGTGAGGAAACCGGAGTACCCGGAGAAAACCCACTCACACACAGGAAGAACATGCAAACTCCACATTTGAACCCAGGTCCTACACGTTAACCACTCGTCCTATTAGCATCCTATTAGCCGGCTACCAAAATGGAAACAGAATTCTTGACAGTAAAAAAATGTTAACTTGTGACTTAAAACATGGCTTACACTTAATGAAGCAGCACCTCAAACCTCATAGCTTCATCATTAAAAGTCTCCTGAAGTCAGCTGAGAAGTCCCTACTTTTGACGGACAGTTAGCCCCTACCACCATTCATTATTCAGTCCTCGCGCTGCGTTTTAGGTGAAAACACATACATTACAGTTGAAGCAGGAGGAAGGCGCTGCGGAATCACACCACTATATAAAGACCCACAGTCATTAACACTTACGTGACTCATTGTTGAATGCACGAACATCTCCAGCTGCATGGTCGAAACTCCACCTTGAGAGGAGAGGAGAACGCTGCCAACGGCTGACAATGATGATCTGATTGAGATGTAATTACCGGCAATTTCAACAACAGCAGTTGTAGGAGTCTAAAAATGCTGCTGCCGCAAAGTCCAATGGAAACTATCGTTCACTATGTCTTGCTAAGATTGGAATGGATTGAGTAAGGAAATCAAACAATGCACAACCATGAGCCAATTCAAGAAACAATACAAGCAGTTGATGTTTGCTAAATACAAGGATGAAGAGTCTTGAACCAGTCATGATGTGCTATATATATCACTATATCGACACGCACTATGGTAACCATTATGTCATTGGATGGTCATATCAAAAAAAAAATAATTAAACTATATTAGGAAAGCAGGAAGTGAACAAATGTAACAGTTACTGATTGTAAAAGTACCAGATGGAGGGGTAGGATTTAATAAGCTTTGCTTCTTCCTAGGGGCGGCACGGCGGTCGAGT
Source organism: Doryrhamphus excisus (assembly GCF_030265055.1). Lineage (NCBI taxonomy): Eukaryota > Metazoa > Chordata > Actinopteri > Syngnathiformes > Syngnathidae > Doryrhamphus > Doryrhamphus excisus. The sequence continues at coordinate 12,187,750 of NC_080472.1, forward strand.
GGTTAGCGTGTAGACTCACAGCTGGGAGACCAGGGTTCAATTGCACCATCTCTGTGTGGAGTTTGCATGTTCTCCCCGTGCATGCGTGGGTTTTCTCCGGGCTCTCCGGTTTCCCCCCACATTCCAAAAACATGCTAGGTTAATTAGCCACTCCAAATTGTCCATAGGTATGAATGTGAGTGTGAATGGTTGTTTGTCTATATGTGCCCTGTGATTGGCTGGCCACCAGTCCAGGGTGTACCCCGCCTCTCGCCCGAAGAAGAACTCTGGTTGATTAATAGTCCATGTAGTATCCATTATTATACAAGTATATTTCTATATGGCTCCAATCGTTGTTAACATTTTGTAAGTAAAAAGCGCTGAACATGCATTTCCTGATCAAATACAAGGCGGAATGATCACAAGATGAGGCTGCCTCGAGCATCTCTTCGGTTTAGTACGCAAGCCTTTGCTGCCAGTTTCTGTTGGTCAGCATGCTGCTGATAATATCATTTATTATCCAGTACATCGTGACTTTTTACAGCTCACTCATTCACTACTGGCCATTTTGATTGATCTTTCAAGGTACACGGAATATTGTGTGCTATGCTTATAGAAACATAGAACCCACCAATACAAAGATTAGACTCCCTTCTTTCATCAGAAAAACAAGTTTGTTTCTACCTTTTTCCGTCCTGTAGTAATCAGTAGTCAAAAAATTGGTGACTTTCAGGAAAATATCAGCTCCCGACTAAAAGGGGAGAAAACCAGATTTTTGTGAAAATATACATTTCAAGCCTAACTTTCACTTTGACACCGTTGGTTTTGCTTTTGTGAAAGCTCAAATATCTAAACAACTATACCACATCAAACAACACAACATTGGGTTGTTTTACACCAAAATAATTTATTTACAAATATGAACTATTTCAGATAATTAAAAAAACTAGGGGGCTGCATGGCGGTTGAGTGGTTAGCGCGCAGACCTCACAGCTAGGAGACCCTGTAGGTTTTCTCCGGGTACTCCGGTTTCCTCCCACATTCCAAAAACATGCTAGGTTAATTAGCCACTCCAAATTGTCCATAGGTATGAATGTGAGTGGGAATGGTTGTTTGTCTATATGTGCCCTGTGATTGGCTGGCCACCAGTCCAGGGTGTACCCTGCCTCTCGCCCGAAGACAGCTGGGATAGGCTCCAGCACCCCCTGCGACCCTTGTGAGGATAAGCGGTAGAAAATGAATGAATGAATCAATAAAAAACTAGGACTAAGAAGTATTTCAACACAACTGAAAATAATTGGCCCGGTTCCGATCCTCACACCCGGTGGCTATTTCCAGTAAAATGCGCAACACTCAGGAGCTAAGTACTGTGTCTCCAGTGGAATACTTCCTTCAGATCATTGCAGTAAGTGTACTGCGTACACAACTTCCGCTACGTATCAGAGATGGCGACTATTCAGGGTAGTAAGTGTCCATCACTGCTAATTCATCATTTCATGACGAAGCTCTCAAAGTAAAGGCTCCATCATGCTACAGCATCACGGCGTCGACATAAGGGACACCGGTTCTCGCCTGTTCTTCGTTGGAGCTCAACTTGCACTTCCAATCGCAGATATATTTGATTGGCCGGCTTTTTTTAGTTCATCATTTGTGGTTTTTCCCTCCCACAAAATTGCCAAAAAGTCCAACAAAACAGAACAAATATTACGCAATCGTTCCGTTTGATGGTGGAGTACTCATAAAATGTCAATGTTGGCAGGATGGATGGATTTAAAAGGAATCTGCCCTTCACCTGCCAGTGAACCCCTCGTTTGACTCATGGTCATTCAGAGGAGAAGTCATGAATGCTGACAGTCATCATGACATCACAGACAGAGCGTGATGTCATCACTTTCCAGTCAGGTCAATGCTGATCACCGCCGTGCGGCTGTAAAATCAATATGTGTGTACTTATCTCTGCGGATGACGCCGCACTCTGCTGACAAAACAAAACAATGTTTTGCCTTTAAATTATGCAGCGGCTGCGAGCCGTCGGAGTGGCCGGCGATGCAGCAGGGTCGTTATTTATCAGGCTGGAGGAGAGCGGAGAGGACAGGACGGTTATCTCTGCCGTTAGAGGCCACGCCAAGAAGCCTCGCCGACGTCGTTTTTAGCACCGGTCTAATCCACTGCCGACACGGTGGCATCATCAATCTGGGGTGCGACGTTATCCTCTGGCCTCATTTATAAGACCATACGTTACTTTGGCTTTTCTCAAGGAGCTGCTGTCACTACACCGCTAAGGCCGCATCCACACCAACGCCAACGCCAAACACCTCTCCTCTCTGGTGTTAAAAACTGGGTGTCATCTCTTGCATCCCGGGATCGCCGACACATCACCAGCGTGCCAAGACGTGACATGGATAATGGATGAGACGTGAAAAAAAGCTGGCAGGTGTATTATTTTTTGTGCGATGAATGTGTCGTAGCGTGATGGCAATTCACCGCCATAGTCAATTTCCGTAAGGGCGCAACACCAGTAAATAGATTTGGGACAGCAGCACACAGGAACTAAATTGGTCTCCAATGGAATACTTCAACAAGTTTACTGTGTACACCAGGGGTGGGCAAACTTTTTGACTCGCGGGCCGCATTAATTTAACAAAATTGACGGGGGGGATTATGTAGTATTTTACACATAACAGTCCATTTTTACACCTATATTTTTACACATATTTTACATGTAAAAGTGTCATGCAATCTGCTATATGTGCACTTCGAAATCATTTATTTGATGTAAAGTGTGTTATAAATGTATTATTATTATTATTATTGTTATTTTTATTAGAATTATTATTATTAGTTATAGTAATGTTATTATATTATTATTATTATTTTGTTAATAATAATAATATTACTACCATTATTATATTAATATTATTAACAACAATATTAATATAATAGTAGTATTATTATCATTGACAACATTATTATTATTATTATTATTATTATTATTATTATTATTATTATTATCAAAAAGTTGGCCCAAGCCACGATGCCAGGTTATGTGTTGAGTTTAAATGAAATACTTTGGAAAAAACAGGCGGGCCATATTGAAACACTTGGCGGGCCGGATGTGGCCCCCGGGCCGTAGTTTGCCCACCCCTGGTGTACACTGATTCTATTCAGGGTACTAAGTGTCCATCACCGAGCACTCACCTTTTCCAACGACTCTCAGGTACTGAGAGACATTTATGGACTCAAACACTAAAGGCTTAAATATGTTACATAACAGACGCTGAAACAAAAGACACAATGGCTCAATTTGAGGAGAATCCTGCCCTCAAAATATGCAAATATCAGCACTTGTATGACTGTAAAATAACAATGAACAGTTTTTCAGCACATCGACGAGATCCAGCGCCTGCAACAATCTGGCCGTTGCTTCTTTCACTCACCATTGTTTACTATAACACACAGGAACCTAAATAGCTAGTCAGCAAGAGTTGTGGTCATTCATGCACACAACATGCTCAGCCCCCCCGCCAAAGCACTATGAAGCATTATGCTAATGCTAACATACATAGTCACCAGAAGCATTTAGTAGCATTTTAATCGAGAAAGATGGCCGTAGAAGTCTAACTAGTACAACATTATATGGTTTACTATTGCACACAGGAACTTAAATAGCTAGTCAACAAGAGTTGTGGTCGTTCATGCACACAACGTGCTCACCCCCCCGCCAAAGCACTATGAAGCATTATGCTAATGCTAGCATAGTCACCAGAAGCATTTAGTAGCGTTTTAATCGAGAATGATGGCCGTAGAAGTCCAACTAGCACAACATTATATGGTGGAACCTTGGTTAGTGTACATCCTGGTTAGCGTATTGTTTCCCGGTTAACAATCACACACAGAATATTGTGTTGTCTGGCGAAATAAACATGGTACCTACCAAAAGATTAGACTCTCATCTTTCACCAGAAAACAAAAGTTTATTTCTTCCTTTTTCCGTTCTTTAGTAACCAGCAGTAGAAAATAGGTCACTTTCAGCAAAATATCAGTTCCCAACAAAAAAGGCTTTTTGTGAAAAGACACATTTCAAGCATAACTTTCTCTCTGACACAAATGTAGCCATATATATTTGGCCAAAACATACCATATTTTCCGCACTTTTGTTCATAGGTTGGCTGTTCCTGCGACTTATACTCCAGAGCGACTTATAAACACTGGACACCTTTTCTGTTTATGTTTATTTATTGTGTAGCTGAATAAGCATTGTGTTAGCATAATCTTTCACCTATTCAGCCTGTTCTCTATTCTTTTATTGTTACAACTTGCCTTCCAAGAGGACGTAATGTCTGTTTTGGTCATAAAATAAATTACCCGCAAAAGATACGATTTATTCTCCAGTGTGACAGTGAGATTTTTTCAATCTAATTATGCTTTTGGCTTTGTGCGACTTATACTCTGGAGCGACTTATCGTCCAGAAAATACGGTACCCGCAAAAAATGCGACTAGTACTCCAGAGCGACTTATAAATGAAAAAAGTGTTTATGTTCCATAAAGACTGGACACCTTTTGTGTTCATGTTTATTTTTTGTGTAGCTGAATAAGCATTGTGTTAGCATATCTTACACCTATTCAGCCTGTTCTCTATTCTTTTATTGTTACAACTTGCCTTCCAAGAGGACGTAATGTCGGTTTTGGTCAAGTAGTTTGGAAAATAAATTACCCACAAAAAATGCGACTTATACTCCCGTGCGACTTATGTATGTTTTTTTTCTACATAATTATGCATTTTTGGCCTTGTGCGACTTATAGTCCAGAAAATACGGTACCCGCAAAAAATGCGACTTATACTCCAGTGCGACTTATGTATGTTTTTTTTCTACCTAATCATGCATTCTTGGCCTTGTACGACTTATACTCTGGAGTGACATGCACACAACGTGCTCAGCCACCCCCTGCTGAAGCACCGTTGCAAGGTCAAGATGTAGTAATTCAGCTTTAAGTATGCAAGTATACCAAATACAACATAAGCAGAGCGTACACTGTGTACTTCATTAACTGTACTGATGAAAGTATGCCATTAAGGCATTTTACATTTCTCAGACTCCGGCTATTAATCACGAGGCTATTTTTTAAAATCACATTTGACCTGCAACATAAGGTAAACATCTTCTTGACGAGCTTAAGTATTTACAGAAGACGTGATTACTGAGTGCGGAATTAATTTCTGCCGCCACGGTCCCTGGAGTCCGGTCCACTCGGTCCGCTAACAAATCAAATCATGTGTTTCTTCGTTAGTAAATTAGTGTTCTCTACCCTGACTGCTTGGCTTCTTTTTTTTGGCTGAGGGAAATGAGATTTAATGCCCAGCATCCGCCCGGCACCCGCCCACCTGCGCCATTGTCGGCTGAGTTATTTAATGACAGGAAGCCACATGGATGCCCTTCTTCGATTAAGCGCACCCGATGGCGTGACAAGCACGACTCGTTGTATGGAAATTGCCACGCCAATGCTGTAAAAGTCGGATTCCCCCCCAATGTGTCCGCTATTCATTTGCCGCTTGCTAGTGTAAAACCAAACCCTCACGAGATGCCGTGATGTCGTCATTTACCTTCTCACCGCTGCTAATTACATTAACGACACCGCCGATCCCGCCCGAGGAGGCCTCACGGGGGCAGCGGCGGGGACTTAGCCTACGCCGGCGCAGTCATTGCGTGTCGGTATCGAACGGCGGTTGTGTTGTTAGCTGCTGGCAACTTAATTCACAAGCCGCTGCTTCCAACGCTTCTCCGGGGACGCTTTGAAAGCCGGTCAATATTTATGGGAATTGCTGCTGGGGGCGCTTCTCTAATTTGGTGGAGTGGAGGACCCCCTTGGGGGTTCCAGGAGTGTGTGTATGAGGGAGAGGGAGGTGGCAGCGAATGGAGGAGTGTGTGTGTGTGTGTGTGTGTGTGTGTCATCACGCCACATTGACATGACCTTTGTAATGGTGATGTGGTAATTATCGGACTCCAGATGAGAATTTACTAGGATTCTTAGTGTTGCGCTCTTGGCGGGTTGTTAGCGGCTTATTGGATGAAATAAAGTTGGACATAATACGTGTTTCACTTCAGCATGTCCACCGTGTTTTTGCAGTGCTGCTGTGTTGTGTTTAATGGCATCCAGTAAGTGTGGGCTTTCACACGCTGTAAAATATTTGACTAACACCAATGGTTAGTCGGTGAACTGATGTCGGTGGTTACTTTATTTAATGACATGTTATTAGTAAATACTCTAGGTGTCAATAATCACAGAGCAGCAGCAGCAGCCTTTTGGTGGAGCCACGTGGTGAAAGTGGCGGCTTACACTGTTTAACCCTTAGATGCATGAGTGACTGGACCCTACACTCTTCCATAAGTGGGTCAAAAATGACCTGTATTAGAATCAATGCGTTTTTATGCCAATTTTGCCATTTGGTTAGGAATAATCACTTGTATGATATTTAGTATTATATTTAGGACCACACAAGAATGATTTCATCTTAGAAACATCTTCATTTTTCACTTTTTTACATCTTTGAAAAAGAAAATGACCCCGTACAACAATAGAAAATGTGAGGATCGATTGTGTGTTGCATAAAGGTAAGTTAAAAATGTGTCATGATATCAAAAACACGTTTTTTGAGGAATACCTGGAATATGAAATGATAAAAAATTTTCATTACGAAGATATTTCAAGAAAACAACCTGACCGGGTCATTTTTAACCCACTTATGGAAGGTTGGGGTAGTAAAACAAAAATTTCTTAAAATGTATAAAAGTTAAAAATGTGAGTGACATGATATCAAAAACGTGTTTTTTGAGGAATACCTGGAATATGAAATGATAACAAGTTTCATTATAAAGATATTTCAAGAAAAAAAAATCATTATAAGGATATTTCAAGAAAACAACCTGACAGGGTCATTTTTATGGAAGGTTGGGGTAGTAACACAAAAACAAAAATTTCTTAAAATGTATAAAAGATAAGACCTGGAATATGAAATGATAACAATTTTTCATTACGAAGATAATAGATAAGAAAACAACCTGACCGGGTCATTTTTGACCCACTTATGCATCTAAGGGTTAAGCAAGACTGCAGAGGACATCATGCATGCTGGTGGGCCTCATTAGCGCCGTGTTTGTTCCCAGTGTATAAAAACACGGAGGTGTGCTGTGGATACGTTGGACTTTTAAAGAGTCCGTGTGCTTCAGACTGAGGCTAAAAGTGTTTTCAGCTTTTCTGCTGAAGTACAAGAGAAGAGGAAGTCCTCTGTGTCTTGTCCTGCTTGACCCTGCTGTGTGTAAAATCACACCTCCATCTTTTTTCACCCTTGGCTCTGCGTGTGCCAACATGCTAATGCTAACATAGTCACCAGTAGCATTTAGTAGCGTTTTAATTGAGAATGATGGCCGTAGAAGTCCAACTAGTACAACATTATATGGTGGAACCTCGGTTAGTGTACATCCTGCTTAGTGTATTGTTTCTCAGTTAACAATCAATTGTTAACTAATTCAATCTCATCTTTCCAAATAGAAGTCCAACTAGTCCAACTAGTACAACATTATATGGTGGAACCTCGGTTAGTGTACATCCTGGTTAGTGTATTGTTTCTCGGTTAACAATTAATTGTTAACTAATTCAATCTCATCTTTCCAAATAGAAGTCCAACTAGTACAACTAGTACAACATTATATGGTGGAACCTCGGTTAGTGTACATCCTGCTTAGTGTATTGTTTCTCAGTTAACAATCAATTGTTAACTAATTCAATCTCATTTTTCCAAATAGAAGTCCAACTAGTACAACTAGTACAACATTATATATGGTGGAACCTCGGTTAGTGTACATCCTGGTTAGTGTATTGTTTCTCGGTTAACAATCAATTGTTAACTATTTCAATCTCATTTTTCTCAAATCCACATTTTTCCAGGCACACAGAATATTGTGTTGTCTGGTTATATAAACATGGTACCTACCAAAAGATTAGACTCTCATCTTTCACCAGAAAACAAAAGTTTATTTCTTCCTTTTTCCGTTCTTTAGTAACCAGCAGTAGAACATTGGTCACTTTCAGCAAAATATCAGCTCCCAACAAAAAAGGCTTTTTGTGAAAAGACACATTTCAAGCATAAGTTTCTCTCTGACACAAATGTAGCCATATATATTTAGCCAAAACGTACCGAATTTTCCGCACTTTTGTTCATAGGTTGGCTGTTCCTGCAACTTATACTCCAGAGCGACTTATAAATGAAAAAAGTGTTTATGTTCCATAAACACTGGACACATATTTATTTTTTGTGTAGCTGAATAAGCATTGTGTTAGCATATCTTACACCTATTCAGCCTGTTCTCTATTCTTTTATTGTTACAACTTGCCTTCCAAGAGGACGTAATGTCTGTTTTGGTCATAAAATAAATTACCCGCAAAAGATACGACTTATACTCCAGTGCGACTTAACTATATTTTTTCGATCTAATTATGCTATTGGCTTTGTGCGACTTATACTCTGGAGCGACTTATCGTCCAGAAAATACGGTACCCACAAAAAATGCGACTTATACTCCAGTGCGTCTTATGTATGTTTTATTCTACCTAATTATGCATTTTTGGCCTTGTGCGACTTATACTCCGGAGCGACTTATAGTCCAGAAAATACGGTACCCACAAAAAATATGACTTATACTCCAGTGCGACTTGTGTATGTTTTTTTTCGACCAAATTGTGCATTTTTGGCCTTGTGCGACTTATACTCCTGAGCGACTTATAGTCCAGAAAATATGGTAGTTTTTATTGTGGAGCTACGTCATCACCTCTTTTTGCCCCTGGCACAAAAAACGTAAAATAAGCATAAAAAGAGTTAATCATGTTGGTCGTGCATCCTCCTAACGGTGTCTGGTGAAAATCATTCTGGCCTCCCATTGAAGGCCCAGTTACCAAAGGAACCAGCGAAGTATTAACGACTAAGCTGATTGCTAATTGCAGCCAGCTGCTCCACACAGCTCCACTTGGGTACAGCAGCTGCACATTACACCAGACAGGAAGTACGTCATACAAAATAAAAGTGCAGGACAGGACGTAGCAGCCTGATTCCATGAAGGCCACATTTTGACCCTGGAACAGACTACAGTAATCCCTCATTTGTTGCAGTGAATTAGTCTCAGACTCACAAGGTCAGATTCCTTCTTTATAAATGCAATATTTTGTAATTAGAGCATAGAAAACCTTATTTTGATTTTCCAAATGCAGTTTAGAACATCATTAGAGCCCTCCAGACATAAAATAACATCCCTAGAGTCACCTGTACATTGACATTACCCAATGTAGTAGATATAATCAGAGAAAATAAGTCTAGGGCTCAATTGGTAAAAATCAGGTTTTTAATGAGCTAAATCCGACTGCACGGAAATTCACTTATCACAGTCGGATCTGGAACCAACTACCTGGGATAAACGAGGGACAACTCCGTCCTATTTCCAATAGGACAAATAACTTCTCAATGTAAGCAAATGGTGTCTTGGAATGGACGGTGTCGTCTTCTACTGTACTTCTACTGTACTTCTACTGTGCTGCTTTTCAATGTGCACTCGCCGGCTGTCGGACGTCAAATGCGGTCTTTGCTCAGCACAAGATGAACCCAGAGCGCCAACACGGCGGCTGCAAACTTGATGACTTCCACTAGAACGCTCTGAGAGATCATGCTCAAGGAAACATGCAAGGCGACGTACGTGTTACACTCACGCAGCAGTTACAACATTTAAGAAATAAACTTTGAGGCTCGGAGCGTGTTGGAGGAAACTTTGCTTTTGGCCATACGACGACTTGACTCCTGCTCTGTGATGGAGCGCCGAGTGTTTTCCATTAGCCGGAGGAATACTCTGGAGACACAATGCAGCAGCTGCACGCACACTCAGAGTGTTGCAGAGACAAGAGTGGTGTAAAAAGTGGTGTAAAAGAGCCAGAGAGGCTCAGAGAGGAATAAATATCTCTCGGCTTGAGAGACCACACGCACACACACACACACACACACACACGCACACACACGCACACACACGCACACAAGGCTCCCCTGTGGTTCCCTCCCAAAAAAGCCTGCTTGTTGGCAAGTGCTGCGTGGCCATCGGGTTGAAGTGTGGAGGAGGGAGGAGGGAGGAGGACGCCCCTGGAGGACGCTCCCTCTTCTTATTGCTCCACACTGCCGCACTTGGCAGGTGAGGCACCAATACTTTCTATTATTGTGCACATTTATATGGAAATATGCCGACTACGAGCAACACGAATATTAGAATTACACGAAATGCATTAATAGGAGATGAAACGTCATGAGAATACAGGGAAAATGTGTATTTTTAATTAGATATTGTTGTAGTTTATTGACAATTAACAAATACATTACAAATATTTGTCGGTTGTGCATGCTGTACGTATTCGCACATCGATACGCTGAGGAAGGCCGACTTTAACCTCCGTCATGTCTTGTCATGCCTCTTCAGATGGCAGCCAAGGAAAGGAAAGTGAACACAGGTTGCATGCCTGAACCAAGTGGCACTTACAGTGAAAATGGTGTCATTGAACACATCGTTGGTCTCTGGTTCTACCATATCTAAGTTATTGTGTGGAAATATGGGCTATTAACTATAAAAGCAATTTTCACTCGCTAAATGTACTGCAAAAAAGGTCAGTAAGGATAATTCATAATGCCGCCTACAGAGAACATACTAACTCCTTATTTCTAAAATCACAAATACTTCAACTTGCTGATATACTTCATCTTCAAACAGCTAAAATAATTCATAAGGCTAAAAATAAGCAATTAGCTAAAAATGTCATCCAATACTTCTCTACAAGAGAGGAGAAATATGATCTCAGGGAAGAAGTACATATGAAACACTTCTATGCTAGGACTACGTTATGCTAGCCATAGCATTTCAGTATGTGGAATCAAACTATGGAATGGACTGAGTAAGGAAATCAAACAATGCACAACGATGAGCCAATTCAAGAAACAATACAAGCAGTTGATGTTTGCTAAATACAAGGATGAAGAGTCTTGAACCAGTCATGATGTGCTATATATATCACTATATTGACACTTACTATGGTACCCATTATGGCATTGGATGCTCATATCACCGAGTACTTTGCAATGTGACAAAAAATTACAAAAATAAATTTAAAAATATATATTTTACAAAAATTTAAAAAATATAAAATGAGGTAAAAAATAAATAATTTTAAAAAATGATATATATTTTTTTATTTTTTATAAATGATATTAGGAAAGCAGGAAGTGAACAAATGTAAGACAACATAATGCTACTTCAGGTGCATTTTAGGCTCAGCGTTAAGAAACAACAGACAAATGCTACTCTCTCCAACAAACCATACTAGATATTGCTATGCTTGTTAATTACAATCATATACCGCCTCCAACACAGATCCTTGTGGAACTCCACGTACTGTCCAAATTTGTGAATTTCCTTCAAGGGTTCCTTCTTTATAGAATATGTGGCCAGAAATATTTCAATATTGAACAAAGCAAAATTTGTTCTCAATCAGAAATTAAAAAAAAGAATAAAATAAAAAAATATATTAAAAATATATATTTTTTAAAAATACAAAAATAAAAAATAAATATAAAATTATAAAATAAAGTCAAAAATAAATAAAAAATAAAAAGATTTTAAATTATATTAGGAAAGCAGGAAGTGAACAAATGTAACAGTTACTGATTGTAAAAGTACCAGATGGAGGGGTAGGATTTAATAAGCTTTGCTTCTTCCTACTCCTTTTGGACATGTGGAACTGGGAACTGATTATGGGATGCACTCAATTGGAATCTGATGCATGTTCAAATGAAATTAAACCATGACCATTACCATGTACATTTACATTCTTGAGAGCATGTACACTTGCTACTCTCTCCAACAAACCATACTCGATACTAGATATTGTTATGCTTGTTAATTACAATCATATACCGGATCATTATTATAGCCTGTAGATCAATGTTTGGCATCTCACAGAACAGGCAACAAAGATTGGAAGGACGCGGGTCATTTTTGGCCTCTCTTTGGCTGTTTTATTGAAAAACTTTGAGGGCTCTAACACAGATCCTTGTGGAACTCCACGTACTGTCCAAATTTGTGAATTTCCTTCAAGGGTTCCTTCTTCATAGAATATGTGGCCAGAAATATTTCAATATTGAACAAGGCAAAGTTTGTTCTCAATCACAAATTTAAAATAAAGAAATATATATATTTTTAATTTAAATTAAAAAATACAAAAATAAAAAAAGATAAAATAAAGTAAAAAAAATAAATAAATAATACAAAATTAATTATTATTATATTAGGAAAGCAGGAAGTGAAAACTTTAACAGTTACTGATTGTAAAAGTACCAGATGGAGGGGTAGGATTTAATAAGCTTTGCTTCTTCCTACTCCTTTTGGACATGTGGAACTGGGAACTGATTATGGGATGCACTCAATTGTAATCTGATGCATGTTCAAATGAAATTAAACCATTACCATTACCATTATCATTGAAGGCATCTACTCATATGAAAGGGACAGTTAGATTATGTTCAATTCACTTCCCTCGGAATCCTTAGAAAATCCAAAACATGACCAAACATTAGCTTGTTGTCATCAGCTTGTTCTCTGCGATGTTTGCTGGATGTATATTTCCATCCATCCATCCATAGGGTGCCACCCCCCATTCCCAAGCCAAACACTGCAAACTGCGCATGTGTGTCCTCTTCTGCTAACCATCAGGATTCCCCCTCATACATCCCTCATTGGAACCGTTAGCCATATGATACAGTCTAACTAGAACAGTTCTTAGCATATTGTTCAAAGAACAGCTTCAAAGTGAGCGTCATCTTTGGAAAGGTGGTTTGTGCGTGGGTCCCGAATGTCGAATGCGAGTGAGTGTTTGTCTTTTCGGACAATGGAAGTTGATTTCAACCTTGTTGTGGTTTATGGAAAAGGAACTTGGGAATTCGGCAACTCTCTTCTGGTATCGATGCTGCCATCGATTATCGCAGGCTATGTTGCAGCATCCGATGGTAGCCGCCCCGGGGGCGGATTTCGGGTGTGTATTATTTAATGGCTTTGCTGTGGAAGCAACCCTCCGCCTCCACAGTTCAGATCCCCCCCGAGGTGTCAGGAGGGTCATTATAGTAATGGAAAAGCTTTGTTCGGCTCCACTTGGACAAGACCACTACAACACAAGAACGAGGTGGGGTGGGGGGTTCCTTAGAATTCATTTATATTTTTTCCACCGACAGGGGGCGCTGTGATGGATGACCTGGTCAACATTCCTCATTCAAATTCAGTCTTTGGTGTTTGGAATTGATCACACAAAAATATTATGTGGCTTATGTTGACACAGTCTAAAAGGTTTGGGACCAGGGGTGTCACTAGGTCCTGAGGACGGGGGGGCTGAGCCCCCTGGACATGCATAGGATATGAATGAATGTAGTAGACATTAAAAAAAAATCCAAAAACCAAATAAGGAACAAGAAGCGGGATATAACTTTCCCACTTTTGGACAGATTTAGTAGAGATACTCAATAGTTTTAGGCCACCATTAAATGTACACAAGTACACACAGTCTACACTGCAAAACCGCTGCTCAAGCTCTGCAACCATTCTGTCCAGTGGACAGTCATCAATCATATCATAATCATTATTATATTATTTATTAGCCTATTATTATTACTATCATTATTCTTCTTCTGATTATTACTAGGCTAGTATTAGCTTATGGGCTTGCTTATTATCCTGCCTTTGCCCTATTATATGAAATTTGTCAGATAATTTTTTGGTTAAAAAAAATCTATAAATTAAAAAAAATTAATGAAAAATATAAAATTATTTAGGGGGGGCTCAAGCCTAAAATAGGCGTAATGACGCCACAGTTTGGGACACACAGGAGGGGAACGTTTCCTCTGAAAAGGTTAAGTCGCAACTTATACCTAAATTATTACCCTGTGGCATGTTGTAGAAATTAAATCAGACACTAAAAATAAAAAAAAAATGGGAAAAAAGTGCACCAAATTAGAAAAATATCAAGAAAAAAGGTGAAATGTTGATACACAAAGCTTTGGCTTTATTTGAACACACCCGGCTTAGACCAAGCATGCAGCCCTGAGCGTCTTTCAATGTCTGCTTTCACTTTTCCTTTCCTTTGACTCTTTGACTCTGCTATCCCAAGAGTTTGCCTCATGCTTGGACGATCTGCTTATCCGCATCTGGGATAAGCGTATCCCGGAGCCTATTAAGCCCTTGGCTGGCATAGGTGGCCCGTATAGACAACCATTGCCACCCACAGTCAACCATTCCCTCCCAGTCATACCTATGGACAATTTGGAGTCGCCAATAGCCCAATACAAACTCCAAACAGAGATGCGGGTAATCAAACCCTGGTCTTTCTGATCTCCCGACTGTGTGGCCCAACATGCTAACCACTCGACTGTGCGGCCACAAAAGTGTTGTTCCTACATGCAACTTTCATCCTGTTTTCCCCAAAATGTGTCAAAATGGCGACCGTTTCCGCCTCAATGACATTCCCTCCAACAGAATAAAGCCTGATTGCTTCCATTGAGCGTCGTTTAAAATTTGTTGGCAAGAGAGTGAAGTTGCTGCGATAGCATCTAAACAGAAAAAAAAGCATTCTGCCTTCGTAGCTGGCCGCTAATGGAAAACCTTCAGTGGACGCTCCGACGCGGTTTAAAAGAAATTCACCGCTGGTTGCAGAGCAATAAGCCAAGAAGTATTTTGCTGGAGTTAATTTGATAGAGTGCAGCCTGCTGGAGGCACACTCCGGCGTCTGGAAGCTGGAATCTCGAGGAATCCTAATGAGAACATTCACTACAACAACAGCAGCAGCCCTGGCAGTAAAAACAACGGCCGTCTGCTTATTCATTTGCTGCATGAGAATATTGCGTATTGGACGTCAGCGTTCTAGCGCCTCCTTTAGTCCCACTTTAAGATGGTTAGCAATGCTAACATCCACGCCGTTAAAGGCATCTTCTGATAACCAGGCCAAACTCCTGAAGATACGTGTGTGTGTCAGGTTGGGGGGGGGTTAGCTCATAAATATTACTAATAAAGAAATCATCTCATTGACAACTCTGTGTATGTTAAACATTAATAAGTGCTGGGAAATAAGTGTACATATTGTAGTAGCGATGTCTTGGTGGAAATGTGGAGCAGCGACAACCCAACGCCCCCCCCCCTCCCCCCCACAAGATTGAGAGGAGGATTGAGGAATTAAAACAACACACACCACCACGCTCTACATTTGCTGATGATGTTAAATATGGAGACCCGATTAGCATGTTGTTATGTCACACGTCACGCCCCGCCCTGCACGTTTCACACCGCTGTCATGACAGCCTCGCGGCGAAAGGCGAAACCATCTGGAGCACTTCACTCATGACAAAAAGATGTGTGGGATCTTGGATGAACTCCCATTCCTCGTCGGCGTACAGCTTACATAATGTAGCGGTGTCAAGATGGCGTCCCCTCAAAGTAACTCAACACAACACAACCACTCATTCGGTGATTCTCGGGTATTTCCTGTCATGCCCCCGTATACCCCTGTATCATTTAATAAAAATCATTCAGAATTGACCTAATGAATGGATAATGTAATACGTTATTTCAAATGTGAAAATGGTTTGGTCCTCCATAAAGAAGAGTAGATTTTCTTACCGTGTAGAGACCAGGATGGTCGAGAAAGCTCCTGGTAATCTTAAAACAACACGCCAGACACCCATAATCTTACACTTCATAAGTGGCATTAAAACTCCTCAGGAAATGAGAAGTAAAATAAAATAAACGATAAGGAGATTTTCCCAAATGCAGCAGTTATGATGGTTCTAAACCTCAACACCAGCCAACCTGGAAACAATAAAAGTCCTAATTTTCAACTTTGGGACTGTTTTACTTGCTATAGGGGAACACACTGGGATGGGGGGGTGAATGAAGGAACCTGTTACCGTATTTTCCGGACTATAAGTCACACTTTTTTTCATAGGTTGGCTGTTCCTGCGACTTATACTCCAGAGCGACTTATAAATGAAAAAAGTGTTTATGTTCCATAAACACTGGACACCTTTTGTGTTCATGTTTATTTTTTGTGTAGCTGAATAAGCATTGTGTTAGCATATCTTACACCTATTCAGCCTGTTCTCTATTCTTTTATTGTTACAACTTGCCTTCCAAGAGGACGTAATGTCTGTTTTGGGGTAGTAGTTGTAAAAGTTGTAAGTAGTTTGTAAAATAAATTACCCGCAAAAAATGCGACTTATACTCCAGTGTGACTTATGTATGTTTTTTTCTACCTAATTATGTATTTTTGGCCTTGGGCGACTTATACTCCGGATGACTTAAAGTCCAGAAAATACAGTAAGTGCAGTTCGAAGGCATCCACATTGTTCATTCATTCATTCATTTTCTACTGATTATAGGTGCTGGAGCCTATCCCAGCTGTCTGTACACCCTGGACTGGTGGCCAGCCAATCACAGGGCACATATAGACAAACAAACATTCACACTCACATTCATACCTATGGACAATTTGGAGTGGCTAATGAACCTAGCATGTTTTTGGAATGTGGGAGGAAACCGGAGTACTCGGGAGAAAATCCACAGGGTCTCCTAGCTGTGAGGTCTGCACGCTAACCACTCAATCGCCATGCACCCCGTAGTTTTTTAGTTATCTGAAATAGTTCATAGGGTTATATTTGAAAATAAATTATCTTTGTGTAAAACAACCCAATTTTGTGTTGTTTGATGTGGTATAGTTGTTTAGATATTTGAGCTTTCACAAAAGCAAAAACAACTGTGTCAAAGTGAAAGGTAGGCTTGAAATGTATTTTTTCACAAAAATCTGGTTTTGTCCTCTTTTAGTCGGGAGCTGATATTTTCGTTATAGTCGCCAATTAACCTAGCATGTTTTTGGAATGTGGGAGGAAACCGGAGTCCCCAGGAACCGGAGTCCTCAGTGGGATGAGGGTGGGATTGAACTCGGGTCTCCTAGCTGTGAGGTCTGTGCGCTAACCACTTGTTTCTTTTCAGAGAATTTGAGAGTTGAGATGTAACCTTTCTTTCCGATGCTAATATCAGGAATTCATTCATTCATTTTCTACCGCTTATCCTCACAAGGGTCACGGGGGTTGCTGGAGCCTATGCCAGCTGTCTTGGGGCGAGAGGCAGGGTACACCCTGGACTGGTGGCCAGCCAATCACAGGGCACATATAGACAAACAACCATTCACACTCACATTCATACCTATGGACAATTTGGAGTGGCCAATTAACCTAGCATGTTTTTGGAATGTGGGAGGAAACCGGAGTACCCGGAGAAAACCCACGCATGCACGGGGAGAACATACATAGAGAACATACTGAGGTTTCTGAGCTCCTGGTCTCAGCTGTTCCTAATTGGCAGTCAGTGAGCTTCTAAGCCCAGTGTGGTCACCATCCTGGACCATGACATTTGTGTGGGATTATTGGAAGTGGTTTCACTGGTGAGTTTATGTCATTCTGTACTTGTACTTTGGCGTTGTTACATTTTTTTGAATGACCTCTGTTTTGAACCTTTTTTGGAACTGTAGCATCTGACACGTCTTTGCACGCTGGTGTTACAACAACAAATCATAGCATTCATTCATTCATTTTCTACCGCTTTTTCGTCACAAGGGTCGCGGGGGTGCTGGAGCCTATCCCAGCTGTCCTGGGGCGAGAGGCGGGGTACACCCTGGACTGGTGGCCAGCCAATCACAGGGCACATATAGACAAACAACCATTCACACTCACATTCATACCTATGGACAATTTGGAGTGGCCAATTAACCTAGCATGTTTTTGGAATGTGGCAGGAAACCGGAGTACCCGGAAAAAAACCCACGCATGCACGGGGAGAACATGCAACAAATCATAGCAAAACATAACAATTAAAGGGTGCAATTGTAGGATGCCGCCCCTTTAAGATTTCTGTGTCAGTGTTAACAAGCAGCAAGTAAACTCATTGCCTTCAACGCAAATTAGAGCATTAATAAATGACACAAATATGATTAATTATGGGGGAGGGGGGCACTGGGAAACATGCAAACACGAGGCTAAATGGGCCAAAAGACAAGCGTTCATGTTTGGGAGTGAAAATGTGCTGCTGGAGCTAATTCCTCGGCTCGGGAAAAGAACCCCCCCAGGAGGCGATGAAATGTATGTAAATGTAATGTAAATGAAAGAGCAAAACAAACAATTTGGGAAAGCAGGCCCGCGCCGTCGGCCCCTGCTGCTTCCGAGTGCCAGCAGCACACGCTCCGTTCCGCTCGGCCGTGAGCTGCATTAATGAGGCGCGTGGGCGTGCGGGAAGGTGAAAGGTAACGCCCCCCCCGGGGAGGACGGTTATTAGATTAGCGTGGGATGAGAGTGTCGCCCACAATGCCCTCAGGCCACCACGATGGAGCTCTGAAGACACATTGAGTTCAATTAAGAGTCCATTTGTTCCACTTGGGGACTCCCGTTGGAGCTGATCACATGATGGAAAGATGGCCGTCTTTCCTCCTCAGCAGCGTGGAAGCCAGTCCTTCCTTCTCATATTTTCATTTAGATTTCTTTCCTTCTCCTCCTTTTTCCGTCTATTCTCTTTGGCTGGGTAATTAAAACTTCCCTCGCTTCCTTTTCTTTCCTCCTTCTCATTCCCGTTATCCCATAAGGAAGATCCCAGTGGAGTTGGCTTGCGAGATACAATATATATGAAGTACAGCCCCCCACCCCACTAGTGGTAAAGCACTGGTTAGTGGGGTCATGGCTAGCGAAGGAGAAGCCAGAGTTTCAAAACCCTTGTCCCTGTTTGGGAACACCCAGGGCCGGATCCACTAAGATCCCAGGTAACGAGCGCTAAATAAAACGTGTTTTCAGTGGGCGGGGTGCCGGGCTGCCCTAATCAAATGAGGCATGGAGAGTTTGGGAGAGTAGAGCGGCCATAACTAAACTCATAAACTGTGAAATCTGCGGAGAAGATCAGCAGAGTGGACGGCAACGTCAACAGCCTGAAGAAACCACTTCTCCACATTCCGTTCCAAATCACAAGAGAGGGCAAATTCTTCAGCGGGATGGCGCCTCTTGGTATTCGTACTTCAGCCTCCACATCAAAGTTCCTGGAAGAGAAGAAGGTCAAGATGCCCCGGGATTGGCCGGCCCAGTTAGCGGAGGGGAAGATTATTGGATGAAGGGAGGAGGCTTGGAAGATGAAATCTTCATGAAGTCCGGGAGTCGTGCAAGACCGCTTTCTTGCATGAATGCAGTTTTCCAAGCTTTTCAAGGTACTAAGGTACCCAGACTTTATGTGCTGATGTTATTAATATTATTTTTATACGCAACAAGACTTTTAGTCCAATCTGACCTTTCCGTCCTAATGAAATCATCATGTAATCAATGAATGATGAGACTTTATTTTGCTGTAATAAGCATAATGTATAGCAGCGGTATTATTTTCTGTCATTCTATTTATCAGTACAAACTGAACTCCATAGTGTCTGGGAGAGAGAGAGAGAGAGAGTTAGGACGATTCCAGGAGCCCCTGAATGCCTCTTTAAGGAGATGTTCAATGTGAGAGGACTTTGTCTAGTGGAGCTCTGCAGGGCTTCCAGTTCGCTGTGATCCAAGTGAGAGAGCAGGCAATGGAACCTGATGCGTTGGATCCACCGCCGATGGATTGAATTTTGGGGAGGGTTGCTTGCTAGTTATTTGCTAATTCTACCCAGCGTTTTGGCTGCGTTAGCCGCCGTTTGACAGATGCCGTTTCCAGCGCCGTGAGCCTGGAAAAGTCGCCATACTCCCTCGAGTGGTTGTTGTTCAAATGCCGTATTTAAGTAAAGCTACTTCACGTGCTACGTCTGCAAGATGTTTTTCGTGGCATGCGTTGCACGATGCAAACTTAAATTGGTCTCACAAGATGGGGGGGGGGGGGGCAGTAGCCAAGACATTAGAGCAGGACGCTACTACAGGCTGCAATGTTGTCAGCCACAGTTTATCCATTTTTGTTGAAGGCATAAGCCGATCATGTACTTTTCCATGGCAACCAGCCGATACTGATGGTCGTGGGGTGCTGGAGCCTATCCCAGCTGTCTTCTGGCAAGTACACCCTGGACTGGTGGCCAGCCAATCACAGGGCACATATAGACAAACAACCATTCACACTCACATTCATACCTATGGACAATTTGGAGTCGTCAATTAACCTAGCATGTTTTTGGAATGTGGGAGGAAACCGGAGTACCCGGAGAGAATCCACGCATGCACGGGGAGAACATGCAAACGAGGGTGGAATTGAACTCGGGTGTCCTAGCTGTGAGGTCTGCACACTAACCACTTGACCGCCGTGCAGCCCACAACTGAAGTTCATTCAATAATTCATTCATTTTCTGCTGCTTATTCTCACGAGTGTCGCGAGGGGTGCTGGAGCCTATCCCAGCTGTCTTGGGGCGAGAAGCGGGGTACACCCTGGACTGGTGGCCAGCCAATCACAGGGCACATATAGACAAACAACCATTCACACTCACATTCATACCTATGGACAATTTGGAGTGGCCGATTAACCTAGCATGTTTTTGGAATGTGGGAGGAAACCGGAGTACCCGGAGAAAACCCATGCATGCACGGGGAGAACATGCAAACTCCGAGGGTGGGATTGAACTCAGGTCTCCTAGCTGTGAGGTCTGCATGCTAACCACTTAACCACCGTGCAGTCCACAACTAAAGTTATTAGCTATTATTTATTGTTGTTGTTTTTTTGTTTCGGGACTGTAGATCAGCTTCAAGTGTGCACGTCTTTATTAAACACGCAAAGGAAGTCAGTGTGCTGCCATGGTTCAGGAGAGATGGGGAGGAGAGCGACAAGCGGGAATCATCCATGCAACACTTCAACCCGGAGATGAACCCCACTGTCGTTGTCCCATAATAGCATGTTCTTGACTAGCCATGGCGCCATAGAACTTTATCCTGTCATGCATACGGTATACTCACAGGCAGATCGATGCTTACTTCCTGCTTCCAAACAAACATCAACAACGTGTCACGAGTCGGTCAGCAGTCAGGACGTGAATCTGCCATCCTGGCATGCTGTGGAGTGGAGTGGCGCTTGAGTGTGACATGTTGATCGATGACGGCCTGATGTGGAAAGATTAGCGACAGTCCTGAGAGGACAACGCCGATGATGCGTCGTCATATTTATCGTGCATCCTCGTCGGCCTCATCAGTCACCATCGCTCACCCGTTGGGATCGCATAACGCTCCTCCTGACTTCGCCGAGGGAGAGGCGGGTGGTGTCAGGACAGGGTATTTACCACGTTCTAAAAATAGCATCGATTTCGCCCAATATTTGCTGGCTATATGTGTGAATAATGTGCAAGTGCGGCGGGTGATGGCGGCCGATACAGAGGCAATTACATAGTAATAGATTCAATCTGGAGCCCAGAAGAACCTGATTGGAGTGCGAGCGCTGGCCTGTGGGACATAATATTGTGTGCGCCGCGACTGGCAATGCAACACAGCAGGGATGGCGTTAGCCTCGCAACATTCCCATATTAAAGAAGATGCTTTGGATCATTGCTGTGATTGCAGCATAATGTTTTTTGCCGGAGCCACTTTCAAAACAAATCGCCTTATTCACGCGCTAGGCTGTGACCGATGAAGGACAATTGCAATTATCGCTCACATCGTATCATATTATTTGTATTTATTGCACTGATCCCTAAAATTAAAGCTGTTTGGAATCCTTTTGGACATATAAATAAACGTGTGAGCATCAATAAACGGCAGTAAAACACAATTTGTTTTGTTTTTGGTTGTAGTCCAGGAAACGATGTAGCTTTTGCCTCAACCAGAAGGGGGCGCTCATGACACGAGATTTATGAAATTCATTGTATTTAGGCCAGGGGTGAGCAAACTTTTTGACTCCCGGGCCGCATTCAGTTAACCAAATTGTCCAGGTTACGGCTATATATTTGATACATGCCAACTGTTTTACGTTTGTAATCCTAACAGTCCACCAGGAATAATTAATCCGTAAAAGTGTCATACATTAAGTCCCCTTTTTTCAGGAGCACTTTTAACATCAGACTCCATTAACTAACGAAATAGAATTACAATAAAAAAATGACTATTAAAGAGTATGTGAACATCCCTGACTAACTAAAAAACCTTAAATTATGTTAGGAAAGCAGGAAGTGAACAAATGTATCAGTTACTGATTGTAAAAGTACCAGATGGAGGGGTAGGATTTAATAAGCTTTGCTTCTTCCTACTCCTTTTGGACATGTGGAACTGGGAACTGATTATGGGATGCACTCGATTGGAATCTGATGCATGTTCACATGAAATAAAACCATTACCATTACCACAATACAGAAATAAATGACACAATAACTTGAGAACATGATCATTTTGCTGCCCCCCCCCCATATATTACCATGTGCATGCTTGCCTGTTTCCCTCGTTTCTCACCTCCAAACGGGCCGCAAGAGAATTCACTGAGCGATTCCTGTGATCCAGCATCTCCATGCTTCATAGAACAATGGCGAACAGAGGGACACCTGTGGAGGGGGGGGGGCGGGACCGCTAGCATACACACATGCTTTGTGGAGCAATGCAAGGTAACAGTTACCAGTTAAACAACAGTTAAAGTTGTGTGCGTTCACAGAAAGCCATGCTGCTCTTTAATACAGTGAAAAAAGCAGCCTTTCAAGAAATGCTGCAAACGTTTGACAGAGAGTGAAAATTGCCCGTGTGAGCAAATACATGCCACAAAAGGAAATTGTTATGACATATTATTATCCATCCATTTTGTATAGCACTTATCTTCACTAAGGGGTATGCTGGAGCCTATCCCAGCTGACTTCAGGCAGGAAGGGTACACCGGGTTTTCTCCGGGTACTCCAGTTTCCTCCCACATTCCAAAAACATGCTAGGTTAATTAGCCACTCCAAATTGTCCATAGGTATGAATGTGAGTGTGAATGGTTGTTTGTCTATATGTGTCCTGTGATTGGCTGGCCACCAGTCCAGGGTGTACCCCGCCTCTCACCCTAAGACAGCTGGGATAGGCTCCAGCATCCCTCGCAACCCTCGTGAGGATAAGCGGTAGAAAATGAATGAATGAACTTTTCATTCATTCCTGACATTAGTGGGCTGCACGGCGGTCGAGTGGTTAGCGTGAAGACCTCACAGCTAGGAGACCCGAGTTCAATTCCACCCTTGTTTGCATGTTCTCCCCGTGCATGCGTGGGTTTTCTCCGGGTACTCCGGTTTCCTCCCACATTCCAAAAACATGCTAGGTTAATTGGCCACTCCAAATTGTCCATAGGTATGAATGTGAGTGTGAATGGTTGTTTGTCTATATGTGCCCTGTGATTGGCTGGCCACCAGTCCAGGGTGTACCCCGCCTCTTGCCCAAAGACATCTGGGATAGGCTCCAGCACAACAGCCAATGATCAATGATCTCCTGCTTCCAATTAGCACCCCGTCCTCGTTGTGCTTGGTTCTGAAACCGCTAGCATCATGCTATATTCTTCAACGCTTAGGTTTAGTTGTGTAGTCAGAAGAAGCCAAGTGCGTCCAACAGGATAACAGTCGACACCACTCTTTGGCAGAACATCACACGTGTCGCCATGTGCAAGCAGGAAGAGGCGACAGGCGTCACAACACGCAGACAGCCGACTGCGACAAAGTCGGCGGGTGTGAGATGAACGCACGCAGCTCCACAATGAGTGGACTGACTCCCCCTCCTCCATAATAGTCCACCATGGAACTAAACCAGGTGTAGGAATCCACTGGCTTGCTTTCCTATCTGATGCCGAGAAGAAGTCAGGCTGGTAGAATATCACGATTTTCATTTCAGAATCAATTTTACAGCACAAAGGTGTGGAACTATCGTAAGTTTGGATATTTCAGTATCCAGCCACACATCACCATCACCAATCCTGTGATGGAAATCGAACAGTCCATCTTTGGGACCTTGGAGGCAAAGCTCTCGAGTTATCGCTCCATCATGTTCCAAGTTTTCCATTGTGACCAAAACAACAAGATTGCAACCTCTATGAGATAGGGTGAAGACCTCGGTCATCCGGGAGGACCGGCTGCCCCTTCACATGCCCCACTGGGAGGAGGCCCCGGGACACGCTGGAAGGATCGGCTTGGGAATGTCTCAATGTCCCCCCTGTAGGACTGGAACAGGTGGCTGGAGACTCGGAAGTCTGGACTTCCTTTCTAAGACTTCTCCCACGACCCCGACCACCCGGGTAAGGACAGATGCATATGACATCACTGCCCTCGCCTCATGAAGAGGCCTGAGCCCAGACCCCAAATAGTGGAGGTGACTGCGCACGCCACACGGGCGAGCAACAAGCATGGCGTGACGTGCACCTCCAAAAGACTCTGCGCCGACACGCATTGTTAAAGCTGACTGTTGTCGTGCGTCTGCCAGCTTTCTCGCGACAGGAAGCCATCAAGATAAACGCTTGTGGTTTACTCCCCGAGCTGATGCTACCCCTACGCGCCTACTCCCCCATGAAAAGCCGCAAAAGCTGGGCCTCAACAGCCTGAGGCATGCTGCAGAAACTACACTAGACACAAAAACACAGCAAGGATGGTAGAAGATCTTGGCCTGGTTCATGGCCCAAACCTGGGATCCACTTGGTGATCAACTAAACTGTTTAAAGATGGAATGATCTACGCCAGGGGTGCCCACACTTGACCAACTCAGGGCCCACTTGAAAATCTACAAAATGTCCGCGGCCCACCTTTGTCCTATAAATGGTACATAGACGAAATGCTGCATTCTCAGCGCACTGAACTTAATGTGGTTATGATTATTAATAATTATTATAAAATCAAACATTATAAAAACAATAAGTATTATCATTATTAATAATAATAATTTTTAAAAATATAAAATATAAAACATTAAAAAAAATAATAATTATTTCATGATGTTTTTATGATGTTTAATATTTTATAATAATAATTAAGAATAATTATTATTTTTTATACGTTTATATTTTATAATTATTATTTGTGATAATAACATTATTATTATTATTATTATAAAGATTCAGGATTGAAATGAAAGCAGGGTGATAAAGGAAGCCCAGACTTTTCATCTAATTAATTCTCATATTTTTCATAACTGCATCCAAGACTGGCATGATGACCAGAGAGCTAAGTTCCAATCATAATCATAATTCCTAAAATATTGTGACAGGTCAATAACACTCAATAGATTATTACTTAGGCCTATAAATATATATTTTGAACTGTGCAATAAATATTTTACAATAAAATAATTGTAAAAATAATATTTGCAAAAACGAATCATATTTTTAATGACCTCTCATGGCCCACCTGCAGTACCACCATGGCGCGCCAGGGGCCGCGGCCCACACTTTGGGAATCACTAATTTACGCTGCTTATTGATGAATTGATTGCTCGATTGGATGAACAATCAATGGAGGAGTAGATAGGCGCCTTTTACCCTCGCCACCACATTTATCTGGATAATCCTTTCTTTGGAATAGACGGATAATCCCTGCAGATTAGTCCACAAGTGGATTGATGGTCAATGTGATGTGTTTTTTTTGTCCGTGTCTCTTGGCTTTTGGGACAAAACAACACTTTCATGTTTTTTAAGGAGGGAAGCTTGCGCTCGTAAGCCGACATGGGTCTCGGAGGAAAACAAACATCAATCTTTCACAGGCGGTGTCGACTGGGAAAACTCTGCGTGTTGTGACTGACAGCCGCCGAACGTGAAGTCAGTTATAATTCCATTAAATGTTAAACTGCAATGACTTTTATCAGGACGCTACGCGGTTGCGATAGGATCAGTTGCAAAGTCTGAATAGAACCTTACAGGGATGTTCTTCTCAGGGTTCCACTCATGCTCGGATTTTACAATCTTTGGTCGTTTTTGGGGAAGTTTGCCAACGATTTCATCGTTCTGTTTCTGACTTCCTGCTGAATGTTGAACTTCATTTACTTTCAGAGTTTGTGTCCTTTTCTCAGTGGTTTCGGAGGCATGTGATGCGTTTGTGTTACTATCTTAGTATCATTGGAATATCAATTCTGTCCTTCTCGGGACAGTGGAGCGCCGTGGAACTCTTGGTCGCTTGTTTGCCTTAGCTAACTTTTCTACTCCTGAAACGCTGCACGCGAGGTCTGAACACGATGAACATTTGTCACGCACGCTTCGTGTGTTTCCTCTTCTGTTATTCTTCAAATAATACACAAATAAAACACATGGTGGTGCAATTATTAAATCCCAAAGTTCCACCCCCTTGAGTTGAAGTTTTTCACACAGCTTAATGAACCACCAGCTGTAGCTTTATTTAGTGTATTTTTTTTATTTTTTTATTATTTTTTTAAATTTTAATTTTTAATGTTTTATTTTTTATTTTTTATTTTTTATTTTTTATTTTTTATTTTTTATTTTTTATTTTTTATTTTTTATTTTTTATTTTTTATTTTTTATTTTTTATTTTTATTCCTACGTACATGGTACATACACGGTACATACGCGGTACATAAATACACAGTACATACATATGCGGTACATACGGGGTACATACGCGTGTTTTTATTTTTTATTTTTTATTTTTTTTATCTTTATTTTTCATCCATCCATCTTTCCACCATCCTTCCTTCCATTAATCCTTCCATCCATCCATCCAACCATCCATCCATCTTTCTTATTTATTTGTATTATTTTTATTTTTTATTTTTTTTATCTTTATTTTTACTTAGCCTAATCAGTACAACATTTGGTACACACCTTTAGGGACTGGCTAGCACACGGCTGTAAAATTTGAAGAAGATTTGTATGAAGACATACCCACCATCAAGCAAAACATCTTTGACCATCAGTCTAATCCTTGCAAACCTTTGAGGAGATGACTTATTCTGCAGCTCGGCCATGTTTCCTCCGTAACCGCAGTCCAAGGTGCCTGTTAGCGGTTATAAATGAACAGGAAGTGGAGGCGAGGCTCAGCTGTTTGTGACGAAGCGAGTGTTTGGAGTCTGGCCTCCACCTCTCCCACAAAGTCCTCTTAAAAGTGCGGCATCACTCCCATAGCATTAAAAGTGGGACAAATTGAATGACTAATTACAAAGAGAAAATGTTTGTCCAATTATAGCTATAAAAGATCCCCCACATCCCAATGGCGGACTCCAGCAATTCCATGACAAACAAGAGTATGTATAGTATATCTTTAAAAGTCCCATTTCTTTTCATGGGCTGTGTAGAGCAGCGATAGCCTCGGGGGAGCGCCGCGTGTTCAAAGACAATCACTTTGCTCCATAATTTATACAAAAAGCTCCAACACGAGCGCGAGCAGCCGCTCGGCTCGCAGTGAGACACGTCTTCTTACATCAGCCTGCATGTAAACTCATATTAGCGTGACTATTCCTGCAAGTCATCTAAATGAGAAACACTGCTTTCTGGCTCTGCTGCAGGAAGAGGAGGCCTGCATTCAACACTCAGCAGCGTGCAGAGAACCAACAGTAGGATTTGTACTACAGCCACGCTCATTAAACACAGCCGTTGTGGCCTCCGCCATTCGCCGCGGTACATACGCGGTACATACATACGCGGTACATACGCGGTACATATATACGCGGTACATACGCGGTACATACGTGGTACATACGTGGTACATACGTGGTACATACATACACGATACATACATGCACGGTACATACACGGTACATACATACACGGTACATACAGTAAACCTCGGATATATCGGACTCGGATATATGGGAAATTCGCTCACAACGGACAGATAAAAAAGAACCAATTTTTCTGTAATGCATTTCCAATAAAAATTCATTGCATATATTGGATTTTTTATAACGGATTTCGCCTATTTCGGACAAAATCTCCAGTCCCGTTCCAATGCATTTCCATTCAATTTCCCTCGCATATATCGGATGGCCGCATCGTGGCGCTCCGATTCGCCGAATCGTGACAGGCCGCTATACGACGTCATTTGCAGCGTTTGCAGCGTTGCCTGCGCGTCCAGGTACATTGGAAACATAGTCAAGGAAGTGCCTTTTTATAACGGATAAAATCCGATTTACGCATATACCGGATATAAATCCGATATATGCGTAAAACGGACATTTTCTGGTATACGCATATAACGGATTTTGCTTATATCGGACAAAACCAGTGGGAACAATTGAATCCGATATATCCGAGGTTTACTGTACATACACGGTACATCCAAACATTGCTCCTTCTATTGCAAATGAACCATTGGCGTTTCCTGGTTGACTATGGTGCATTATGAGTCAAAAACTGTTGAAAGACAAGTAATGTAGGATTCTCATCACGAGGCCTCATTAATGAACCAACATTGATGAGACGTGACAAGAACTTACCTTCACACTGCCTGTACTCAGCTAGCATGATAGAAGGAGAAAGTTCTCCTCACCTTCTGTTTGGAAGTGGTATGATTGTGGCTTCTTCCATCCTTCCACCATCCATCCATCCTTCCATCCATCCATCCATCCATCCATCCATCCATCCTTCCTTCCTTCCTTCCAGCTTTCCAGCCTTCCTTCCAGCCTTCCTTCTTTCCACCATCCTTCCTTCTATCCTTCCATCCATCCATTCATCCATCCTTCCACCACCCTTCCTCCATCCTTCCACCACCCTTCCTTTCATCCTTCCCTCCATCCTTCCTTCCATCCATCCATCCTTCCACCATCCTTCCTTTCATCCTTCCATCATCCTTCCATCCATCCTTCCATCCTTTCTCCATCCTTTCTCCATCCATCCTTCCATCCTTCCATCCTTCCATCCTTCCATCCTTCCTCCATCCATCCCATCCAACCAACCATCTATCCTTTCACCATCCTTCCTTCCATCCATCCATCTTTCCACCATCCTTCCTTCCATCCATCCATCTTTCCACCATCCTTCCTTCCATCCTTCCATTCATCCTTCCTTTCATCCTTCCCTCCATCCTTCCATCCATCATCCATCCTTCCTTCCTTCCATCCAGCCTTCCATCCATCCCATCCAACCATCCATCCTTCCACCATCCTTCCTTCCATCCTTCCTTCCATCCTTCCTTCCATCCTTCCTTCCTTCCATCCTTTCATTCTTCCTTCCATCCATCCATCCAACCAACCATCCATCCATCAATCCACCATCCTTCCTTTCATCCTTCCCTCCATCCTTCCATCCAACCAACCATCCATCCTTCCACCATCAATCCTTCCATCCATCCTTCATTCCTTCCATCCATCCATCCATCCATCCATCCTTCCTTTCTTCCATGAATGGCGACGCCGTCCTGTCAGCGAGCCATCAACTGTCGACTGTTTTTGCCTTCTTATTTTGAGCATAATTTGAGCAACGTGTCGTAAACAAAGACACCAGGAGTGTAAGGTGACTGTAGGGGTGCTTTTTCTACCAGGTCTACCAGGTTCTAATAATGGAAAAAAAAACTTTACAACATCATAAGCAGGTTTTTTATGATCTAACTATGAAAAATAGATATAGAAACCAACTTCATGAAAATGTCTTTGTTAGTAGTATTTCATTAAAAAAATGTAGTCAGTATGCAACATAACTTTTGTCAACAGTCCAACTTCCAATATCCTTTTTTTCCCACGATTGGACCCAACCCTGCTTGAGGAAAACCAACAATGTAATTAGAGTGTGAAAATGATGATGCGTTCAAGCGCAGTAATGAGACGTTGATATTGTGTTTCATCACTGCAGGCGCGCATGGGTGCAGCAAAGTGAGCAAACTTTGCTCGACTCGCGTGTTGACACCGAAGCAGCCCGAGGACGCCAGCAGGACCAATGGAGGTGCAGCACGGCCTCTTCAGGTAAGTTCAGTGAGAGTTTGAACATGTCCGCAGGGATTAATGTTGTACAAAATAGTCTTGCGTGTGTCAACCGTGCTGCTGTGTGCGCTTATTTTATTGCCAACAAACGAAGCAATGAAATTAGCTCTGTAAACGGCAACAAATTGTATTCATTACTTTAATAGCGTACGTGTCATTCATCAATGTCGACTCACGTAAACATGATATACTCAACACTGGATATAGTCCATTAAAGTGCAATCACTAAAGGACCGCCTACTTTGCCCACCTAAAGGCTTCCAATGTGTCTTTACAAACATTGGGGGCTTAATTTTGCTCTATGGGTTATTATTAGTTAGTATCGGCTTGTCTTCAGCAAACTAGCTTTCTCGTGGATCATCTTTACAAGAGGCTTCCTTCTGGGACAGCAACCATGCAGACCAATTTGATACAGGATGCGGCATCTGGTCTGGACCCCCCCACCCCCACCTCGTCAAACTCTGCCGCAATGCCGGTAGCGCTGACATGTTTATTTTCCAAAGCCAGCCCCCGGATAAGATGCTGAACATACACACCCAGCATCTGTGTTGGACCCTGGGTGGGCTTGATGTGAGCGGAAGCTGTCCTCCTAAAGCTCTGGATGATCTTGGTCATGGTGATGCTTCTTAGAGCCCGCAACATCTTCATGATGCCCAGCAACAATTCTTTTATCGGCATCCCCGGAGACCTCTTTGCCATGAAGTGACATGGTGAACTTCCAGTGAAAGGTACGAGAGAAGAAAGACGCGCTCCTCTTTCCTTTTTTTTTCTTTTCACAGTTCCACATATCCAAAAGGAGTAGGAAGAAGCAAAGTTTATTAAATCCTACCCCTCCATCAGTCGCTGTTACATTTGTTCACTTCCTGCTTTCCTAATATAATTTCATTCATTCATTCATTCATTTTCTACCGCTTTTCCTCACGAGGGTCGCGGGGTGTGCTGGAGCCTATCCCAGCTGTCTTCGGGAGAGAGGCGGGCTACACCCTGGACTGGTGGCCAGCCAATCACAGGGCACATATAGACAAACAACCATTCACACTCACATTCATACCTATGGACAATTTGGAGTGGCCAATTAACCTAGCATGTTTTTGGAATGTGGGAGGAAACCGGAGTACCCGGAGAAAACCCACGCATGCACGGGGAGAACATGCAAACTCCACACAGAGATGGCTGTGGTTGGAATTGAACCCTGGTCTCCTGGCTGTGAGGTCTGCGTGCTACCCACTCGTCCGCCGTGCCGCCCTAATATAATTTAAGTTTTTTTAAATTGTTTTTTAAGAATTTTTTTTTCTGTATTTGTTTTTTTTTTTGTCACGTACCGAAGTACAAGGTGATATGATCATACAATGACATAATGGGTACTATAACCCATTATAGTGATATTACATGATATTTTCCCCACACTAATGAGTCACATGACCCTGGGGAAAATGGCTAATTGGGCCCATTTTACACAGTAACCATAATGTTGATGACTGCTATGAATCTAGGATGTGATTGCAGTTTCCTGTTGCATGTGTTTCATGGATCATTTCTGTTTTGGCGGGTTTGTACTTTTCAGCGTTATGGCGGAAAACAATATTCTATCATTATTTTGTTGCTAGATGCTATCCATATCCGTGTTATAGATATCACAACAGACGAGATGTTCGGGAGATGAAGATGAAATAAGTGCATGAGGATGAGGAAGCATGACAATCCTCCATGTGAGCACAGCAGATGAAAGCACTCCTCTTCCTGTTCCTGTTCACCTCGCTAAGTGAGCATCAGATGACCCGTCAGCCACGGTGATTGATAGCAACGCAAAGGCAAAGCCAGATGAAAGTCATGAGCAGGTTTGTTCTCAGGATGAAAGTGGACCACCGGGCCGCTGCGGAGCGCACGTGCTGCCCCGGAGCGAGCGCGCACGAAGACTTGCATCATTTATGAAGCAGCCTCCTCATTACAATGACACAATTACAGCGAATCAGCATCACGAGCTGCCACTCTGTGCTGCTCCTTGGTCAGGCCGCTGACTGGTGGCGCGTTTATGCGTGGATGCTCCAGTTGCGCTGCAAATTGTTGCAGCTTTTGTCACTGGATGCCTTTGCCGGCTGCCATATTGTGGAGTTGCGCAACAGCACCGTTTAAAAATGTAAACAAGACATTCAGTTGTCTCTTAAACCAAATGGAAGTTTATTGAGTTGTTTCTCCAGCTTCAGAAATGGCAACTAGCTCATTAGCCGCCCAAATTCTCTCAGTTGTCACCTGATGACTCGACAACAAATCGTCTTGCTGGACTTAAAAATGAAAAAGCTACTCCGTAATCGGGAAAAAGCAGAACTTTGTTCATAGTCTACCGCTTATCCTCATAAGGGACACGGGGGTGCTGGAGCCTATCCCAGCTGTCTTCATGAGAGGCGGGGTACACCCTGGACTGGTGGCCAGCCAATCACAGGGCACATACAGACAAACAACCATTCACACTCACATTCATATCTATGGACAATTTGGAGTCGCTAATTAACCTAGCATGTTTTTGGAATGTGGCAGGAAACAGGGAATAATGAGGAAAACATTCAAACTCCGCACAAAGATGGGCGAGGGTGGAATTGAACTTGGGTCTTTTAGCTTTGAGGCATGGACTAAACACTAGTCCACCATGCAGCCCCTCGAGGAAAACATTCATTAATTTTCTACCGCTTATCCTCACGAGGGTCGCGGGGGTACTGGAGCCTATCCCAGCTGTCTTCGGGCGAGAGGCGGGGTACACCCTGGACTGGTGGCCAGCCAATCACAGGGCACATATAGACAAACAACCATTCACACTCACATTCATACCTATGGACAGTTTGGAGTGGCCGATTAACCTAGCATGTTTTTGGAATGGGGGAGGAAACGGAATGATGAGGAAAACATTCAAACTCCACACAAAGATGGGCGAGGGTGGAATTGAACTTGGGTCTTTTAGTTGTGAGGCATGTGCGCTAACCACTAGTCAACCATGCAGCCCCTCTAGGAAAACATTCATTCATTTTCTACCGCTTATCCTCACGAGGGTCGTGGGGGGTGCTG
Source organism: Doryrhamphus excisus (assembly GCF_030265055.1). NCBI lineage: Eukaryota > Metazoa > Chordata > Actinopteri > Syngnathiformes > Syngnathidae > Doryrhamphus > Doryrhamphus excisus. The sequence goes on from NC_080472.1 coordinate 12,220,728, forward strand.
GAGCCTATCCCAGCTATCTTGGGGCGAGAGGCGGGGTACACCCTGGACTGGTGGCCAGCCAATCACAGGGCACATATAGACAAACAACCATTCACACTCACATTCATACCTATGGACAATTTGGAGTCGCTAATTAACCTAGCATGTTTTTGGAATGTGGGAGGAAACAGGGAATGATGAGGAGAACATTCAAACTCCACAGAAAGATGGGCGAGGGTGGAATTGAACTTGGGTCTTTTAGCTTTGAGGCATGGACTAACCACTATCCACCATGCAGCCCCTCGAGGAAAACATTCATTAATTTTCTACCGCTTATCCTCACGAGGGTCGCGGGGGTGCTGGAGCCTATCCCAGCTGTCTTGGGGCGAGAGGCGGGGTACACCCTGGACTGGTGGCCAGCCAATCACAGGGCACATATAGACAAACAACCATTCACACTCACATTCATACCTATGGACAATTTGGAGTCGCTAATTAACCTAGCATGTTTTTGGAATGTGGGAGGAAGCCAGAGTGCCCGGAGAGAACATGCAAACTCCACACAGAGATGACCGAGGGTGGGATTGATCCCGGGTCTCCTAGCTAATCACACGACCACCGTGCAGCCAAAAGCCGAACGAAACAAATTCAAGTCATAACGTAATGTATGATATACGATAAAGTGTAGAGAATAACATAGCAGCGTTTCCCACAGGACTTCAATCTATTGGTGGTGGTGGACCGCATGGTCTTATTTGCATAACGCCAATCATTTCGCCGGCGACGCACTGTCCACCGGTTCCTTGTTTTGCGATACCTGGAGAACGTCTCTGCCGTCGATTACTTCTTATCAATCATCATGCTTCTACCGATGCAACAATATCTCAATATCTGGCATATCCCATGAATTGAACCCTCAATGTGCTCCATATTTGATACTAACGATACAAATAATGACTTTTCCCGTCCTTCCAGTATCCGTGTTTACTTCGGTTAATGAGGTGCAGTCACTTCTCTACATTAGGAACGCTTTCTATACGCGTTTGCTGCTGCTTCTTTGGTTTTGCAGACTCATTATCAACTGTTGGGTCGCAGCCGTGTTAATGTACACACGCTAACGAGCTTTGGCGATGTTCTTTTCAACAAGTAGAATATTGTTAAGCTCTCCTGTCGGGTCAGCTTGCAGCACCACATGAAATATGCATGAAGACGCTCAGGCGGGCAAATATTCCTCACGTGTGAACACCGCAGTCTTGTTGCTTGTTGCTTGAGGATGTTTGCACCCTTGCTGGTGGTGCAGGTGATTATTTACCTTTTAGTATTTGGTGCAATGGGGTGCAGCTGCTGTCGGTAAAATGAAAAGAACTTTTTAGAAGGTTGCTGCGGAACGGGCGTTGGAGCACCAACGTGTGCCCGCGACCGCGTTGTATATCAGCTAGCCAAAAGAGGACGAGTCAAGGGTACCTCGTGATGCCGCCGCCGTGAGATTTATCCCAGCATTGCGGGTGTTGAACTATTGACCCCCGAGCAGCAATTGTTTTATTCCTCTAACAAACTGTTTAAAAGTCAAAGAGCCGGAAGGAGAAGAGAGAAATCCACAAAGCCTCACGCGTCAGAGGCTGAGTTTTTTTTTTTTTTTCTTTTTCCGCTCCAGTGTGTTTTATAGCGATGCGGAGGATCAATAGTCCTATGGCGCAAGTAATCGCTCGGCAGCACTATTAGACAGACAGGATCATATTAAATAGGAGGCAGGCTCTCCACAGCGTCCAGATGATAAAGATCTAGAGCAGGTTGGAAATTTACACGGGCATCTCAATGACAAACGGATGTCATTAGCTTGCCGCTTCTACGCTGCTGCTCACCAATTTAAGAACTTTTTTTGTCCTTTGCTGTCCCCTCTGTGTTTCATTATAGCAGCCGTATATAAAACCTGGACCAGAATACGTAGTATATATATAATATACAGTACAGCAGTACAGGTGTGATGTACAATTTGTACAATGACTTCAAACTATTTTTAGTGTATGTCCTGCTGGTCTGGAGCTAAAGCCACACGACTGCTGCCAGCACCGGGGAGCTGCGGTTAATTGATTTGGAGTAGGGCTGAGTTAAACGATTATTTCTGTAATTGATTCATGTAGAAAATAGTTTTTCGATGCATCGATTAATCCCTGAAAGTCCCTGATTAGTTCCTGAAAACATAAACTACAAACACATGCACAGGTTAATAAAAATATGTATTTGTAAATTATCTGCCCATATCAATAAAGTATAATAATAATAATAATAAGTTCCTCAATAGGTGCTGATGCATCGCAGTAGTGCTTTTGTGATATGCCATCTCAATTTTGCTATGAAGTATTGGATACTCTATCTTTTCTTCTGGCCGGACTCACTGAAACTTGTTGAATCAAACTTGTGTTTTGATTCTGAGTAGTGTTGTGGCGTTGGTGAACGAACGAGTCAAAAGAAATTGTTATTTTATGCAAACAAATGAACGGCCCATAAAATACCTGTTCAGTCCGCCGGCCGTTTTGTTCATGACCGATACAGCACTAGTTGGTGAGCTGTTGAGTCGAAACGAACATTAACATGAGTGAACGGACTGACTCGACATGACTGACTGGGTCTATGCACAGGGGGAGATCACAGGCTAACGACCAATTCACCGAAATGAACGGCTCTTTTTACTGAATGAAGCTGAATAATCCTGTTCACTGAAATGAACGGTTTTTCCCACCACTAATTCTGAGTGGAGGCTGCACGGCGGTTGTGTGGTTAGCACACAGACCTCACAGCTTGGAGACCCGGGTTCAATTCTCGGCCATCTCTGTGTGGAGTTTGCATGTTCTCCCTGTGCATGTGTGGGTTTTTTCCGGGTACTCCGGTTTCCTCCCACATTCCAAAAACATGCTAGGTTAATTAGCCACTCCAAATTGTCCATAGGTATGAATGTGAGTGTGAATGGTTGTTTGTCTATATGTGCCCTGTGGTTGGCTGGCGACCAGTCCAGGGTGTATCCCGCCTCTCGCCCCAAGACAGCTGGGATAGGCTCCAGCACCCCCGTGACCCTTGTGAGGAAAAGCGGTAGAAAATGAATGAATGAATAATTCTGAGTGAAGGCGCATCGATGTGCAGTTCTTGTGTCGACGTATTTTTTGTGTCGATGTCATCGATGATGTCGACACGTCGTCCTAGCCCTAATTTGGAGCCAGGAGTCATTGCTGGGGGAATTGAAACGGCCGGCGTGGCAGCAACGAATTGGCGCCACATGCAGTACATCACATACTAGTACTTCATAAATACATACATCTGGCTCTCCATTGACACTGAAACATCACGGTAATGTGACGTCTCCGGGTCAAGGGAACCTATGTTGTTGATGTATGTGCTGTTGCCGCTGTGACTAATTGAAAATTACATTTTCGATTAATTTATGGACGCATGTTCGGATCCATAAAATGTGAAAAGGTGTAAAACCGATGAGCACCCGTGTTGTGTTGACGTTTTGGGTGGATAACAAATGGCTACTGCTATAGCAGCTGTACACTAGCTGGTCTACAGCATCCAAGGTTCTATACTGTTTGACCGCGTGGAATAAAATCATTTCTGCAGGGGAACAAAGAGCACTGAAGGTGTTTATCTTTCTCTGGGTTTTTTTGAAACAGTTCCAGAATACCAGGATTATTAGGGTTTTTGTTTGACTTTGTTGCTCCGCCCACCTCCTAAACTTCCCCAGATGGGGTCAAGAGCCGTGAAAACAACGAGAGCGGGTTATGAGAACCACTGTGCTGTGAAGTCGGCAGCTCACCAAATAAGGACACCTCCTTCACGTGGACGCCATAAGCAGACATTTACCCGCGGTACAAAGATCCGCTGTCTGCCCTGAGGCCATCCAACCGGATCCAGGGATGAACCAGAAGAAATAGGAGGAGGAGGAGGAAGCTGACGGAGATCAACAACAAACAATTCACGGGCAAAATGAGAGACAGCTATGCCTGAGGACATCATCTAATGAGCAACCAAAGTCTCTTTATACAAGACTCAGAGAACCACCAAATGGTCTTTAGGGGAACAATGGAGATTTGGAAACCACTGGAAAAGTAGGGGCCATGACAACCCTGGCCCCCTTGAACTGGTGAAGGAATGGTCCAAAAGGAACCCATCATTAGTACTTTGGTTTTACCGTCATGACTCTGCTCCATTTGCATTTCCTAGAAATCATTTGGAAATCTGGACTCCTTGGGATTCTGTTTGGACCCGCAACCATCGGCATAAACAACCAACAAAGTCAAACAAAAACATGAGCGGCTCAAAGGCACTTCAGACCAAAATCTTTTAGTGCTAACACAGAACATTCCATTATTAAATACCCCCAGGATATCTGACCCCCGTCACCTGAAATATTGGTCAAAACCAGTAGGATCCTTGCTCCATAGCGGAGTAATCCTGATAGAAATATCTGATGTTTGACCTCAGATGACCACCTACTCCAGTTTTACTCCAAATCTGTGGGATCCTTCCATCAGTCAGTAGAATTCTTGCTCTATCGAGAAGAAACCTGATGGATCGTCTCAAACCACTGATATCCACCTTCAGTTTGGTGAGGGCCCACAGAGGAACATCCAAGCTTCACTGAGGTTTCACTGAAACACGGGGCTGAGTTTTGGAAGTTGCTCCTTTGGTCTGCTTGATGTTTGGCGAAGGAACGCTAATGGTGGACGCATTAGCTTTGTTTTGCTACTTCAGGCTACTTCAGAAACCTTGTTTAGGTGCACGGGAGCACATAAAAGAAAATGACAACATGAAATAGTCTGCGGTCGGAATAAGTTTGTCACATCAAAGTTGGTCCAGAACTTTGTGAAGGACACCAAAATGAAGGTTCCGGAATGACCCTCTCAGAGCCCCAAATCTCAAACCTATGGAGAGTCTGTGGAGGCAGCTCAAGGTTGGAGGCCAAGCAATTCGGATGATCTTGAAAAATGTGCCTTGAACGAATGAGCCAACGTCCCTCAGGAGGAACACGCCAACTCAGCTCGAAACCAGCAGGACGGATTCGTTTCAGTTTGGAATCAGAAAGGCGACACGATGGACTTTTATCCCAGGGCTAATCATTTTGGGCTTGGCATTTCTAAACATGTTTTTCTTTCAATGTAGCAAATCAATCCAAATGTTAATTTGGTCTTATGCACACGTTTAACATACACTTTAAATATTTAGGGTTGCGACCCATTTCATTGCAAAGACAAAAGTTTGATTTGATGTCATGAAGCAGTCTAATCAGTTTGACCCTCCTGATGTTTGACCTCAGTGGGCCCCCATGTTGGTTCAATTGGGAGGATTTTTGCTGATTTTTCAAGCGTTATCACCTTTAGTGTATTGCTAAGAAACATCCCATGTTAGTAGTGTTAGGGTTAGTGTTAGACTCATAATGTTGAGTAGGAGGATAATTGCTTGTTAATTTCTCTTGGAGATGAATAAAGTATCTATCTATCCGTCCGTACGTCCGTCCATCCATCTGTCCGTCCATTCGTTCGTCTGTCCGTCCGTTCGTCCGTTCGTCCATGATTGAAAATCGGTATCATTCTTGCCCAATAGAGGAGTGATCCACATGGATGGTTGGAAAATGGTCAGCCAGCAGTTTAGTGCTTCATGGGAACACTGACCTTTGACCTCAGCTTCCTCATATATGATTGCAAATCAGTAGGATTCTTAGTTTAGTTGGGTTGGGTTGAGTTTGAGTTTGAGGTTGAGTTTGAGGGTTGAGTTTGAGGGTTGAGGTTTGAGGTTGAGGTTTGAGGGTTGAGGTTGAGGCTGTGGTTTGAGGGTTGAGGTTGAGGTTTGAGGTTTGAGTTTTAGTTTTAGTTTTAGTTTTAGTTTTAGTTTTAGTTTAGGTTGAGTTGATTTCAAACATAAAAAACATCCAAAGCAGAACAAACCAACCAAAATCAATACAAGGAAAAATACATATATATATATATATATATATATATTAGGGTGTTCAGAAAAATAAAAGTTTGTGATATTCGTTGTGCTGAGTTTTGATTCAGCTCTACTACCTGTGAGTATTGCACCGCAGTTTGCAATTTCTCCCGCGACATCCCTATCCCGTGCCTCACCACATCAGCCTAGCGTGTATTGTTGCTTGGGAGAAGTTACTCTTACTGTAATGCTTTACCCGTTCTCTTTCTTTCCAGATGGCTAGCACACGATCCAAGAGAGACGTTGTGCTTCTAGGAAATGCTCAGAAAGAGAGTTTGTCCTCGTTAAAACAGCTCCCGACAGTCAAGGAGGTCCTCCTGCGACTTTTCTTCTTCCTCAAGAATGAGAAACAGGATCTGAGTTCAGCATCAGCGCTGGTCATTGAGGAGGTCATCCGTTTGTGGAACCAATCCTCCATTACTACTGCAGAAAAACGTAACGGCGTTCAAAAGTTGAAGGTGGAATACGAGAAATACCGGAAAGTGATGAAAAACCACGCCAGGGGAGGGGAAGCACAGGAAAAGAAAGACGCAGAGTACAATAAGTATTGTCTAGGTCTTTTCGACATCGCCAAAGGGAACGTGATGTCCCACATTGAAATTCAAGAAGACAGGGACTTCCTGAGGGATCAACGCGGTGCCCGGGTGATGTTCCTAGGTGGATCTGATAAGAAGTACGAGGTGAGAATCAAGGCAAAAGACAAGAAACAAAAGGATCTCGAGAGGCGTCGCTGGAAGTCGAAGAGTGAAATCGACAGACTTTTGGCCAAATCAGCGGTTGAGTGTGAGCAATCTCAAGCCACTTCATCTGAAGACGATCACGACGACGATGAGTATGCGCCTCCAAAACCTCTACGCCTACGGTCCCGTACCAAAAAATCCTTTGTGAACCGATCCGATGGTCTGTAGTGACACCATTCTGGCCTTGTTGGTCCGTGTTTAGTATGCCGAGTGTGCATACTGAACAGAGAACAAACAGAACACGCAAACAAAACAGTTACTTTACGAGTTAACAGCATGTACAGTGAACGCACCTTCACACTATAGCAACACATGGTAATGGCATTGGCTGCGTGTAATGGTGTCTACCTATGTGTAATGTGAAAATAAAGGCATCGGCTTCTCGCCCCTGTGGCAGCGGACTATAGGAGCTTTCGCCTAGGGGCAGCAAACTGGACTGGGCTTGGCTGGCAGTGCATGCAACTTCGTCCTTCAGTGGGCACCTGGTACTGGTACAATGTTGTTATCACATACCTGGGTATAGTGAGGCACGGGAATGCGTGTGTGAAAAAAGCTGTTATTTTGCTCAGTTAATGGTTTTACGAAATGGAACCGATTCAGCACTTAGCCGCTTCAAATTTCGAAAGAAAAAAAATCACCATATAAGGGCTGAACACCCTAATATATATATATATATATATATATAAACGTACATATGTTCAATGGGGAGTGGGAAGAAGTCAAAACCTATCTAGTCCCACCCAGATTCCAACCTCCTCCCAACAAAAACAGATAATATTCCTTATCCACACAGAAAAAAAACCCATAGCCAACCATCCTCACCCAGCTCGAGGCACCCAACCACGGTCCAAGAGAAACCAGTTCATTATTAGTCATCCTACCGTACGTAGTCCAGTACAAAACGAGAGAAAGAAACCACCCCGACTGAACAGTCACCACACAAGGCATCACAAGCTAACATAGAGAGAAAAACATGTTATGGTATTATTTCAGGGAGATTGATAAAAGTAAAAAAATAAGTGTGTGAGAGAGAAAAAGAAAAATATTCTTAAAAATACCTCAAATTAAATAATCACTCTTGAATCTTAATACTTCCCATTTCTCACTGCTATCCCACTACAGTGTTTTTCACTTCCACTTCCTTTATTCTTTTAATTTTTTTTATTTTTTTATAATGACCTATGATAACATGATGACCAGAGAGCTACGTTCCAATCATAAACTGTGTAAGGGTCCTAAAATATTGTGACAGGTCAATAACACTCACAATAGGTTATTACTTAGGCCTATAAATATATATTTTTAATAATTGTCAATAAATATTTTAAAATTATTTTAATTATTATTTAATAATAATTGATTATTATCTAATTATTTTAATTATTTAAATATTATTTAATTATTTTTTAATTCAAAATATTTTAAAATTATTTTTAAAATAATATTTGCAAAAATTAATCCGATTTTTAATGACCTCTCATGGCCCACCTGCAGTACCACTATGGCCTACACTTTGGGAATCACTGCTGTCGAGAAATAATCACAAGGGAATTCATAGGGAATTATAGAGACCAAAGTACAGTGTGATGACCGTGTGATGATTGACATCAGCCACCTTGCCTACAGTTCAAAATCAACAGGACCAAAGTACAGTGTGATGACCGTGTGATGATTGACATCAGCCACCTTGCCTACAGTTCAAAATCAACAGGACCAAAGTACAGTGTGATGACCGTGTGATGATTGACATCAGCCACCTTGCCTACAGTTCAAAATCAACCGGAGTCTGTTGGGCAAATAGAGAGCTGCGCCGTGACAAGGAATGTCTGCCGAGTCCTGCGTCTTAGCGACGCAAGAGGCCTCTTGGTGGATATTTGCGAGGTCGTGAAAACACTTTACAAAAAGTCGTTTGTCATGCGTGTGAACGACATTCCCGGGATGGAAATCGATAGCGGCGACACAATGGATGGTCGCGTTGTCGGGTCCCTCTGCGGCGGCTTGTGTAATGGCGCCGCCTAATAAATTCCCCGCCGCTGAGAGTGAAAGCCAGCCAGCGAGCTGAGCCTTTATCTGGGAATGATAAATCCCCAGCCGCAGCCACACAGAGGAGCACGTTTGGGAACCTCCGTCTGATTTATGGAGCCCGGGAATACGTGGAGAGTGAGGAAGCTGTCCTCTGGCTGGTGAGCATCGCCGTTCTTTACCGGGATGACGCTCTTTAGGAATATTTACATGATTTTGTGTTTGTCCCCAAATGTCTTCGCAAGATGCTTGTTTGCCGCCCAAGACCAGAACCACTGGTACAAAGTACTTTTTGAAAATGGTGCCCTAAGCCTGGTATGCCTATTTGTAGGCAGGTTGACCCTTTCTGCTTAGATCTGGACATTTTCACTTATCCAGACGTGGTCGTTCATTCAGCGGGGACATTCACAGAACTGTCCTGAAGATACTCCTTTGAGATGGATTTGTCCCGCTGAAAGATGAATCCTCGCCCAGTCTGAGGAGCAGGTTTTTATCCTCATTGTTGCATTCACCTTTCCCTCAATCCTGACGAGGCTGGGAAACCTCACTTCCTGCCAAGGAACGTCCCCACAGCATCACCATGTGGTGAGCGGCTTCAGGATCCTCCAAACATGACATCTGTCCGTCACTCCAAAGATCTGGTCTGAGAGTCTTTCAGGTGTTTGAACTAAGGAGTGTTTTTTGTCTCCGGCCATTCTACCATCAGGGTAGAGAGATAGTTGGCCTTCTGGAAAGTTCTCTTCTCTCCACAGAGGAACGCTGGAGCTCCGTCAGAGTGACCATCAGGTTTTTGGTCTCCTCCCTTGAAATGGCGAGTCCTGCTGGTTCCAAATGTCTTCCATTTCCGGATGTTGGTTGGAGGCCACATTCAAAGACCACGTACAGACGTACATTTCCTTTGACTTGATGCTTGATTGATGCCCTGACATGCATTGGTCTTATCTAGACGGGCGTGTGCCTTCCCAAAGCATCAATCAACTGCATTTGGAAGGTGGATTCCAAAGAAGCTGTAGAAACAGGATCTCTAGGAGGATCGGGATCAGACACAGATTGCACCCGAGCTCAATTTTCAGCTTGATGGCAAAGTGTACAAATTGAAAAATGAAGATTCTATGTGAAATCTGTCAGGACAAACACAGAATAAAGATATTGTTTCCCTCTCACGACACTTGGAGATAATAAGTTGAGAATAATTTGTGCAAAGGGTAAGCGGAGGTAGATCTTGTTGAATGGATGGGTTACTGTCCAGATGGGTGTGTATTGGCAAGAATCTGGCGATATGATACATATCACGATACTAGGCTCACAATATGATATATCACGATACTGTTAACAAGGCGATATTTTTTTCATTTTTCTTGTAGTTAAAGATTATTTCCTGGAAAAACGGAATTACCCCAGCAATATGCACTTACTAAAACCATTTGTATTCCATTACTACAGTATGTTATGCTGTATCACAAACTTTCCTCTGTAAAAACCTAAAGTGTAGCATTAGGATAAATAAAGCTTTAACATCCAGCTTTAAATATACAAAAAAAAACATAAAAAACAAATAAATGAAATGATGTCTCAAGATCCTGCTCAAATGTTCACATTCTATTAGTTGTGGAAAAATGCAGTATCCAGTCCCTGACTTATCCACCATCAGAAGAGTATTTTTGTGGAACAAAGTAACTAACATCAGTAAAAAGTCCTTTTAGGATGCTTGAAATAACTATAATTATTTAACAAAATAGTCATATCAATTTGAAAAACAAAATACCTGCAATATCACAGTACTACTTTTGTAGTATACAAAAGGACCTTGGCATTGCTAGCGGCAGGTCCTCATGGTGTCTTGCTAAGTGGACTCGCAGATTTGTCGTGTTTCCCAAATACTTTATTCGGGCATGACACATTTTCCAAACGGCATGGCTTTTGTCCATTTCTGCACACCCTACTTTGTGTAGAAATCCAAAATGTGTCCACACTTGGGACACTGGCATTCCGCCATGTTGAACTGTGTTTATGTGTGAGGACGTTTCACTCGTCAATCTCCTTCAACGTCCTTGCCTAATTGACTACGGAAGTGCTGCCACCTAACCATCGGAGGTTTCAATTCAAATCAGAAATCAACTTTGCCGTGTCTGCACTTGAATAAATACCATATACATTCATTCATTCATTCATTTTCTACCGCTTTTTCCTCACGAGGGTCGCGGGGGTGCTGGAGCCGATCCCAGCTGTCTTTGGGTGAGAGGCAGGGTACACCCTGGACTGGTGGCCAGCCAATCACAGGGCACATATAGACAAACAACCATTCACACTCACATTCATACCTATGGACAATTTGGAGTGGCTAATTAACCTAGCATGTTTTTGGAATGTGGGAGGAAACCGGAGTACCCGGAGAAAACCCACGCATGCACGGGGAGAACATGCAAACTCCACACAGAGATGACCGAGGGTGGGATTGAATTGAACCCTGGTCTCCTAGCTGTGAGGTCTGCGCGCTAACCACTCGTCCACCGTGCCGCCAATACCATATACAGTCTATGATAAATGCCTAAAAATATCCATGTCATACTTTTTAATATCGATACAGTATCGTGGAACGAAGTATCGTGATATATCGCCGAAACGATATTTTCTTACACCGCTACTGTCCAGATGGGCGAAGTTAAGCCTCCTGACGGTTTAATGGATGAAAATGTTGGAGTCTTGCGGTAGGGTTCGGAAGCCTCCGGTACCTTGTCCCTGAGGGCAGGAGGCTGAGTGGCAGTGGGAGGGGTGGTCGTCACCAGGAATGCTGATGGCTCTGTGGTTGAGTCGAATGTGGAAGTTGTCAGCGAGGCAGGAGCGACTGGACATCGACGGTTTTGCATGCTGTGCTCTCAACTCGGACGGTGCCGCCTCCGTACCAGGCTGTGATGCATGGTGATGATGCTGTCACATGATGGAGGGGGGGGGGACTCCGCCTCTCTTCAGCTTGTGGATGAAGTTAGGGCCTTTTTAGGTGTTGATCTGCTCATCCTGAGCCCCCAGCGTCACTTCCTGACCGTCTCCCACTCAGTTCCTCTTGGACTGGAACCCATAAACGCCTGTTGGAACATATTTGACATCTAATGTCAAAGCATTTTTTGTATTGTTGGGAGGAATGTTATTTGAATAGAAACTGAAAGAGTACACAAAATGTATTTTATTTGGTGAACTGGATGTACCTTATTTTGACGGGCACTAAACAGGATTGTGTCAGCCATTTTTGTCAGTTAAACAGAGAGAAGTAATATCAATGCCTTACGTTCATGGAACTTTTGGAACAAAGTGAACAGCTAATGGCTACTGAACTGCCAAGATGACAGACGGACTAGAACAGAGGTGGGCAAACTACGGCCCGGGGGCCACATCCGGCCCGCCAAGTGTTTGAATACGGCCCGCCCGTTCTTTCCAAAGTATTTAATTTAAAGTCAACATACAAGCTGGCATCATGGCTTGAGACAACATTTTCATGGTTTGGCTGTTTTATCAATTTCGTTATTTGATGCGGTCTGTTGTTTACAAAGTGAAAAAAGGGACACAAGCACATAATAATAATAATACTAATAATAATATTAAATAATAAATTTATTCTTATTATTATAAATTTATAATGCACTTTACATCAAATAAATGATTTCAAAGTGCACATATAGCAGATTGCATAACACTTTTACAGATACAATTATTTCATTATTTGATGCGGTCTGTTGTTTACTAAGTGCTCCTGAAAAAAGGGACACAGACACATCATAATAATAATATAAAATAATAATAACAAATATTATAAAATAATACTAAATTTATTCTTATTATAAATTTATAACGCACTTTACATCATCATAATAATAAAAATAATATAAAATAACAATATCAAATAATACATTTATTCTAATTATTATAAATTTATAACGTACTTTACATCAAATAAATTATCTTAAAGTGCACATATAGCAGATTGCATAACACTTTTACAGATACAATAATTTCGTTATTTGATGTGGTCTGTTATTTACAAAGTGCTCCTGAGAAAAGGGACACAGGCACATAATAATAATAATAACAAATAATAATAATATAAAATAATAATAAATTTATTCTTCTTATTATAAATTTATAACACACTTTACATCAAATAAATGATCTCAAAGTGCACATATAGCAGATTGCATGACACTTTTACAGATACAATAATTTTGTTATTTGATGTGGTCTGTTATTTACAAAGTGCTCCTGAAAAAAGGGACACAAGCATATAATAATAATAATAATACAATTAATAATAATAAATAATAATAATATAAATAATAATACATTTATTATGATACATTTATAACGCACTTTACATCAAATAAATGATCTCAAAGTGCCCATAAAGCAGATTGCATGACACTTTTACAGATACAATAATTCCAGCTGGACTGTTACGTGTAAATTATCGAGTCTGGCCCCCCGTCAATTTTGTTAAATCAATGCGGCCCGCCAGTCAAAAAGTTTGCCCACCCCTGGACTAGAACGTATGAAAAGGAAGCGAGCAACTGTACGTGCCGCTACGTCAAGACTGTTAACTCGTCTCGAAGAGGAGATGAGCGAAGAAGGACCCGATTCCAGCAAAATACGTGACTTCCTGGCCGTTTTATCTTGGCAGTTCAATAGCCGTTAGCTGTTCACTATTGACACTGTACCAACAACGTAAGGCATATTACTTTCCCCTCTTTAACTGACGAAAGTGGCTGACAGAACATCCTGTTTAGTGCCCTTCAAAATAAGGTACATCCGGTTCACCAAATAAAATACATTTTGTGTACTCTTTTTTTTTGTTTCTATTCAAATAACATTCCTCACAACAATACAAAAAAAATGCTTTGACATTAGATGTCAAATAAGTTCCAACAACGCCATACACACAAGTATGAGTCTTATTCATAACTTTAAAGCAGGGGTCTCAAACTCAATTTACTTGGGGGCCACTGGAGCTCGGGTCTGTGCGAGACTGGGCCGCATCAGGTTTTCCAAAAAAAAGAAAACAACAAAAAACGCATTTATTAAAAACAGAAAAATGAATAAACTTTGCTTTGGTTTTGATTTTCTACAAGAAAAGCTCTGATAAAACATTCCACTGTTCTCAAATATCTTACTTTTTATTTTTCTACACAAAATAAGATGAAAAATAAATAAACAAATCAAGAATAAAGAAAATCAATCAATCTGTAATAAATAAATATAATAATAATAATAAAAGGGCAAATAATAAAAACTTAAGAAAGCACATATAGTTGGTGGGCAGACAAATGATTTTTTTCAGATTAAAATGAACAAAGCATTATTAGAGCCCTGTAGACATGACAAATCACGACTATAGTCACATTTATACTTGAGACACATGCTAACTCGCAACCTAGAGAGCTAGCGACCTAAACGGTAGACTTCAAATTATTTCCTTTAAACTTAAGTAGCCAAAAACTTACCACTTCCACACGGATAGGGAGGATAACTATTAACCTTCTTTTATTATTTAACCTTTAACATGAACATTAATCAAATGTAATAATTTTTTCTGGGTACATGATACCATACAGCAGGGGTCGGGAACCTTTTTGACTAAGAGAGCCATGAAAGCAAAATATTTGGAAATTTATTTCAGTGAGAGCCATATAATATATTTTAAAAGTGAATTCAACTAAATGTCAGTATAATAAGCCTCTGAGTTTATTCTTTTAAATAATGTTGTTATAATACTCACCATTAATGCGACTTCTGGTGCTGCATGGATTTGCTGATGTCTTTGTAGTCTGGTTGGTATTGGGGAGGTCAAGCTTCATGCAAGCGTTGAGACTTTCATCCGTTAAACGTGATCGTAGATTGGACTTGATGTTTTTAAGATGTGAGAATGACTGCTCACATGCATACGTAGATCCAAACATGGTCAACACAGCAATACTCACACGCTGCAGTGTGTGGTATGTGACAGGAAGCGCGTTCCAAGTTTGGAGAATCAGCTGGTCTTCGGGTTGAAGTTTTTTCATTTCTGTCCACATGTGCTTGCTCGCCAACTCCGCTTTCTGTCGTGTGATTCTTTCCAAATCTTCATTCAGTGACTTGAACTTGTTCACCCACATGTCTGAGGCCTTCAGGTCAGCCACTTCTGCTTCAAAATCTCTGACGGAGACACCAGCAATGTAACTCAGGTCGGCTGGATGGGTGATGAACTTAAAAAGACGAGCATGCTCACGAAATTCTCCAAAGCGTGCTTTGAAGGACTGTAGGAGACTGGATGTGAAGCCAGCTAGCTGGTGGAGATCAAAGTTTTGAATGGGCTCACTTGCTGTGCATGCATCTTTAAACTGGCTCAGTTTTTCAAAATGTAGTAAACGACCTGTTTCAAGATCCATAATGAAGAGCTCTAGCTTGTTTTCAAAAGCAAACACAGCTTGTTGAAGGGATAACACTGTATTTCCAATGCCTTGCATTTTCACATTGAGCTGGTTCAGATGTTCAGTCATATCTACGAGATAGTAAAACTTGAGGAGCCACTCAGTTTCGGCTAGCTCGGGATGCTCGATGCCTTTCATTTCAAGGAAAGTCTGGACTTCGTTCAGGCAAGCCGCAAAACGGCTAAGCACCTTCCCTCTTGACAAACAAACGCACATTGCTGTGCAAAAGCAGACCAGGATGGTTATTTCCAACTTCATCCAGCAGTGTTTTAAACTGGCGATCATTTAAGGCTCGGGCAGCAATAAAGTTGATCACACGACCAGCGACATCACTTCGCCAAACTGCCCGTCACACATCTGAGCACAAAGTGCCTCCTGGTGTAGAATGCAATGGAAACTTAGGATGGGTCTATTTTCATGTTCACGAAGAAGCGCCACAAATCCTTTGTTTTTCACCATCAGTAGACACTGAGAGAAGTTTATCCATAGGTAGATTTTTTTCTTGAGCAAACTCCATGAAAGACTTGAATAAATCCTCACCTCTTGTGGACCCTTTTATGGGCAGAACAGCAAGACTTTCTTCGCGCAGTGTGTCATCAACAGCATATCTTGCAATCACGCTGAATTGCGACAAATGGCTCACGTCTGTTGACTCATCCAAAGCCAGGGAAAAGAACGGCGCTGCATTTATGTCCTTCACTTGCGTTTCCTCCACTTTGTTTGCCATCATGATGGTACGCTCATGAACAGTTCTTGCCGACAGAGGCATGTCTTGTATCTGTTTGATTATCTTGTCTTTGTTCGGAAGATCATCAAAAAGTTCATTGGCTACATCCAGCATGAACGTTTTAGCATACTCGCCATCTGTGAATGGTTTTCCGTTCCTCACTATTGCTAAAGATCCAGCAAAGCTAGCGGAATTATAGTCACCTTGCCGGGTCCATGTGCGGAGTTGCTGCTGGCTAGCTTGCACCCTGCTCAGTAGCTCTTGGCACGCTTTCTTTCTGCTGTCTCCCGCAGGGTATTTTGATGCAGAGGTAGCATGGCGCATGTCGAAGTGCCGCTTTACATTCGACCGTTTCATCGATGCAATTTTGTCATTGCAAATTAGACACACCGCAGAACCTGCTCTCTCCACAAAGGCGAATTCTTCGGTCCATTCATTCCGAAATGTACGATACTCGTCATCTTTTTTTCTTTTCGCCATCTTCTTTGTCGAAGGGTTAGCTTTGAGCTAATGACCGAGCACACTGATTCAAAAGGGGGCGTTTACCTGTTTACCCAGCAACGGCCAAGTGAGAATATTTTGTTTTATCTGCGAGCCAGATGCAATCATCAAAAGAGCCACAGCTGGCTCGCGAGCCATTGGTTCCCGACCCCTGCCATACAGCATCCATATCAAACATTAAACTTTCATATCAAGGCGGCGGCCTCAAACTAGTGTCCTGCGGGCCACATTTGGCCCGCGGGCCGCGTGTTTGAGACCCCTGCTTTAAAGGTTATTTTCTCTTCTTATGTTTGGTCACAGTGCTGGCAGGATGTGTATAACACATTGTGTCCATGAAAGAAGCGATTTTTTTAAAATGCCTTCCATTTTTCTCCTAGCGGCGAGTCCATCAAGGGCTCAGCCGTCCTCCACAGGCTGTCACGCTCCACACGGTGAGACCAGTTGAAGGACGGCGGCAACGTCCCACACCTGGACAACAGCCATTTGTCACCAAATCAGCCGAGAGCGTCAAAGTAGGAATACTGTAAGATGACTTCATGGTCATTTGTTGCTTTTTGAAGGCTACCGTGTATCCTGGTCCAACACAACACGGGTAATTACTGTGTATGACCATAACATACCGTATATCTGATTATTATATCTGGTAAAATGTGATAAATAAAATATTCAGGGGGAAAAAGTCTAAAATATTGTAATATACTATATATTTACTATATATAATATACTATACTATATTGTGTGATAATACAGTCGTCCCTTATCACTTCACGCTTCTAATTTCAAGGCTTCACTCGATCATAGTTTTCAAAAATCCATCCATTTTCTATCCTCACTAGGCCTGTAAGATATGCTGGAGCCTATCCCAGCTGTCTTTCAGTGAGAGGCGGGGTACACCCCAGACTGGTGCCCAGCCAATCACAGGGCACATATAGACAAACACCCATTCCCACTTTTGGAATGTGGGAGGAAACCTGGAGAACATGCAAACCCCACACAGGGATGCCTAAGCCGAGAATCGAACCCAGGTCTTCCCCATCTCCTGAGTTTGTGGACAACATGCTAACCACTCAGCTACCATGCGTATGTATGTTATGTATTTACAGATGATTTTTAGTCAGAGAAATATAAATATAAATATATAAATAAATATTTAAAAAAATTAAATATATGTAAAATATAATATATAAATATATATAAAATATATGAATAATATAAATATAGAACAAATTTTCTTCCTAAATTGATATTTTTTATACTTAAAAATAGCTAAATAAACTTCAATATAAATATGAGGCATTCAAAAGATGCATTCAAAGACATTATGATGATATGTAGTATTCTCCACTGTTAACTAACTAAACTGGGCTAGCATGTGAGTCTAGACCAGTGGTTCTCAATTATTTTCTGTCCTGCCCCCCCCCAAGTGACAGAAAAGGATAATAAGGATAATATATATATATATATATATATATATATATATATATATATATATATATATATATATATATATATATATATAGTTAATTTATCTGTACTTTACAGACTGAACGTGGAAGAGAAACTAGGAAAATGCACCAAAATGGAGATCATCCAAGCGTATTAAAGTCTAATTGCATGTTGGCATTGAAAGCCTCTTGCGCTTCCCCCGACAGTTCACTGTGGGCCCCCCCGGGGCCCCACCCCATTATATGAGAAGCACTGGCATAGACCGAGTCTATAGAGGTTTCCTATGCTTTAACTAAAATATTAGATTTAATATGGAATCCACTTCTGGAAACTAAATGCGGAAAATTAGGGATTAGTGGAACAGAAAAAAATATGAGCACCTAAGCATCATCCTACAAGAAAAAGTTCTAGTTAAAAAATACATTTTAAAGAATATCCATTAATAATCCATCTAGCGGTCACCATCGCGTCTTTCTGGCGTCAGCGACGACTCGACCCTGAACGTCACGAGGCGTAGGGCTCGCCCTCTCCATCCAAGCGCCTATTTGTTATTCCATCCTGAAAACCGTGGCCATAAATCAGCCGCCAGCTTCCAGTCATGCGGCGGCATCGCTATTTGTCCTGCCAATCATGGAGGCGTCGGCGTCGGCACAACCACCAATCATGTGTCTGCAGGTGGACAGCGGGTGAGTGATTGGTGGTTACAAGCCCAGAAAGGGGGGGGAAAACATGGTTGACTTTCATGTCATCACCCGCAGATCAAAAATAGAGTTTTAACTTGTTGAAATAAAGCAGTGGGGAGGCGGGGCCAGCTTTCATGCGTCATTGAGTCATGCTGGAGGCTTCTTGTGCTTCCAAACGTCCTTCTGTCTTTACAAGGTGACGAGAATGGCTCCGTCTGTTTTGTCAACTAACACAGGAAAATAATAATTTTGAAAAAAAAAAAAACGTTAACGTTGATGCAAGTGCAGCTTTTCCTTGCGCTGATACCTAACATTTGACCATGCTTGGCAGGAAATTACAAAATGTGGCGCCTGAAAGGTAAATACGGGAAGTTCTCGTCACCTTTTTAGCTGCAAAATCTTCCCAAAAGTAACATTAGTAAGAAGTGATCACCATGATGGATTCCCAGCCTTCATTTTCCTTCTGCAGTCCAAGAAAAAAACCCCAAGTCATCTTTCATTTGCATATCTTCGCCACATATCATAGCACAGCCTGCTCCAGATTCCACCAACGTCTCAATCTGTAATATGCATCACACCACAAAAATATAATTACACTTGGAAGTGTGACCACAGTGTCGACCCCGCCTTCCCTGACGGACACCTCACAGCACTTCCTGCCTCCGCAGACATTAAATGTGAATTTCATTTCTTCAAGTCGACTTTGTTGGTTAGGAAGGACTTTAGCCTGCCTTCCAATTAAGCCTTTGGAGTCCGGGGTCGTTTTCAGCCTCTTGACGTACTTTTCTGTTACATCTCGTCTCGTCCCCCCCCCCCACCCACCCAAACCTAAAGGAGGACACACTTCCAACCTTGCAATCCTACCTCCATTAGCTCGTTAGCTCAGATGATAAGACTTAAGATGCTACTTTCTGAGCTGGAGTCCGTAATTCTGCACTTGATCAAACATACTTAAGATTTGTCCGATCAAAACGTGACATTGGCGTCCATTTCACTTGGTTGAGTGAAATTCACGACTTCCCGAAGTTGCTCTCTAAGCATCATGGGAACGCAACCTCTTTTAGCCTTAAATTAGCCACATCATTGTATAAGCTTGAGAAAAAAGTAGCAGCTACACTAGAAATTATGCTACATGCTACAGATGCTACATGCTACAAATGCTACATGCAACGGACGCTACATGCTACAAACGCTACATGCTACAGACGCTACATGCTACAAACGCTACAAACCCTACATGGTACAAATGCTACATGCTGCAAACGCTACATGCTACAAACGCTAGAAACGCTAGAAACGCTACAAATGCAACAAACGCTACATGCTACAAACGCTACATGGTACAAACGCTAAATACTGCAAACGCTACATGGTACAATTGCTACATGCTACAAATGCTACATGCTAAAAACGCTACAGGTTACAAATTCTATATGCTACAAACGCTACATGCTAAAAATGCTACATGCTACAAATGCTACATGCTACAAATGCTACATACTACAAACGCTACATGGTACAGATGCTACATGCTACAAAGGCTACATGCTACAAACTCTACATGCTACAAATGCTACATGCTACAAACTCTACATGCTACAAAGGCTACATGCTACAAACTCTACATGCTACAAATGCTACATGCTACAAATGCTACATGCTACAAATGCTACATGCTGCAAATGCTACAAACGCTACATGCTACAAATGCTACATGCTACAAATGGTACAAGAACCTTAGGGGTTCAAATGGACGTTGAAACAACTTTGGGTTTGTTTTTAAGTTGACTTGATGGATTGTCAGGGCGACCCCCCCCCCCCCCCCCCCCCCCATCATCATCTTGACGGGCGGCGTTGCCGTGATTGCGAAGCTCTGGAGCGACTCCTCGGCATCTCTGCAACCTCCCTGACCTCCGCCTACGGTCTCGTTCAATGCTGCTGCACTGGCCGGACTGGCTGCCATGTTTTATTATGCTTTGAAGATATTGGCTCCAGCAGCCAAGTATAGAAGGCGGTCATGATGGATTGTAAAGTATTTATTTATCGGACGTAATGGAGCTGGCTTTATTGTGGAAGCATGTTGAAATGCCACTATCAGCACAGCGCTAATAGCTGCCATAAAGCCGTCACCTTACAGGATGCTAATGTCAAAGGATTGAAGGGAAAATAACCACAGAGACGCAGGGAAGCGATGAGGTTGCGGCGAGTGAAGTTTGTCTTTGTTTAGCATAAGATGAAGAGACAGCAGGAGGATGTTGGTGAAATAGTTAAATCATCATCATGTGACGTTTGGGACACCTTTCTTCGGGAATGACAGTAAAAGGAGCGTTGATCTAGGATGGAGTGTTAAGGATTCGTCCCGTAGGAAATCATGGAAATGTAATCTGTTCCATGGCCAGACGGTGGCCATCATAAAACCCGGTCCCTCCGTCTCCTTTTCCCCTCCTGGAGGATGTTCTGAGCTGTGACGTACACCTTCCTCTACAATTTACTTTTTAAGAAAGTGTTTGAAACGAAGTAGGGAAGAACGATGATGTAAAAAATTTACCACTTCTGCACTGAATGGGAGAACCTGAGCAAAAAATTGCTAATTCTTTTCTTGACAACCAAGTACTTGGGTGATATTTACTTAAAAATGGCTGACAAATATTTATTTTGCGTGTGTGCACGGCCGCGTTCCCTTCCGAGCAGCTGTGGCAGCGCTCAGGTTTATTCAATTAAGTGTCACGCCACAGCTTTTGTAATTAGTGAGGAGAAATAATTATGCTGGCATGTACATCCGCCGGGTGCTCCTTTCCACTTGATTGCTGACGGGCAAATTAAAAACGATAGCCCCGGAATACGTCAGTCACCAAACACTCCAACACTTCCTGTTTTGTGTGGCGTGAAGACTTGAGAGTAGAAACCAACCAGCAATGATGAACGCCGGCAGAACGCCAAGGTGTCACTTGGTGTGTGCTTCTCAGACAAAGAACTTCTTAGCAAAACATGTAATCAACTTCCTGTGGCGATACCTCACGATGAAAGCATCCAGGAGGTCACATGCTAGCATTTCAACAATTTATTGACACGTACAATTATTTGTCGGGCGGCACGGCGGTCGAGTGGTTAGCGCGCAGACCTCACAGCTAGGAGACGAGGGTCAAATTCCACCCTCGGCCATCTCTGTGTGGAGTTTGCATGTTCTCCCCGTGCATGCGTGGGTTTTCTCCGGGTACTCCGGTTTCCTCCCACATTCCAAAAACATGCTAGGTTAATTAGCCACTCCAAATTGTCCATAGGTATGAATGTGAGTGTGAATGGTTGTTTGTCTATATGTGCCCTGTGATTGGCTGGCGACCAGTCCAGGGTGTACTCCGCCTCTCGCCCGAAGACAGCTGGGATAGGCTCCAGCACCCCCCGTGACCCTCGTGAGGATAAGCGGTAGAAAATGAATGAATGAACAATTATTTGTGATTTTAGAAATAAGGAGTTAGTATGTTCTCTGTAGGCGGCATTATGAATTATCCTTACTGACCTTTTTTTGCAGTACATTTAGTGAGTGAAGATTGCTTTTATAGTTATTAGCCCATATTTCCACAATATTGTTCAATATTGAAATATTTCTGGCCACCTTATGTAATATGTAATATTATTGTAATATGAGGTTTCCGGCTCATATTTATTTATATTTTTCTATTGTGATCCCCAGAAATGTATTTTCCTTCACCCTTTCAATGCCTACACCATCTATTTGTATTTGCTGGCGGTGTCCTTTCTACTGTTACCAAACAGTTATGATGAACGCCAATGATCAATGACAGCCGAAGCAGATCAACACTTCAAAATCAGTGACACGTATAAACCTAAATGTTTTACCTGTATTATCTACCAGTTGTTATTATTATTAATGTACCGTATTTAGACATCGTTACTGATTTACAGTGAATGAGATGTGCAGAAATAATTGGCGATTCTGGGGGAAAAAATATTTATTGGACCAAAAATATTTACTTTACCCTTCGAATTTTGTGGTTTCACTCTATCAAGATATTTTAAATAATAAACCACGCTATTTTGTGGTTGAATCCCGACTTAAAAAATGCTTATTTTTGTCTTAAATGTACTGTTATGTCTATTATATTGGCTAATGAGTGGAGAAGTCACTATAGGGGTGTTATTTCATGTCTAGAGGGCTTTAATAATGTTCCAACTCATATTTAGAAGGTGGTAAACAGATTTTGTGTATGGTCTAGCTATGAAAATATTATATTTGAGGGATGACTGTACAGTATATCGCATTCAACAGTGTAACATTAAGGAGTGGGACAGGACTCGAACACTCCATTGTTGTGTGCTATTTGCTGCAGGGCGAAGTTTAGCGTCACATCTTAACAACAGATGACGATAGGTTTGTCTTATTTCATTCATTCATTCATTCATTTTCTACCGCTTTTCCTCACGAGGGTCGCGGGGGTGCTGGAGCCTATCCCAGCTGTCTTCGGGCGAGAGGCGGGGTACACCCTGGACTGGTGGCCAGCCAATCACAGGGCACATATAGACAAACAACCATTCACACTCACATTCATACCTATGGACAATTTGGAGTGGCTAATTAACCTAGCATGTTTTTGGAATGTGGGAGGAAACCGGAGTACCCGGAGAAAACCCACGCATGCACGGGGAGAACATGCAAACTCCACACACAAACGGCCGAGGGTGGAATTGAACCCTGGCCTCCAAGCTGTGAGGTCTGCACGCCAACCACTCGACCGCCGTGCCGCCCGGTTTGCCTTATTTGATGAATAAAAACGAAGCGATCAAACTTTAGCGAGCTGACAGATAGTCGCTAGTGTTTACTCTTAGATGTGCAGCAAAGACTGCTGTTTTACAAAGTGTTGTGTGTGTGTGTGTGTGTGTGTGTGTGTGGACGCAGGGTGGGCTCATCTCGCTCGGGGAGGGTCGGAGGCAGTGGTAAGTCCGAGGAGGTTTTTCCTTCATGATGTCATGAAAAGCTGCAACTTCAGAAGCGAGCGTTTGAAGGAGATGATGGTTTATTCTCACGTTGCTGCTGATGCTGCGTTGCGTGCTTTTGGGACGCACGCTGCCGTTAGAAGGCGACTACAAAGCCACTTTTACATAACAGGGCACTATCACTACCACAATACCTCTAGAAGTGCGCATTTGGAAGACTTGCACTGGATCCTGATAAGAATGTGTACCTAATCAGGTGGCCTATTGTACTTCCTTGCACATGACGGTGTCATTTTCATTTTCTGTTGTCATTTCAGTCACATTGACTTTGCTCTCAAAAGCTAACCCCCCCCACTCCCGCCCTCGTCCGCCCCCACCTCCTTTATCGTTGTGGCTGCAGCTTTGTCAGGCAGTACGACTCGGCTAGAAACTCATATGGCGCTCCGTTGAAAGGCTTCCTTTTTGTTAGGACGTCTGCGTCAACGACCTTAAAAGTGAGGTCGAAGCAGGGCTTCAGTTGTTAAACAAAAACAAAAAAAAACAAGCATCCAATCTCAGCATGACAACCCTGTTAAAAAGACGACTTTTCTCTATTTTCCGTCGAGGCTTCTTTCATTGCATCCCTCTTCAAGGTCACCTTCTCCCAATTAAAAGAGCAGTAGCGTGCAGGAAAATAAAAGTTGACCTAGCGTGCGATAATGGAAGCAGTCGGAGGTGGAGTCATGCGGCCCCGAAAAGTCATCAACCCCCTGCGGGTTCTGTCTCTAGAACGACCTGGACAGAACACGTCCTATTGTTGTTTTGGGTTGTTGATTATTATATGACAGCTTGAATATTTATGATCTCACACAAAGCCTTCGTTTACGTGTCGCCACAGGTGTGTGTGTGCGTGTGTGTGTGTGTGTGTGTGTGCAAGCCCGAGCATTTAACTTTCACTGGAGGGAGTTTGCCGCCGCCAGCAGAATGCGCCTCAACAGTTCTGCTCTTTTTATTTTAAATGAATTAGCATGCAGTTAGCATTCAGCGGCAAGCTCCTCTCAGCCTGTCGTTGGAGAGATGCTCCAGTCGACCGGTGTACTTGCTATAGGATGCCAGTCTTAATATTAGGAAGGCACTCGTGCGGATAAACAATCAAAGTTATGTCATTCCCTAAATGGGAAACACTGGCGGTAGGATGTAAAACATGCCGACTTGCCTGGCTGAACAAAAGACAAAATAAATATTCCTTCTTCCTGATTTATGCACGTTTGTCACACTTCAATGTTTTAAATCATCAAACTAATTCAAATATCAATGACAACAAAACCAGATACTAAATACAGTTTTTTAAGTGGGAAACCCACATGGCCCCTTAAACCTAATACCAGGCCCGCCCACTCCGCTGTGGTTGGTCACCGTCCCAAGTGCTCAGGAGGACTTCCTGTTGTGCTGCCTGCTGCCGAACCCAACTTTATAATAGTTGATCATAAACGGTGATTTATCTTTTTAAAATTTCCGCTTAAGTCCATCCAGCCGTATGTGTTGGATCCCAAATCCGATCCGGAAGTAGAGACTGGACAGTCCCTTCAAAACGTCTCTCAATGGTACGTAGCTTTAGCATTTTAGCGTTTTCTACAGCATCGGTAAGATAATAGCAACCCCTCCCTGTATGCACACTCTATAATGCTACACAGAAAAGCGCTTCTGTTCCATGACTTCCACTGAATCAAGACAGTTAGGACACTGATAAATTGTTACTTCCTGTTGGCTCTTCTGGCTCTTCCGCCAAGTAACGTCGGGAAGGCGTCAGGCTTCAGGAGGTTTGTGGGCTAGACCAGCTGCATGGGGGCCCATGTTCACCAAATAAAACAGTCCGCGGGGAAATGGTGTTGACAGATTAAAAGGAAAGTACGGTAAGATTACTGACACCTGGTGGCCAGGGTAGAACATTATATGGATGGATGGATGGATGGATGGATGGATGGATGGATGGATAGATAGACTGACTTCCTTTATTGTCATTGCACAATAACACAGCAGTGAAATTGCCAATGAAATGTCGTTGCCTGCCTCCCGTATAATAATAATAATAAATAATAATAATAATGTGGAGAATAAATATGATATCAAGTATGAACAACAGTGTACAGTGTAATCAGTAAATTGCACAAATAATTTAAATAATTTTTTAATTAATTAATTTAAATTTTAATGACATTAAAATATTACATTTTACTTTATTTAGCCATTTTTATGCTCCAAAATGTATTCTTTTATGCAAAATAAAACAAATAATCTTTATTTCATCACAAAACAGCATTATTCATGAATTCATGAATAATAAGATAAATAAATAATAATAATAATAATAAAAAGATAAGATAAGATAAGATATGCCTTTATTCGTCCCTCAGTGGGGAAATTTTCATTGCACAGCAGCAAGAGTACAGAATCAGTTAAGCAGTACAAAATACACAATATAAAAAATAAACAATATAAACAAGCCAAGTATTAACAAATCAACAATTTTACCCAGAGTTATATACAGTTTGCAGATAATATGAAATATGAGATGAAATATATGACCAGTCTATACACTATGAGATCTTGCTAGTGAGTTAATATGAGGCATTATAGAAATACTTCACTTAGAACTTAAATACTGGAACATATTAGGAAGCGGATGTGCCCCTGGCAGCCTGGCTGTCCTCCATTTTGTTGTCTGTGTGTGGTTTTTTTTTGTGACATTTGCCGCACGTTCGGCATGCATCACTGCTCCATGCACCGAGATGTCTGTGCAAACTTTAGGAATGCTGTCATTCTTATTCCGGAAACCGCTTTTTTTTATGAGCGCTGCACCACATGAGGAGGTTGAGGTGATTGGACGAGGGAGGCGGCGGAGGCGGCGGAGGCGGCGGAGGCGGCGGAGGCGGCGGAGGCGGCGGAGGCGGCGGAGTCAGGAAGAGTATCTGACTGGTGCAAATGGAAAGTGTCACAGCTTGATAATGAAGCGAGAGGCGTCTGAGCGGAATAAACAGCGAGCGGCTTAATGAGCTTTCCAGAAAGAACGAGGCGGCGCCTTTGAACGTGACTCATGCAGCTGCCCCCCACCCCCCACCCCCCCACACCCAAACACCACCCACCCACTCTGTCCTTTCTGACCTCTGCCACTTGTCTTGCGGATATACAATTTGTCTCAATGGAGGAGACATTGTCGAAGGTGTCAGGGCCACGCCCCTCCTGATGATGTCACAAACAGTAATAAGGAAACAAGTGTAGTAAACGCAGTACACTTGTAGTACATTACCATCGTCGCAGCACCCTTTCTACTTCAAAGTGCCGTTCTTGAGAATCTTTTAGTGCCAGCACGTCTGAGTGCTTTTGTGTCAAGGACAATGTGGATGGCTTCGCCCTCCCGGGAATTGAACCCGTGATCTTCTAATTACAGGATGCCTTTTGCACCCGAGAGGTGCTAACTTTACTGCATTTTTCACATCCTTTTGGTATTGTTCACAGTTCAGGCGTGTGTCATCGCTTTCTCTGCCGTGAGGAGGCTTCGGTGTGATGGGGGGGTCGCAAGTGGTCTTTACGCTTGTTATATCATGTTCTGTGCAGACGCTGTAGCGGCAATATGATAAACATCCATCCATGTAAGTATCATGCTTGGGGCTTTTTGGTGCAGATCCAGATAAAGGTGTAAGAAGACTTTATTGTCATTTTTGCACGTTACAGTCTGCTTGCAGTGGGGCCTAAATTGGACCTAAGTCAACAGATGGCCATAGTAGAAAAAAAGCTTGCCTTCACAGTGTGCAGCTGGCCACAACAAAAGTTCCAAGTGTTTCTTATAAATGTGTTGGAGTTCCGCTCTCTCTTGACGCCATTTTGGATGTTTTTCACAGATTTTTCAAGGCACACAGAATAATAATAATAATAATAATGATAATAATAATAATAATAATAATACATTTTATTTGTATAGAGCTTTTCAAAATACTCAGAGACACTTTACAGAAAAATGGAGTTGAATAAAAGCAAGTAAACAGAGTAAAACATAGGTTAAAATACAACATAGATTGGTTAATACACAGTTAAAACATGAGTAAAAGCGGGGGGGGGGGGGGGGGGGGGCCACAGCAGTCAGCTATAAAAAGTTAGACGTTAAAAACAGATTTAAAGAGGTGGGTTTTCTAGTTGTTTTTTTAAACTGGGAAGGTCGGGGCAAGCACGGAGTGAATGGGGCAAAGAGTTCCAGAGGGTGGGGGCAGCGATGGAGAAGGCTCTGTCTCCCCAGGTTGGGAGCTTGGTCTTACAGGGTAGTGCCAGGAGGTTGGAGTCTGAGGAGCGAAGGGGCCGCGGGGGATTGTGTGGATGGAGCAGGTCTGTGAGATATGGGGGGGGGTCAGATCATCGAAGCCAGTGGAGGTTTTTAAGGACCGGGGTAATGTGTTGACGGGAGCTGGTGGAGGTGAGGAGGCGGGCAGCGGAGTTGTGAATATATTGTAGTTTATTGAGGGTTTTGGATGGTGTACCGTAGAGAATACTGTTGCAGTAGTCCATTCTGGTTGGGATGAATGCATGGATCAGGGATTCAGCGGCAGAGAATGGAAGTGATGGGCGGAGTCGGGCTATGTTCTTAAGATGGAAAAATGGAAGAATACTGTGTTCTTAGTCTGTATGAGCATGGTACTGGAGGCAACAAAAGAAATATTACACTTTCATCATTCATTCAAAAAGGTTCTTCCTACCTTTTTCTGTTCTTAAGGCATTATAGAAATACTTAATACATTGCACTTAGAGCCTTAATATTGCACGCGGAGGTTGATCAGGAGTCAGCAGTTTCAGCAAAATATTAGCTCTCAACAAAAATGAGGAAAAAAAGGGATTTTTGTGAAAAAGATCAATTTCCAGCATTGACACAAATGTAGCCATATATATACACCGTATTTTCTGGAAGTCATCCGGAGTATAAGTCGCACAAGGCCAAAAATGCATAATTATGTAGAAAAAAACATTTTTTTTTGCGGGTAATTTATTTTCCAAACTACTTGACCAAAACAGACACTACGTCCTCTTGGAATTTCCAACATTAATAAAAGAACAGGCTGAATAGATGTAAGATATGCTAACACAATGTTTATTCAGCTACACAAAAAATAAACATGAACACAAAAGGTGTCCAGTGTTTATGGAAAATAAACACTTTATTTATAAGTCGCTCTGGAGTATAAGTCGCAGGAACAGCCAACCTATGAAAAAAGTGCCACTTAGAGTCCGGAAATACGGTATTTAGCCAAAATGTCAAGACAATGATGCCACAACATAAACAATGCAAAAAATAATAACCATTTTTTACAAGTATAGCACCATGGACTATTAACATTTTTCACATTAGCAAATGAAACATGCGCACGCATGCATGCATTTGTGCTTGCATTAAAATTTCCATTCACTACGTCCTTGGCGCAAGATGCCTTTTCACTTCCTGGTTGCTGCTGAAAGATCAATGGGAAAGATGCATTCAGGGCTCTTAAAAAATCCACTTGTGCAATCTTGTGGCCATTTTTGTGGCCACACAGCTAGGAGACCAGAGTTCGATTCCACCCTCGGCCATCTCTGTGTGGAGTTTGCATGTTCTCCCCGTGCATGCGTGGGTTTTCTCCGGGTACTCCGGTTTCCTCCCACATTCCAAAAACATGCTAGGTTAATTAGCCACTCCAAATTGTCCATAGGTATGAATGTGAGTGTGAATGGTTGTTTGTCTATATGTGCCCTGTGATTGGCTGGTGACCAGTCCAGGGTGGACCCTGCTGGGATAGGCTCCAGCACCCCCTTGTGAGGATAAGCGGTAGAAAATGAGAGGAGTGGGACAGGAGGACCGTCTCAGCCATCTTATTTATAGTCCATTTCATCGCCAGTTCCTATTGGGTCCTGCGGGATCCATGAGGATGGTCTGGTCTCATGTGGTTCAGTCACTCATCATGTCTGAGGTCCAAAGTCCATCATCTGGGAAATAAATCGGCTCATCATCTTGCCGACCCTGCTAGCAAGGTTCTTTCCCTCATCCGACTAATAAATTGAGTCATCAGCCGGCTGACTGGTGTGGAGTGAGCCACCGAGAACCATTTCACATGTGGGGGGACTCCTCGGCCCCCCCAGCGGTCTTATTAGCGGTCTGCTGAAAGCTGCAGTGGGCAGGCGGATGACACATTCATTATTGAGCATCTTTGTGGCCTATTTACCGCCTTTGAGTGGAGTTCTGCTGCACGCTTTCGCCAAACTCTCAATTAGCGCAGCCTCGCTCTCATCTGTATGTGTTAGCTTAGCAAACACTTCAAGGAGAATTTTAGATACGTGTTGCTTTGACTCTGATTAAAGCTTCTCTTGGCGGGGGGTCATGACCGATTAGACTTCACACTCGCTTGTTTATTTGCACTAATTCAGTCAAGGAATCAAACTCTGTAAAATTAGTAAATGACACTCGCTATTCCTTTTTGAATGAACAGAAAGTCGAAGGTTTCCGGTCCTGATTTTAATTCAACTAATTAGCATTCCAAAAATGGGACTGGTGTAAATGTTTATAAGCTTGTGTCGTAAATAATTGAACATGTTGCTGTTCGGTCTAAGCATGCATAGACGGCCATTAGAAAGTTAATTGAACTAGTGCTCAAGTGAGGTCCGATTCCCTACTAGGTTGAAATAAGTGGACCTGGGAACGCCAGGATCGCTAATGCATCCTCTCTGGGCGATTGTATAATAAGTGCAATCACTCCTCCCGACAATGTTAACGATACCTGCCACGTGGTTTCATGGAAATAAGCAGAAGGTTTCTAAATAATTGTCAAAACACGATCATACCGATGCTCTGGTACGAGCATCCGAAGCTAATCAGTGCAATCGCTCCTCCTGTCACTCAGTCAAGCTAATTAATCATAGAAAAGACTGAAAGGACTCTAAATAAGCCACCGTGCCAAGCCAAATGTTCGCTCTCTTCCAATGCAATCTCTCCTCCCTCCAGTTATTAATGATAACTGCCTTGTCTAATATCAATAACCAGATGAACTCCAAATAATTGTCAAAGCCCAAAATACAGTACATTATGCATTTTGTACCGCTTAACCTCATGTG
Organism: Doryrhamphus excisus; assembly: GCF_030265055.1. Taxonomy (NCBI): domain Eukaryota; kingdom Metazoa; phylum Chordata; class Actinopteri; order Syngnathiformes; family Syngnathidae; genus Doryrhamphus; species Doryrhamphus excisus. Next base: position 12,251,317 of record NC_080472.1, read on the forward strand.
GGTTGCAGGGGGTGCTGGAGCCTATCCCAGCTGTCTTCGGGCTTTGGTCGCCAGCCAATCACAGACAAGCACATATAGACAAACAACCATTCATTCATTCATTCATTCATTTTCTACCGCATATCCTCACAAGGGTCGCAGGGGGTGCTGGAGCCTATCCCAGCTATCTTCGGGCTTCGGTCGCCAGCCAATCACAGACAAACACATATAGACAAACAACCATTCATTCATTCATTTTGTACCGCTTATCCTCACGAGGGTGACAGGGGGTGCTGGAGCCTATCCCAGCTGTCTTCGGGCTTTGGTCGCCAGCCAATCACAGACAAGCACATATAGACAAACAACCATTCATTCATTCATTCATTTTCTACCGCATATCCTCACGAGGGTCGCAGGGGGTGCTGGAGCCTATCCCAGTTGTCTTCAGGCTTTGGTCGCCAGACAATCACAAGGCACATATAGACAAACAACCATTCACACTCACATTCATACCTATGGACAATTTGGAGTGGCTAATTAACCTAGCATGTTTTTGGAATGTGGGAGGAAACCAGAGTACCCGGAGAAAACCCACGCATGCACGAAGAGAACATGCAAACTCCAACCAGAGATGGCCGAGGGTGGGATTGACCTCGGGTGTCCAAGCTGTGAGGCCTGCGCGCTAACCACTCGTCCGCCGTGCAGCCCAGTACAGTACATTATTGCAACGAGAATTGTTCAACCACGAGATCCCAACCTGGACTTGAGCACGGCATGGAGAGTCGTTTCAGTTTGACACCGGATTCGCCAATATCCAGTTCTCCAAATCATATGTATCGGTATCGGGGGGGGGGGGGGGGGGGGGTTGAAAAATGATGACAGAGTGCGTGGTTGAGAAGTCAACGACCAAATCCAAGCGTTTTTGGCCAACAGGAGAAGAATTTAACTTCCAATGAATGAAATGTTAATTCAAGAGGAAAATATGATGACGACTATTGAGGTCACAAGTTTCTTGGTAACGCGACTAACACATACTCTTATGATCATTATGATGTACTAGTGTGTGTGTGTGTGTGTGTGTGTGAGACTGTGTGTTTTGTTGCGCGTGTATGTGTGTGGGGGGGCTAAATAATGCGAAAGCAGATTAGCACGGCGCTGCTGCTGTTTGTCTTGCATACATTTGAATGTGAAATTTGCCTGCTAAGCGACTGATTTGAAAAGCGCTAAATTTGTTCAACAAATGAATTCCAAAATGTCATTGGGGGAGGCGGAGGAGGGGGGGTTAAAAGACGCTGCGGGTACACTGATCTGGTGGGATAAAAAGTCTGCCGAGCGCGTGGGAGCCGTGGGGATGATTCCTGCATGAAAAGTTGACTGTTGAGGTGCAGCAACTTCTAACAATGCTCAGTAAATGACTCCCGAAGCCAAGGCGCCGTACTAATGAGGCCGTATCATCAGTGATTAACTCTCTTCGTGTTTGCGGAGGTAAAACTTTAAAAACTCCTCAAACTTACACTTCTTGTTCATTTCCACAAATGTGCAGAGGTTGAATATTCCACCTCCTCCTGCCACTGCTGCGTGTATGTATTTTTTGTTATTAATAATTCAATTCGAGATAGGCCACTTTCACGCGAGATGACTCGCTCTGTAGCAACTCTTCGCATAACTTTGGGACCCAAGGTGTTGTTTTGTATGAGCTTGACCTCACGTTTGAGCCGAGAAATGACGCCGTGGTACCCACGGGAGACATTGTGTATGCTGCAAGTCAATAAAATACAAGAAGGATGCTGCGTTCAGGGAACCTTGGAAGTAGGAAATATTCAAACTAAACAAAAATAAATTTGGCCAACATCTGCCATAAAGTGTTTCATGTTAGATCAGGCGTCAACAACCTTTAGCATCAAAACAGCCCGTTTGCCTCCTCTTCCAGTAAAATAATAATAATAATAATTGTCTGGAATTGCAAAACTTTACAGTTTATAAACTTGTCAAAGTTGTAATATTTTTTAAAATGTTACCCGTTACAACAACAAAATTCAACAAATACAATTCTAATTGTTAAATTTAAATTTGTTTTGGTTAGAGTCCATTTTGGTTTGAGTCAGACCTTCTGGAATGGATTAATGTCAACATCTGCCATAAAGTGTTTTAGGTTAGATCAGGCGTCTAAACAAAACAGCCAAGTACTAACGCAGCTACTTTCATTTGTATTTACTTTTGCATCATTGTCTATAAAATGTGTTTGGTGCTAACATTTTTGGGTGTCGGTAATGGTTTAATTGGATTCACATTATTTTCTATTGGAAAATTTGTTTTGGTTAGAGTCCGTTTTGGTTTGAGCTGGACCTTCTGGAATGGATTAATGTCAACATCTGCCATAAAGTGTTTCAGGTTAGATCAAGTGTCAACAACCTTTAGCATCAAACAACCTGTTTGTTCCAGTAAAAAAAATAAAATAATAATAATTGTCTGGAATCGCAAAACATTACACAGTTTAAAAATGTTACCTGTTACAACAACAAAATTCAACAAATAAAATTGAAGCCAAATCATTTAGTCTCTTTAGGAAATTTGTTTTAGTTAGAGTCCGTTTCGGTTTGAGTCGGACCTTCTGGAATGGATTAATGTCATTAACCAAGGCACCATGTTATTTAGAAAGCATACAGGAAATGGAAGGATGAGGATGCTAAAACCAATCCAATGTAGATCTCCATACTGGACTATAAGAGTTTGAACAGGATGATGATGATTGTATTTTTTGTCAAGTAAGTTCCGTTCCGTCTTCTTGCCAGTCAAACGTTGAAATGTAGCTGAATGCCGTCAAACGACAACGAGAAGATGGAGATCACAATGGTGCAATTGTTTTCTGTGTAGTGCTTTCCCAAATCCATTGCTATGGTTGCACGCTCAGAAATGACCATTGCAATATTGACATGCCTTTTTTTGTCTTCTTATTGATTTTTTATGTAAATTTGGCAAGATTTGGTAGCCACTCCCCTTCCACTCAGTACACACTAGGATCCCGGACTGCAAACTCATTATCTTCAACATTCAGAGTGCAAAATCTGGGCGTTTTTCGTACTTCTGGCCACCATTTTGTTATGTGCATTACTGCCACCTACAGGCCTGGAGTGGAATTTGATGCCTTGTTCTTCTATTGGAATATTTCTGACTGTTGAGCATCTCCCCATCAACATTCACGGTCGCCATTCAGCTTACAAAAATGTGTGCTCTCAGGACGTCTCCTGTGAAGCATCTTTAACGTGGGATGGATCCACGGCACGGGGAAATGTCAGCGCATCCGGCTGAGGAAAACAACAAAAACAAGTTTCGTCTTGAAATGATGAGGCTTGACGTTGTCGAATGACATTTCCTCGCTGACAAGACACATCATCTCTCCACGAGCACAATGTGGACACCGAAAAACGGCCAGACCGTGGCTCAGACTTCCCATCACCAGCACGACCCCAACAACAGTCATTAGAAAGCATTTGGGGTGAGAATTAATCTGTTGGCGTGTGCGCCTGCTTGAGAGACGCCTGTCATCCCACTGCAGTTTTTTTTTACACCAGCGGCTTACGGAAACAATAGCTTGTCTTCAAGGACGTGGAGCTGCTGCTCTTATTACCTCCTTTAGGGTTTCAGTGCTCGCTCGTGCAGTACTTCCTGCGGCCTGCAGGGGGCAATAGCAATGCATATGCATTGCAATGAAGTAGCAGTAGAAGAAGGAAAATATGTATTTACCATAAATGAAGTGGGTGTATGTGTTTACTTTGTAACTAAGTAAATGCTGTTTGGAAAAAATATAACCTGCGGAGGCGAAACATCACAACCTGGATTCAGCACATCCACAAAACCCCCTGATTATTATTAATACTACATACTAAATGTACGCCTTTTTTTTTTTTTACTATACCATTGCAGTCCACACTTGCTGGATGACTGGAATCGAATACAACATGGATATCTTCCACTACAGCAACAGGAAACTGTGGTTATTCCAGTTTGTAAATTGATATCATTATGGGCTATCAACCTATGCTCAATCCAAACCAAGCCCAAGAGGATTAAGGCACTGCTAGGTAACACGAAATACTCACAGCGAGGACAATTTGGGTACCAACTAGGGGTGTACATTTCTGTGATAAACGATCGATTAGAATCTAAATCAGAGGTGGGCAAACTATGGCCCGGGGGCCACATGCGGCCCACCAAGCGTTACAATCCGGCCCGCTAGTTGCTTTCTGAGTATTTCAACTTGTAACATACAAACTGGCAACATGACTTGCAAGTCGGATGTCATTCATTCATTCATTTTCTACCACTTATGCTGGAGCCTATCCCAGCTGTCTTTGGGCAAGAGGCGGGGTACACCCTGGACTGGTGGCCAGCCAATCACAGGGCACATATAGACAAACAACCATTCACACTCACATTCATACCTATGGACAATTTGGAGTGGTTAATTAACCTAGCATGTTTTTGGAATGTGGGAGGAAACCGGAGTACCCGGAGAAAACCCACGCATGCACGGGGAGAACATGCAAACTCCACACAGAGATGGCCGAGGGTGGAATTGAACTCAGGTCTCCTAGCTGTGAGGTCTGCATGCAAACCACTCAACCGCCGATTTGCTGTGTTAAAATGCATTCATGCATTCAAGTGTCCATCTTGACAGTTAGCATGTATTTACTGATGCATGTGTATCTGCGTGTATTATACAATTATTATACAACAGAGATACTTAAAGGATACTTAAGTCAGTGAATCACAGCTGCCTCTCTCGCTGCCGGCCACGTTTGATGACTTTGATGTTTCAAGGCATACAGGATATTGTGTTCTTGGGCTGTATAGACATGGTATAGCCCAAGAGAAAGATTAGACTTTCATCAGAAAAAAAGTTGGTTTCTAGCTTTTTTTATTTCCTAGTCATCGTTAATTACCTTGAAACAGCGATATTTTGTCACACTCCTATTGGTCCTATTGGAGACTACTACGCCCCCCTTGTTTCATGAAGAAACAGGAGCTGCTCTCTGCAGGACTTGCTGAGCAGGCATTCGCCGTGCAGCAACCAAGTGCAGTGTTTGGGGGCGCTGGTCTGATTGACCCGCGTAGATTTTAGTGACTTAGTGTCACGTTAGTTCCGCTTTTGGCGCTCGCCTCTAAAATCACAATAAATGACTAATTCAGCGTGGTCAGCACGGGGGTGGCCAGGGCCCCCCAGGCCTTGGTGTAGAACCAAGGCCTGTAGAACCGGTGATCTAGACATTAATGACTGAGTGTGGAGTTCTATGGAGAGGATTATACAAGCTGTACACGGACTACTTTACTTTGTATCGAGTCTTTTTTCTTCAGCATTGTCCAACCAAAACATGAAGAAGGCAGGCGTGGGCAAAATCTTTGACGCGGGGTTGTGCTGGCGCCTATCCCAGCTGACTTTGAGAAAGAGGCAGGATCGATGAAACATGTTCATTATTAATATAACTGTGGATTATCGCTACAATGCTGTGAAGCATTTTTTTTTAATCCCACCAGCTGGAGGTCCGATTGGGTCTCGACCCAAATTTCCATCGTTGGCGGCAGCGTCATAGACGTTTTAGAGAACCAACCAGAAGCGGTAGCGTCGTCTGAAGCCCACAATAGCGCCTTTGTTCATCAATGTAAAGCCAAGGTAGGCGTTTGTTTACACTTATAAAACGTTTCAGTGTCATTCCAGTGTGTTTAAAAGCCCCCATGTAAGCCATTTCACACTTGCTTATCTAATGTGGACATGATTCTTACGTCAACTGTTAGCTATAAGCCAAACGTGCTGTCTTTGTCATTCACATGCATAACCAGAACTTTTGCATCAGTTTTTGCATCGGTTTTGAAGTCCAGTAACCAGTCCAGTGAAGTCCAGTGGCATCACTAGGCCTATTTCAGGGGGGCTTCAGCCCCCTAAAAAATTTTTCTTAGATAATTCCTAAATAATTTTATATTTTTTATGTATTTTTTTTAATAAAAAACAATTCTGGCAAATTTAGTATAATAGGGCAAGAATAGGAGTTAAAATAAATATTCACATACTACTAGTAGTAGTAGTAGTAGTAGTAGTATTGGGGCTCCAGCTCCCCTAAAATGTTCTTAAGCCCTCCTAAATAATTTGTTATTTTTTATAGATTTTTTTTGTTACAAAAAAAAAATTTGGTTACAAAAAAAAATCTCTGACAAATGTTATATAATAGGGCAAGAATAGGAGTTAAAATAAATATTCACATTACCTGTCATTAAATTATAATTTGTAATGTACTAGTACTACTAGTAATAGTAGTAGTAGGGGGCTCCATTCCCCTTAAAATGTTCTTAAGTCCCCCTAAATAATTTGTTATTTTTTATAGATTTTTTTTGTTTTGCCAAATTTGGTATAATAGGGCAAGAATAGGAGTTAAAATACATATTCACGTTACCTGTCATTAATTTACAATCTAATAATCAGGAATAATCAAAAAAAGAATAACGATGATAGTGATAATAATAGGCTAATGAATAATATAATAATGATTATTATATAATATAACAATATAGATATTATTGGTGGTTCTTGTTTGTTATTTGTTTTTGGATTTCCTACATTCATTCATATTCACCAGGGGGCTAAGCCCCCTCGTCCTCACAACCTGACGTAGCCTAACATGTTTTCCTTTTAGTCAACTGTGCAACCACCAAAACGGAAAAAAAATTCGGAATTTTGCACCACTTTTGTGTCCGACGTCAAGTGAGACCTCATGAGAGCTCAGATCAGCGAGCCTACAGGATGAACACGGCGTGCTAGCTTTTAGCATGGAACAGATTATTTCACCTCGGGAACATCCAGATATAGAGATTAGATGAGATTGCACCCCATCCAAAGATGGACCAAGATGAGATGTTCACCTCCAGCAAGAAGCCCCACTTTGCTGTGGCCGGCTGGCCCGCATCCTCTGCCATTTTATTGTGTCCATTTTATGACGCCATGAAATAGACTATCGATTCCACTCGGCCGAGATTGGATTCTTAAACGACCCGGGCTGGGCCTCCCCGGCCCGTCCACCGCCAGCCCCGCAAGAACCAGGAACGCGCGCGGCTGTGTTACACGCAAGCCACGTGAGCGCGCGCAGACACGCGCCTCTGTGATTCATCCGCAGTTTACGAGCCGAGCGCAGGTGGCGGGAAGAGTAGGAGAACCGCGGGACCCACCCGGGATGCTGAAGGACCGACAAGAACTGGACTCGTTTTATTAAGGGAGCGTCTCATTCCCTTTTTGCGCACCTTTCCTTTCCCGCTTTGCACAAAAAGTTTGTTTAAAAAAAAGATGCTCCCCGCCGCTGCTCCCGTCCTGCTGCTGCTGCACTTCTGTGGATTTATCTCCTGAGAGACCGCTGCCGCTCTGACGCGTCTCGTCTCGTCCCGTCCCGGTACCGTTTCACAGAGGGGCTCCTTTTGGTGGATGAATGCCGCACTCCGTCATGGACTTCCTCGGACTCTACTTCCTGCAGATCGCCCTTCTCGGTAAGTTCTCCCGCGTCCTATCCGGGAAGTTGCCCCGAATCGGAACCACGGGGTGGTTTTTTTTTTTTGCTTACCGCCAAGTTGGGTCCGGATCGGCTCCGGATTGGCTCCGGATGAATGGCTCTGCTCTCGTGCACATGGACACGCGCGCGCACATCTGGCTGAACAGATGACGGATGACACAGATTGAGACGTGAGGCGACATTTTTAATTCAGCAAATCAGTCAAGACAAGTGTGTGCCCCCCCCCCCCCATCCCCACCCCCCCGTGCGTAAAAGTGTGTGTGTGTTTGATGCGCACGTAGGCACGCACCTTTGCAGCTTGCGTGGGTGTGTGTTGTGTGGCTAAGTGCAAGTGTGTGTTCTGCTGCATTTGTGCGCATCTTTTACAGATAAAGCTGTCTCACTAAAAGACACACACACACACACACACACACACACACACGTGTTATCATAATGTGGAATCTTGCGTCTTTTAAGGTGGACCAGCTAAAATGTCCTAAAATGTCCCCACTTGGACAAATCAAATATCTGTCACTTCAACAATCAAACCAGCTTGTGTGCGGCTCTTCTTCTTGTGTGTGTGGTATATGTGTGTGTGTGTGGGGGGGGGGGGGGGTGTTGGGTTCCTTATCTCATGTTGGAGCTGTCATGTTACATAGCACAGTAAATGCAGCATATGAATCATCTGTATGCCGTATAAAGCCACAACATATTTTCCGTGCAGGTAAAGTATATTCCTTCACCTGCCATCGGAATCGAGATGTTGAATGCGTGATGATAGTACGAGATGTGAAAGAACCGAGTAAAAAGCAAAGGACATAAGTGATAATATTGGACTCAAAAGGGGATAAAATACAGCAAAAGGTACAAAGCATGAACGCTAGGTAAGATTATGGGCTTGAGAAGGGACAGGCTGGGGGGGGGGGGGGGGGCAGTCCAATAGTCCAACATATAAGACCGGGTCAGTCTTGGTTTAAGAAGGTAAAATGTTTTGAGAGCAGACATACAGAAGAAGAACACTTTAAGAGGGGACAGACAAACAAACCTTTAGAGTATAAAAAACAATAATAGTAGACGTTTGGTTGGAGGGGGGGGGGGGGGGGTGCGGAGAGCAGGGCGGATATTCAAGACTTTGCTGCCTGATTGCTGCTTCTGCTGCTCTCTGTTGGTGCTGATGTTTGCCCCACAGGGGGGCAGCAGAGAGGGCAGTGCCCCCCCCCCCACCCCACCAAGCGTGACAGCTTTACTTACGTAATCCCACCATCAATATCGTCACAGAGTGGAGTCATGTTGAACCCAAAACTCGCCAAATGTACAATGAAAGTTTGTACTTTAGAGTAGTCCGTGTTCAGCTTGTAGAGCAGTTTCGATGGTCGTTGATAAAGCGATGCTTCCAGATATCAGCTTCTTGGCGAATGGATGTCGTTCATGCTGGATCTTCCAATAAGGTAACAAAACTTCACCAGCCAGACCACCAGAACTTCTTTACTTTGAAATTGTTAGCGCCATAGTTAGCGCCATTGTTAGCGAGCTGGGTGCTCAGTCTATTGTTCTATTTACTTACCGTGCTTGGACACTTTGAATAGATGTGTCATTATGTAAGGGGCTTTACACTATTTATGTTGTATTATTCATTAGAATGAAGGGTTTTTTATTGTTATGTTTTATATAGATAGCTTGTTTATTGTCATTACACAGTAAACAATGAAACAAACATTAACCTTAGAATTGAATCGTATTGAACAGTTTTAAATAAATATTGTTTTTTTTCAACACAAACTGGTGTATCGAGATCAGGGGTGGACAATTTTGAGTTAACAAAATTGTCCAGGGGGCCAGAACATATATTTAACACACACACACTATTTTATGCTTATCATTTTCCTTGAATTATTTGTCTAGTTTGTACTTTTTACTACTTTTTACCTTTTCTACTTTTTATGTTACTCAACTCTATTTTTCCTCACTGTAAAGCGTCTTTAAGTTTTTTGAAAAGCGCTATACAAATAAAATGTATTATTATTATTATTCATTTTATCTGGAAAAGTGTTATACTAGCAGCTATATGTTCTCTTTTTTCAGTTTGTTTGTTTTTTTTTTACTAAATACGACATCTGACTTGGCTTCATGGCGGTTCAGTGGTTAGCGCACAGACCTCACAGCTAGTAGACCCGGGTTCAGTCCCACACTCGACCATCTCTGTGTGGAGTTTGCATGTTCTCCCCGTGCATGCGTGGGTTTTCTCCGGGTACTCCGGTTTCCTCCCACATTCCAAAAACATGCTAGGTTAATTAGCCACTCCAAATTGTCCATAGGTATGAATGTGAGTGTGAATGGTTGTTTGTCTATATGTGCCCTGTGATTGGCTGGCCACCAGTCCAGGGTGTACCCCGCCTCAGAATGACATCCGACTTGCAAATCATGTCGCCAGTTGGTATGTTAAAAGTTGAAATACTCAGAAAGCAACTAGCGGGCCGGATTCTAACGCTTGGTGGGCCACATGTGGCCCCCAGGCTGTAGTTTGCCCACCCCGATCTAGATTCTAATCGATTGTTTACTACAGAAATGTACACCCCTAGTAGGTACCCAAATTGTCCTCGCTGTGAGTATTTCGTGTTACCTAGCAGTGCCTTAATCCTCTTGGGCTTGGGTTGGATTGAGCATAGGTTGATAGCCCATAATGATATCAGCGTTGGTGCTCGAGGATGCCCCCCAGGTGCCCAATCGGGTTCAGTCGTGGGGGAGACATACTTGGCCAGTCCATCACCTTCATCTTCCCCAGCAAGACACTTGTCAGGTCGGAGGTGTGTGCGGACTCCTTATCGTGTTGGAAAACCGCCATGTGACCCAGTTTCTGTCAGACTTCATCTTAGGGTTTATCTTACCCCTCAATGAACAGCAGATCGCCGGTGCTGGCGGCCGTCGTGTAGCCCCGTCCCGTGATGCGACCACCATTATGCTGGACTACAGGCAAGACGCAAGGTTGCTAGTTTGACAATTGACTTAGTAAGAAATCTGAACCACGACTACATCGGTGACCCCATCAGGACCCGACAATGCATGATATGCTGCATGCCTCATTAAACCCGAGAAGAAAAAGGGAGGAGGAGGATTCTGTGCTTCATCTTTTGCCTCAACTCGAATCAGTTTTATTTCTATAACAACAATTCCCAAGACATGGAGCAGGTCTGGAGTCACGCTCCTCATACACAACAGAAACCAACCTGGCGACGGAGGCAAGGAAAAACTCCAACTTTGAAAGGAACCCAGGATCTGTCTTGACCAACGGGGACGATAGCGAGACAGATTAGAGAGACCCAAAATAGGACTGAGGGGCTTAGCAACCGGGAGAGAGGCGGCAACAATGGCCACGACAACAGTCGTCTCAACAGCGCTAACAGTCACATGCTGACAGCAATGGCCAGCAATATGGAGCAGATGAACGTGAAAGTGACACGTGCTGGCGGTACTCGTGCTTCCACGGTCGGCATGGTACGACCCCCCTTTTGCCCCTCACTCCGTCACGTCTTTGTCTTCATTTTAGTTTTACACTGCAACTCAGGTTCGAAAAAAAATCCTTGACATTTAAAAGTGTGTTTTTTTTGTGTGGTTGGTTTCTCCATTGTGCTAAGCAAGTCCGTACGTACGGTAAAATGGAAGCAATTACATGCAAAGTGGAGGCCCACCATCCAGATAAACATCCCTGGCACTGCGAGCGAATCAAAGTGCGCAAGTGATGCTGGCAGCCAGGATTTTTTTGCTCCTTATTATGTTAAAACCCTGTCATCTCCAGCCGCTTTTATCCGGGGACAATAATGCCACAGAGAGAATTAGCCTGCCCTTGCTAAAGGATATGGCATTTACTGCCAGCGCACCGCAAAGCCCCACATTTAACTTTGTCATGAAAAGGCTGCAGAATGGTGGCGGCTGATTGCATGACGGCTAAAAGGCTGCAATTAAGCCACAAAGAGGAAGTTTGGCGTGCGAGTGGGCGAAGGCTGGTATTGAGCCAATTGACAGAAGCTAATGAAACCAGCCAACAGGACTACGGGGTGCTGCTTTTGAGTGTTCTTGGGTATGTTCTTCCAAGATCGACGGTTGAGGTGGTCCTCGTGTTCCAACCTTTTCATGTTCACTTTGAGAGTTTTTAAACGAGAGGGAAATGTGACGACATGCGAATGTCTGTCAGAGAAAAGTGTGTCGTTTATAGTGAGGGGTTTTACAGCCTTAAAACATAAAAAAAATATGCTATTAGGCTATTTTGGGAACCTATCCCCATGATAAACGAGGGAACGCTGTATAGACTCAAACATGTTAGCATTAGAGGAGTTTCTTATTGTTTCTTCTTTTTCACAATTCTTGTGATGGCTGCTGTAATATTACTGACACCTAGTGACCAGTGTAGCAGACTACATATGGTAATGGTAATGGTAATGGTAATTGAGTGCATCCCATAATCAGTTCCCAGTTCCACATGTCCAAAAGGAGTAGGAAGAAGCAAAGCTTATTAAATCCTACCCTTCCATCTGGTACTTTTACAATCACTAACTGTTACATTTGTTCACTTCCTGCTTTCCTAATATAATTTTAAAAAGAGTTCAAAAAGATGTTCCCGCACGTTGTGTCGTTCTCATTCATTAGTTTATTTAGGTAACGTTTCGGTCCGTTTGACCTTCATCAGACATATTAGATCCCATCTTCGCCCCACACACATTTTTCTATGTCCCCGATGGGTGCAGGCAACCAATCCGGGGACTTAGGGGGCGACCTGTTTTGATGAGTATCACCCGTCGAAGGGCAATAACATTCATTTAACAGGTGTACAGATTTTAACATAATATGAAAAACATTTTTCTATACATAATTTAATTCAAACACAACACATGAACACATGTACAAATAGGGGCAAGCATGCCAATGATTTAAAAACAGTTTTAAGAATTTTTTAAATAAAAAATCAGTAAATCCCCAACATCTTTTATAGAAAGAGGAGGGGGAGAGGAATTTCATAACTGTTTTTAAATCATTGGCATGGTTACCCCTATTTGTACATGTGTTGTGTTGGAATTATACATTAATTATGTATAGAAAAAAATCATATTATGTTAAAATCTGTATACCTGTTAAATGAATGTTATTGCCCTTTGACAGGTGATACTCATCAAAACAGGTCGCCCCCGAAGTCCCCGGATTGGTTGCCTGCACCCATCGGGGACATACTACATATATGTGTGTAGGGCAAAGATGTGATCTAATATGTCTGATGAAGGTCAAACGGACTGAAACGTTATCTCAATAAACTAATGAATGAGAGCGACACAACGTACGGGAACCTCTTTTTGAACTCTTTTTGAACACTTTGTTTGCTACGCCTGCTTCCTATGCACCTGTGTATCTTCAGGTGTGCTGAGACTCTGCATTCACTCTTTAATATAATTTTAAAAATATATAATTTTTTAAAAATGTATTAATATATATTTTTTTTATTAATTTTTAATAATTAAAAAAAGAATATTTAGTTATTTTTGTCATGTACCGAAGTAGGAGGTGATATGAGCATCCAATGCCATAATGTGTACCATAGTGCGTGTCAATATAGTGATATATATAGCACATCATGACTGGTTCAAGACTCTTCATCCTTGTATTTAGCAAACATCAACTGCTTGTATTGTTTCTTGAATTGGCTCATCGTTGTGCATTGTTTGATTTCCTTACTCAATCCCTTCCATAGTTTGATTCCACATACTGAAATGCTATGGCTAGCATAACGTAGTCCTAGCATAGAAGTGTTTCAAATTTAGTTCTTCCCTGAGATCATATTTCTCCTCCTGATTTTACGTACATTCGTCGCGATTCCACATTCACTTTGAGGATTTTTGCCAAGAAATGACGTAAACCGTTCGGGAACCCAAAATGTCAACAATGGTTTAATTTCAGTTGAACATGCATCAGATTCCAATTGAGTGCATCCCATAATCAGTTCCCAGTTCCACATGTCCAAAAGGAGTAGGAAGAAGCAAAGCTTATTAAATCCTACCCCTCCATCTGGTACTTTTACAATCAGTAACTGTTATATTTGTTCACTTCCTGCTTTCCTAATATGATTTAAGTATTTTTTAAATACAAATTTAATTTAATTTAATTTAATTTAATTTAATTTAATTTAATTTAATTTAATTTAATTTAATTTAATTTAATTTAATTTAATTTAATTTAATTTAATTTAATTTAATTTTTTGTCACGTACCAAAGTAGGAGGTGATATGAGCATCCAATGCCATAATGGGTACCATAGTGCGTGTCAATATAGTGATATATATAGCACATCATGACTGGTTCAAGACTCTTCATCCTTGTATTTAGCAAACATCAACTGCTTGTATTGTTTCTTGAATTGGCTCATCGTTGTGCATATTCAAGAACATATGAAACGGTTAAATATGAGCCAATCTCTGTGTTATGAAAGTTGGTAGGTTGCTAACGCTAAACTACTGCGTCCTGCCAACTGTTTAAAAGATGCTTTTCTTTGAACATGAAAGTGGGTGGAAGCTATTTCTGGCATATTTAGGCCAGGCCAGCTTAAATGGGTCCTTCCTTACTTTTCCCTGAAAACGGAAAAGAGTGAGCGTGTGAGGTGTTGCCGCGTACCTTGAAGGTGTCCAGTGCGGAATGCACCCTAATCGGCCCTTGGCGTATTTTTATAAAATCAATGAAATCATTATTAATGAGATATGAGATATGACACTGATTGACTTTTTGAGTTATAACTGCAAGCTAAGACGTGGATGTTTTGTTCGGATAGTTCAGCATATATTGATCTACACTGGGTTGTGTTTGGCATCTCTAATGCGCATCCTTCAAACGATGGATGCGGCCTTCACTGGACAAAGTTTGGTCAGCCCCGGTGTACCAACAGCAATCAAGTCTTGCGTTAGCAGAGGCACGTGTCAATCATAATTAATAAGTTAACGTGGAGTGAATACAAAACAAAACATGTCAACTTGGAGTCGTCACTGACTGAAACCGCCCTCCGGTTTCACTTATTTACTTTGTGGAAGTGGCGCCGCAGCTTCTTCATTGATGCTGGCGGGTTGCTTATGATTGGCGGAGGAGGCGATATCAGCCGAAATCACCTCCTTTGGCCCCTAAAAGTGAAATCAACAAACATGAGCAGAAAATGACTCCATGGAAGAGGAAATTAACCAAAATAATTGCTGGTGTCCCCCAGCCTTGCAAGAGTTGACGCAGGCTGAATTAATGATGGGATATGTTATTGTGGCAATCGCCTCCATCCACAGGAAATGTATGGGGGGGGGGGGGTATCATCCTCATGTCAAATTGAGGGAAATATCTGGAGGCAGAATGGCGTTCATCCCTCAGAGGGATGCCGAGCAGAGAAGCAGGAATAGATGAAAAGACGGAATGCTGAATAGGATTTACTGTGGAGAGGGAACATAACATGACAGGAATGGGAAAAGTGTGTCTGCAGCCCATCAGACAGGGGTTAAATCCTGCTAAGGGGGGGTGGGGGTGGGGGTGGAGGGGTCACTGGATGATCCATGAGGAGCCGGTATTGGATGCAATGGGAACCTGGTATCCTTATACTTTTGACAATCTTATCGTAAAAGGTGACCGGCATCGCACCATGTGATGTGTGTTTTTTTTTTTGGGGGGGGGGGGGGGGGGGGGGGGGGGGCGGTCAGGCGAGGTCCTAAAATGGGAGATGATCACAGTCATGGGAAAAGAAGACTGAGAAGGAAAATGTGTTAATTAAAAGCCAAGATGAGGCAGGCAGCCAGCTAGAGGACGATGGCTTCTGAAGAATACCCCCCCGAACCCCTACCCCCGCCCCCCCCACCATCATCACCCCCGCCACCTTGCACTTTCTTTGCTCTTCCTCTCCTTCTCATATCTCAAAGTCGGGGGCTGTCTTGTGAAAAGTTTGGAAAGACCATCCGTCAGATTTCACTATTATTGGTGATGAACTTCTTTTTACACTTGCATGGCACTCTTTACGAGGGATGACCAATAATATCGGGAGGGGGGCGGGGCATATTATCAGACATCTTTACTAGAAAGTGCCAAATATTGGCATAAAAATGGAATACTGGTTTTCATGTTTCTTCTCTGTAATGATTAAGCCCGTAAAGCCTCAACGTCACAAAATAGCAACATTGCTGATTTTCCTGCCTCATGCAGCTAATGCTAATGCTAATGCACTCAGTAATGGCAAGGTAGCGCACAACGAATGAACGGGATCAGGGGGAGGTCACCACTCCTCATACCAGTCTTACTCGCGGTGTCACAGCAGTGCAATAGGTGGATGACAAAACATCTAACAACAGTACAGCAAAGCATGCTGGGAAGGCTGTTGTCAAAGCACAGCTAATGTTGAGGAGGGTTGTAAAAAATGTGGAAATGGCGGAAATAGGCAGACACCTGTAAACACCTGCAAGGAAACCTGTAGCGCTGGGGTGTCAAACATGCCATGGAGGGCCGAGGCAGTACAGGTTTTCTTAGCAGCCGGTCTCTAAAGCAGGTGATTTTAATGATGAAGCCTCCTTTGGTTTGAGGGGAGGAGCTCGTCAATGAAATCACCTGCTAGAGGAACTGGTTGGAAAGAAATCCTGCAGTGCTTCGGCCCTCCATGGCATGTTTGACACCCCTGCTATGTGTTTGGATAGTTAGATACTGTAGATAAATGTATAAACGTATCGAAACGAGGTGTGAACATTCTGTTTGAACCTGGGCCCACAGCGGTGTGACCGTCGGCACTTGATGTGGAGCCGGAAGCGGGAAGAAATATCGCGCAGAAATGAGCATCTTCAATGGTAAGTTCATTCCTCAAAGCCCTGGCAAATGCCTTGCTCAACCAGACCAAAGTTATTTGTGTCGCTGTACGTCGCCTCTCCGTTGCCAGGGAGATGCGACGAGTTAGAAGATAGCTCACATGTCCGGAAAACCAATTTGCCTAACACCGGTCTCCTTAATAGTAACAGAACATTTCAGTCCCACTCAAGGGGTTGCATTCAAAGACATTAAGTACATTTCCGTAATGTCTGTTGTGTTGCTGTGACGTTAGGAGGAAGTGTTGTTCCCAGGTCGGGTCGATGGAGAGACGTGTTTGTGTATGTTGTTGGAAAAGCGCCTTGGGTGTCCGGGCATGTGAGGCTGCTCTTCACTGTCTCACTGTCTCGCCTTTGTTGTCGCCTACATGAACTAGCATTTAGCATTTTAGTCAGACATTTTTTCTGTAGCCTCCTGTTCAGGTCGTATTGATTTGTCTCTTTGTATCTATGTATGTATGTACATTACACGTTTGCATTTACAGCCTTAATTACAGTGGTAGCACTTCTTTTTACACTTGTGTGACAGTTCCTCATATTACAATGTGACATCAAACATTTCCTGTAAACTTCATAAAGCTTTTATGGACGCAGGAGGAGATTGTTTCCTATGACTGACCAGTTTCCCGGAATTGATTGTGCACCACTGTGGAGGCTGGACTTTTAATTGAGCTAAAGAGCAGCGTTAATTGTCCGTAGGTGTCGATATGCTGGCCTGGGCGCCACGAGGAGGTATCTTCCTCCTAAATGAGGCATTGAGGAAGCACATCGATACTTGTGTTAAGTGTCCATGCTTCCCAATAAGAGGCTGCTGTCAGTCGTAGCATTGACCGGCACGTCAACATGCACCCACTAAAGAAGACGAACCAGTCGGAGGATGTAATTGGCCACTTTGTACCCCCCCTGAATTCTATTTACATGTATTTGCTGACTCTCCCTGCAAGGTTGAGTGATCCTTGCTTGCTTTTTTTTAATGAAAGATCAAGCTTTCACCTCCTTAATCAGTTAAATGAGTTGTGGCAAAACAAACAGAAGGAAGTTCAAATTGTCCAACGTCTGCTTTGATCCCCGCATTGACAGGAAATGTCACACAGGAAACCTTGGCTAATTCCTTCTTACACGGCAAGCATCACGCCACTCATTGCTCCGCATCGCCTTTGAATTAAAGCTAAAATAAATGTAAAAAAAAAAAGCGTGCTGGAACAAAAAGAGCTCTGAGGGAGGATTTATCAGCTTAGCTAAAGGAAGATGATCCACTGAGCACAGATAGGAAGGGGTTGCCCCGTCTTAGTGTGGGCTTAAGTGAAGAGCCATGCATGATACTCTCACTCTCTGAAGACACCTCACAGGCCTTCTGCTCCTTTCTACATGCATGATCATGTTCTCCATAGCTTCACTGACACGCTACACTACTCACGCCCACAGGAAGACAAGGTGAAAGTCTTGGCAGCAAGAACTATCCCAAGACTTCTTGGAGTGTGTCTGGGAATTTCTGGTCATTTGCTTAGTGAACTGGGAACAGATACGGGTCTTCCCCAAGGATTCGATTAAATCTGAGTCCCTTTTGAGGGGAACTATTAGTCATGTTTGGATCAAGCAGTTCAGTTTGGTGTTGAGACTAGACTTTGCAGTGTGTTGATTGGTGGATTCATTCATTTATTTTCTACCGCTTATCCTCACGCGGGTCACGGGGGTGCTGGAGCCTATCCCAGCTGTCTTCAGGCGAGAGGAGGGGTCCACCCTGGACTGGTGGCCAGCCAATCGCAGGGCACATACAAACAACCATTCACACTCACATTCATACCTATGGACAATTTGGAGTGGCCAATTAACCTAGCATGTTTTTGGAATGTGGGAGGAAACCGGAGTACCCGGAGAAAACCCACACAGAGATGGCCGAGGGTGGGATTGAACACGGGTCTACTAGCTGCGAGGTCTGCGCGCTAACCACTCAATCACAGTGCAGCCAAGTCGTATTTAGTAAAAAAAAACAACAAAACTGAAAAAAGAGAACATATAGCTGAAAGTATAACACTTTTACAGATACAATTAATACAAATAATAATAATACATTTTATTTACAGTGAAGGAAAATAGAGTTGAGTCAAATAAAAAGTAGAAAAAGTAGTAAAAACTAAAAATTTGACAAATAATTCAAGGAAAATTATAAGCATAAAATAGTGTGTGTGTGTGTGTGTGTGTGTGTGTGTGTGTGTGTTAAATATATGTTCTGGCCCCGTCAATGCGGCCCACGAGTCAAAATACCTATGGACAATTTGGAGTGGCCAATTAACCTAGCATGTTTTTGGAATGTGGGAGGAAACCGGAGTACCCGGAGAAAACCCACGCATGCACGGGGAGAACATGCAAACTCCACACAGAGATGGCCGAGGGTGGAATTGAACTCTGGTCTCCTAGCTGTGAGGTCTGCGCACTAGCCACTCAACCGCCGGACAGAAAACTGGAAAGACAAAAAGACAGTAGTAGTCCAGCTCCTGATTGACTGATTATGAATTAGGAGTGCTGTCCCAATACATTCGCCGTTCACCTCGTTCTAGAGCAGGAACCTCCTCAGAACCTTGTAAGATGCACTTTGAAAGAGGCGCTATAATGTCTGAGTTCTGACTGACGACCTGAAGTAAACGACAGTCGGCCTGAAAGGAGAGGAAATGGGAATGGTCTGCAAAGCTCCAGAAGACTGGCGAGCATCGATCGCCTCCTTTAATGCCGTGACCTTTTTCTTTTTCTTTCATCAGCATCTTGAAGAAGCCCGGGTTCTGGTGTGCATGCGGCAGAACACGGCTCAGTGCGATCGTATAAGCATGAGATTGGATCAAAGCCTTTGAGACTCTGTGACATGGCTCGCTTTCCTGGAAGTTGGAGCCTGCCTGCATGGAATGTAGTTTCATAGTTTCTCTTCGGTGGCGATAGTCATCGGCAGGGATGTGGGAGGACATCGGAAACTATTGGCAGTTATGCAAACCTACAATATGCAGCAGTTTGGTTCTACAGTAGGTTCTAGCTTTTTGGGGGAGTTACATTCCAGGACCGCTAGCGAATGGCTAAAAACTGAGTGTCTTTGTGTTTCAGGTTAAAGGAGATATTCACATTGCAGATATACCGTTTTTGAAGTTGGTCGAAGTAATCCTAAAATATGTACGCTACCGTAAAGGCTTTGGGTCCTATGACCGGATGTTGGTTATGTTATGTTGTGCTAATTTAAAAACGTTCAGTCATATTTCTCAGTTAGAAATGGAGAAGAATACATTAGCGCCCTGTGATTGGCTGGCGACCAGTCCAGGGTGTACCCCGCCTCTCGCCCGAAGACAGCTGGGATAGGCTCCAGCACCCCCGCTACCCTCGTGAGGATACGCGGTAGAAAATGAATGAATGAAGAATACATTAGCCACGTTTACATGAGTTTTTCCTCGTTCCAAATGGAATCTTTCCGAATGACCTTTCCGAAAACAATGGTATCCATGGAAAGGAATATTCCAATCTCTTGTCTACATGCGCCACTATAATCCAACAAAATAGTCAATGGGGCATGCGCAGTAAAACGTAAACATCAACATCACGTGATACCGACTTCCTTGAGTTTTTCTTCCACTTGTTGGAATAACTCCGTATTGCCAGTTTTTCTTTCGTCCAGTCTTGAAATTTAGTTTGGATCAAAAATCAACTTTCCGCAGCAGTCCAGTGCCGATTGCTGGCCTCCATTTTTAAAACTGAAGAACGTCTGGATCTGCGTGTTGCGTCATATCTGAGCATGCGCTGAAAGAACGCACCCGGGATCAATTTAAACAGGAAAAGATCAAATTCAATCTTGCTAATATTTTATAATTAAACTGGGGATATGTTTTATGTAGATATATATTTTCTTTTTTAATAAAACTGGACTTGTGAATGGCGTATAGAAGGGTTTAGATTCTGTTCCACAGATGGCGCTAATGCACACGAAAGCTGCTTGCCAACCGCCAATAAACAACAGAAGAAAATAAAAGGCACCCTGACAACTTTCGGTTTGAGCGGCTACAAGATACCTCAATCGAATTGGGGAAAGGAATTTTCCACCCCTGTTAATTCCATTATATATTCATTCGGATTGGCACTTTTCTTTCGGAAGGAGGTGTGTTGCTCTGTTTGAGCAAATAAACCAAATGCAATTGGAATATTTGGGTCCACTTATACGTGGCTAATGAAAGGGTGATTCTATTATCAATCGAATCAACTGTGTTTTGGTAACAGACAGTCCCTTCCTGGCCGGGATTGTTCTGGTCCTTCATGTCAGCCAGCAGGATCACCTCGTTCAAGGTCGACCCCAGCGGTACATTCCGACATTCCCATGCTCTCCGGGTGGCATCCCTTTCGGGATTGCCTCCTAAATCCTGCGAGCGACGGCCCGTCACGCTCAACCCCCAAAGTGTTCATTAGGGCCACGGAGCCGTGCTGGCATGTTGGGCTTAGCTTGCCCCATACGTCATGCGGGATACGTTCGCATGCTGTCGGAATAAAAGCTGACTCCCACAAACAGACAGATGCTTGTGAGCAGACATCAGCGCATGTTCATGACGGCAAAGTAATGGTGCTTGTCCATATTGCTCCATAAAAGCTATGAACTGGCACCTCTTGTCAGCCATATAATGTGCCACTGTCCTCCAGTCGCACTTTATTGCAGCCGCTTTTAATATCCTGCTTTGTTAAGAGCGGGCGTTGCGCTGCTGGCCGTGTTGACTATAATTACCCCTCACAGAATCCCATTTGTTGCTGATGCTAACCAGACAAAAGGTTGGGAAACAATCTTTCTGGGGGACGCGTGCAACCTGCTGGGAAATTTCTACAAGATCAACAGCATTCATTATTAATGGCAAGAGTCCCATCTTTTTTTAGTACGCGTATGAGCGAGGCCGCTGCGTTTGTGCATGCTTTGCACATGTGCAGGATGTCTAAGCCAGCCTTCAAAAGGCCTGCTGGGAAGAGATGCTCTGTGCAATTACATGTGTAGTACCAGGAGTGGCCTGTTGGTGGAGTTTCCTAAAAATCAAGCCGTATGCTTACATACGTACACTAAAAGCCGAAAGAAAAAGACAATACTATACAGTATTGCAGTTTGATTATCGCTTCCTCGCTACCACAGTTTTTCAGAAATTAATAAATGATTGCTGTTTTGATGTACACTATGGTCTACTATTTGTGAATACAATTTGAACAGGGAACTGTCAGGGGGGGCGCGAGAGGCAGACCTACCAACATGTACACATTTATAGTACTCAACATGCAATTTGACTCTTGAATATGCTGGTATGCTCTCCATTTTTTGTATGTATTTTCTTAATTCTGTACAGATAAATGATTAATATTATCAGTTTCTCTAGTATTTCTGGGGGGGAAACTTTTTTTGGGGGGGGGGCGGGTATGACGGAAAATAATTGAGAAGCACGGCTTTACCTTGACACTGCATGAAGTCAACCATGGCATGTCCGACATGGCTGTGAAAATGTGCTCCTCCTATTCTGTGTGGAAGTGGTACGTTTTTGTCTTATGTTTAGAATAGGGTGGGTTGATAATTGTTATATGCCGATAAACTGGTATAAATTCTTGTAATGATAAGAAAATGACTTATATCGACATCAATGAAAAACATAAACAAGTCGAGTTGATGACTGCACCGCGGCATTGTCGCCTCACGTGTACCACACCCTGTAGGTTGTGGCACTACTGTTAAATGCGGAAATTGACATAATGTGAAAGAAATGCCATCAACGTGACGAGAAGGAACGTTCGTGCGGGGAAGTCTTTACTTGACGGACCGCAATTTAGTTCCGGATCCTCTTTGATATTGTCGCTGTGAAGAATTGTCTGAGTACCAAATGCTGTGATGGACTTTTGGCTGTGCCACTTTTCCATGAATTGTACTTTATAGTTACAATTAGTTAGTAACAATAAATTAATTAATTAGCATTCATTATTAATGGCAAGAGTCACATCTTTTTTTTAGTACAGTACATGATTAATTAATCATCTTTATTAATTAATAAATAAAAATAATTAATTGGTTCAACAATAAATTAAATTATAATAAATTTATATTTAATATTTTATTTATAATAAAATATGTATAATATATAATATTATAAGATTTTTTTTAATTATTTTTTCACATATTTTTTTGTCAATGTCGTGATATATGACTGGTTCATGATGTGCTATACATATCACTATATTGACAGTTACTATGGTACCCATTATGTCATTGGATGCTCATATCACCACGTACTTCGGTATGTGACAAAAAATGTAAATAAATATATAAAAAATTACTAAATATTAATAAAATTAAATTATATTAGGAAAGCAGGAAGTGAACAAATGTAACAGTTACTGATTGGAAAAGTAGCAGATGGAGGGGTAGGATTTAATAAGCTTTGCTTCTTCCTACTCCTTTTGGACATGTGGAACTGGGAACTGATTATGGGATGCACTCAATTGTAATCTGATGCATGTTCAAATGAAATAAAACCATTACCATTACCATATGGTGTAGGCTGTAGCATGCAGTGATGTACAGCCGCATAGAGTGATAGGGGGGGGGGGGGGGGTGATGTAGTTTTATGTAGACTTGCGGCCTGCTGCTAAGAGATGACAATGAAAGATTGATCAAGCAGCCGCCGTCTTTTCAAGGTGAGAAGGGGGACAACATGTTCCTCACATCTTCACCTCCTCCATGTTGGAGTGTGCGCCAGTCAGCAATAGGTGTGCATTTTAACTGCGGTCCTTGGTAAACGTCTCCCAGTTTGGCCTTCATGGAAATAATGGTGGCTGTGACATGGTGGAAACATCAGCTGGGACTATTGTTCCTGTCCGCCCTCCAAATCAAACACCATTAGTTCCATAACGCAGTTGAGTGCCAATCAACATAATTCTTACATTCTTTCTACATTCTAATACTTGTGTCTTGGTGTCTAAGTTGTTTAAGAAACATTTCAAACACTTTAGTATTTGTACAACTGTTCAATTGAGACATGATGCCCGTATTTCATGGCGGACGACCCCGACACAGCTTTAATAGTGATGGCAGTTGGAGAAACCTGTGCTATCATGAACATGGACACTGAATTCAGGTTTCAAATAGTACTCATTAGTTTCAAAACAAGAAAAACGCAGGTGAGTCGGTTGGCACTGCCAACAAGGTGTCCCTTAGTTATTTTGGCAGACGTTAATTTGATGATTTGATTAATATTATAATTATTTTTATTATTATTGTGTTGCTGTCAAACCCTTGCATCATGCTTCAGCCCAGTAGTTGACAGTAATGCTCAGATGAGCGAGTTTGAAGAAGAAGGCGCGCCAACGTGTGGAAAGAGGCTGGCATTGGCATTATAATTTACCACCAGTGAGGCCTTCCACAAGCTAGGGACACAAAAAGGATGGACAGTTGCCATTTATTGTGTTTATCGGGAATACAGGGAAAATGAGAGTCAATGGGAATACCGTATTTTCTGGACTATAAGTCGCACAAGGCCAAAAATGCTAAATTAGGTAGAAAAAAAAACATACACAAGTCGCAGTGGAGTATAAGTCACATTTTTTGCGGGTACCGTATTTTCCTTACTATAAGTCGTTCCGGAGTATAAGTCGCACAAGGCCAAAAATACATAATTGCGTAGAAAAAAATATATACATAAGTCGCACTGGAGTATACGTCGCACAAGGCCAGAAATGCATAATTAGGTAGAAAAAAACATACATAAGTCGCACAAGGCCAAAAATGCGTAATTCGGCAGAAAAAAACATACATGAGTCGCACTGGAGTATAAGTCACATTTTTTGTGGGTAACGTATTTTCTAGACTATAAGTCGCTCCGGAGTATAAGTCGCACAAGGCCAAAAATGCATAATTACGTAGAAAAAAACATACATAAGTCGCACTGGAGTATAAGTCGAATTTTTTCGGGTAATTTATTTTCCAAACTACTTGACCAAAACAGACATTACGTCCTCTTGGAAGGCAAGTTGTAACAATAAAAGAATAGAGAACAGGTTGAATAGGTGTAAGATATGCTAACACAATGCTTATTCAGCTACACAAAAAATAAACATGAACACAAAAGGTGTCCAGTGTTTATGGAACATAAACACTTTTTTCATTTATAAGTCGCTCTGGAGTATAAGTTGCAGGTACAGCCAACCTATGAAAAAAGTGTGACTTATAGTCCGGAAAATACGGTATTTACTCTCCAAGTCGATTAAAAACAAATTTCGATTGAGGAAAAAAAAGACCCTGAAGGGGTTCAAAGTCGGTATCTTCCACGATGGTAAACGCTGGTCGTCCAGCAGCATCCAATCACAGATGCTTTTAGTCTTCGGGTCGTCTCAGACTAACTTTTTTTCCAAATCAACCGCTGGCGTTACAAAGCCTCCACGTTGTCACTACTCTGTAGCGATTGAAAGTTGGTTCGGGCCCCCTTCCACCCGGGGGCCCAAGCATTTGCCTGCTGGCAAGAAACACCCCTAGACTGAAGTATTCCATCGGAGACACAGTATAAGTATTTAATATTGGGATTTTTTTGTGTGTGTGATGCTAAACTAAGCTTGCGCGCTTCAAAGATTCCTTTTCACTCTTTGACTCTTTGAACGTGAACTCTAGAGGGTTGCGAGCATCGTGTGCGCCTTTTCTTCAAAGCCTCTCCTCCACGGATAATGGACTTAAGGCAGAGATTTATCAAGCGGCACATTCCGGGACTCCAAAGTGAAAGCGGGAATATGTTGACACGGAGAGAGGAGAGCGTTTGGCGAGCATCCGTGTGTGATGGAGAGCTGGCGACGGAGGTTTCACGGGTGACATCCTCCCTTCTAAACCTGTGAGGTGGACATGCAAATGAGCGTCCGTTCCTGCCAACGCCTCCTCCGGACGGAACGGAGACGGGATTGTTTATGCAAACCTTTGCTGCTTGTCGCTGCCAACTTGAATACACACATGGAACGCTCTGCATCCAAATGTTGGCACAACAAACAACACGCTGCGTGTGGACAGTCAATATTTCAGATGACTGGAGGTTATTCAGCATCATCATGCAAAAACGCACATTTTATTCTCTTCTTTCCATTCTGAGAGAGCGTGATGGTGCGAAGCCGTAAAACGTAAAATGGGAGATCTCGACTGTCTCCCACAGGACTACAATCTACCTGTGGCACTTGAAGTGTCAATGACATTGTCTCACTTGCATAGTTGCCATGATGAAAAATCGATGATTTAGTGTTTGTTGTGTAAACGGGTAAAGCTGAGGATTTTGTTTTGTGTCAAATGAAATATGCAACATGATGTCCTTTTTTAACAAAACAACATGAAGTTGGTATCTGCATCGTTGGTAATGGTAATGGTAATGGTTTAATTTCATTAGAACATGCATCAGATTCCAATTGAGTGCATCCCATAATCAGTTCCCAGTTCCACATGTCCAAAAGGAGTAGGAAGAAGCAAAGCTTATTAAATCCTACCCCTCCATCTGGTACTTTTACAATCAGTAACTGTTACATTTGTTCACTTCCTGCCTTTTTAATAAGTTTTCTTAAATTATTTTATTAATTTAAATTTAAATTTTGTAATTTTTAACATTTTTTAAAACATTTTTAAAATTTTTAAAATTAAAATTTTTTTTAATTTTTACATTTTAAATTTTTTTTTAATTTTTTTGTATTTTTGTATTTTTTGTCACGTACCAAAAAATTAGCAGAATTACTGTTGCAACGACACATCATCAGTAGGGTAAAACTAACCTGTCTCACGACGGTCTAACCCCAGCTCACGTTCCCTATTAGTGCCCTATTAGTACGAGGTGATATATATGACCATACATATGACATTATGGGTACCATAGTAACAATAGTAACTTTTTAACGCTAAAGAATGACGTGCTACAATTCAAATTCACCTTTGTTGTTTGTCCGTTAAAGGTGAAAAATACTGTTTGTCACTTTTGGTTTGCACCTCAACATTCTGTTAAACATTTTAAAAATGACTTTTAATGATAAAAGTTCCTCATTACAACTGTGTCATTTTCCTGTCTAATGTTAAAAATAAGTGTTTTATCATTTTTAGTTATGGTAATGGTAATGGTTTTATTTCATTTGAACATGCATCAGATTACAATTGAGTGCATCCCATAATTACATAGTTCCCAGTTCCACATGTCCAAAAGGAGTAGGAAGAAGCAAAGCTTATTAAATCCTACCCCTCCATCTGGTACTTTTACAATCAGTAACTCTTACATTTGTTCACTTCCTGCTTTCCTAATATAATTCAAGTTTAATTCAAATTTTATTTTTGTCACATACCGAAGTACAAGGTGATATGACCATACAATGACATAATGGATACCATAGTAACTATCAATATAGTAAGTATAGTATAGTTTTTGACTTTGTCAGCCTTAGTTCCTGCTTTCATGCTCTTATTTTGTATTATTTCCTGTGTTGGTCTGTCCCGTTTTATGTTACTCTTACTTTCTCTCCTACACGCACCTCTTAGCAATTTGTTGATTCTCGTATTTAGTTCTGCCGGGTGCGTCTTCCTTTTGTTGGTGCATTGAGCATATTACCTGCTGCATGCCAGTGATTGGCTTTTTCTACGCTCCTTTTGCAAATAAGAGTTTTTACCTGCACTTGGTGGTCATCTCTGTATCCTGGGGTCGCACCGCAAAGCTAACGATAACGCCATACGATGCCACCTCGTGTACCAAGTTGTAACACGCTACACGGACAGTATTAGCATCTCTTACTCTTTTCTGTTTTGTGCTTCAACAAGGCCTATTATAATGGCCTATTAAAATGACCTATTAGAAGTCAAACTACATCCATATTTAAGATAATTAAGCTAAATTAAGCATCAGTGAACTAAAATACAAACATCAAATTGTGATATGTACTATACTGGTCACTAGGTGTCAGTAATGGGACTGTAATATTTGGGGAGACGCACAGACTTCGCCATAACAACAGGCTTTTATTGCCGTTATGAATGATCCTACAACGGGCTCAATAATAGGAGCATTAACTTTCACTCTGTAAGCAAGTAACCATGATAAACGTGGGATTACTTTAATGCGTAGAGCTGATCAAATCCAAACATGAGATTTCTCATTCAGAAAAAAATACCTTACGATAATTAATAACTGTTAAATAACTGTTCTGTACTGCTTGGGGACTACTTTGTAGTAATGCAGAATAGTAAAATAAGAGTTGTATAATAACAATGTAAGTACGTAACAATAACACAAGTAATAATAATAATACAGATAAAAGAAAATGAAGGCGACCATTTTGTTGGCCTCCATATATTGCCAAGTGCATTGCCAACAGAGTGAGACCTCTTGTCTGTCGTACAGTCGCATTGTCGCCCTTGGCGGAGGCGTGGCCTATTGCTTACACACAGCAAGAGCTGAGCCTCTTCAGGAGCAATGCAAGCTAACTGCAAGGTAATTAGGAGGGAAAAGATGCTTCCAAAGCCAAGAGTCACAGCCCTCGTGTGGGAATATTAATAATGAGCGAGGTGAGCCAGCATGCCGAATTCATCTGAAAGTGCTAGCAACATAAAAGGCAACAAAACAAACTTGCCGACTGAAAATGTATAACATATACACCCGACCCAGTTTTCCCATCCAGGAAAAAAAGGACCCATCGAGACGCAGAGCCTTTGTCGTGTCAGTCAAGACTCACTGAGACGTTTTGGCCAGCAAAGTAAATACAAATAAAGTTACACAGAATCTAGAAATCACAGAAAGTTATTGCAAAAGAAATGCTTTGATGCTGTTTGAAAGCCAGCATTTCAAGAAATGCTGCAGATGTTTCACAGACAGTTCAAATTGCCTGTGAGAAAATACACGTGACAAATGGCAATTGCACAACTTTACAGAGTGAAACATGATATATGAAAAATTATTTTGCATTATTTTGATATTTATTTTTATTTGTGTCACTGTTCAATAAAAGTTTGTCAGGTCAAATCTTTTCTTAAAATGAAAAATCTTGTTTTTGTGGCGCCAATCTGGTGCATTGTCTCGTGTTGTGAGTTAAGATTCTCGAACCATGGGCTGCAAATAGTTTGAAATCGACTAAGAAATGAATAATAATTCAAATACATTAAATACTTAAACTTGCTGATATAGTTCATCTTCAAACAGCTAAAATAATGCATAAGGCTAAAAACAACCAATTAGCTAAAAATGTCATCCAATACTTCTCTACAAGAGAGGAGAAATATGATCTCAGGGAAGAAGTACATTTGAAACACTTCTATGCTAGGACTACGTTATGCTAGCCATAGCATTTCAGTATGTGGAATCAAACTATGGGATGGATTGAGTAAGGACCTCAAACAATGCACAACGATGAGCCAATTCAAGAAACAATACAAGCAGTTGATGTTTGCTAAATACAAGGATGAAGAGTCTTGAACCAGTCATGATGTGCTATATATATCACTATATTGACACATACTATGGTACATATTATGTCATTGTATGGCAGGGGTCAGCAACCTGTATGTGGCTCTTCAGCCTCTAACCCGAACAAATCAGAACTGTAAACAGAACTGGTCAAATTAAGAAAGATTCACACTTTCCAAAGTTGAGATATTTCAAATGTTTTGCGGCTCCAGTCTATTTTCCTTTAGTGAGCGTGGGGGTAAAATGGCTCTTTTGATAGGAAAGGTTGCCGACCCCTGTTGTATGGTCATATCACCTTGTATTTTGGTATGTGACAATTTTTTTATAAAAAAATACAAAAATGAAAATTATGAAAAATTTATTAAAAAAAGTAATTAAAACAATAAATTTTTAATTCAATTTTTTATTTAAAAATTTAAAAAATTAATTTTTTTTTAATTTTTTTAATTTAATTTTATTCATTTGAATTTTAATTTTAAAATTTTAAAATTAAAATTCAAATGAATAAAATTATTTAAAAGATTATGAGGAAGGCAGGAAGTGAACAAATGTAACAGTTACTGATTGTAAAAGTACCAGATGGAGGGGTAGGATTTAATAAGCTTTGCTTCTTCCTACTCCTTTTGGACATGTGGAACTGGGAACTGATTATGGGATGCACTCAATTGTAATCTGATGCCTGTTCAAATGAAATTAAACCATTACCATTACTATAATTTATACGCCCATCCCATTTATAGCCCATTGCCCACATGAGTAACCACTATGTTATTTGACAACCATAGTGGTCTGCAGTACCAGCCATTGGTGGATTTGTGTAGTTAAATGGACAAATGCTTTAAAAAGTGCTTGTGTAAAAAGTTATCATTTCTGCGTGCGAGACAAAAAAGTGAACATTTTAATAAGGAGTTGAAAAAGAAACGGTTTGCGTGCTACGTGTCTCATTGTACAGCTTATAATAATTAAGCTCAGGAGGGAAATTTCTGAGAGCAATAATGAAAATAACCACAGCGGCGCCGCATGTTGGAGTCAGTCGGGGCGAGTTTAAAAGCGCTTTAATTCTTGGTGGAAAACAATAGAATAATAATGCTAAAGTCATTGCACGTTAGCGTCTCCAAGGGGGTGTCTTAGCCGCTTGGCCAAACGCAGCATCAGGACCACGTCACGCTCATCTTTCAGCGGCCGCATGGGCCTAGTGGCGTCCAATTAGAAGCACTGCGTTAACGACAGCGCCGTCACATTAAACGTTTAACCGCGTCTTGTCGGGACGGCAAGCATCAAAGAGGACACGTTTGTTGTTTTTGAATAATTAAAGACATTGGTGTTGCGAAACCCTTTTGTTGTCTGATTTCGTTTTTCCCCCCGTCTCGCCTAAGCCGCCGCCAGACCCCCCAGCGTCGGCGAGGACGCAAAGCAATCTGTCGCCTGTTGCGAGTGTGACTCTGAGACGAGCTGATGAAGAGCTAAAAAAGAAATCCAATTAAATGAAGTCAAATCAGCACAACTGGAGAACAAACTCCAAGTTTGCTGGCTTTTCATCTTTGAGGGAAAATCCTGTTAAGCCCTTTTCCAATTTGTCTTTGGCATCTGACATCTGCTTTGCTTGCTGTTGGCGCATCGAGGCACCTCCAGGACCTGGGGGTCGCTGGGGGTCTCTGATCAGCGTCACGGGAACATTCCCTCTTCAGCACATTCAAACACTTTCTATTGTCTAAGCAAATGGATATAAGGGTGATAACTAACGCTATATTTATTCTATCTACATTTTATTCTAACACGTAGCTAATAACTAACGTCAACATAACTAACGTTAACTAACAACTAGCTAACAATGAACTAACAGCCATTACCCGAGCCGTCAAAGCATGTACATAGAAATACGTCGTACAGATAAACTTTAGTCCTGGTGTCAGCAAGTCACATGAACAGAGGTCATTCTTGGTAGAAGATGCTGACAAAGATCACACGTTGAGTCATGAAGTTGACATGAAAGCGTCTCTGTGGGCTGCAGATAGCGCCAACAGCTGATGAATGGAAGGACTTACAGTCGGCCTCGGTTGAAGGTCAGTCCTCCACGTGATTAAATGGGGTTTTTTTCTCAGTCTGGGCTCTTGTCCAAAATAAAACGTGTGAGAAGAAAAAAGACCAGGATGACTTTCAGTGACTTTTCTCAGCTAAATGAAATCCTCCTTTGACACCGAAAACGACAACATGGATGCTCACAGTGACGCCCCACAGGAAGACACCGAAAGCATCCTGTTCAAACTTCATAGGGTTCTTGTCTTACCGTCAACAAAAACAATCCCCTTTAGTTGGATCACACAAAGCTGACCTTAGAACCAACCAAGAACAATTCCCTCAATATAGTATAGTCCTAATGATAACTCACATAGAAAGCTGTCTAGATCTTCTAGAATCAGCACCTCGTTCTTTCTGCAGTGTTGACTTCCTGCTTCCGACCCAAACGGTCTGTTGAATTTACTCCACCCCCGGCCCACTCCGCTGTGATTGGTCACACTCCTAAGCGCTCCCGAGGACTTCCAGATACATAGATCCGCATTTACTGAGTGTAGGCAATCCGCAGCAGACCATGTGAAGAAGTCTGGATCACATTGATGTCAGTAGAACTCAGTGCAAGAAAAAACTCTGTAAAACCCGGCCCACTCCTCTCTGATTGGTCGCGCTCCCGAGAACTTCCAGGTACGTAGGTCCGCATTTACCGCATTTACCGCATTTACCGCATTTACCGCATTTACCGCATTTACTGCATTTACTGCAATCTGCAGCAGACCATGTGAGGAAGTCCGGATCACATTGACGTCAGTAGAACTCGGTGCAAGAAAAAAGTCTGTAAAACCGAGCATGCAGATCCATCCCAAACCTTTTCAGGGCGCAAACCTCTTTGGCATCGGTTAACATGAGTTAACATGAGTTAATCAGTTTCAGGAGTTAATCTAGATCCGTTAGTGTCTTTATTTATGCTTGACTGATGCCGGTGCCAGCAAATCATACAGTGGTGTATGCGGGAGGGCATGATGGGAAATAACTGAGAACCAGGTCTATGGTGTCCACTATCTATTGGCCAATGATTGGGCACCTGACTAGTTTGTTTACATATTTTTGTCATTTTTGTGGGAAACCAAAACCTCCAAAAACCAAATCCAGTGTATTTTAAAATACAAATGTTGATAGTTGTAACATGGTTTCATACAAATCATCCCAGACCGCCACCTCATGGGTGTAAAAGACTCATTTCAACTTGAGCTCAGCTATCTTACGTTGAGCGGCTCTCAAAATCAATCATCAATGAATCATTGAACATCCTCGAAAATCGTCTTAAGTTTGCGATAGGCAGAACCGACCCAGGACTTCAAGTACCTTTGCCTTGACATATCTTAAAATCAAACGTGTTCTTGCTTTGGCATATTGAACATTTGGAATGTTGGAATCAAACCCCCAAATTCTAACTTGGACTAGGTCATGTTGAGCATCTACTGAAAACCAATAGTGTTCTTGCTATGAGATATTGAAGTGGTCCCCTGGTTGCTTGAAGGAGAACCTCATGATAAGACATTTCTACAAACATTGTGGATCCAGGCCAAACCCGACGCGGTCTTGTTACTTTTGGGTACCGACGAGAATACATTTTGTTTTGCTGAAATCACCCCCCTCTACCCCCCGAAAAGATGAGAAGTAGATGAAGTCTGTGAGAAGAAGAGGCAGACACAAACACCTGAGGGCAGGGAATAAAAATAATCAGTGTGGAATGTTTGGGGACACAAACAGACTTGAAGACAGATGGGATTGACACACTTAAAGACGACCACACACACACACACACACACACACACATATGCACACATACGCTCAC
This sequence comes from Doryrhamphus excisus, assembly GCF_030265055.1. Lineage (NCBI taxonomy): Eukaryota > Metazoa > Chordata > Actinopteri > Syngnathiformes > Syngnathidae > Doryrhamphus > Doryrhamphus excisus. The sequence goes on from NC_080472.1 coordinate 12,283,988, forward strand.
ACTCGGAGACGGCTGGTCTTTTCATGGCTCATTCTGCAGGGGATGAGAGAAGCAGATGGAATATTCATCACGTCTTCCTGCTCAGACGAAAGCCACTCATGCAGGCGGGACAGAACTGGGCCGCCGCTCGCATCCGATGGCGCTCGCTCCTCCACCGGGCTTCCTAAGTCCGCTGTGGCCATGAAGGCCTCGTCAGCCGCCTGCCAGTCAGCCACCAGCTGACTCTTAGTGGACCGCCTGGTGGCTGTTGCTGGTTCCGCCACCAACGTTCCCAGCTAGCTGACAGCTTTGCTAGCTTGGCATCAAGCGACAAGCCACATGAAAAAGGAAGTGAACTTTTTTCATAAATCACATACTGTACTTATGTCAACAACAGACCCCCCTGGTGGTCCTTCCTGTCTTTCTTTCTCCTCATATTCATCATCAACAACAACAAGCAGAACCTCCCCAATGTTAAAGAATGAGAGGACCGTCCTGGCTATACGTCTTCATTTTCCTCCATCCCAGTCGGTCGATATTTTTACTTTTATGTTATGGATGGAGGCAAAACGCCATAAGATGTCAGACTGTTACAATTTATATTCCTATGCTTTGCTTTAGTTGGCTTCCACCTTCTCATTCAAACTTTTTGGCTTTGTCACCACGTTATAGAAGGGGCTGCACGGGGGTCAAGTGGTTAGCGCGCAGACCTGAGTTCAATTCTACCCTCGGTTATTTCTGTGTGGAGTTTGCATGTTCTCCCCGTGCATGTGTGGGTTTTCTCCGGGTACTCCGGTTTCCTCCCACATTCCAAAAACATGCTAGGTTAATTAGCCACTCCAAATTGTCCATAGGTATGAATGTGAGTGTGAATGGTTGTTTGTCTATATGTGCCCTGTGATTGGCTGGCCACCAGTCCAGGGTGGACCCCGCCTCTCGCCCCAAGACAGCTGGGATAGGCTCCGAAGTATGAATTATGTATGAATTTGTCATGAATTCAAGTTTTCATGAATTCAAGTATGCATTATTATTTATGTATTATTATTATGTATGAATTTTTCATTAATTCAAGTATTAATTATTATTTAAACATTATTTAGACACAGTGGAACCTTGGTTAGTGTCAATAATCTGTTCCAGAATGTCCAACTCTAACCAAAACATGCCACAATTTTTCCCAAAAGAAATAAATGCCCGAAGTATGAATTATGTATGAATTTTTCATGAATTCAAATTTTCATGAATTCAACTATGAATTATTATTATTATTATTATTATTATTATTATTATTATTATTATTATTATTATTATTATTATTATTATTATTATTATTATGTTATGGAAGTCTTTTGACCGTTTGGGGTGCTACTGAACACCCAACACAGCTTGCTGGTCTTGCTAGATCTGGTTAACAATGATGGAAACCATCATGAAGTAAGTACAGTGGAGCCTCGGTTTGCGTACGCCCTGGTTAGTGTGTTTTTCGGATAATTTTAAAATTACATTTAAAAATGTAATTGTACTGGTACTCACCAGTAGCGAATGATAATGTAAGATGATGGACAGAAGTGATGGAATCGGGGACACGGCCTAGCCTTTGGTATGCAAGTTCACTTCTCTTGTCCAGCTAGCCGAGCAGCCCGAGAACACATTTGTCCAATGCAACATATTTATAAATGATTACAGACGTATGGTGATAAATGTGTTGCCTTTTTTTACAGAGAAAAAACACAAATGGATGGGATTTCCCACAAATGTAGTATATATTTTGTTATACCAAAAACTGTCATGACTTGGTCTTAGCCTTTACCAGATTGTCCCTCAAGCTACCCCATGCTGCACGCCCTCCTCTCTGCTCAACCATGTCTATGATTTATCGGTATCCTTGCTTTCTGGCTTTTAGTCTTGTAAGTACTACGAGTTACTTCCTGCTTTTGTTACGGCTCAGGATCGCCTAATTATTGTTATCCTTTTTACCATTCTTGTATCGTTAGTACTTTTTCCTACTGTGGACCTTATTTGTAAGAAATATTTTTTGTACAGAAGTTGACATCTTGGGTTTCCGAACGGTTTACGTCACTTCTTGGCCAAAGTGAATGTGGAATCGTGACGACTGTACGTGAAAAAGTACATTCAATGTATGGTGGTTAACGTTAGCAACACAAGATGGCTAATATGCAGAGCTCAGATGTCGCTTTCTTCGTTTACTGAGCAACTTTACCAATTAAAATCCATGCCATTTGATTTCTAAGGGAGGCCAAATCAGCAGAATTATCACCTAATGATTTCCTCCATGGCAATACGATTTTTTTAAAGTGAGCAGTTTAGTGATCCATTCCGTTAGCTTGCTTCTTATCTGAACTCCTAACAGGGCGGCTAATGGCTTTTGTAACTGGTGCTCGTCTGCAGCCAATCTCTGTGCTTCTTCTTCCTCCTCCTCCTCCCAGCAGGCCTGGGGGCGTGGGGGTGTGGGGGGACGGGGGGCACCAGTCAGTCAAATCAGCCCAATTAGCCGAGCTGGTTTGAGGCTCACCGAAGGGGGCTCGTCCACCCCCGCCCGCCTTAACAGGCGGCTAAATCAGTTAAACCTTGGACCCGACCCTCGCATTCTCCCCCTGCAGCCTCCGTCCTCATCAAGGTGATCACGTCCACCGCTTCCCTGACTCGCCCCCCCACCCGGCTCAATCCTTCTTGGCTGTAAAAAAAAAGAAAAGAAGCAAAACTGGAGCACGGCGGCGAGGCGGGTGGACAATCCATCATGCTGTCGCTAATTCCACACAGCGACCACTCCTTGAAGGCGACTGGACATGGATAGCTTTATGCTTGCGTTTAGCACTAAAGGTCAGTCTGTTTGCTAATGATGCATTCAGGGAGCGTTGGTTATTTTTTCTTAATTAGAAGCAGTCGTCCTTCCTTCAAAGTTATTAATTGTGTTCGAGGTTGTTTTGATTGACGTTTGTTGGTTCGTTAGCACGATTCTCAACCACTGAACTTTATGCCAGACGCGACATGACATGCAAGAGGCGGAAAGGAGTTTTCCTCGACATGCTTCCTCACTTTGGGTAGGCCGAGGACAGGTTCTCCTGGTGTTCCTGGTACTCTGGGAGGAGGTAAGAGGACGGCTTCCACCCAGAAAAAAACAAAAAGGATGGATGGTTCATCCAAAACCATCCGACAATTTAAACTTTGTGTTTTGCACGGAGAGCTGCTGAAAGATGGATCTTTTTTTCTGGTGTAGATTCCGTGATGAAGGCAATTTACTTTTTATACAACGTCCTGCTAAATGGTCCTTTGATGCTGCTGTGTTTTTCGTTTAAGACGCCAACTGCTCTTAAAATAGTCCCCATCACGACAGGACTTTTAAGTGTCGTCTTTTGAAGTTTTGTTGTAACGTTCAGGCAAAGCGAGGGAGCGAGGGAGCGAGGGAGTGGGGGGCTCTTTCTTTTAGGATTACATTTCCAAGCATTTGAGAAGTGACTGCCGAAGGAGAAGTGCTGGCTGGCCGTTGGCTGTGTGCACACGTGTAACGTTTTGTCAGGGAAATGAGTGGATCATCTGCCAAACAGCCACAGGAGCGCACATCTCCTTCTTGCCTTCTGGAAGGATTTTTTTCTTCTTTCTTTGCCTCAGCCGGAAGGCCGTGAAGTTAAATACACAGCATCCGGCATCCATCTTGTGTCTGAGCACCAATGCAGCCTGGCCTCATTCATCCATTCATGGCCTCATTCATCCATCGTTTGCCTCATTCATCTATCGGTGGCCTCATTCATCCATTGGTGGCCTCATTCATCCATCCATTCATTCATCTAGTTGTCAATCTACCATCTATTTAGCCCACTAATCATCATCCATTCATTCATCCATTCATCCATCCATGGCCTCATTCATCCATCTATTCATTCATCTAGTCGTCCATCCACTATCTACGTATTTAGCAAGCTCATCATCATCCATTCATTCATCCATTCATCCATCCATGGCCTCATTCATCCATCCATGGCCTCATTCATCCATCTATTCCTTCATCTAGTCGTCCATCCACTATCTATTTAGCCAGCTAATCATCATCCATTCATTCATCCATTCATCCATCCATGGCCTCATTCATCCATCTATTCATTCATCTAGTCGTCCATCTATTAGCCAGCGTTCCTTCATCCATTCATTCATCCATTAATCCCTTTACTCACATACTCATCATTCATCCATTCGTCCAGCCAACTGTTCATCCATCTATTCATTCATCCATCGTTTTGTCCATTCATTCATTCATCTGATGCCTTACTCACCAAGATGCTGGCTTCTGGCCTGAATCTAACGACCTGCTGGACACCGACTGAACACCAGAGGAATTGCTAGTAATTCTTCACTTTTTCCTCTTCTTTATATCTTGAACGCAGCCCTGGGATTTGTTGTCTTTGCCGTGCTTTTGTTGAACAATTGCAGATAGCATAATCAGACATGAACAGGCATTATTTAGCTTACAAGCTTAGCACTATTTGCTTCTAGTCTTTGGTCACAGGGGCCTGATGATGCAACACTGATGAGAACTGCACTTTTTGGGGAATTTTGCCCATCATTCCCAAACCATGAACACATTTATTTCCCTTTTCTGCGCATTATAACACGAGAAACTATTACGAAGAGTGACCAACAGGCACACGCTTTGACTACTGAACACGGCCAAACACGGAGTGACAGAGATCAGTGTGCCTGAGCCCACAACAGTAGTTATTGCACGTTACTATGGATCATAATCTGCTTTTGTTGTAAATATCATTGCACACATGGACGGGTATCACTTAAAACAACAATTTGAGATATCTGGCACTAAAAACTAAGGTTTCCAAAAGTTTAGATTTGGAGAAAAATGCAGTTACTCTACCGCTCAAAAGTTTGGGATCATTTTTTTTGCCAAGATATGGCTTTTCTTGGCAGTCCTGCCATGAAGTCTAAAGTCCTGAAGTGGCCGCTTCACTGTTGATACTGACACTGGTGTTTGACGGCTACTATTTAGTGCAGCTGCCAGGTGACCACCTGTGAGGCATCTTTGTCTTAAACTACACACTCTCACATATTTGTCTTCTTGCACAGTTGTGCAGCGTTTTTATGTCCTTGTTAGACCCAGTTTGTGCTGCTCTCTGAAGGGAGTAGTTAACAGCATGGTAAGAGATTTTAGTTTTAGTTTAGATTTTTTAGATGGGTTTTCTAATAATGTATTAGCCTTATGAAATGATGACCTTGGATTAGCAGCCATACCAGGAGATTGATGCCGAGGACTGACAGTTGTTGATAGTAGGCATCTATGCAAAAATGTACATCCTTCTTTGAAAATCATCTCATTCATTTTCATTGTTTGTGAAATGGATAAAAATGTTTGTGAAATGGATAAAATTGTTTGTGAAATGCATGGAAATTTGTTTTTCTTTGGAAAACAAAGACATTTCCAAGTGATCCCAAAATTTTAAGCGGCCGTGTATGTGTTTGTGTATGGACGTCAATAACCAGAGCTCACTGCTTGGGACAAAGCATGCTGCGACATCAAACACATGACCCGTGTTTCCATCCGAAGCAACACGGATGACCTCAGAAGCAGATTGGTTGGAACTATTCTTCAAGGGCTTTTTGCTTGCTTGTTTTTGCAAATGTTGCTTTATGCTGGAAAGTAGAAGCAAATAAGCTCTTTGGGATCAGCAGAAGAAGAAAAACACAAGTAGTAAAACTTCTGTCAAGGACACACATAAAACAATGTAAAGTATGCGATGGATATTTCTATATTGTTCAGTTTCCATTAGACATGGTCTTCAAACCTCTCCGGTGGAGGTCAAGGTATGCTAAATACCTCTCAAAAGTTATTACTTGTTCAAATATTTCAACTTTTTCTCTTTTCATAGTCGCTCTAATAATTGTGTATATTTCATAGATCTGTCACTTTCCATGCAGCTCATGAGATGAGGCGATACACGATGGACTACATTAAAAAGCCATAGCATTTCAGTATGTGGAATCAAACTATGGAATGGATTGAGTAAGGAAATCAAACAATGCACAACGATGAGCCAATTCAAGAAACAATACAAGCAGTTGATGTTTGCTAAATACAAGGATGAAGAGTCTTGAACCAGTCATGATGTGCTATATATATCACTATATTGACACGCACTATGGTACCCATTATGTCATTGGATGCTCATATCACCTCCTACTTTGGTACGAGGTACATTATTAAAAAAAAAATTAAACTGTCTTATGGAAAGCAGGAAGTGAACAAATGTAACAGTTACTGATTGTAAAAGTACCAGATGGAGGGGTAGGATTTAATAAGCTTTGCTTCTTCCTACTCCTTTTGGACATGTGGAACTGGGAACTGATTATGGGATGCACTCAATTGTAATCTGATGCATGTTCAAATGAAATTAAACCATTACCATTACCATTACAGGGAAGCTTTCAATGTAGCAGCACGAACGCAATCACATGACCTTACCATTTGAACAGCGCCACGCCTTTCTTCCAAAATAATGACACGCTTGTGGAAGCTGGAGGTCAGATTTCTTCTTGACCCAAATCGCCATCGTTGGTGGGAATGTAGGAGCAGTCGCAATGGCCCATAAAGGCCCATAAAGGCCCATAATGCTCTCATACACAAAAAGGGCCTGCAGCATTGCTATAATTGTGATGTCATCTGTCTGCAATCTGATGGGATTATTATGATTGGGCGTTCCCATCCTCCAGCCGGGCCATGACATTGTTGTCTTTTTTTCCGTGGCCAAAGCAATTATTGAGTTTCTTGAGCCTACATGTGGTAGGTAGCGGCGTCACCAAGCGTGGACGCCGTCTCCCTCAGGATCCATCAGTTCCATTGAAGATGAGGACGTGAAAGTCTGTGCAGTCCGTGTGATGCGGGTCAGGAAGAATGTAGCAGTGTTCCTGGCAGATAATTGGGACCTTTTCCCAGGTGATTACTATTCCCAGGGAGTTAGCATCAAAGCCAGGCCGCCCCGGTGGCCGAGCGGCGAGAAGACACATCTTCCTGCACTAATCTTTACACATCCACTCTTCTCTCTCGCTTTCTCTCCCTGTGCTTCCCCGTGGGGTTCCGAGCGGCCCGATGCCGCTGTCACCGAGAGGCAGAGCGCCACTGCCCTCGATGCTTCAATTAGATCAGAAGATTAGAGGAGCATCGCGCGACATGAGGCAGAATCTTCACTTTTAATGGGAGGAAATGGGAAGGAAATGACAGGATGGGTTTTGCCTCTGGAAAAAAACTACAAGTGTCCACGTGGACTTGGAATAATGACTCCATCCATCCTTTTCCTGGAGCCTATCCCAGCTGACTGAGGCAGGGTACACCCTGGACTGGTCGGGAATAATGACTCTTTTACAGGAATTCCTTGGATGCTCCAGTTTTGTCTTTATTTCACGTAACGTCCTGTCTGTATTCTTCGCAAAAAAGGACACAAAAATCCAAAGAAAAAGCAAAAGTTAATCCTTTGATGGCGACAGATTTTGTGTTTAACGTGGAAGTATTGACGTTGTTCCCATTTACAGATTCCTAAAACAGTCCCCTAAACACCCCAGGGAATAACGTATTGTATATATTGTATCGTATATCGTATTGTATCGTATATCGTATCGTGTATCATATCGTATAGTGTATCGTATATCGTATCGTGTATCATATCGTATCATATATCATATCGTATATCGTATATCGTATCATATATCGTATTGTATCGTATATCACATCGTATATCGTATCGTATCATATCGTATCGTATTGCATGGTATATCGTATATCGTATTGTATCGTATATCGTATCGTGTATCATATCGTATAGTGTATCGTATATCGTATCGTGTATCATATCGTATCATATATCATATCGTATATCGTATCATATATCGTATTGTATCGTATATCACATCGTATATCGTATCGTATCATATCGTATCGTATTGCATGGTATATCGTATATTGTATCGTATATCGTATCATATATCGCATCGTATATCGCATCGTATATCGTATCGTACATCGTATCGTACATCGTATCGTACATCGTATCGTGCATCGTAGCGTACATCGCATCGTGCATCGCATCGTGCATCGCATCGTGCATCGCATCGTGCATCGCATCGTGCATCGCATCGTATCGTACATCGTATCGTACATCGCATCGTATATCGCATCGTATATCGTATTGTATATCGTATTGTATATCGTATTGTATATCATATCATATTGTATATCATATATCGTACATCGTGTATCGTATCGTATATCATACCGTATATCGTATCGTATCGTATATCGTATATCGTATATCGTATATCGTATATCGTATATCGTATTGTATATTGTATCGTATATCATTGTATCGTATATCGTATTGTATATCTATGAACATTCAGAGCAGTGAATGGATCCCAACTGGATTGGTCAGGTCGTCTTGCAAGATATTTCTCCTGTCATCCAAGCAGGCTTCATCAGTTCATGTTCAATGACTAGATAGGACAGCTCAGTCCTCTTTAATATGATCTCTAGACTCTTCCAAGACAAGGGTCCGGGTCCAATCACTTCAATGCCCTCAGAAGCTTTGGGAAGGACCAGGAGGGGTCGTGACCTGCATCCTCACAAAAGGACATGGTCCAAGGTCTTGAGTGGGAGCTATTCTGTCTTAATACCTCTGTCCTTGCGGTGTGCTTTCACGAGGGTGTACAGTACATAACGTATTCCCAGCTGGCGGCGGTCGTTAGAAATCCAAACATGGGGTTGTTGTCATTCACGTCCTTTCTCAGCACATCTGCTCACGGACGTCAAGCGGGCGGCGCTTTGAATGCAAACGCATCTTGAGTCCAGCTCAAGGCCTCCTCCTCCTCCCTGATCGGCGGCAACGAGGCCGCATTATTCACCGGCGCGATTGAAGCGGAACCCTCACGAGAGCCGCCGGGCCCCCCGGTAGGACGTGCACTCGACCCGGCCTTCTGCTCGCGCTGTTTCCACATCTTTGGCCGTCAATAAGTCCACGGATGCTGAGGTGCATGCCGAGCAGCTCCTCGTTCTCCCGTGAATGACTCCAGGCGCCGCACGCACGTACGCCCCGACACGCGCAGGCGGGGGGGTGGCCGTGCACACACACAGGTGCTAATAGAGTAATATGATTGTGCAGCCGTGTGTGATAAAGGCTTGATCCCTCCTTGTGGAGGTCCTAAATACAGAATTTAACACACCTTTAGTTCGCTACTCCTCACTGCTTCTATGTGGCGGCATCAGATTTGTGTACAATCAGGTCAGATAGGCCCGTTTAGATGGGCCAATTGCATCCCACGGCCACTTTATAAAGAAAATAATGGAATAAGTATAAGGGCTGTATCAACAAAAACTGCATTTACATCATTAAATGTGCGAAATCTGCATGAGAAAATCATTTTTATATTGAGCTTAATACTGCATATACATATATCTTTCTAAATGTATATGTGTACACTTTCACACACACGTATATACATGGACACACAGCACCATCACAAATATTAAATGTGGAAAAACTGCAATAGAAAATCATTTTAAAATGACTCCCTCTTAATTTGCCAACAGGCAACTAAAGATAAAATCCAATAGAATTATTTTTAACAACCCATTACAAATGTTAAAAGCTAATATTCCTCAATCATGTAAAAAAAAAAATAGACCACAAATCCACAAATTGGTGAATGCTGAATGTTGGGGATGCCAATGTACAGTATATCCAGTATATATACAGTGTATATATATATACAGTCCCTGACAAAAGTCTTGTCGCTTATCCAAGTTGTAGGAACAACAAATAATAACTTGACTTGTAGTTGCTCAATTGGAATCAGAAATGACTTATATGAAAGGCAAAGCCCTCTAGATTATGCTTTTTATATCAAAATAAAGTTTTGTACCATTCATTGAGTTTTATCATTTAATTAGGACATAAAGGTCAGATTTTGCTTGGACAAAAGTCTTGTCGCATACAAAAAAATGTAGAAATAATACATATACTTAATTTTGAATACACAAATATGCTACAATAACATCAGAACATAAAGTCATTGTACCTTGGAAAAAAGAATTAATATTGTGTATGGCTTCCATGAGCTTGGAGGACTGCATCCATACGTCTTGGCAATGACTCAAATAACTCATCTGGAATGGCCAAGAAAGCAGTCTTGCAGGACTCCCAGAGTTCATCTGGATTTTTGGGCTTCATCTTCCAAGCCTCCTCCTTCATCTTACCCCAGACATGCTCAATAATGTTCATGTCTGGCGACTGGGCTGGCCAATCCTGGAGCACCTTGACCTTCTTGGCTTTCAGGAACTTGAATGTGGAGGCTGAAGTATGAGAAGGAGCACCATCCTGCTGCAGAATTTGCCCTTTCTTGTGGTTTGGAATGTAATGGGCAGCGAGAATTTCTTGATATTTCAGGCTGTTGATGTTGCCATCAACAGCCAACAAAAAATCGTGTTGCATTTGCCAAGGCCCATAGCTTGCAGAAAGGATGGACAGTGGAAAAGTGGCAGAAGGTTGATTTTTCTGATGAATCATCCATTGAACTGCATCCCAATCGCCGCAAATACTGCAGAAGACCTGTTGGAACCCGCATGGACCCAAGATTCACCCAGAAAACAGTCAAGTTTGGTGGAGGAAAAATCATGGTTTGGGGATACATCCAGTATGGGGGTGTGCGACAGATCTGCAGAGTGGATGGCAACATCAACAGCCTGAAATATCAAGAAATTCTCGCTGCCCATTACATTCCAAACCACAAGAAAGGGCAAATTCTGCTTCCTTCTCATACTTCAGCCTCCACATCCAAGTTCCTGAAAGCCAAGAAGTTCAAGATGCTCCAGGATTGGCCAGCCCAGTCGCCAGACATGAACATTATTGAGCATGTCTGGGGAAAGATGAAGGAGGAGGCTTGGAAGATGAAGCCCAAAAATCCTGATGAACTCTGTATTATTTCTACATTTTTTTGTATGCGACAAGCAAAATCCAAGCAAAATCTGACCTTTATGTCCTAATTAAATGATAAAACTCAATGAATGGTACAAAACTTTATTTTGATATAAAAAAGCATAATCTAGAGGGCTTTGCCTTTCATATAAGTCATTTCTGATTCCAATTGAGCAACTACAAGTCAAGTTATTATTTGTTGTTCCTACAACTTGGATAAGCGACAAGACTTTTGTCAGGGACTGTATATATATATATATATATATATATATATATATATATATATATATATATATATATATATATATATATATATATATATATATATATATATATATATATATATATATATATATATATATATATATATATATATATATACATATAATGTATACAGTATATATATATACAGTGTATACTCTACCGCTCAAAAGTTTGGGATCACCTTTTTCTTGGCAGTCCTGCCATGAAGTCCAGCATCCTGAGGTTGATGCAGAGGACTGACAGTTGTTGATAGTAGGCCTCTATGCAAAAATGTACATCCTTCTTTGAAAATCATCTGATTCATTGTCATTGTTTGTGAAATGGAAAAAAAAATTGTGAAATGGAAAAAATTGTTTGTGAAATGCATGAAATTTTGTTTTTCTTTGGAAAACAAAGAAATTTGCAAGTGATCCCAAACCTTTGAGCGGTAGTGTATATATACAGTATATAAATATGTACTGTATACATATATACAGTATATAAATATATACAGTATATATGGCAGCAACAGCAGGCGGTTTGCAGGCATCATTGCTTTGTTTGTCTTTCTGCAAGCTGGAAGTGAGGGGAATAGTAGCTGAGCCGTCCGTCCACAAGCGTCCGACATGTGACTGATGTGCTTGAACATCGAACTTAAGAGTGTGAGAAGGTGGCATGCATCCTTCTGGAGGACAAGCTGTCAGCACTCATGCACTCACAGGAGCAGTGAGGCCTTCAACAGGAGTTGTTCAAAAAAAAGACACGCATACGCACTCGCACCTTGTAAGGCTACAGTAAAAGGCTAATATGTGCACTCATGCAGGATTAAAGCACAGCTGTCAGGGTTTCCCCGAGGATTTTTGGAAGCTACAGTGGTGGGCCGCATGGAAGGGCGCAGTGGCGCCGCAATTTTTTGTTTAATTATGACAAAATCTAAAATGTCAAGCTTTATTTTGTGACCTGACCCATTTAGTCAAATAATATTGATATATTGATATTAATATCGACTCCAGCACAAAGATAGAAACAATTGTACTATTTGACACCAACCTACATTTAGTTTGATGCCTGGACTAATACAAATATGGGAAGAAGCAACACAGATTGACATAGACAATAGATCAATAGTGACAATAGAATGGAATAGACATACTAGGTAGGTGGACAGCCACAATAATAAGAATAATAATAATCATAATAATCACGATGAATTTGATTTCCAGGCTGCACGGTGGTCGTGTGGTTAGCACGCAGACCTCACAGCTAGGAGACCCCAAGTTCAATTCCACCCTCATCTCTGTATGGAGTTTGCATGTTCTCCTCGTGCATGTGTGGGTTTTTTGGCCACTCCAAATTGTCCATAGGTATGAATGTGAGTGTGAATGGTTGTTTGTCTATATGTGCCCTGTGATTGGCTGGCCACCAGTCCAGGGTGTACCCCGCCTCTCGCCCCAAGACAGCTAGGATAGGCTCCAGCACCCCCCGCGACCCTGAAAATGAGTGAATGGATGAATGAATTTGATTTCCATTTTGTGTGATTTTGTTGTCGCCATTACTGACAACTACGTATATATGAAGTATTTCATAAGAATATTTCATTCATTCAGATCTAGGATGTGTTATTTTAGTGTTGCCTTTATTTTTTTCGAGCAGTATATTTTCAGTTGAAAATAACACAAATAACAAATAAAATGTCAATATTTTTGCCTTAGAACAACCAGTATAACTTGGGAGTACAAGGTTATGACAGCACAGGCGTGTACAACTATACAACTACTCTTTTAAAGATACTTTGAGCTAAAGAAAGCAGAGGCGAACTATTTGTCTTTTATCTGACTGACAACGTTTCAGTTGTACTTTATTTACAAATCTCCGACCAGTCTCTCGCCAAAAGACAGCTGGGATAGGCTCCAGCATGCTCGCAACCCTCGTGAGGCTAAGCCAGGGCTAAGCCCGCGGGCCGGAACTGGCCCCCAAGGAGGTTCGATCAGGCCCGCAGGATAATTTGAAAGTGGAAAAAATGCATAAATGACATGGAATTAATATTTTTAATTTGTTGCAATTCATGGATTATCCGCTAAGGGGCGCACTCTTTCCATCAGAGTAGAAGACAAGCCGCATCACTGAGACAGATTGAAAACAGCAGACGGTATCAATGCGCCATCTGCTGCTTGTTACGACGTTGTTAATACCTTGGTCTCTACCTCTCCGCTACACCCTCATTAGCCAAAATGTCGTTATCCAAACGGAGAAAAGTAGATAAGGAGTGTAGAATTTTCAAAGAAAAATGGACCACGTCCTATTTATTTACAGACATGCACGGAAAACCTTTGTGCTTGGTGTGTTTGCAACAAGTTTCGGTATTGAAGGAATATAATATTCGACGCCACTACGAGACTCATCACAGCGAAAAATATGACGGCTTACTGTTTGCATTGAAAGAATACAGCTCTGTGAAGATGAATCCTTACTGTGGTGATTTAAAAAATGTGCACTTTAATGTTAGTCAGCAGCTTCAAAACAAAAGTTGTGTGATGGAATTCTACTGTTCATACAACTCCATACATTTTCAGTATATATTGTATGTGTATGTATGTTTCATGTATGAAGTTTACAGATTTACAGGACAGGCGAACACTTTCTTCATTACACATTTAAAATCACTCTCCTTAGTTTGTAAGGTGTACGCAGGGATTACATTTAGATTTTATATGCGTATGTGTAAGTGGTTTAAAAATCCCTTTCTTTAAAAGTCTCATTTAATCTTAAAGTGCATTACTATATTTTTCAGTACCAATTAAAGTTTTGTGCCTTTGTACAATCAGTGGGATCAGTTGCAATGCATATTTGTGAATGATAAAAGTAAATTGCACATTTGTCTAAGGAAATATGAGGTGTTTCATGAAATGTTTTGTAAATTTAATGTTCATTAAATTTCATTAAATTTCAATATTTTCCTAATGTTCTTGTGCTTCTTTACACCAAAACAAAGGAAAGACATGATATTTTGGTTATTTATAGCAGAGTATGGTATAATTTTAATGGTCCAGCCCACTTGACATCTCCCTAGGCCGTATGTGGCCCACGATGCGAAATGAGTTTGACACCCCTGGGCTAAGCGGTCCAGGAAATGGATGAATGGATCTCCACGAGGGTGCTCATTTTTATTCTGTAATTTGTTGTTGTCACACTAAAAATACAGACAAAACAAATGATTGACAGCACACAGCAAAAGTCCCGAGTGGTGTAATGGTACAGCTGCTGCTTTTTAGGTTTGCTCCAAGCCCAGGAGTTTTTTTTTAAAATTCTGTCATTTGTTGTTGTCACACTAAAAATACAGACAAAACAAATGATTGACAGCACGCAGCAAAAGTTCCTTGTGGTGCAATGGTACAGCTGCTGCTTTTTAGGTTTGCTCCAAGCCCAGTTTTTTTTTTATTCTGTCATTTGCATAACAGACCCATCAACACTTGGTCCTGTGAGCCTCAGTTAGTGTACGTCCTGGTTAGCGGCATGAAGGTGTCATCATGCGGGTATATTTTGTGTACAGTGTGAGTAGGAGTTTATTGAGGTATATTTTGGCTATAGTAGACATAGTATGACTGTGTGAATTAATACAAGGATTTCACACCCAGGCAGTTTTGTCTTCATCCTCTTGAAATACTCTTCTTCACACGGTGTGGTCTCAGTGCTTATGTACTGTTTGCTCCAGTGTGCTAACAGGACCAAAGTCCTAATTGCAGCAGAGTGAGCTTGCTAGCGCCCACTCGTCCTTTCTGCCACCCTCGTGGTTCCTGCTAGTGGATCAGGTGGAGACATGAAGGTTAAGTCCTCAGGCCGCCGGCTGTTTGTTGAGAGTCTTTTTAACCCCTGACCCACGCGGCCTTGGAGTCGCTGCGCAACCGGGCGCTCGTTATCCGGCTTGTTATTGCGCTGCGCTCCTCCTGAGCGTGGTCTCGGGTGGGCTATCTGTTGCATGTAATGCAGGGTTAGTGCTGCACATCCTCCATCGGCGTGGCTGCCAGGGAGGAAATCAATTGTCACTTTCACGCTCAACAGCCAAGAAGAAGAAGAAGTGTGCTGCAGCGAGGACACATTTAGTTGGGGGGGGGGGGTTAATGCGGCCATTCGTCTTTGTTTACGAGACATCATCATGTGACAAGATGATCCTGACCCGCTTCAATACTTCATAACAGCCACTTCGGCTCATGATGCATTGCTGACAGACGACTGCACCTTGAAGGAAGCACAGGAAAGAAATACTTGTGGCTGCAAGATGGCCGACTTCCTCCATGAGACCGAGGACACTGAATATTTCTATTTATTCTCCACATTATTATTATTATTGTTATTATTTATTATTACTTATCTTCTTTTGTGTCTGTTATATGGGAGCCAGGCAACGACATTTCGTTGGCAATTTCACTACTGTGTTTTTGTGCAATGACAATAAAGGAAGTCTATCTATCTATCTATCTATCTTACCGCACGGTGGACAAGTGGTGTAGGCCAACCACATCCTGTATATTGCTCTTATTTTTTCATGTAATTCTGAAACTTCATTTCCCACCTCTCCAATAGAAACGCCATCCAAAATTCCAAAGGGGGATCTACTGCTAGCTGGTGTAGAAAGATCATCCACACCTCCAGCTGTAATAAAGTCACGTGATTAGCTCGTCACGGCGAGTCATCACCGTGTGATGGCTCAGTTTCATGCATCGGCACCGACCGTGACGTGTCAGACCTTGTTAGCGGCTCAAGGACACTTCCTCTATGTCAGCGACTCCGCAGCTGACCTCCAGCCTGTCCTGGGAAGTGGGCAGCAGCACAGGAACATCACAGGAACCACACATCAGTTCAATGAATCGCTACGTAGTGTAAAGAGGCTAACCATTTCTTTTTAGTTTTAGTTATTTTATTTATTTATTTATTTTGTCACATACCGAAGTATGAGGTGATATGACCACACAGTATGCAGCTAAACGCGCTAGCGTTAATCAAAAGGTCGCTATAAATGTACTGGCTGTACAGTGTTGCCTCGCTAATTAGCGTCTTGTTGTCGTTAGGCGTGACATCAGCATGACAGCCTTCATTTTGCCAAAAAACGCTCCTCACGCCATGAAGTCTCACCCATCAGCTATAATTGAAAACTTCCTCAAAGAGGCCCCCCCTCCCCCAACGCCCCCGGCGGTGACAGCAGCTCTAAGTATCTTTGCCAGGCCGCTAAATGCTCTTCTCTTCTCTGCGCCAATGCTGGGAGATGTTCTCTCCATTTCTGACATTTTCAGAGTCTAAGAGTCCATACGTCCTCTGAGGCTCTTGGGGCTTCTGCTGGACTTCATGAGCAGGTGACATTTATGCTCTTCTGACCTCCTGATGTAATGATTGACCCATGCTGGGGGGTGAAAGGTCAAATCGTAGGTGTTGTTTTGCTGGACAATTAATGTGAGCAACATGATGGTGTTATTAGAGTAGATAACATGCTCTCGAAAACAGGAAACGTCCAAATGATGAATATATCCAATCGGCGCTGTCTTTCACACAACCCATAATTTGAGGAAAATGGTTGTGAAATTGCAGCAGTGCCGAAGCAGAACATGTATCGACCTTTGACTCTTGCTGTTCCCTGGATCTGCGTCGTAGTTCAAATCAATAGCGTTCTTGTTCTCACAAAGATAATATCTGCAGCATAGTGCTGCCGTTGTTGTGGACAACATTCTTCAAAGTCTTAAATAAGCGTCCCTCAGCCTGTTTTTTTAATTCTGTAATTTGTTGTTATCACACTAAAAATACACACAAAACTAATAATTGACAGCACGCAGCAAAAGTCCCTAGTGGTGTAATAGTACAGCTGCTGCTTTTTCAGTTTGCTCCAATCCAAGGAGTTTTTTTTTATTCTGTCATTTGTTGTTGTCACACTAAAAATACACGCAAAACTAATGATTGACAGCATGCAGCAAAAGTCCCTAGTGGTGTAATAGTACAGCTGCTGCTTTTTAGGTTTGCTCCAATCCAAGGAGTTTTTTTTATTCTGTCATTTGTTGTTGTCACACTAAAAATACACGCAAAACTAATGATTGACAGCATGCAGCAAAAGTCCCTAGTGGTGTAATGGTACAGTGGCTGCTTTTTAGGTTTGCTCCAATCCCACGAGTTTTTTTTTATTCTGTCATTTGTTGTCACACTAAAAATACACACAAAACAAATGATTGACAGCACGCAACAAAAGTCCCTAGTGGTGTAATGGTACAGCTGCTGCTTTTTAGGTTTGCTCCAAGCGCAGGAGTTTTTTTAATTCTGTAATTTGTTGTTGTCACATTAAAAATACCCACAAAACAAATGATTGACAGCACGCAGCAAAAGTCCCTAGTTGTGTAATGGTACAGCTGCTGCTTTTTAGGTTTGCTCCAATCCCAGGATCTTTTTTTTAATTCTGTAATTTGTTGTTGTCACACTAAAAATACACACAAAACAGTCATCAAACTAAATTCAGGTTGAAGATAGTTCCAGATAGTATGAAAATAACTTAATAACTTGATGAGTTAGCTAGGTCCTAGAGATGTAGTGACCACAGCTGCCCAGCGGGGGCCCGATCTGTTTCTTTTTTCATGGGGTGCAACATGCCTGTCCTCCCTATCGAAGACACTGACGAAGTTTGAAGCGAAGCATCTACTGTGTCAACTGTCAGAAGATGGTGTTAAAGAGAAAGAAGGTGTGTCGCCTCGACTCGATCCTTCACATGTTCATGCTGACTGCCTGGCGAGGATGCGTCAATGACATTTGATCTTTGCGTCTAATCCTACAGACTGCTGGCGTTTTAATTCAAAAATCCATGCGCAGCTTAATCATTCCCCGTCTAATTTGTTTGCCGCCATTGATCGGCTCGCCTGCTGTCCGTTTCTTTCTCTCTGCCGTCAATTAAAGCTGGGATGTGTGCAGCGTCGGGGGGGTGGCTGTTGGCTGCGGTGGCGTTAGCTTCATGATACGCAGCCTTGACATTATGAGCTGTCAGATGTTATGACCTCAGGGATATTAAGTACAGCTAATATGGAAGCAATGATCTCTCATTCAAAGAGAATATTGCTCACTCATAGCAACATGATCCCACTTCCTGGCTGGCCTCCATCGTTTGTGGATTAATAGACTATTTATGCTCGGAACATAAAACAGAAGTAGCACCTTAAATCTTTGCCATTGTTCGCTTCCCCCCCCCATCCAAAAGCGGCGAGTTGGGCTCCGTTTAAAAATGTGCATGAATGTGAATATTTGGAGTGAATCTTCGGCAAGTCAGGTCTGTATTTCAAAGCCTTCAGTTGATGTTGGAATAGAACCACAACACCTTTTATGTGTGATTTGGAACTATTTTGTGTATTTTTTCTTTGTTACTGTGGTTACTCGACTCTCTGAGACGTATGATGCCGCCGTGCACGTGTGCTGTAGTGGTTCACAGCGCCGCCGGCTGACTGTGACGGAGACACTGTGAGGAGGAACACTAATGTGCGTAATAAGTCCTACAAAAGTCATTTTTCTCATTGACAGCTCATCCTGCAGGAAGATGCTGTGTCAGCACCTCAGGCCATATTATAGTGTATTCTTCATATGAGGCCTTTTTTCTTTTTTTTACCCCTCACATTCTGTACACGAGTGCATATATTTGCGCAGTGCATCTGATACAAGCTCATCTCTTCTAACACCGCCTCTATACCCATTGTTGCTTTTTTTCTGAAGCGCTCCAAACAAAGCCATCCATCAAAAGACAGCGAAGCTAGCAGGCGGTACCGCCGTCGCCGCAGGACAAACACGCATTTAGCGCCGGCATTTGCCCGGTTTGTCATTTTGTCGTGCTTTAACGTTCCACTGGACGCTCCCATGCTGTAACGTGACCGCTGTGAGAGCCAGCCGACTCCAGCAAGGTCAGCATTGATGACACATTGCTGAACTTTGACCCGTCCTAGCCTCTAACGTTGCTCGCCCTCCCGCCGATGTGGAGGTCTTTTGAGTCGAAGGCGCCCTCTCGACATGAAATAATAATAAATATAAATAAATAATAAATATTATTTCAAACCTGCAATCAAAGCAAGTTGTTATGGTCATCAAGCCTGGTGCTTGTGTGTCTCATCAAATATAACAGTAACATTGCTGACCCCTAATGACCAGTGTAGAATATTACATGTCATTGCAGCGTCTTTGAATGCACCTTCTAATTTCAGCCATTTTTTTACTTGAAAATGTTTAATTTAGACAAAAAATACGTAAAACTTGCTTAAATGTGCATTTTTAAAAGTAATAATAGGCGGTATAACAGATGGGGTATGTTGGAGCCTATCCCAGCTGACTTTGACTCCGGACGTCTTGCTGGGAGCGACTCAACCAGGAAATATGACAATACGATATTACTCATTTTCGGTTTCTTGTCGTTCGTTTTGTACTTCCTGTTTTTGGTCCCATTACGAATTTGCACCTTTTGAACCTGTGTCGTAAAAAGTCGTCCAATTAGCAACTGCGGACGGATGAGTCCCACCATTAAAAGCCGTTCAGTTCATGTCGTCCACGCCAAGCGTAAAACAACGGCGGCGGCATCACAAGATGGCGGAACCAATTCCACATCAAATTGGAAGTAGCATTGAAAGCACATGGAGCTCAATTTAAGGAAGTAGCCGAGCCGAAAGTAAGTCGCGGGCACAAAGCTGAGGCTGGAAATGGAGGTCATAGATCTGTTTGTTTGGGGATTAGACTGAGATTAAGACTCTAATTCCCCTTCCAACGTGTGCATAATTGAAAAAAAAGAAGCTGCGAGGAAAGAGGAGGAGGAGGACAATGAGTTTCAGTCCAAGTTCAACGTTGCATTCTGCCTGAGGCTCAAACAGAAGATTTAATACTTCAAATCTTTGAATTTTCTGTGTTTGTGTCTCTCACAGTCACAAGCCACATCAAACACAACATTTCCCGACACAGATGCTAATGCGCGTCTTTTAGTACACATGACGTGACTTTATACATCGTCAAACATGACTCTGCTACGCTGCGATCATTCTTACATACTTCAAAAAACAGTATTTATACAGCGGGTCTTAAAACAGTATTCATACAGCGGTTCTTCCTGCTATTTGCAGGGGTAACATTCCAGGTATTGCCCCTCCACAACCTGTGGTACAGAATAAGGAAGACAATCCACGATGACTTGACGTATATTCACCCTCAGGATTTATTCTTCCTCTCAAAAATAACACGTCAGATATCAACAATTACCCATTTGTTTCCAGAGACATTTCACATTTTTCAACTAGCCTGCTTCATGCTATTAACTGTACATTAAGGCTTGCTAGCATTAGCCATTTTGCTTATGTTCAAAAGCTCTACAACACATTTTGTTACAAACATTTCAGTCAGCTGTTTACTCTAGAAACTTTATAAACTCTTTACAGCCGTTAAAATATAAATATCTCTACTTTGTACTAACCTGTGGTACAGAATAAAGAAGACAATCCACAATGACTTGACGTATATTCAACCTCAGGATTTATTCGTCCTCTCAAAAATAACAATGCAGATATCAACAATTACCCAATTACACAATGTTTCCAGACACATTTCACATTTTTCAACTAGCCTGCTTCATGCTATTAACTGTACATTAAGGCTTGCTAGCATTAGCCATTTCACTTATGTTCAAATGCTCTACAACACATTTTGTAACAAACATTTTGCAGTCAGCTGTTTACTCTAGCAACTTTCTAAACTCTTTACAGCCGTTAGTATAAATTATCTCTACTTTGTACTAACCTGTGGTACAGAATAAGGAAGACAATCCACAATGACTTGACGTATATTCACCCTCAGGATTTATTCTTCCTCTCAAAAATAACACGTTAGATATCATAAGATGATTACATCAACAATTACCAATTTGTTTCCAGACGCATTTCACATTTTTCAACTAGCCTGCTTCATGCTAACTGTACATTAAGGCTTGCTAGCATTAGCCATTTCACTTATGTTCAAATTCTCTACAACACATTTTGTAACAAACATTTTGCTGTTTACTGTTTACTCTACCAACTTTCTAAACCCTTTACAGCCGTTAGTATAATTTATCTAACTTTGTACTAACCTGTGGTACAGAATAAGGAAGACAATCCACAATGACTTGACGTATATTCACCCTCAGGATTTATTCTTCCTCTGTCATTTTGTCACCTACTCTATACCACCATCGCTGCTAGCACCCCCTAGTGGACCTTGCGGTATTACACCCAAACGCCAACAATGGAGATTTGGATTATTTTAGAAACAAACATAAAAAAAATAGTACGGTGTCTTTTTTTCTTTTACAATTGAATTTTATATGTATGACATGAACTATTATTATTCTTAAATGCATTTTAAACAGTTTTATTTAAACCACGTTACCTTATCTTTTATGTACCTTGCACAGGGCACCCACCAATAGTGAAAAAACTCTTTAAAAAAGGTTCTCCTCCAGTTTCGGATCAACCTTTGCAATAAAAATATTGTAATCATTAGACTATTCTCTCTTATTTCTCTTTAATTGCCATTGTTCACTCGCAACAAGGGAAGCTAGCAAGCTTAGAACCAAGGCAACCAATCGTCCTCTACAATGTAGACCCTTTGTTATTTATTATTTATTCTTCTAATTCTTCTATTTAGTCTTCTAATTTCTATATTTTGTCACACTGTCTTGCACTGAAAATGGAGCTGCTGAAATTTCTACTATATGTAAAATGACAATAAAGGGCATTCTGATTCTGATTCTAAATGCATAGAAGCATCCTCCGCCTTGACTGTATTGTACATGCGATGATGCAACACACATGATGTCGTCGTACACGTGATGGAAATGAAAGAAAAAAAACCTCCGAAAGATGTAATCATATGCATAAAATATCAATGTCTTACATGAAAAGGTAGATATCAAGCCGAGAAAAAAATGGACAGTGACACGCTGTCATGGCGCTTTTGAAAAGATGACGTTTCACCCCTTTCACTGCTAATTGAGCGTTGGCGCGTTAAAAAGCTCCATTATGTCGGCGCAGGCCTCTGTAATTACACGCAATTGTCCAGTGGGCCGCAGGGCAAAAGTATCATGGCAGGGATATTTCCACCTTTTCAAAGAGGCTGCCGGCTTTGAGATTAGATGTCACAGATGACCTTTTGTCAGCCGCACACACGCCTATGCACGCCTTACATCGAGAAAATTCATCATTGACGAACAAAATACTTTCTCTGGCATGTCATTAAGATGAAATGTATTTTCATCAATGCAAAGATAAAATCCAAAGAACAAAAACATTAGCTTTTACACTCCACTTGTTCATACCGCCTGCAGTTCGGTTCAATTAGTCAGATCCTTCAGGATTTAGCCTTTTAGCCATGTTGCGATCGCGACAATTTCAATCGATCCCCATGAATTATGAACGGCAACTTTGTCTAAAACCATACATTTTGGCCACTCGTTGGATTGGTCCCTTTCTGACCCCCCCCCACCCCCAAGACGTGGGATGATCATCGCTCATCAGCTCCCCGGTTCACCGATGTTGTTATAATGATGTCCAGGGCTCTACATTAAAAACAAAAATGACTTACCCATAGGGAATCCTTAAGGTGAGAACTACTTGCCCGAACTTGCCCCATGTAAAATGAAAAGACTGCCATAATGATATCATCTCATTTGTTATGGCATCACATGAGAATCTCAAATAAAGATGAAATGAGAGTACTACCATACTACCTTACACATGGTAGTCGTAGTAAGCAGTGATATTTATAAGTTGTGCACCACAATGAAACATTATTGAATAGACACATTTGTGTACTAGTAAAGTGTTTTTAATCCAGAAAAAAAGCTCAATGGTCAAACAATAATTTGTGAAGCAAAAGGTGAGAAAAATCCACAGAGAAATGGAAGCGCTAGATTTTGTAGCTTGTGCAAAATCAGCACTTGGTATTGGATCTAATGGGTGGTGTTTCATTGTGACCACTTCAAATTGTCACAGCAATGTGATTCACTCACCTGTGCCATCATTTGATTTGCTGCCGCTAATAAAATACTTGTTTAGGAGGCACTGGTTCATCACTTTTTGCTGTTTCCTTCAGAATTAGACGATGTTGGCAGCGCCGCCATGACGGATGTTTTCGTAGTCAAACGATCGCTGATTGGTTGATCGCGAACAACGGGTGTGGGTAAAACGCGGACTGTGGATTACGGACCACGGTCTAAATAAACGATTCTGATTGGTCCATTTCAAGATTTGCAAGGATTGCTTTGCAAATTACCACCGGAATTACGCAGTCCGTGTTTTACCAACACCCAACAAGAACCGCTTTAAAAAAAAAAACTCTTGGCAGTATGGCATGCCAAAGTGCACTTGCCCGACGGGAATATCACTGATTGGATTTACTTGCCCCAATTTTGTTTTAACTTGCCCCGGGCCATCGGTACATTGTTATTGTCGAGCCCTGATGTCTTATAATGTTGCGTAAAACAGGAAAATGTCTGAAAGTTGTGGACTTATGATACAGTGGAATACAGTGGAACCTTGGTTAGCGTCATCTGGACGTATGCTAAGTGAATCACTTTGACAATAAGGTACACAGAAAGAGTGTAGTTAAGGAGGAATAAACCCACCTAACCAACCCTAAACACTACTCATTAGTTCTTCATTAGTTCCTCAGTGACTCAAAATTTGTTTCTGTCTTTTACTAGGTAGCAGTATACCACGAGTAAGTTTCAGGAAAATGTCAGTTCCCAAGTAAAAAAGATACAGCGTAGTATAACTTGCACTTTGACAACATAAACAACACAAAAAAGGTTGTTTTACATCAAAATAACAATTAATTTACAAATATAACACCATGAATTGTTTACAATTTTTACATTTGGAACTAAACTGCGCGAGCACGAATGCGCGTGTGCATGCGTTCAAATTGCCCTACAATGCGCAACCTTCTGCACGCTACACTCCTCCACACTCTCGTCACTTTTTCCGCTCACATAATCCATGCCGAGCTCTTATCAAATGCACTACTGCCACCTTGTGGCCGTTTTTATGGCTTAAAACTGCTCTAAAAGTGACATCCATTAGTGTGCAGTTGCATCATCACCTCATTTTGCCTCTTTGTCTATGGTAGTGAATGAGTTAATACATCTTTTTCATTTTCTACTTCATATTTGTTCATTAATGGCTTCTAATAAAAACCAATATCACAACCATATATTGCAATTTTATTGCAACAAACATGTGAAAAAAAAACTTCAATCGCAGTTTTTGCGAAAAAACCTCCAAACCTCCCAAATAAGGCATTTCAAAAAGCGCCTGTGTGATCCTGTGGGACTTGGATAAGAAATTCACAAGATCACAAGCTGATGCAATGTTGTTGAAAAAAAAAAAAAAACAAGTCTCAGAACATTGCAACTTTTGCCGCTACTGTGCACTAAAATCAGGGGCTGCATCTCAGTCGGCAACAATCCCAATAAAAGTCTGCAAAGTCCTGGAGGGACTGATTAAAGCCTAAATGCTAAACATGACCTCTATGTGCTCTTTTAACCATTTTAATGAGGACAAAAATAATCAACAATAGACATACTCAGTCATCCCCCCCCCCCCCCCCCCCCCCCCACACACACATCCTTGCACTGCATGGACAAACATTTCAAACGTTTTATTGGATGTCATATGTCATTTAGGCTGTTTTTTGAAATATGGGCCAGTTATGTGTCAGCTTGACTTAGCTACTTTAGTTACGTTGCCATGTTTATTTACCCCCGCCCCCCCCAAAAAACAAACTCTCGTACCGCTTTACTCACATCTTTGTGATGAAAAGCCTCACTCGGAGCTTCATCTCTGAAACGACTCCATGCTCCTCGGCTCCTCGGCTGTGCTGCTGTCAAGAGCGTCTCGCTGTCTACCTACGGGAGTTTGGATTTTTAAAAAACTGTTTTCCTCCTGCCTGCTCCCGTTATCCTCTCCACTGGGCCAACGTGTTGGTTTCGCTGCCGTCTCACACTGACGGCTTAGTAGGAACATTTTAGATGAAGCAGCTGGTTGTCCAATAGCGGTAAATATCGATAGAATTCTCCTAAAAAAGATGACTTTTCCTTTGTCATCATAACCAGGGCTGTTTTCGTTGAAGGGTTTCCATAGTCAAATCTGATATTAGGGTTGGGTGATGTAAAGAAAAAAATTAATATCCATGACACGAGTTGGCACTTTACTTTCTGGAGTCATCTTCAACCGTCTTTAACCTTCCACACATTGAAGGATTTTTAGTCGCCATCAGTGGCATGATTAGGCATAAAATAAAGGAAAAGAAAAGAAAAGAAAATTTCTTAAGTCCCCCTAAATAATTCGATATTTTTTATTGATTAAATTTTTTTTATTGATTTAATTTTTTTTTTACCAAAAATATCTGACAAATTTCATATAATAGGCCATAAGCAGGCTAATAAGCATGCCAATAAGCAGGTTAATACTAGCCTACTACTACTACTACTAGTAGTAGTAGTAATAATCAGAAGAAGTAGAATGATGATAGTAATAATAATAGGCTAATGAATAATATAATAATGATTATTATTGAGCAGCGGTTTTGCAGTGTAGATTGTACTTGTGTAAATGCTGGTCTAAAACTATTGAGTATCTCTACTAAATCTGTCCAAAAGTGGGTTAAAAAAAAAGTTATAAAAGTTATATCCTGGTTCTTGTTCGTTATTTGTCCTACAAGAGGTAGCGTGTGATTTTATTCATGTGTGCCAAGTATAGGTCTTCTATTAATCACATGTCATTTTCAATTCGTTATGAACACAAATGAGGCTGTTTTCGTATGAAAATAGGCCATTCCTAACAAAAGCACAGACATTCTTTGTCTGCTCAGCAGCGGCCGTGGCCGCCCTTTGTCGTCAGAATGGTACAATCCCACTTGTCTGTACTACGGTGCGTATTTAAAAGGTCATCCAATGACTCATTCAGAAGCGTGTCGTCATCCGGCATGCATGTACAGTATGTTGTTGCAGTATGTTGTGTAGTTGTATCCTGCAGCGTGGGCCGTGGAAGCTCGCTCCCCGCTCTCATCAAGCCAATGACAGCATGGCGGCCGCAGGGCCGCTCTAATGGGATCGGACAAGGTCAAGTCCACTTCTTGTCTGCAAACGGTGATGCCGACGCGAGCTGACGTGTTGATATAACACTGCGACACGAGCCCTCGCTGCCACACTCAGTAGCAAGTGGGTCACTGCTGAATAACCTCAACAAGTGCACATCATCATTCCCTCATCGCTGTGGAAGGTTAATGATCACAGCATATCATAGCAATCCCCAGATGAATACCCCCCCGGTGAGACAGATGATTGGTGAACAGGATGCTTAGTAGGCGGTTTTGGATATAAAAATAATTATTTTTGTTTTTACTTTACGTTAGTTTTGTTGACACATCAAAAACATGACATCATGTGACTTATATCCGTCTAAACTTAACTCAGTCAATCCCAGCCATTCTTTAAAAGACAACCCTTTCAATAAAATTAAGTTTGTTTCTCGTTTTTTCTACATAGCAGTAGAACATTAGTTTCAGCTCCCAACTAAAACACGGGGGAAAACAGCTTTTTGCGAAAAGAAAAAATATTTCCGTTCACATGATCCCTGCCCAGCTCTAATCGAATCCCCCTTCAGCCACCTTGTGGCCGTTTTTATGGCTTAAAATTAGTCTGAAGTGAAATGCATTAGTGGAGGGTTGCATCATCGCCTCTTTTTGCCTCTTGCACAAAAAACCCTAAACGATGTGGATTCTTAAAAACTTCTGACTACATATTTGGTATTGAATGAGTTAAACAAAAAAAGAAAATTTCGGATAAGGCCTGCATGGACAAGTGGTTGGTGTCTGAAGGTCTGAAGTGTTTATTTACAAAGTGGAGTCACCTCTCATTGGCCTAGCATGCACATTACATGCTAGCATCGTCATGTGTCAACAACATTTGTTTAATGTGATTGTTTTGTCATCATGAAACATATGTTTAAAAAAAGAAAAAACTTGGTATTTTGCAATTTTTTATATATAATATATTTTATATATAATAACAAAATATAATATATATAATAATATATATTTTTTATATATAATACAACATGAGAAAAATAATTTTTGACAAAAAAAACCTAGACACCAATTCCAAGATAGCATGCAAATCTGCCACTAGTGGCCATATAATATTATATGATATGATATTATATACAGTAAAGTCTCGTTATATCGATATTGTCGGGAGTCGGAAAAAATATCGATATAACCGGACTGTCGATATATCCGATCCTGCGCCGAACTGCATTAAAAGTGGGCAATAATGCACTCGACATTGTTCTATAGCAGGGGTGCTCACACTTTTTCAGCATGCGAGCTACTTTTAAAATGACCGAGTCAAAATGATCTACCCACTACAAAAATGCAAAACATCTATTTATTTTCAAATGTATTGAGGATTATTTGTACGTACAATGTATGTTGATGTACCTTACATAACCAAATGAGCCAATATTGCAAAACACACATAATTAACTATTAACATTTTTTGTAATTACCTGAGTTTACTTTGATGACTTGCACTGAATTGAACCAGCCAGGGATGCATAGTCCGGACAGTAGCTGCTGATAGCCAGCCTCAAGCACACTTCCAAATGTTTATCAGTCATGGATAATATCCGTATCACAATATCCGTATAATATTCCATATCCGTATGGAAGTGATATGTTTTTGCCTTTTTACTTGGTCCAGCTCCTTCACTCATTTTAGTGACCATAAACTTTAGCGAGGGCTTTAAAATCTCGCAATTCGCCGACTAGCTTAGCACTTTGCATCGTTGTTTACGCATGAGCGGTGACCTAAAGTTCAAAATTCAGTTGTCATCTGACTGGTTGTCCTGTATGTCAATCAAGTAACGGGGATGGATGATAGGCTGACATCGTAAGTTCTGCTGCACTTAGAGACGTTGTTTGATTTGATGGTCGCCCGAAGGGCAACATTCAGTTGTCATCTGAATGGCTGCCCTGTATATCAATCAAGTGACGGCATTGATGCTGGGATGATATTTTTTTAATGTCACGCCGCGATCGACCAGCGATCGACCAGTACCACCTCCGCGATCGACCGGTAGCTCGCGATCGACTTAATGAGCACCCCTGTTCTATAGTATAGAACAATGTCGAGCAGCTTAAATCAATCTTTGCTTAAG
Organism: Doryrhamphus excisus; assembly: GCF_030265055.1. NCBI lineage: Eukaryota > Metazoa > Chordata > Actinopteri > Syngnathiformes > Syngnathidae > Doryrhamphus > Doryrhamphus excisus. The sequence goes on from NC_080472.1 coordinate 12,312,435, forward strand.
GATTTCAATACCAAAAAAGAACACGGCGAACGGCTGCTTCCAGTCAACTTTATTTTTCACACTTCCACCACCAGAGCACAGCACACACACCGATTCCCGCACTTCCTGGTTCACAGGTCATGCTCAACCCGCCCCACATAGCTGGCCAAACACATGCCTGCAACAGAAGAACCAACTGCGGTTGTGGTTTCTCTCGTGTGTATAGAATAAAAAGATATCTGAATACAACACAATTAAATACATGTATTTGTACGCTTGTGTCTTCGTTGGAAAAGGTGTGTATGCTATGTCAGTTGGTTCTTCTGTTGCAGGCATGTGTTTGGCCAGCTATGTGGGGCGGGTTGAGCATGACCTGTGAACCAGGAAGTGCGGGAATCGGTGTGTGTGCTGCGCTCTGGTGGTGGAAGTGTGAAAAATAAAGTTGACTGGAAGCAGCCGTTCGCCGTGTTCTTTTTTGGTATTGAAATCCTTAAGCAAAGATTGATTTAAGCTGCTTTTGTATGATATAAGCAGACCAAATTGGCTGGCGGGAGATGAAAAGGGCATCGTAGTAACCGGATTATCATAATAACCGGGTATCGTACTAACGGAACTAATATATATTTATATATCATAAAAGACTAGAAATTTGCCGAGAAATGAAAATAGTATCGTAATAAGCAGTAATTCGTTATAACCGATATCGATATAACGAGACTTTACTGTATATATATATATATATATATATATATATATATATATATATATAATATTATATGATATATATGATATTAGTTATAACTGGATGCTTAGTAAGCGCTTTTGCATATTAAAATATTATTTTTGCTTTCTGTTTACAAAAGCACTACCAACAAGCAATATTTGAAAAATTGGTCTCATCGTGTAACTTTCATGTGACGTCGCCCCCATCTGGCCTGGCATGCACATGAATCAGAATCACAATTCCTTTATTGTCATTTGACATATAGATAATACTATAATGAAATGGCAGCAGCTCCATTTCCAGTGCAAGACAATATAACAAAATGCACAAGGTACCAGACCAGCATATAAGAATATATATCAAAGATAAATATCAAAGATAATGTATAAGAATAATATAATAATAACAAGGTACCAGAATCGTAGCGGTATAAACGTGTAAACGAATAAACTGGCGTAAATACTTGCTGTACTTACTAGTATACTGCACATGTTCAAAGTATTGCACAAGAGAAAATGTATTGGACAGGAAGATTGGTTGCCTTGGTTACAGAGTGTTGAGGGAGAGGATGGCTCTCGGAAAGAAACTGTTTGTGTCCTGATACAGCATGGTCAAGCCTTGTCACTTTCATTGTTTCATCAGAAAATATTTTAATATATTATATTATATATATATTATATTTACTTTTTTTTTTTTTTATTTTCAAGAAAATCATCTGGCATTTCTGAAATCCAACACTTTTGTAAGTGTATTTTTTGCCCCCTAATGGAAGTGAGCAGCATAGGGAGCTGATTGGATGCTCCGTAAGACTCTGTTCTTCCAGCGATGCCATGACCTCATCATGTTGGTGTCCCGTCTGGCCACCATTAGAACCTGAGAGTGCCTGCAAACGTCAGGAATCTTTGTAAACATGTTTACTTGACTCCAGACGCTTGTGGCCGCATGATAAGCGTTTGTCCTTAAACGTAATTAAAGGCATGCGGGTCCCGGAGCGTCTTGGCATCCCGGGGACCCCCACAGAGACGTTTGCAGCGCTGAGGGTGATGTGAAATCTCCAAGCAGGTTTGCCGCCATATGGTGAGCCGGGGTTAAGATAAGAGTTGAGGCGAGGTGATCTAATGCTGGGCCGTCGGGATGATTAGTATTCCAGGAAAAGTTGGAGTGACGCACGGGCTTATTGAATAATTTACATCATTCATCAGACCTGCTGTGAGAACTCCCTGACATCCACTGAAACTTTTTTTTTTTTTTTTTGCTTACATGCCCTAAAAGATAAAGTGCTGTCTCTTCAGAATAAAACCTCCAGCAATGATGCACTTTTGTAAAACATGAACTGACCGTACATCCGAAAGCTATACCTTCGTGTTACGACGCTTGGTGCTTACGAACGCTCTCACATAAATTATTAATGGTGTGACATGACGCAAAAATAGTTCACTTCATAAGAGTCAATAATACTTTTTGGACACTTTTGGAGACTGATTCAATAAAATTGACTTGACTTTTCCTTTCATTATGTCTCTATGACTCTTCTGAGGTCAAAGAAAAAGAAAGTGAAAACCAAAGTGAAATTAGACTTAGAGTTAAAATGCTCAGAAATCGGAGTCATCAGCATTTGCGGTTCCATGTGTCCATGGTTCTCGGCTGTATTATTTTGTATTATTATTATTATTCATTTTCTACAGCTTTGCCTCACGAGGCTGGAGCCTATCCCAGCTGTCTTCGGGCGAGAGGCGGGGTACACCCTGGACTGGTGGCCAGCCAATCACAGGGCACATATAGACAAACAACCATTCACACTCACATTCATACCTATGGACAATTTGGAGTGGCTAATTAACCTAGCATGTTTTTGGAATGTGGGAGGAAACCGGAGTACCCGGAGAAAACCCACGCATGCACGGGGAGAACATGCAAACTCCACACAGGGATGGTCGAGGGTGGAATTGAACCCTGGTCTCCCAGCTGTGAGGTCTGTGCGCTATCCACTCGATCGCCGTGCCGCCGTATAATTATTATTATGTCAAGACTTGTTTTTCTTTTGAGGGACTGTCTTTTTTTGTTCTTCTTTATTTCGAACATGAAAAACATCCAAAGCACAACAAACCAACCAACATCAATACAAATAAAAATACCTATGTATATATAAACGTACACATGTTCGAAAGACTTGGCTGACACTTCAGGTGGTGGTCCCCCTTTTCAAGAAGGGTGACCGACATAAAATACCGTATTTTCCGGATTATAAGTCGCACTTTTTTTCATAGGTTGGCTGTTCGTGCGACTTATACTCCAGAGCGACTTATAAATGAAAAAACTGTTTATGTTCCATAAACACAGGACACCTTTTGTGTTCATGTTTATTTTTTGTGTAGCTGAATAAGCATTGTGTTAGCATATCTTACACCTATTCAGCCTGTTCTCTATTCTTTTATTGTTACAACTTGCCTTCCAAGAGGACGTAATGTCTGTTTTGGTCAAGTAGTTTGGAAAATAAATTACCCGCAAAAAATGTGACTTATACTCCAGGGCGACTTATGTATGTTTTTTTTCTACCTAATTATGTACATTTGGCTTTGTGTGACTTATACTCCGGAGCGACTTTAAAATGTTTTTATCGACCTACTTATGCATTTTTAGCCTTGTGCGACTAGACCCGGGATGATGATAAATACCGTATTTTCTGCACTTTTTTTCATAGGTTGGCTGTTCCTGCGACTTATACTCCGGAGCGACTTATAAATGAAAAAAGTGTTTATTTTCCATAAACACCGGACACCTTTTGTGTTCATGTTTATTTTTTGTGTAGCTGAATAAGCATTGTGTTAGCATATCTTACACCAGGGGTGCTCACACTTTTTCAGCATGCGAGCTACTTTTAAAATGACCGAGTCAAAATGATCTACCCACTACAAAAATGCAAAACATCTATTTATTTTCAAATGTATTGAGGATTATTTGTACGTACAATGTATGTTGATGTACCTTACATAACCAAATGAGCCAATATTGCAAAACACACATAATTAACTATTAACATTTTTTGTAATTACCTGAGTTTACTTTGATGACTTGCACTGAATTGAACCAGCCAGGGATGCATAGTCCGGACAGTAGCTGCTGATAGCCAGCCTCAAGCACACTTCCAAATGTTCATGTACATTGTGAAAAAAAAGTCCACCTCCCATTCCGTATGGAAGTGATATGTTTTTGCCTTTTTACTTGGTCCAGCTCCTTCGCTCATTTTAGTGACCATAAACTTTAGCGAGGGCTTAAAATCTCGCAATTCGCCGACTAGCTTAGCACTTTGCATCGTTGTTTACGCATGAGCGGTGACCTAAAGGTCAAAATTCAGTTGTCATCTGACTGGTTGTCCTGTATGTCAATCAAGTAACGGGGATGGCTGATAGGCTGACATCGTAAGTTCTGCTGCACTTAGAGACGTTGTTTGATTTGATTGGTCGCCCGAAGGGCAACATTCAGTTGTCATCTGAATGGCTGCCCTGTATATCAATCAAGTGACGGCATTGATGCGAGGATGATATTTTTTTCATGTCACGCCGCGATCGACCAGCGATCGACCAGTACCACCTCCGCGATCAACCGGTAGATCGCGATCGACTTAATGAGCACCCCTGTCTTACACCTATTCAGCCTGTTCTCTATTCTTTTATTATTGTTAGAACTCGCCTTCCAAGAGGACGTAATGTCTGTTTTGGTCATAAAATAAATTACCCGCAAAAAATGTGATTTATGTAAGTTTTTTTCTACCTAATTATGCATTTTTGGCCTTATGCGACTTATACTCCGAGGCGACTTATAGTCCAGAAAATAAGGTACCTTAAATCCTGTTTATTTGCAGACTGAGCTTGAGTTTACTACATTTTCTCCCAAGATGATGTCCTCCAGACATATTTAGATTCCAATTTAAATGATATTCCATTTTGTCAAACGGTAACTCTTTCATGCCATCAATGATCCCCGCTGTTATGTTTCAGTATCAAGCGATCCTATCTATCGCGGTCGACTGCTGTTTTGCGCTGCCGCCCCTCTGAAGGAGCGTCGCTGGTGTGTGTTTATTGGTGCGTTTAGCAGGAGGCGCCGCGAGTAGTCATGCCAGCAAGATCAACATCATTAGCGCAGCGTGTGGCCCAACTGGCTTTCTTTGCTCAGCGTTTAATGATCTCGGGTGCTCCAACAGCTTGTCGGCTTGCGCGACGACAAACAAACATTTTTGCACTGCTTTCACTTAGCACTGCTTTATTTACTCTTCTCTCCTACGTGATGGCTGATGTGTCCCGGGAAGACGTTAATAGAGATGGGATTTTTGGCTCTTTGAGGGGAGCCGGATCTTGGTAAGACATTCCTTTCAAAGAGCCGTTCAAAAAACTTTTTTATTTTTATATTTTTATATTTTTCTTATTTTTATATTTATTAAGTTTTAAGAAGCCAGCCTGGCCGTAACCGGTTTTATCTTGGAAATAATCACTGGGAGGAATGAATTTAGATATCCCAACAATATGAGTTTGAATTATTCTGAAATACTGATTACAACTTTTTAAAGTCTGATCTGTATTGTAAATATTCTCATTGTAAATATTCTCATTGTAAATATTCCACAGGGTGGTGCTATAACGCTCTGCTTTGTGTGTGTGTGTGTGTGTGTGTGTGTGTGTGGAAACCATGACTTGAACAAGTATAAACATTAAAAAACAAAGCAGGCTACAATGAATTTGTGTGCAAAACAGCTTTTAGTGCAAAGAAAAAAAACATCCATACAAATAAACTGCAAGGGAGGAACGGTTCCCAGTTCTCATCGTTCATGTTCATGAACCGTTCAAAAGAACCGGTTCGTTCGTGAAAGTCACAACACGAGACGTTAACTTCTCATTTATTGACCGCCACAGTACCTGCAGTGACGGAGGCTTTAGCGTTGATTCCTGGAGTGACCTCGTACCGCAGTCACCCAGCATATGGGGGGGGGGGGGGATTTCTGAAGCATTTTTAAGCAGCAGGTTTTTCGTAAAGTGGATGACAGAGTTGAAGAGTGACAATAATCAATCAGGCCAATCATTGGTCATAGAAAAAAAACTATTAGAAAGCAGGAAGTGAACAAATGTAACAGTTACTGATTGCAAAAGTACCAGATTGAGGGGTAGGATTTAATAAGCTTTGCTTCTTCCTACTATGGTGTACAATGACCACACCAGAAGATGCCAAACCAGGATAGTTTTGGCCAGGCTGGAATTGACCAAAAAGTAGAGCTATGACCTCAGAAAGTCTGACAGAAAGTTTTCCAGACGGATAATAACAACAAGCCAGTGCAGCCATCTATCTCCACGTACAGAACAAGGCCTTGTAAAACATGTTTTCATTGGTAGCAAGTTATTAGGTGAGCGCAGTCGATACTAACAGTGTTGCTCACCCTCACATATTTATTTGAATTTCACGCCAGTGCGCAGTAATATGCTCCGTTCCTTTAAATCTAAGCAAAGCAATAAAAATGTGTTAATAGATGCTGCTGCTGCCTCAGAATGTCAACTTGATGAATGAGCCTCGGGATCCCGCGGTCGCCTCTCGCTGGGCACTCCCAGATCAATATGCGGTGAGCGCCCCCCTCTGGTGCAGTTGGCAGCTGATGGAGGCATCCTGGCATCCTTAGCCGCGACCACAGCCAGCTCCTAATAACTCTCAAAGTGTCTCGCGTGCATGTTTGAGCTAACGCCACGGCCGTCGATGACTGGGGGGCTCGGGTCGATCGCTCATAAACAATATTATTTAGTCCCGGGAGGCAAGAAGGACAACAACTTGGTTGCTGTTTACCAGCTCGTATTGGAAAGAGGACTTCTAATGGCTCAATGATGTTGAAGTCCGGCATTCAAAATAGACCACACAGAGACGGAACATTATAGACGCTAACTTAGAGAACTTAGAGAGAACTCAGACATACAACGAGCCCGGTCATTAGTGTCATGCAAATGTGCAATATTTCCATCACTGCCTCTGTTACTACCTCGGAAACATTTATTTTTATATTTATATTTATTTAACAACTCAATACACTCCAGGGCTCTACATTAAAAACCAAAATGACTTACCCATGGGGAATCCTTAAGGTGAGAACTACTTGCCCCAACTTGCACCATGTAAAATGAAAAGACTGCTATAATGATATCATCTCATTTTTGTGGCATCACATGAGAATCTCAAATAAAGATGAAATGATTATCATTTCTTGTGGTTGTTTTCCTCCATAGATCATGACGTTGCATGGAAATCTGGATTGGCAAGAGACTTCTAGGCACTTTGCCTTGATAAATAAAAGTATGGTTAGTAAGCAGTGATATTTATAAGTTGTGCACCACAATGAAACATTATTGAATAGACACATTTGTGTACTAGTAAAGTGTTTTTAATCCAGAAAAAAATGCTCAATGGTCAAACAATAATTTGTGAAGCAAAGGTGATAAAAATCCACAGAGAAATGGAAGCGCTAGATTTTGTAGCTTGTGCAAAATCAGCACTTGGTATTGGATCTAATGGGTGGTGTTTCATTGTGACCACTTCAAATTGTCACAGCAATGTGATTCACTCACCTGTGCCATCATTTGATTTGCTGCCGCTAATAAAATACTTGTTTAGGAGGCACTGCTTCATCACTTTTTGCTGTTTCCTTCACAAGTTGTTGAAGAATTAGACCATGTTGGCAGGGACGCCATGATGAACCATCGCTGATTGGTTGATCGCCAACAAGAACAGGTGTGGGTAAAACGTGGACCGTGGTCTAAATAAACGATTCTGATTGGTCCGTTTCAAGATTTGCAAGGATTGCTTTGCAAATTACCACCGGAATTACGCAGTCCGTGTTTTACCAACACCCAACAAGAACCGCTTTTAAAAAAAACTCTTGGCAGTATGGCATGCCAAAGTGCATTCCCGACGGGAATATCACTGATTGGATTTACTTGCCCCAATTTTGTTTTAACTTGCCCCGGGCCATCGGTACATCGTTATTGTCGAGCCCTGGACTCTATACAATACACTCATATGTGACTTTACTCATCTGTATACACCAGTCATTACTTGCACTAAGACCCATTCATCATTGCACTAAAATTAATATATCTGCAATATGTCTGCTCCTGTGCAATATTATGTGTATATTTTGGATATCTTGTATATATATCTCGTATATATCTTGTTAAACTGTCTTTTTTTACTCTACTTTTTGTATACTTTTTTAACTTGACTATTGCACTGAAAGGAGAAGCTCTCCAATCTCGTTGTACATCTTGTATAATGACAATAAGGCCATTCCATTCCATTCCATTCCATTCCATTCCAAGCGCCTTAAAGCAGTCTGGCGTGCTAATTTGGCTTAGCACACGTCTGTTTGTGTGAAACAATAACAAACATGTAAGCATGTGTCGCTTCTCTGCACACATAAATTGTGTCCATTCTCGATTTTCCCCCTCGATTCCGCTGATGTGGCTTTTTGTTGATAAGTCTGTTGTGAGTCAAACAAATCGATATTTCCTCTGCAGTGAAGGCCCCATTGAGACGACTCACCTGTAGTCGGGGTTTTTGCTCGGAGAAGACTTGTTCTTAATTGTGAAACGTTCTGTTGGCCGGTCCTCCAGAGGCGGGAGTGTTTGCCGCCTGCTCGCTCAGCACACCAGACGAAGTTAGCGACGGGGGATTTATAGATCAGCCGGTCGACACGCCAGAGAGCACGTCGTAGTGATAACATCGCTGTATCGAGTTTACGGCCCTCACAAGTGGCCAAAGTAATCGATGCTGCTTTGAAAAAAAGAGAGAGAATAGAAGTGGGGCGTCCTTGTCCTTGTCCCTGTTCTGGCAGCAGCACCGGGAGCCACCTTTTGCAGGACCCCCGCTAATTAAACTGCTGCAATTAAGAAGGAACCACAATGACATTGTAGTGGAAGAAGGCTGTCAAACATGCCATAACAAATATGGTAACTGATGTGCTAACACTAACATATGCTAGTGGAGTACTAGCAAGAACTACTATGCCTATGATGGCAAATTGTGAAATCATATTCAATCAGTAAATATTCTTTCATTAAATCAGTAAAATAGGCACTAATATGCCCTGCATGAACATTAAATATATTGTAAGTATGTAAAATAAGTAGTAATATTGTACTGTAGTGAATACTCATAGAACATAAAATACATGCAAATGTGTTATTGCACCAAATACTGAAAACGTGTTGTATGTTGTATATGTTAAATATGCACCAATTTGCTAGTGGCGTGAATACACAAATTATGAAGTAAAAAAAAAAGTAAAATATTCAGCAGTTTGATAGGGCGTAAACACATAAATAATTGTATAATATGTACCTTTTTGCCAGTCGAGAAAATACTCAAAATATAGAGTGAATATATAATATATCATTATAATATATTATATATATATATATATATATATATATATATATATAATATTATTATAATAATAATACATTTTATTTGTATAGTGCTTATAGAGTACTCAAATACGCTTTACAGTAGAGAAAAAGAAATAAAAATAGAGTTGAGTAAAAACAAGAGTAAAAGATGCATTAAAATGCATTAAAATACAATATCCAAACATTCATTCCGAGCTAAAACAAGGCTAAATGTAATAATATATAATATTATTATTATATAATGATATATATTATTATATAATATAATAATATATAATATAATAATGTATAATATAGCATAATAATATATAATATTATAATATATAATATTATATCAGTAGAATACATTTGTGAATTTGCAGAAATTGTCTACTAGATCCAAAGTTCTCGTGAAGTAAATACAGAATATTCTAAATAATGAAACTGTAACTAAAATTGTGCTGCAATGTGCTTGTGTGTATTTCTATTGGTGTAAATGCAAGCCAAGGCAGCCATTAATATCCCTGCCGTGTGGAAACGACGACTCAATTTTTCACAAATGTCCTAATATTGCAGTGAAGATGAATGCATATTTGTTCTACGGGTGTAATTCCAGCCATGTCATTCCAACATCTCCCAGTGTGAAGGAAAATGCGAAGCATTCCTGCATCCTGATCCTCCTCACAATCCTGTCAAGTCTTCCTTGGCCTTAAAGCCACCTCTGCACAACATTTCATCCAAATCCCCCCAGAACATTTGGAGATATCTTGTTGACAGACAAACAAACATGGAGGAGGCAATAAAACACGGCTTTGCGGCGTCTTTGGCCCTTTTCTCCGCTCGTGTTCCCTGCAGACATCACTTTGAGGTGTTTTGAAAGTCTCCGGCATAATTGGGGGAGAGATAACTTGCATCTAGAACATCCTGTTCTACTTTGCCTGGCATAAAAAGCACCAGAGCTTCATTGCAAAAATGCTCTCTCTTCTGCAAATTACACAAGCAGTTTTGTTTTTTAAAAAAAGAGAAAGCAGTCCCGGGCGGACGACAAGTACACACGGCCGTCGATGCTGAGCACAAGCGCAGGCCGACTCTGGCTGGAAAGCATCAAGACACAAATTCCCTGACCTGCTCAATATTTCAGCAGCTGATTCAGATTTAGTCCGCCGGCTCACAGAACAGCACAACACAAGCGCTCGCCATCAAAGAGGAAGCAGATCAGTTGCACGAGGTGGAGCTTCTTGGCTTTGGACACTCGCTCCATGGCTACACATCCCTCAATATGGATTTGGGCACACCGATGGGACTCATTTAAATGTCCTAATGCAGAAACATGTTCAACATTCATATTCCATTCTTTTTCTATACCGCTTCACCTCACTAGCGTGGGTGCAGGGTATGCTGGAGCCTACCCCTGCTGACTTTGGTAATAAGGTGTAGTAGTACACCCTATTACACCATATTATTTTGTTCATATACAAGTCAAGCAAAGTAAACAACCTGGAATGTGTTGCCTTCACACTCCAAACTAGAGGTGGGAAATTCCAGTCCTTCTCCTACTGAGATAACCACATAAACAATGAGGATTGGCTAAGATTTAGTAAAACTGCGGCTTCAGCCAATCAGCAAATTTGGGTGGGCGGGTGTTTATTTTGCCCCTCCACCGCCTGGAGAGGGGTATGCATTGAAATCCTGTGGTATAGAATAAAGAAGACAATCTACAATGACTTGACATACGTATATTCACCCTCAGGATTTAATCTTCTTCTGTCGTTTTTTTCACCTACTCTATACCACCATCGCTGCTAGCACCCCCTAGTGGACCTTGCGATATTACACCCAAACACCAACAATGGAGATTTGGATTATTTTAGACACAAACACATTTTCTAACCATGTTAACTTATAGAATCGTTTTATGTACCTTACATTTAGAGCACATGAGCAATGAGGATTGGCTAAGATTTAGTAAGATTGCGTTTTCAGCCAATCAAAGAACTTGGGTGGGCGGGTGTTTGAAGTACATAAGCAATGAGGATTGGCTAAGATTTAGTAAGATTGCGTTTCCAGCCAATCAGAGAACTTGGGTGGGCGGGTGTTTAGAGCACACAAGCAATGAGAATTGGCTAAGGTTTAGTAAGATTGCGTTTCCAGCCAATCAGAGAACTTGGGTGGGCGGGTGTTTAGAGCACACAAGCAATGAGAATTGGCTAAGGTTTAGTAAGATTGCGTTTTCAGTCAATCAGAGAACTAGAGTGGGCGGGTGTTTAGAGCACGTCCAAAGTGCGAACAGCATAGCGAGAGATGGCGAGTGAGGAGCACGCTAGTGAGAAGACAGCGTTTGCCAAATGTAAGTACAGACACTACTTTAACCTCCTTGATGTCAAAGGTAAAATGTACATTATGTCCCCGAAAAAACACTTAGTCCACGTCTTGTGTGAGCAACTCAAACCCACAGAAACACCTGTCCACTGCAATAAATACAAACCTCTGTAATGGTACCCGTGTTCAAGTGGGCAGTGTGAGTCTTGATCCAGTACCCCTTGTCAGTGAAATGCGAGTCTTTGTCATGTGCCTTTAAGTCATTGAAAGTCGGGTATCCAAAGTTTGAGTCTTGGTTCAGCACCCGTGAGTCAGTGACTCCTTTGTCCTGGTTCCAATGGAGATAAAAGTAGCAGGAGTCAGCAAGTGAAGGAGTAAACAAAGATAAGTAACCGTGAGTGGCGCTTCGGTGAGAAGCTTTTTTGAAAATACAGTTTTGAATATCCATTTTTGAACGACTGGTTCATGACTGGCACATCCGGATACTCCAAATGGTTTTCTGTGATATTTTTGCAGGCGGCGGCATGGTGTTTTCTATGCTATTATGGATTGCAGATAAACTACCATGAAGCATCTGTGCCCTTCTGACCCGTTCCTTGCAGTAAATTGAAAAGATTTGTCACCTGGGCAGACCTGCAGTAACATTCAGACTGGCCTCTCTCCAGAACACAGTTGTTGGACAGCAGCGTATGTGCTCAAGGTGAAAGTTTCCCGAGTATAGAAGGACTTGAATTCCGATCACAGTTTGCTCAAGTTGAATTTGCAACACTTGAAAAAGCAAAAGAACAATTTCCGTGCCACTGAAAGCACCATTTATCCAGAACTTGCTGCATTGCCTCCTTAAAGTGGTCTTAAACAGAAGACAAATAGTATTTTGAGACCTCATCCTTTAGTTTTACCTTTCCTCTGCATCCGTATCAACTGGAATATATACGTATATATATATATACAGTATACTATATGCCAGATGATACTGCTACGAATTACCATACTTGTAGGATTGTAAGATTTCCCATATTGAGACGTACCCGACGAACATCAGTGTCAGTGTTGTTTGTTTGATTAGCAGGTGTCAATCACTGGCATCAGCAAATCAATATCACGTTTGAATGTGCGTGAAGAGGGAGGGGCACCCCGGAATGTAAATGTGATTTTAAACACATACAATCAGCGTTCGAGTGGTTAGCGCGCAGACCTCACAGCTAGGATTACCTGAGTTCAATACCACCCTCTTCAAATCCCACCCTTTTCTCCGGGTACTCCGGTTTCCTCCCACATTCCAAAAACATGCTAGGTTAATTGGCCGCTCCAAATTGTCCATAGGTATGAATGTGAGTGTGAATGGTTGTTTGTCTATATGTGCCCTGTGATTGGCTGGCCACCAGTCCAGGGTGGACCCCGCCTCTCGCCCGAAGACTCTAGCATCTCCACGACCCTCGTGAGGATAAGCGGTAGAAAATGAATGAATGACCAATCAGCGAGCGGTTTTCATTTTAATTGGCACCTGAGTTAAGATCATATTTTTAGTAAATGTCAGTGTGAGCAAAACATTCAGTCACTAATTACCACCAAACGGGTGTCAAGGTACTTGCAGACCTGCAAAGTTTCTTTCTCCAAACTTTCCATCCTCAATAACAGAGTATTTACTGGCGGCTGGCGAGCAGACAGATTTTAGCCCCCGGCTTGTTTGTTTCTCGACTGCTCATCTCCAAATGGACGCCGTGTTTGAACAGCATTCAAACAACTTTATGCTGGCTTGTGAGCTGTGACAATATTTTATGCACGAATGAGCTTGTACCGCAGCGTATGAGACCGCAACACCCAGGTATGCTTTTCTTTCTTTGATTTGACTCGACTGGCTAAAAATGTCTTTCTGTATGATAGTACCGTACGTCATATGCGACACGTCGTCGTCCAGGGAGACCAAGCTACAGCATCCAGGACGAGCTGCATTCTCCAGGAAGATATATGTTAAATAGACAAATATGCACTAATATCACTCTTTTGCATTTTTTAAATGAATGAATGACTACTGTTCCAAGGCTGACTATGGACTATTACTATTGAAATACAAGTTTTATGTATTATTCTGGTCACCAGGGGTCAGTAGTGGGATTACATTACCTTCACACTGCATGTTGTCAGCCATGGCATTTTTGACATAGTTATCCTCACATTCCGTGTGGAAGTGGTAATTTTTTCAAGTATGACTTTATCCTTCTTTCCCACTCTGTTGGAAACCCTATCTTACGTTTAAGTCAGCATTTGTCCACTCGACTTTGTTACGACTGCTTCCAAGTTGAGACCCAGAATAGCTTCCCATTTTTGCATTGCTTTCCGACATTTTGTGTACAATTTTGTTGGTTCCGGGTAGCTGGTCTCAGACCAGCTTTGAGGTGGAGATGCTGGATGTTGAGGTCCTGGCTGGATGTTGTTACATATCGTTTACAACTTTGCCTTTACAAGCAAAAATGGAAAGTCGAATCGCTTGCGAGGCCACTCGCAGGGCGCCATTGCTGCTGAGGGTGGACACAGTAAGAGTTTTAACAAAACTTTACCTTCTTAAAAGGTCCTTTGGGTAGCAGAAGGGGAGTTATGGAACAAAAACGGCCAGTAGTAGATGCCAAAAATGTCACTGGCCCTGAGCTGGAGGATTCGATTGGCGGTCTGTCAAGACACGGGGCGATCCTTGGCCCCAATGAAGGTTGTTACTGGTGCCAAGTGCATCCAATTACCGTCAGACGGCATTTGAGAGAGAAGGGTTTTAAGAACAAAAAATGCATTCAAAGGCTTCAACTCCTTCAGTGGCACAAAACTACTGGGGTCCTGATGGCTTCCAACTGGCACCCGAGATGTTTTGGGGCTCATGATCTGGGCTGCTTTTTCCTTCAGTGGAACAATGAAGCTTCAGATTGTGTAGGGGCGTCAAACGGCAGCTGGCCATGTGTAGATGTTGCAGGGGGCGTCCCTCCTGGCTGGAGGCCCTCGTCTGTGTGGTAAAGAAAAATACACAAAGGAAAACGTGAAGTAACCGCACAAATATGATTTATATTATTTCAGTGTTACAGTCATGTGCACAAGATGGTGAAAATAGCCCCCACTGTGATGTCCGTCAAAGGTGAGCATCCATTAAGGCGGAATTGTCCTATTGGATGTCATTAGATGGTGCAGGTGAGTGTGTGTTTATATGTAAGTGTTATTTCCTGTTGCTGTAGGAGAGAGAAGGAGGGAAAAAAATCAATTTCAATATAAAGTGCACTTTTGAGTCTTTAGCATTTAATTAATGGCACTTCACTACAACTTTTAGCCTCCTTCCTTCTGGAGGCACAACATTGATTCAGAAGGATTTTTTATGATTCTCGGCAGCGCCCACACACTCCTATCGACTGGTTTCCTGATGTCGAAAGATAGTTTAGGAACGCCACTGTATATTATTGAATTCAGTAGTTTTGGACTAAACAGATGCTCTTTATAGAAAGGGTCGTTAGCTTGTTGTTGACGGTTTGAATGATATTTGCTGCCATTGTTCATTCTGTGGAGATACTTTTTCAAAGCAGGACATGCTTTCACGGCTGGTTAGGTTCCACAGTAGAGGCGGTTCTCTGGGTACGTCGTTCTGACTTCATGGTTGCGAACGCACCCCCATAGATTAATGACTTAAAACAAATCGACACTGGATGCTGCAAAGATACCGGCTGCGCGGCGGTCGATTTCCCATATTGAGACGTACCCGAACATTAGTCAGTGTTGTTTGTTTATTGGATTAGCAGGTGTCAATCACTGGCATCAGCAAATCAATGTCACGTTTGAATTTGAAACCCGGAATGTAAATGTGATTTCAAACACATACAATCAGCTGCACGGCGGTCAAGTGGTTAGCGCACAGACCTCATAGCTAGGAGTTCAATCCCACCCTCGGCCATCTCTGTGTGGAGTTTGCATGTTCTCCCCGTGCATGCGTGGGTTTTCTCCGGGTACTCCGGTTTCCTCCCACATTCCAAAAACATGCTATGTTAATTGGCCCCTCAAAATTGTCCATAGGTATGAATGTGAGTGTGAATGGTTGTCTATATGTGCCCTGTGATTGGCTGGCCACCAGTCCTCTCGCCCGAAGACAGCTGGGATAGGCTCCAGCACCCCTGTGACCCTCGTGAGGATAAGCGGTAGAAAATGAATGAATGAAATGAATGCTGCAAAGATGCATCTGGACGCTGCGGCGTGACATTACGACATGACGCCACAAGGTAAGGCGTCCCGTGTGGCGTGGATGAATACCGTGCGGCGTACGTCTTATTCTCAGTGCAAACATTGCCTGTTAATTAACTTAGACAGCGTAAGACAGGCCATGGAAATGAAAAGAAACACCCCAACCAATATTGTCCACACTCAACTCTGTCATCTATCATCAATTCATCCGTGTACTTATACGTTTTTTTTTTCAACCTAAACCTTTATTTTTCTGCAACAGTATCCCAAATGCCACTTGAAGTGTTTTCAGTGCAGATAACAAATGACAGGTTTTGAACTCGCAGACGGCAGTGCTCAGTATGCACGGACACGGATAAAGCTTCTCTTTGTGTTCCAAGCTCGGAAAGCCGCAGACGGCTCCTGGGACACCGAGAGGGCCGGTCCAGTCGTTTGTGTCAAACTCCATGTTGTCTCTGGGGGGGGCTGCTGCGGTTTTGTCTTTGTGTGTGGTCGACACCTCGAGCTCGGCCCGGGCTGAAGTGGGCTCAGCTTGCCCCCGCCGCCATGTCCCTCTCGCTCATTAAAAAGACGCCTCCAGCTAGGAAGCCATGACCTGAGAGTGAAAAGGTATTAATTCCCCTCCTCTTGCCGGACTGCAGCAGCAGAACCCGGACATAAACACCTCCAACAATGACAAGTGTTCATATCTGATCTGAAGTCCTCTCTGCATGACAGGCCATCTTATTTTACTGCATACAGATATGAGGCTGCGGATATTAAAATACAGTATATATATTTTTACCATGTGGAAATACTTTTTAGAGCTTATTACAGCTTTTTTTATTTCATATTTAAGTGCAGCTGCACAGCCGTCGAGTGGTTAGCGCGCAGACCTCACAGCTAGGAGACCAGGGTTCAATTCCACCCTCGGCCATCTCTGTGTGGAGTTTGCATGTTCTCCCCGTGCATGCGTGGGTTTTCTCCGGGTACTCCGGTTTCCTCCCACATTCCAAAAACATGCTAGGTTAATTGGCCACTCCAAATTGTCCATAGGTATGAATGTGAGTGTGAATGGTTGTTTGTCTATATGTGCAAGCTAAGACAAGCTATCCCAGCTAAGACAACTGGGATAGGCTCCCGCGACCCTCGTGAAAAAGCGGTAGAAAATGAATGAATGAATTTAAGTGTGCACCAAATAATTCAATAATTCATGTAGGCCATTTCAGTCCGCATGCTTCGGAGCCCGTTTGGTGAAAGGACTTTCTTCAGGCTAGCATGTTGGCCAGACACGGTTTTATTTAGCTTTTTACCCGCGGTGTATCCACCTATGGATGTAGCCTTGGCCGTGCCGAGTGATGTTTAGCAGACCATGTGACATGACTGTCAATACACGTCATCGTCAGCATATTGTCCACATGCGTTCTCCCCACGTCGATAAAGCCTCCACACTGAACAGCGCTTGGCTAACCCGCCAGCCAGCGTGGTAATAAAGCTCGGGTCACGGAGGATCGCCTCCCGATGAACCCCCACGGAGTTCCGCCGACATCAAAGCCCCCCGTCTGTTTTTATCTCCAGCAACAACGCCGTTAATTAGCATGCGCTGGTAATGGGTAATTAATGTAATGTCGATTCCTCGGCCGTGGAGAAATGATAACTTGGTAATAATGCTGCTCTCTTTTTACGCCGTGCCAAGGTTAGCTTCAAACTTTTAGCCCCTTTTAATTGCTCACTGGTCGGCAACCCCCCCAGGTTAAAACGTCCACAGTAGAGATGCTTGTCTGAATACCAAATGGATGGAAAGCCGACCCTGAGTTATCATCATGTGTCGTCTGGATTATATCATCTGATCACTACATTTCTACTGGAGTTACTAGCAAGAATACCATTTGGGTTCATATTTTATGGATGCCATATTTTAGATTGACATTAGGTGGAGACGGCTATTTTATACATCTGTCATGAAAATATGAAGTTAAAGTTGAATGCTTTGTCTTCATTGAAGACCAAAGATGCTCTTTTGACCATCCATTCATTCAGATCCATTCAAGAGCATTCTTGCTTTTTATCGGATTGACAAAAAGTGTGCAATCCTTATTTCAATTTAAGGGTTAGGAATTAGGCTTAGGGGTTAGGGTTGGAGGGGTTTGGGATAGGCGTTTGGGTTGGGGGTTGGGGTTTGGGGTTGGGGTTAGAAAATTTCTGTTAGCACCGGTGGAGAGAAGAAATGAACTGCTCAACGGCAGATCTGTCTTATGGGTATTTATTCTGCAGAAGGGAAGACCGTTGAAACAGACAGTCGAGCGTCTGCCCCAAGTGTCCCCCCGAAGGACAGGACAGAAGCATCGTTATACAAATATTATCAGGACTTTACCAGGTGCAAGGACATATCCCGGGTTAATCAGAAGCACCATTGGAGAAACTTGTTTTGGAGGCAGAGGGTCTCAAGGCATAAGCAAATAGTCACAGCACAGCATACATTAGCAGAAATACCCTATTTGTTCAAATCAACTGACCTAAGGCTAAAATATAAGAGTCCCATCACAGGGGTTAGAGTTAGGGGTTAGAGTTAGGGTTAGGTATGGGGTGACGGAGGGTTTGATAGCTGCTATCATAACTCAAGAACGGTATGTTCTAGGTGCACACATTTGGGCATTCTCGTTGTATTATTGATCTGAAAATCTTTAACACTAATTATTGGATCACAAACTCTGTTTGGTAAGGCCATTGACCAATCACGAGAAAGGGTATTTAAGGTGGCCAATTGCAAGTTGCATCTTCTCTGAAGAGTAGCGCCATTGTAGCCTCCAAACAACTGTCACATGACCTGAAAGCAAAGATTGTTCAACATCATAGTCTAGGGGAAGGATACAAAAGCTACAGGTACAGTTCTAGTTAAGGCCCGGAGTGAAGAATCTGAGATAAGCAGAGGCCAAGGATGGTAGTCAGACTAGGGAAAATTTTTTCCGTTTATTTTTCTTTTTCACATTATTCTCGGGATCTCAGATTTTTTTTCCCGATGTTTGTTTTTGTATTCAGTCGTAGTTATGCTGGCAAGCTGCTTTAAGCAATAGCATAACATTATTATGAATCCATAAAGACACTATCCATGAATTTTAAGGTCTAACCTGCTTAGTTTTCATTAAAGGCTGAGCAGTTTGTCACAAATGATTTGCATTTTGACTTGACATGATTGAATATTACATCAATCTGTGAAAAGATGAATTCCCCCGTTTTCCCCTGCTCATATTTTAGCTTATCCAGTCTTCAAAACGCTTTGTATTTGTTGCTCTGCCCACCTGAGATTATCTCAAACAATCCGATTATTTCCACCTTCAGGAAAAAAAAAAGTTCCCCAATGTTTGTTTGTCAGACCGAGCTCACTGCTGAGACATAAATAGGCGCTGACACAGGGATGCTGACAGGAGAGAGAAGGCTGGGGAAAAAAGCGCATTTACACTCAAAGAACTCCATTCAAATGGGTGCAAACACAATTGTGCATCCAAATGTGCCCAGATTTTCTCCGTGGGAGGTGAAATAAAGAGGTTATACATGCTGGGAAAGGCTGGTAAATAAATACAATAAAAAGAGCGGTTTAGCCCCAACTTGTCATGTTTTGGAATGATATGTTTTTACTTAACATCTCCAATACAACACTTTAGTTCATTTGTCCCCGTTGAAGTCAGCACAGGAGGCTAAACGCCCGATAACCAAATGGCTGTTTGAGCTGTTCCATGTGCAATTTTATGACAAAAAAACAAAAACAAATCAGTGACATGCAGTGAGGTTCCTGGCTGGTGAGGCACTGCTTCCTTTTTAAAAAGAATACAAGTTGCTCATTAAGAGGACAGCAACAAAAGACAATGGTTTTTAATTGTTTTCAAATACGTACTTTTTTTAGTCCCATCTATTCATTTATTATTATTATGGTTATTTATTATTACAATAAAAATATTTCCGGAAGAAAAGTAGTGACATTTATCTTGGTGTAGGTCACTAATAAAGAAAAAGTAAGTTCCTCAGAAGTGCAGATAGGCTGTAGTTTCCAAGATGGAGTATTAGCTCAAAACAGGAAATGTATGCAAAATAAGAAAAATCAGTTATCAAAAGGTACAGTGTGTCCACAAGCAACCAGTTCTATCTGGAAGCCTGTCTGCACGTTCCAATACATCCATTTTCATACGTCTAGGTCGGCAACCCACGGCTCAGGAGCGCCGCCCTAGTGGCTCCTTGGAGCTTTTTGAAAAACGTTTGAAAATGGGAAAAAAATGGGGCGGGAAATACATTTTTTTAAATATGGTTTCTGTAGGAGGACAAACATGACACAAACATTCTTAAAGGTTTCCAATGCTGTAAAAGTGTGTAGAGTAGATACTGAATTTCAACATTTCTTTCAACGAAGATTTGCGTCATAGCCTGCGACACACGTTTCTATCAGCAGGGCGGGATGCCAGGCAGGTGCCTGTTGTAAACAAACAGGCGGCTGTGTGATAGACCATGGATCCCAAAGGGAAAAAGAGAAAAATAACTGAGGATATCAGAGGATTAAACGTTCTTGGACCCAATCATTTGCAGTCATTGCATTCATCTTACATACCCGATGTTGAGAAGCTGACCAGTCATGTCCGGAAACAGAAGTCACATTAAACGGGTAAGAACACAATCCTGTCATAGGCACATATTTAGTAACAAAGTGGATGTTTTTATAAAGTGATTTCTGATTTTCGTCAATATATATTTGGAATGACAATTCGCGCTATTATTGTGTTTTGTTGCTCGGTCCAAGTGTTACAGGCATTTGCCTTGGACAGCTATGTAGGGTGGACTTGCCTGAACTTTGAACCAGGAAGTTTGACCGGTGTGAAATGCCTCGGGGCTGGAATGTTTAAATAAAGTTGGTTGGAAGCAACAAGACAGGGCGCCCTTACCACGGTTCGAGCTGAATAACACTGACAAGTTAACACCAGGATTGCTACGTTGGTTGCGTGCCAAAATTTGATTTGATTTTATATACTTTACCTTTTCAAAAGGCTGCTGTTTTATTATGTTTTTATTTTTTTTATAAATACAGGCTGCGTTTTGTTGCACTCTGTTACCCAGATAAGGGGCAGGGAGTTATGCACGATCCATTTTGTTGTTGTTTTTTCGAATCCCCAAAATAAAAATTACATAAAAAATCGGATTTCTTTATTGCATTTTTTACATTTCATCAAAGCAATGAAACATAATTTATTAATATTGTAATGAAGTTAAACTTTAGGCGGCATGTACAACAGAGTAGTCACGTGGTGCGTCATTCCCTACAGTATGTGCTGCAGGGAAAATAAACATTTATTTATGAAGGCTCATTATGTATTTGTAGCCAACTTAGTCATTTTGATAGTAGGCTAATATAGATACATTGAGCATGTGTTGCCTTTATTATAAGGCTTATATAAGGCTTTGAATTTTTTGCGGCTCCAGACACATTTGTTTTTGTTTTTTATTGGTCCAATATGGCTCTTTCAGCATTTTGGGTTGCCAACCCCTCAATGTTGTGCAGAGATTTCTCTACGAAGTGGAACAAAATGCATGCATGTGGAGACATTTCATCAGCGGAGGAAGAAATGGACTTTTGCATCAGACTACAAGGCTGATAATTATAAGCAGTTGGTGGCAAACCTCCTAAAGTCCTACAAAGCCCTCGACTGCAATAAGTCACTGAAGATACACTTTTTGCATTCCCATCTCGTTTTTTTCCCCATTGAAGTGTAGAGGAGTAAGTGATGATCACAGGGAATGATGGAGGGAAGGATTTTGATGCATATATTATTCATTAAAATATAAGCATTTTTTCATTTCTCTTGGGTTAAATTTACTACAAAATCAGATCTTTGTTATGGTGCAATTTAATCTGAAGCACTCAGAGTTGCTAATTGGAGTCGGCAACCTCCGTCCTTTGCTGCTTTTATTGCCTGCAAATCAAACTTTGGTGCGATAATCACATCATTTCCTCCCATGATAACACCGAGGCTAACGAGGGACTTGACCCAATGAATCAACTAACATAGCGAAGTTTGCTTGATTGCAAAATGATAAAATAGTGTTTCATTTTCACTGCCAAGTCTTAGAAAGCCACAACAAGGAAAAAAAAAGTCCAACACTTGTGTGTGTTTGAAATAGACCAGCTTGGCATGGAAGAAGTCTTCGAGGAACCGGTCTTGGTTCCAGTCCAAAGACGTCTTCAGGGTCTCAACAGTCTTCTTCCATTAGTTTTCGTCTGCCTGCTCGCTGCAACGCCTCCAACTCCACCGGGGAGGCCATCCGTGCAGAGGCGAGAGGAGAAGGGGCATCATGGGTAGCCATGGAAACCAGGAGGCAACGGAGCAGCAGAACTCCCAGCCGAGCCGCTGAATCATTTCAGTTAAAAAGTGTGCAGGGACGAGGCTTTAATCAGGAAATGCAATTAAGAGCATTAAATACGACGTCCCTTGGTGGTGGCGCTGTCAGATTTACAAAACAATCTTTGAGCTTCTCATTTCTTTGGCACTTTGTGATGATGTCTGATCCTGCCAGGGACAACAATAAGGAAAAAACAGCAACAATAAGACTTTTATGATCATTTTTCATCCTGATCTAGTAAAGGCTTGTGCGTATAAAGTACGTGCAAACCTCATGCATGTACAATGGAACAAGATAGCAAGGTAGCTGTGTGGCTTCTGAAGCACTTCTTCTTCTACTTCTTCTGAAGCATCTTCTCCAGTCAACTTTGCTACCACACCAGTTCACGTACATCAAGGGTCTCAAGCTCAATTTACCTGGGGGCCACCGGAGCTAGGTTCTGGGTGAAGCCGGGCCGCATCAGGTTTTCAAAAAAAAAACAAAACGCATTTATTAAAAACTGGAAAAAAAATCAATAAAAAACTATCTTCAATGCTTTTGCTTCTGCTATACCCTACACTTTTTCAGTACTTTGGTTCCGGTTTTCCACACCAAAATATCTGATAAAACATTCCACTGTTCTCAAATATCTTCATTTTTATTTTTCGATACACAAAATAAGATTAATAAAATAAATAAACAAATTAAGAATAAAGACAATAAATCAATCAATCAGTAATAAATAAGTAAAATAACAATAAAACAGCAAATAAGAAAAACGTAAGAAACCACATACAGTTGGTAGAGAAATGATTATTTTCAGATTGAAATGTACAGTATTAACAGTTATTTAACCTTTAACATGAACATGAATGAAACTTAATAATTGTACCCAATTAGCAAGTTAGCATGGTACTCAGTTCCATCTGGGAGCAGCGTGGTAACTTTAACAACATGTTTGATGAGATGCTTTATCTTGACGTGTATTTATTCCAAATCATTTCCTGCATTTATTTGTACCCAGCGTCATAAGCCTTTAGCTTCATTGCTAATCCAAAGCAAAACAGGGCGGGGTAACAGGGTAGGGTAACAGTATGGGCGGGGCAAAGTCATTAATTGTGTCGTTAATTGTGTCCGGTGTGCACACAGCTTTAAGCTATCATTTCAACATTAAACTTTGGTATCAAGGTGGGGGCCTCAAACTAGCGTCTAAACCAGGTAAACGGCAGACAAACAGTATAGGTTATGTGGACGTGGCAGAAACGCTTTCTCCGACTGCAGCCTGGCGAGAGCAACATACTCATGCTCGCTGCTTTCCAGGGGGGTGGGGGGCCACCCCAACAGCACTCCCGTAGCACTCGCCTGATGACCAAACTAAAGGCTACACCGTGACTCCGATTACATGTCTTCTATCCATCTTATGTGATGCATAGAAACATGGATTTATGCTGCTATGCTTTTACTTTCTTTGTGAGTTCTTAGCATGTAGCTGAATCTCATGCATGAATTACTGTACTTAGCATTGGAACTGAACGAGAATAAGGGTGGTGCATACGCTAGCGGTGAGGTTCAAGGTTAGAAACTTGGGTTCTTAGGAGCAAGAATATCCTCTATGTTTTTAAAAGCTGTCTTATTACCATCCATAACATTCCTCACTTCCTCCTTTTATCATCCATCCTTCATTCTAATAAGAGGAAATTGGGGCAAAAATGTGTATTTACCTCATTGGCAGGCAAAACGGTGGAACAAATTTGAATGAATTTCTCTTAATTGCTTCTCTCTCTTTGAACCTCAGGTGTGCTGAGGCTATAGTTTTCGGGAAAGTCGCTAATCGCCGGCTATCAGGCGTGCTTCATCATTATCGCGTATTACCGCCGAGTGCTTTCTCTGCTGGATTACTCGCCATTTAACAAGATTTGCACCACCGTTCGAGAAACTTTATTTTGCCTCCATCCTCTTCGCTCCACCTGTCACGCCCACATGGACCTCCCACGGCGCTGCCACCACCTGCCTCGCCATGTGGGGGGGAATGACTGTGGAGAAAAAGCTCCACGAGGTTAGATGCCATCGCACATTTCCAATGTAAATCAGCTTGCAGAGTGAGCAAGACACATCATTTCATTCCGGGAATTTCTCCAGCGAGACGTTTTTGCATCGGGAACGAGTGACACGGTGTCACCTTGCATATGCTCCACATGGAATAATCAGATTTTAAGGTCGGAGCGAGTAAATGACTTGTGGGGGGATTGTTTTGGCAGAGGAGGCACTGCCTCTCAGCGCGTCAACAACAACAACGGCGAACTCTTCACTTGACTGACAGGCGCTTTTTGCAAAGGCATCCGGCAACATTGCACGGCCGTGGAAACAGGCTGCTAGCATCACTTCTGTCAGGACTTTATTGACAACAATGCTGCATTCGCTGCCCACTCCGTTGCCTGTCAAGTGGGTACACAAGGCTGGACTCTTTGTGCTCTGTCATTGGGGACATTTGACTAGTTTCTCTTTTCCGTGTTTCATTACGTTAAGTCTCATCATTGTTAAACTTTTGGGCATTATTTTTTGAAGCAAAACTATTAAGTATTAACTATTAACTATCTAATTAACTATTAATTAACTAGTAAACTATTAAGGCACGTAATCATGACTGGACTTATTACCATATTATGTATTATTGCACTGATAATTTGAAGCGATCTCTTCCGTATTTCTTTTTTGTTAATCTATTTCGTCTCCGCTATTTTGCCTGGTTTGTTTTATTTCTAAGCCACACAGTCAGGAGATGGGAAGACCTGGGTTCGATTCTTCGCTTGGACATATCCTGTGGAGTTTGCATGTCCTCCACATGCATGCGTGGATTTTCTCCGGGTACTCCAGCTTCCAGGAATGGTTGTTTGTCTATATGTGCCCTGTGATTGGCTGGCCACCAGTCCAGTTTGGACTAAAGACTCCAGCATACCCGCAACCCTGGTGAGGATAGGCATAGAAAAGAGGTGCATTCACATTATTGCAAAGCCGCTGGAAGTGTGAATAAATCAAGTATGGTGTTCACAAAGCTAGGTTCATCTGGAGCATTGAGTTGCTGGGGGAATGTGTGTGAACTTTGTTTGTTGTTTGTTGTTTGTTTTTAAACCTTACCTAACAACAGAACGTAAAGTGGGGGGTTGGTTCCATTTTGTTCAGCAGTCGATGCATTCACGATGTTTCCTGGATTCGTGTGTGTCAAATCTGAATCCAAAATGTACTGCCTAATTAATCTGTGACGGTCCAAGTTCATCTCTGGCGGGCCGCCACAAATAAATATACAAATAAAAGTACGGGAAACACTGCAAGGTAAAGATTAGGTTGGCCTATCCCAAATGCCGCACAAGTGATGTCCTATCATTGCCCTGAATTTCTTATGTGACGTACATTGTCTGACTCAAGGATCCAAAACTAGATGGCGTCTTCCAGGTCACGTAGGACTTTATTTTGTATATTAGTTGACACCGGCGGAGATGTAATGAAGAGGATATAAATGATGGAAAGACATCAAAAAGGTTGCCTGAGCGTTGCTGCAAGGAGATAGAGTGTGTTTATAGCGTATATTACGCTTATTTTATGAGGTTTTTCACGCTAAGCTTTCTGTCGCCTTTTGATATACATCGCTTGATTTCGCTCCCTTTTTGCTCACGTCATAGCTGCTGTTTTGATACGTTGGTGCAGTCGCGCTCGGGGCTAGAGTCCACTTTCAGACCAGGATCACCGCACAGGTTGGAAAAGTTAAGGGAAGTCCGTGGACAAACAGTCGAGATGCGGTGCTGCTACACATTTTTATCCTGTTCTTTGCCAGTTTGAAAATCGGTAACCTGGTAGATCAAACACAGGAAGTGAACAAATTCTGAGTTATTGCTGAGGAGGATCAAATTAGCTTTGCTCTTTCTAGTCCGGACATGTTGAATTTGTAATGTGTAATAAGGTAGCTGTAAGCATGTTCCAAGTAAACTAAAGGGTACAGCCTGTTTTTGGGTGTAACGCTAACGCTATAGTGATGTCTGAATAAAAATGAATGAAGTAGATTCGTGCAGTCGACTCTAAAGAGGGACTCGTCATTCTAGCAGAGGTTTAAATAAGGCAAGCATTGACAGACGGTGGGAGTAAACACGGTGATTAGTGTGTTGTGGAAGTCTCTCTGGGCCAGTCCAACAAATATGACACTTTGTTTTGACTGCAGCCCAAACACTAGCGAGTCATTTGGAACGTGTCGTGATGAATTGGTGTGCCGGCATTTCATCCGGGCCCAGTCAGCGGCGGCGGAAGGATTCTGTGTGACAACTGTTGCAATTCATGAATAATAGAGCGCCCACCCCTCGGGTGCGCAGATGTAAATGAAAACTCTGGAATGCGGCAGCGAGCCGCCGCCGCCGTCCAAGTGGGATTGCTTCTGACAAGCAGAGCTCAAATGTTGGACCATTGTTAGGACCGCTTTGGGTCAAGCGTGCATCATGAACTCTCACATTCACCCTTCAGCTTGTTTTGGTTCCGAGTCACTTCATCCATCATGGACACTCATGCTCAGCCTCAGAGTTGCTGTGACCCTAAAATGACCCCTACTCTTGTTGTCATGGTGATGGCATCATTGTGATTTGCTCTTCTGGGGTCTGTGCATCCTCAAGATGGCCAAAAATAACCAAGACTAAGTACATTTAGTGATATATATATCACTGTGTACGCGATCAATAGTCAAGGAGAAATTTATTATTGAATGGCGACAGTGCTCTGGGTCAATCCAAAATATATTTTAAGAAAGTAATACTCAGCTTTTCCTTAAGTCGCACTGGAGTATAAGTCAAACGCAAGTGGAGCAAAAAAAGGTTGAGTCTGAACGGCTGTTGTCATGGAGATTTCCTCCACAGCTGAAATGCACACTGACCACTGATCATGATCATATCGCCACCCAGCCCACACTGGGTGACGCAATCTTGTCCATCCTAACTTCCATCAAAGCCTAATTTCCATTATCTTTGACTTTTCCCAGGACTTCCACGCGTGGCCCTCTCCGACGGCAGCTGGGACTGTCTGCGTGCCGGCGACGCCTGCTCCGGCGATGACACCTGCAGCCCGCGACTGCGCACCCTCAGGCAGTGCGTAGCAGGCGATGGCAGCGTCAAGCTGGGTCCCGGAGCAAGGAACCAGTGCGAGAACGCCATGACGGCGCTGCTGTCCACTCCGCTGCACGGCTGCCAGTGCAAGCGAGGCATGAAGAAGGAGAAGAACTGCCTGAGCATCTACTGGAGTCTGCAGCAGTCTGTCCTGCACGGTAAAACACGAGATGTTTTTCCATCCATCTTGTTTAGCCAGCCGACTAGACGGGCTGCTGAAGACAATTAAAGAGACCAAAGCAAAGTTTATGGCCTCTAACGGACCATTTTATATGATGAAGTCAACACTCAGAACTTCCATAACAACTCAGATTTGGACTTAAAATGTTTGGGGAAAAACAGTCCAAACAACAAAAATAACATAATAATCAATCATAGTAACCGAGCTAAAACTCAACTCTGAATCCATGATGTCACTTCCTGTCCTCCACACATCTGTAAAACATTTATTTCAACACACACAACTTTCTTTAAATGTCTTAAATGGCTTATTAGCTCTGATTACAATAACTATATATGCTACTATATTGGGTAATATGAGTGTAAAGGTGACCATAGGGGTGTTATGTCATGTCTAAAGGGCTCTAATGTTCATTCATTCATTCATTTTCTACCGCTTTTTCCTCACGAGGATCGCGGGGGTGCTGGAGCCTATCCCAGCTGTCTTCGGGCGAGAGGCGAGGTACTCCCTGGACTGGTGGCCAGCCAATCACAGGGCACATATAGACAAACAACCATTCACACTCACATTCATACCTATGGACAATTTGGAGTCTGCTCTAACTACGTGGAAATTCACTTATCACGGTCGGGTCTGGTCCCAATGAACAGGGTTGATGTATATCTGTTGATGGATAGTGTTGGGTTTGATTCCTTGGGCATGTGCCAACATGGAAATTGAGGCGTATGCAACAAACATGGCAGTAATAATCGCAGCACTGATAAAGTAACAATAAAAATAAAATACAATATGAAGATATGCAGAGAAAAAGCCAAATGATTGATGAACTTATTTGTATTCTAACAAGACAGCTATGCCATCAAACGTTAGTGATGGTAAGGTTGCCAGACAGGTGTAGTTAGTATGTCAATAACCTTTCTTTGGCTGGATTGCTTTACGATGTTGACAATGTCTTTTTTTTATATTTTTTTTTACAGCAAATCGCTCTTTGGTACACTTATCTTGTGTTTTTCAATTTTCAAACATTTAACACAGAGCACATTTTCATCTTTATTTCATTTATGTTGAATTGTTTAGAGCTTTAGAGCTTTGTTTTTCTTTCTTTTGCAATAAATGTTTGATTGTGGAAAAGCACCTCTTTCACCAGCCACAGGAGTGCTGTAAAAGGGAAAAAAATCACCAATAATTGTTCATTTTCTACTGATGTTTGAAGGAAGTTCTGCAAATGGCCATGAGAAGTGGGCGAGTGCGGCGGCACGCTATTGGTAACGTGATTGCAAAAGCCGCGGGTTGGAATAAAAGAGCATAGCTGCAGTACAAATAGCTAAACCTTGTGGGAGGGTGGTGATGGCTGCTTGATTGTATTCCACCTACAGTCACCCAAGCTGCCATTCATCAGCAGCCTTAATAAGCACAATGGCGGCGAGCGACACAGCTATGATGGCAAATAAAGATGACTTACAGATGCAACGTGATTTCATTGCGCCTGACTGTTGAAGGGCCAACTGTTGAGGGGTGGCTGCTCGGTCTTTTCATTCACATGCATTAAAGCCGACTTTATTAGCAATTAGCTTCGCACCTCCTAGCCTGGACTCCCAGACCTCCCAACAGACATCTCGAGGACCACGGTTTAGCGTACCATCCAAAGTGCGTGATGAGAGCTATTTTAGTCCAAATAGTCCCGGACAAGATGCATTATGGGGACGAAGTGTTTTTATTTTAAACTGGTATTGGTACTTGTCTTGTATATTTCTTGTGTTAAGTTTCAGTGTGATGATTTTAGCATTCTATGTAAGATGCTATGAGTCTGGGTAATTGAGTAATGACCTTCTGTGATTTCCGATGGTTTGGAAAGCTAGTTGCTAGTTCCTTTATAGCTTCTGATTCAGCTTCTGACCATGTCCTAATCTCTTGGTCAGTGACATTCGATTGGCCCCCATCGTCCCACATGTTGACCATCTATGGCCCAGGTCATCTTTCTGTAGAGCAACAATTCTTTTTTTTATTTGCCACGGGGTGCCATGTTGAACTTCCTGCGATCAGTACAAGCGAGCTTTAAAATGATATAATCAAATTTAACACACCGGTTCCCCCTTCATACCTCGGACATGGTAACTCTAATGAGTCACATGATACCCGGGGAGGTACCTAGGCTAAGGAGGTCCACATTTTCTGGCAGAATTGGCCACTTGGATGTCCAAAAGCCAGCATATCATGGCTACCGTAAGCTCAGTTTAAAAACCGGCTGCCAAGAATGCGATTTTAAAGCCGATGGCCTTCTTAATGTTTGTGTTTTGTTTGTTTCCACTGACGAGTGAAGCATGACGATTTTTCAGCATATTTCCCAAATCCAAGTTGTACGAAGTTGAAAGTTAGTCGGACGGATGTAAGCATACAGTATGTGCTGATGTGTATTTGTGTCATCAACACCCGATATCAAGGGTACTTTATACCATGCATTACCTAGATTACAACCATTCATTCATTTTCTACCGCTTTTTCCTCACGAGGGTCACGGGGGTGCTGGAGCCTATCCCAGCTGTACACCCTGGGGTACACCCTGGACTGGTTGCCAGCCAATCCCAGGGCACATACAGACAAACAACCATTCACACTCACATTCATACCTGTGGCCAATTAACCTAGCATGTTTTTGGAATGTGGGAGGAAACCGGAGTACCCGGAGAAAACCCACGCATGCACGGGGAGAACATGCAAACTCCACACAGAGATGGCCGAGGAATTGAACCCCGGCCTCCTAGCTGTGAGGTCCGCGCGCTAACCACTCGACCGCCGTGCCGCCCAGATTACAACCAATGCAGCAGAAATTGATAATATATTAGCAAGAGATGAAAAAGCTTTTTATTTGTATTCGTCTTACTATTCTCATTTTACCAGATGAAACAGTCAAATGTCGTTTTCATGTACTTCCGTGTACACCCATGGATAAAGACAGCATTTGAAAAAAGGCACAAGATATCTTTGAACATGTCAGCTAAAGTTCATCCTCGGCTAATCATTGTGCACGCAGTGTACTTGATGTACGTCCTTTGTGCCTACAGGGTCCATAGATGAGTTGCCATGGTGATGTGTGTTGCGTGTTTGCAGGTCTCCACCTGGTGGAAGACTTCCCCTACGAGCCAGAGGAGAGGGGCTCCGACTACGTCCGCCTGGCGTCCATCGCTGCGGGTGAGTTGTGGACCCGAATGAGAACAGGAAGAACGGGAACGCAGCTCAGGTGTCATCATTTGCAAGTCGAGTGAAGCGAATAGACCCGTCACTCTGCAAGCAGGTGTTTGTTTTGTTTGGAGCTGCAGGTCTCATTTCCCCCTCCGCCCGGCTTCGGCGCTGGCAGCGAGCCTGAAGGTCCGCTCAGACTAATGACCTATTTACTCTAACAGAACAGACAGCCAACAGCAGGAGCCTTTACTTCCCCTCACAGGTCAGAAGGTGAAGTGTTTGTCGTCTCTGGCTGCCGATTGCCTCAATGAGGTGGACTGCAGCGCCTAAATAATGACTTCATCGAGTGATTTATTGCGCTCTTTAATGATGAATGTCCCGCTCTGACACGCAAATTCCTCCTATATGAAGCAGCAGGACTACAAAAGGCCAGCTTCTTCATCCTGCCTTCGTGTACAGCAGTGCTTCTCCATTATTTACTGTCATGCCCCTCCAAGGGACAGAACGGTTCTCGCCCCCCCTAATTGAAAAACTGTGAAATAAAGTGATCAAATCTATTTATATGTACTGTTCAGCCTGAACTAGGAACCGAAACCAGGAAAATGGGGAGCATACAAGCATACTGAAGAGTCAAATTACATGTCAAACTGCACTAACATTGAGAGTACTTCCCCCTCCGACATTTCAGCATTCCCCCAGGGGGGCCGCCCCACTATTTGAGAAGCAGTGCTGTATAGTATCCTGGATGTCTCTCATCTCATAGGCAGCCTTTTACTTCCCTCTCGTGGTATTCTGTGCTGATTCGGGCTCTTCCCCGCTGTGTGACCACGTGAAGGTCACATATGAAGAATGGAAGGAAGATGGCTGGTAAGCAAGTCAATATGGGGGAGCATGCCAGCATGATAAAGCGACTGGAGGCCTTTTGGACGCCACCGCTTCCGCTTAAATGACACCGCAGCGACACCACGGGAGGTCACACATGCCTCGCATCTCCACAAGCTGATTTGCCATGAAGTGTCCATTCACGGTTCCTCCAACGGCCCTCCTCCTCTAAGACCACGGCGCCACCTCGTCGTGCTTTAACTAATCAGTCACTTATGTTAATCTTGTTCTGCACCAAAGACGTTTTCAGCCATTAGACTGGAGGAGCTTATTAACAGGCTGTGTCATCAGTGCATTGGACTTGTTTATGGACGAGCGGCACATCTCTAGCAGCACATCTCTAGCATCACTCTAGCATCACAACTCTAGCATCACAACTCTAGCAGCACATCTCTAGCATCACTCTAGCATCACATCTCTAGCATCACTCTAGCAGCACATCTCTCGCATCACTCTAGCAGCACATCTCTCGCATCACTCTAGCAGCACATCACTCTAGCACAGGGGTGGGCAAACTACGGGCCGGGGGCCACATCCGGCCCGCCAAGTGTTTGAATACGGCCCGCCCGTTCTTTCCAAAGTATTTCATTTAAAGTCAACATACAAGCTGGCATCATGGCTTGAGACGACATTTTCATGGTTTGGCGGTTTGATCAATTTCGTTATTTGATGCGGTCTGTTGTTTACAAAGTGCTCCTGAAAAAAGGGACACGAGCACATAATAATAATATTAAATAATAAATTTATTCTTCTTATTATAAATTGATAACGCACTTTACATCAAATAAATGATCTCAAAGTGCACATATAGCAGATTGCATAACGCTTTTACAGATACAATAATTTCATTATTTGATGCGGTCTGTTGTTTACTAAGTGCTCCTGAAAAAAGGGACACAGGCACATCATAATAATAATAATAACAAACAATAATGCATTTATTATTATAAATTTATAATGCACTTTACATCCAATAAATGATCTCAAAGTGCCCATAAAGCAGATTGCATGACACTTTTACAGATACAATTTTAAGATATGCCTTTATTTGTCCCTCAGTGGGGAAATTTGTAATCATTCAATCATTCCAGGTGGCCTCTTACGTGTAAAATATCGAGTCTGGCCCCTCGTCAATTTTGTTAAATCAATGCGGCCCGCCAGTCAAAAAGTTTGCCCACCCCTGTGCTAGAGTGATGTGCTGCTAGCGTGATGCTAGAGATGTGCTGCTAGAGAGATGCTAGCGATGTGCTGCTCGAGTGATGCTAGAGATGTGCTGCTAGAGTGATGTGCTGCTAGCGTGACGCTAGAGATGTGATGCTAGAGTGATGCTAGAGATATGCTGCTAGCGTGACGCTAGAGATGTGATGCTAGAGTGACGCTAGAGATGTCATGCTAGAGTGATGCTAGAGATATGCTGCTAGAGTGATGCTAGCGATGTGCTGCTCGAGTGATGCTAGAGATGTGATGCTAGAGTGATGTGATGCTAGCGTGATGCGAGAGATGTGGTGCTAGAGTGATGCTAGAGATGTGATGCTAGAGCAGGGGTGGGCAAACTTTTTGACTCGCGGGCCGCATTGATTTAACAAAATTGACGGGGGGGATTATGTAGTATTTTACATGTAACAGTCCATTTTTACACCTATATTTTTACACATATTTTACATGTAAAAGTGTCATGCAATCTGCTATATGTGCACTTTGAAATCATTTATTTGATGTAAAGTGTGTTATAAATGTATTATTATTATTATTGTTATTTTTATTAGAATTATTATTGTTATTAGTTATAGTAATGTTATTATATTATTATTATTATTATTATTATCATTATTATGTTAATAATAATATTACTACCACTATTATATTATTATTAACAACAATATTAATATAATAGTAGTATTATTATCATTATTGACTACAACATTATTATTATTATTATTATTATTATTTGTATTACTATTATTGTGCTTGTGCTCTTTTTTCCAGGAGTATTTTGTAATATTACTACCATTATTATATTAATATTATTAACAACAATATTAATATAATAGTAGTATTATTATCATTATTGACAACATTATTATTATTATTATTATTATTATTATTATTATTATTATTATTATTATTATTATTATTATTATTATTACTATTATTGTGCTTGTGCTCCTTTTTCCAGGAGCATTTTGTAAACAACAGACCACATCAAATAACGAAATTGATAAAGCAGCTACCTCAACCATCGAAAAGTTGGCCCAAGCCATGATGCCAGGTTGTACGTTGAGTTTAAATGAAATACTTTGGAAAAAACAGGCGGGCCATATTGAAACACTTGGCGGGCCGCATGTGGCCCCCGGGCCGTAGTTTGCCCACCCCTGCTCTAGCATCACATCTCTAGCATCACTCTAGCACCACATCTCTCGCATCACTCTAGCATCACTCTAGCACCACATCTCTCGCATCACTGTAGCATCACATCTCTAGCGTCACGCTAGCAGCACATCACTCTAGCATCACATCTCTAGCATCACTCTAGCACCACATCTCTCGCATCACTCTAGCAGCACATCGCTAGCATCACTCTAGCAGCACATCTCTAGGATCACTCTTGCATCACATCTCTAGCATCACTCGAGCAGCACATCACTCTAGCATCACATCTCTAGCAGCACATCTCCAGCATCATTCTAGCAGCACATATCTACCATCACTCTAGCAGCACATCTCTAGCATCATGCTAGCGTCACTCTAGCATCACATCTCTAGCATCACGAGCAGCACATCTTTAGCATCACATCACTAGCAGAACATCTCTAGCATCACTCTAGCAGCACATGTCTAGCATCACGCTAGCATCACTCTAGCATCACATCTCTAGCAGCACATCTCTTGCATCACGCTAGCAGCACATCTCTCGCATCACGCTAGCACCACATCTCTCGCATCACGCTAGCACCACATTTCTCGCATCACATCTCTCGCATCACTCTAGCACCACATCTCTCGCATCACGCTAGCAGCACATCACTCTAGCATCACAGCTCTAGCATCACTCGAGCAGCACATCGCTAGCATCACTCGAGCAGCACATCGCTAGCATCACTCTAGCAGCACATCTCTAGCATCACTCTAGCATCACATCTCTAGCATCACTCTAGCAGCACATCTCTAGCATCACTCTAGCATCACATCTCTAGCATCACTCTAGCATCACATCTCTAGCATCACGCTAGCAGCACATCGCTAGCATCACTCGAGCAGCACATCGCTAGCATCACTCGAGCAGCACATCGCTAGCATCACTCTAGCAGCACATCGCTAGCATCACTCTAGCAGCACATCTCTAGCATCACTCTAGCATCACATCTCTAGCATCACTCTAGCATCACATCTCTAGCATCACTCTAGCATCACATCTCTAGCATCACGCTA
This sequence comes from Doryrhamphus excisus, assembly GCF_030265055.1. Taxonomy (NCBI): domain Eukaryota; kingdom Metazoa; phylum Chordata; class Actinopteri; order Syngnathiformes; family Syngnathidae; genus Doryrhamphus; species Doryrhamphus excisus. Next base: position 12,347,226 of record NC_080472.1, read on the forward strand.
GCAGCACATCACTCTAGCATCACATCTCTAGCATCACTCGAGCAGCACATCGCTAGCATCTCTCGAGCAGCACATCGCTAGCATCTCTCTAGCAGCACATCTCTAGCATCACTCTAGCGTCACTCTAGCATCACATCTTTAGCATCGCATCACTAGCAGAACATCTCTAGCATCACTCTAGCAGCACATGTCTAGCATCACTCTAGCAGCACATCACTAGCATCACGCTAGCGTCACTCTAGCATCACATCTCTAGCATCACTCTAGCATCACATCTCTAGCATCACTCGAGCAGCACATCGCTAGCATCTCTCGAGCAGCACATCGCTAGCATCTCTCTAGCAGCACATCTCTAGCATCACTCTAGCGTCACTCTAGCATCACATCTTTAGCATCGCATCACTAGCAGAACATCTCTAGCATCACTCTAGCAGCACATGTCTAGCATCACTCTAGCAGCACATCACTAGCATCACGCTAGCGTCACTCTAGCATCACATCTCTAGCATCACTCTAGCATCACATCTCTAGCATCACTCTAGCAGCACATCACTAGCATCACGCTAGCGTCACTCTAGCATCACATCTCTAGCATCACTCTAGCAGCACATCTTTCCCCAGCTGCCCTACTCCAGGTGAGATACACCATTCTTACATGTGAGAAAACACCTTTTCTGTCTGACACCCCCAATTGATGGGTCACATACTACCATACTCCTACCTTTGAATATGAAGTGACAGAAGCGTTTTTAAGCTAAACAACATTCAAATCAGCCCAAAAAGAAAACTCCACCCCAGTCCTCTAGGTGGCAGTCATGCACATACGCAAAATGAAGACCTTGAACTGGGTCGGCCCCAAAATGTCATATCCTTCCTCTCCTCGTGGACATTCTTCCCCAAAGGTTCACACGAGTGTGTTGTTGTTGTCCTTGCATGAAGCCGCTAAGAAACAACATAAACATGTCTTCTTTTTAAACATGTCTTTTTGTGTTGACATGGTCTCGGCCGGAGCGCAAAGAAGTGTAAATCCTCCTTGTTGGAGAGCGACTGACCCGCCCGCCACACTTTGTCATCCCTAAAGCGTCCGTACTCGGTCCTCGCCGGCTTTGCCGCTAAGCCGGAAACAAGCGGTGCACTGTGGCGCCTTGTTAGCTCGCCCTCCGAGGCCATCCATATTTTATATGACAGCTCACAGACAGGCGCACTTGCCAGGAGACGCGACGAGAGCAGGTTTACACACTAATGAGCGGCGTACCTGCCGGAGGAGCCCGGTGTCATCATGGCCGCATTGACTGGAGGGGGTCACCGGGGGAGGAAGTGATGATGGAGCAGGCAGGACGGCAAACAAATTGCGGTTATGTGAGGGAGTTTCCTCGTGTGGCTCATTAGCGGGGAAGTGTCACGGGGGGCAGGGCACCGGGGTGGGCGGTCTGGGGAGAGGGTGAGGGCACCAGAGAGGCGGCCATGGAAGCAGGTGGAGAATGTGGAGGATCGCAATGAGGCCGTATGAGGACGTCAACGCTGGCAGGAAGAATGAAAGGGCAGGAAGCACAATTAGGGGCCTTGTTGATGGAAGAGACACTTTCCAGCCACGCCAGTCTGCATTAACCCGGCAGAATGAAATATTCAGCCATTAGAGCGTGGCCGCATACAACATTTACACGCTTTTCATGTTGTATTCATGGCAAAAGGGGCTGATTGGTACCTTATCGTCCGCGTTTGGGCTGACTTTTGAGCAGGAAGACCGCAGAGGCGAGGGTGTCAAGTCAACAACATCTGCAGCTGAGGCGGGAAGTCATTGCTAAACATTGGCTGGGAATTGATGCTTCCACACTGCCGGGGATGAAATGTTCTCTCTCTGCTTCCAGAGTCTGAAGTGACCACCGTCAACCGTTGCCTGGACGCTGCCAAGGCGTGCAACATAGATGAGACGTGTCAGAAGCTCCGCACCGAGTACGTGTCGTCCTGCATCCAGCCCTCGGCCCGCTCCGGACCCTGCAACCGGCCAAAGTGCAACAAGGCGCTCAGGAAGTTCTTTGACCGCGTGCCGCCGGACTACACTCACGAGCTGCTCTTCTGCCCGTGCACTGACACAGCGTGTGCCGAGCGCCGCCGCCAGACCATCGTGCCGACGTGCTCGTACGAGGACAAGGACAAGCCCAACTGTCTCGCCCAGCTGAGGGTCTGCAAGGCCGACTACGTGTGCAGGTACACCTCTCCTTCTTCATATAGCGCCCCCCCCCCTCCTGTTATGGCTCCTGTACTGCCTCTGAAGACGGAAAATTGGAAAATTCTGTGTCGATGCTGTCCATGACGAATACGAACAAGGTTAAAGAAAAGCAGCATTTCTATACTAGAAGTTGAACTAATCCGTTCCAGTGTCAAACCATGCACCCATAGTCACATACTGACGTAAGTATCGATGATTTGACTCACTTTTAGAAGGTGCTTTGAAAGCAAATGACTGTACAGCGAATGCCTTGTCAATCATTTTGATGTGATCAGATATCGGAATGATCTAAATCGGTATTTTTGTGCTTGTATGATGCCCAGATCGAAACTTTAAAAAAAAAAGAAAAGACACAAATATTGTGCAAGAAGAAACACATTTTCTGGTAACACTTTACAGTAATGTACACAAAATTAGAGTAGTTACCCGAAACCAACTGACCCAACACTAACCACTACTCATTAGTTCCTCAGTAACTGCTGTATTTTTGTGTACTTTATTGTATTTTGTATTTTTGAACAGAATAGTAATTCAAATTAGTGATGTCCGATATTGGCTTTTTTTTGCCGAAAATGAACCACTAATATTCGGATAAATAATCATCATAATGTGTTATTTTTCATTCTGTAAAATTGTGGAATTTGCATTTGTATTTTCCCACAAACAATTCATACTGTCTGTCAACCGTTTGCAGCATTTCTTGAAATGCTGGCTTTTCAACAGCGTTAAAGAGCAGCATTTCTTTTGTGATAAAGCAAACTACATGTTTTTTTTTAACTTCCAGGATCTCCATGTGTAGTTCTTGTTTCCCAGATGGGAAAACTGGGTCAGGTGGATAAGTCCGACAGTCCATCCGGGTTCATGGACTCACCTTGCTCGTTCGCTTTGAAGACAAACTATGACCCCACGGGGACATTTTGCTTTGGGAATCTTTTCCCTTCCAAATGACTCCTATGTTACCTTGCATTGCTCAGCGTTGCTTGCTGCACTCTGTGTGTGAATATGTACTATGTTAGAGGCCCCGCCTCCCCCCGCCTCTGCTTATCCGAGTTTTCATATTCTTTTATTTCTTATTTGCGTTGACTTCGTTTTGACGCCGCCAACCCAATCTATGAATGTTACATCTTTCCATGCACTAGTCCGCTGCAGTTCACAGCCGCTTGTGTTGACAGATTGCATCAAGCAGTAAAGTTGTTGTGGCGTGCATCCGCTGGCTTTATGGCGTCATCTTTTGCTGAAGATGAGCTTGATGAGAAGATGAGAGCACCTGAAGCTAAAAAGAGGATAAAAAGCCTCACGCCTGCTAAGTTGCGGCTGTGGCTTCCACACGTGGTCAAATATTCATGCGGGAGATAGATTTCCCATGCACTTTGAAAGAGGCTCAGGCGAGCCAACCTGCGCTTCCCTGCCGACGCCAACAGGCATGGCGCACGATGGCGGCGATCAACGCGTACGTTTCATTCCGTTTTTGCTTTCATTATCTCAACGGCGTGGAGGTAGCTTTAATTGTTGCCTGGCATCATCTCGTCTGAGTTCAGGAGGGATTTTGAACAGAGTGAGATGTCGTTAGAAAGGTTATCTGTGTTTCATTAAGAACTTGAATGACACCAGATGCTCCTCAGGCGTTTTCCTCCCCAGCCATGAAGCTCCTTCTTCTTCAAACGTCACCAAGACAAAGAGCTTCATCTGGGAGCGTCATCCATCACTACTCATTCTCCGGCGCCTCTGTCTCTCAGCCGCCAGCCAGATTTAGCCACCCGACTGTAGAGGGCGGCGTGAGCCCGTGGGCACGATGTGATGTGACAGGGGGGGGGGTGGCACCCGGCGGGGATGGGAGTATAAACACCAGTAGACAATGAGATATGAAGGCCGTGGTGGCCTCATACAATGATGATGATGATGAGTGTTTCCACGCTGTCGCAGGTCTCGCTGGGCCCAGTTCCAATACGACTGCCATCCCTGGGAGCAGAGCCCCAGCGGCTGCAAGCAGGAGAACCATGGAGCGTGTCTGCTGGCCTACACCGGCCTCATCGGTGAGAATCACTCACGGACCGCAAGGATCGGAATGTTCAGGAGTGGATTAGAGTTATTGACTTTTCCTCGGACGCCGACATCCACTCCTCGCGTGCAAAATGATTAGTCACGTTGTATTTTTAGTCTTTCCTCTGTTATTCACGGACTACGAGCGATAAAGATATTTGAACGTCGACGCCGTATTGTTAGGATGCCGAGGAGGCGGTCGATCAATAATCTGTTCATGGCAAAAACAAAGCAGGCGACTGTTGGTAAACTCCTCCAGCCTAACACAGCGAGGACACGTGCACGTTGACACTCGAACGCATCACCGCCAGGCTGCTGATCCTCAGAAAGTGAAAGTAAGAACTAGAAGTCTTAATATTGACATGAAAGGTTGCTCCTGCTTGGCTTTTATTGATTCTTTTAGGTCTCATTTCATTCCCCAATTGAGGCTTTTGCTGGATTTTAGGCTGCTGTTTGTGTTCTGGTACATGAGACTTTTTGGTGGAAGATCCGACTTACCACTAAACTGGACTAACGTCAGTCTAGGAACAGAACTCGTACGCAACCCAAGGACCACCTGGACCTGATGGTCCTGCCATCACAAGGCAGTCTTGTCTTATCAGGTTCATATTTGGTCTACCATAACCCAACCCTAACCTTAGCCCCAAGACTAACCCCAAACCTAACCTTAGCCTCAAAGCCAGCGCTGACCCTAACCTTAGTTCAAAGACTAACCCCAAACCTAACCTTAGCCCCAAGGCTAGCCCTGACTCTAACATTAGCCCCAAGACTAACCCTAACCTAACCTTAGCCCCAAGACTAACCCCAAACCTAACCTTAGCCCCAAGACTAAACCTAACCTTAGCCCCAAGACTAACCCTAACCCCAACCCTAACCTTAGCTCAAAGACTAACCCTAACCTTAGCCCCAAGACTAAACCTAACCTCTAACCTTAGCCCCAAGACTAAACCAAACCCTAACCTTGGCCCCAAGAATAACCCTAACCCCGACCTTAGCCCCAAGACTAACCTTAATCCCAACCCTAGCCTGAGCCCCAAGACTAAGCCGAACCCCAACCCTAACCTTAGCCCCAAGACTAACCCTAACCCCAGCCCTGAACTTAGACCTAGGACTAACCCTAACCTTGACCCTAACCTTTTTTTGTCCTTGTTAGGACCTTGAATTTTGCGGCAGCTTTTTGACAAAGTAGCAGTAAAAGTTTCAATGTTTGTAAACTCCTGTTTTCACTAACGTTACATCAGCTGATGCCTTTAGGAATTTTTCATCAATATTTCAAATGTTTTTACAACCTGAACTGGAAAAGGAAAAGTAGCCCATTTCAACTCAAAATCTGCTCTACACTCATCCATACGCTCATCCATACGCTCATCCATACGCTCATCCATACGCTCATCCATACGCTCAGCCATACGCTCAGCCATACGCTCATCCATACGCTCATCCATACGCTCATCATACGCTCATCCACAGGGTCATCCATACGGTCATCCATACGCTCATCCATAGGGTCATCCATACGGTCATCCATGGTCCATCGGTGGAATTTCTCTCCTGTTATGTATATCAACTTCTAAATGGGGGTTTTAATATTATTAGAGACCTCCAGGCATGAAATAACACCCCTATAGGCACTTATGACCTGACGTTGGGGGTTTAATAGAGAGGACAAACACTGCAAGGCTGAATAGAAACTAAAACTAAAACAGTAGCTGACTAGCAGGAAGGGAAGCCAATCATGTTTGGTGAGTTTTCTCTGCTTATTGATCGCTACCCCAACCCTGCAGCGAGGCCGAGATCAAGAGGAAGAGGATGAGGATGCTGATGCTGCATCACCGCACACGTGATCAACACATCTCGTAGGGACGCCATGTTAGGAAGAATTAGCGTCTTGGTGCCGTGTCTTCTCGTCTTCCAACATTCCAACACACTTCCCATCACACTTCCCATCACACTTCCCATCACACTTCCCATCACACCAGCTGTGTCACCTCAAGATCTTTCATGTCTGGACTAAAGTATTGGGACACTCATTTTCCGAACTTGGCACGTCCCATTACTTTTGCCCACAGCATTTCTACACCCTAATGTGTGTGTGTGTGTGTGTGTGGTCAGGAAGCACCATCACCCCCAACTACCTGGACAATTCCACCTCCAACGTGGGACCCTGGTGCTCCTGCAGCGCCAGCGCTCACCAGCGGGAGCAGTGTGGAGACTTCCTGGCGTTCTTCCACGACAACGTCTGCCTGAGTGAGTGAAAGATGGCGGAGACGGTGGATTCAAATGATAGCGTCGGTGTCAGTGTATGGAATATGGGATATGGGATATGGAATATGAATATTGCTTTCATGCTGACCACAACAATGATGACACATGAAAGAACATTTCTTCTTCTTCTTCCAGAGAACGCCATCTTGGCCTTTGGCAATGGCTCGGATGTGAAAAGCGGTGGCGCTCAGCCCGGAATTCCCAGCCCGGCCGTGCACTCTCACTGGGCCACCAGCGCCGCCCCGGGCGTTTCCATGGAAACAGAGCAGAACATCCTGAAAGCACAGATACCCACCCAAGTGAGACCTCCTCTTCATTTTCACTTGAAGCAACTTGCTGTAAGACGATGCGCTCTTGGCGGCCATGTTTGAATAACGAGCAGACGTTTATGATAAACGACAATACATGCCGACGTTTTTAGGCCGTGTCGGAGATGGAAAACCGTCGGTTAAAAATAACCAGGACTCTCACCTATAGGTCTCCTAATTTACATCCTTGTTCCTCCATCCTTCCGAGGCTGTAGTGTTTTTGTAGGACGCTAAATTAGCGTCAAAACAAACGAGGCCAGAAAACGGACACCATAAACAGCTTATTAAAATGAAACCCTTGGCTCTGCATTGTTGTGTGAGTCTGCATGGATGATACTGTAAATGCTCATTAGACCGCCACTTGGCTCACCATCTATCTATCCAAAAAATAATTCGATATTTATGCTGATATGGGGCCCATAATTAGCGCTAATTATCGTAGCTGCAATGTCCTGCTGGAATCCTTCCCCGTGACCATCACGTGCGTCTCCACGGTTCACTGGAAGACAAACCTAGATGGGAATCTTCAGTCACATTGTAGCCGAGAGCTTTAGTAGGACTTCAGGAGGTTTGCCACCAGCTGCTTATAATGATCTTGCCTTACAGTTTCCAAGAAACTCTGATGCAAAAAAAAGTCAGTCAAAAATGACCTTTGTCCCTCCACTCGTTCAAGGTCAATGACAACGACAGATTGTGGGGCGACGAGGGCGACGCCACCCTCCCTTCCCCCAACCTCTCGGACCGCTCGTGTGGACGCCGCTGCTCCTCCTCGCCGCTCCTGCTGGGACTCAGCTGGCTGATGATGACGACGATGATGAAGCTTCTCAGTTGCCACTAGGGGGCGTCGCTCTCGCCGGCCGTCGCCATTGGCAACACCGCCGACCTGGGAGGGGATAGGACCTGAAAGTGGGCGGGACCAAGGTTCCTCTCCCTCTCCCAAAAAGAGCAACCACTTTTTGTCTTTTTTGTGAATCATGACTCGGCACTTTTCCGTGCGGCCACCAGACGGACGATCAGGAAGTGCGCCGTCCATTTCCTCCTTTAAAAGTGTCATGTGATGCACAGAGTGGATATAAATAACTTGAAAGAATATAAAGAGAACTTAATTATTTTGCTGTCAGAAGATCATTTCCGTGAGTTCTCATTGTGACCACAAGGGGGCAGGACTGAGGCCGCCTGTGTCGACGTGTACTCGTTGGCGTGGAAGCCTTTTGATGGACAAACAAGCTGAGCGTTGTGTTCATGTGGATGCTAAAATACCTTTTTGTGTTCTTCATGTGTTCACATCTCCTCCGGTCCACGCCAAAAGCACAACTTGCTTGCACAAATGACGAGACGACGCGTGACCCGGATCCGTTTCCCGATTGCTGGCCTCGCCAAGAAGACAAAGCTCACACTCGGGTGTCTCAAACGACGACACGTGTTCCTTTTCCACTAATTGTGTGTTTTTGTTCGGCAAACATTCAAGCTTGGAGTTGAAAAGAAGATGACATTTCTGATGTGGTGGTGAGGTTGTCATGACAAGCAACCAAGCAACATTTAATGACCGAGGATGAAATATTCGTATTTTTCAAAAAAGACATCATCTTCAATGTTCTTCTACAAATGGTATTTATTATTGTGTTGTTTGACACGGTCACTCAATAAAGTTCAGACGTACACTGACTTCAACATCTCTTTATTAGGTACACCTGCACTAAATTTGGTGACATCCCAAACCCGAGACCAAACATATGTTCTCAACTCTCACTACTTTTGCTGGTGTCTGGGGACTCAAAAGTGAAAGCACGTATTGATCTGAAGTTAGTGTTCCCAAATGAAGGAGTGAAAGCTCAACTTCCAGACAACGTGATGGTTTTCACCGTTTATCCCATCAGGCTCCACCTTTTGGCTGTGAGCTTCCATGCACTGAAGCTGGAGCTTCAATGGGGACTTACCATAGATTTACCACAGACCTACCAGACTTACCATAGACGTACCATATATTTACCATAGACCTACCAGACTTAAGACCTACCATAGACCTACCAGACTTACCACAGACTTACCATAGGCCTACCAGACTTATCGTTTATTTACCATAGACTTACCAGAGACCCACCATAGACCTACCATAGCCTTACCATAGACTTACCATATATTTATATATTATACCAGACTTACCATATATTTACCATAGACTTACTATAGACCAGGGGTCGGGAACCTTTTTGGCTAAGAGAGCCATGAAGGCCAGATATTTTAAAATGTGTATCTGTGAGAGCCATATACATTTTTTAAACATTGAATGCAATAAAATGTGTGCATTTTTATGTAAGACCAACAGTTTTAGATATAATGGGCTCTAATTACGTAGACCAGGCACACTACCCCACGCCAATGGGGTGTGGCCAGCACACTTTCGTGAGCAGCGCAGTGTCCAATAATAAATCAAATACTTGCTGCCATTAATGCAACTTCTGCTGCTGCATGGTTTTGAACCGTATTCAGTACACGTATTTCATTCTTTTGGCCATCTTCACCAGAAGGCTTGGTTCTGCAGCTTTAGCTATTTGACTAAAGGAGGAAAGTTTACATTTACATGTTTTTTTGACATCTCAATGACCGAGGTAGACTACAGCATTACCCAGTAATAATCAAGTTTTGGTGTTTGACCTGGAAAATATCATCAGGAAAGATGGATATGGTTGGCCGTATTGCAGTAGAAAATAGATGGACGAATTAAAATGCATAAGAAAGTTTTGATTTTTAATATTATTTTTAACAGTCATTTCTGTGATGTTCACTTTAAAATGTTAGCAAAAATACATTTTTATTGTGGTAAGAAATGCTTGAGAGCCAGATAGTGTCATCAAAAGAGCCCTACCTGGCTCCCGAGCCATAGGTTCCCTACCTCTGCTATAGACCTACCACAGACTTACCATAGACCGACCATAGATTTACCATAGACCTACCAAACTTACCATTTATTTACCATAGACCTACCACAGACTTACCATAGACCTACTACACCAGGGGTGCTCACACTTTTTCAGCATGCGAGCTACTTTTAAAATGACCGAGTCAAAATGATCTACCCACTACAAAAATGCAAAACATCTATTTATTTTCAAATGTATTGAGGATTATTTGTACGTACAATGTATGTTGATGTACCTTACATAACCAAATGAGCCAATATTGCAAAACACACATAATTAACTTAAAATTTTTTGTAATTACCTGAGTTTACTTTGATGACTTGCACTGAATTGAACCAGCCAAATGTTCATCAGTCATGGATAATATCCGTATCACAATATCCGTATAATATTCCATATCCGTATGGAAGTGATATGTTTTTTGCCTTTTTACTTGGTCCAGTTTTTGCCTTTTTACTTGGTCCAGCTCCTTCACTCATTTTAGTGACCATAAACTTTAGCGAGGGCTTTAAAATCTCGCAATTCGCCGACTAGCTTAGCACTTTGCATCGTTGTTTACGCATGAGCGGTGACCTAAAGGTCAAAATTCAGTTGTCATCTGATTGGTTGTCCTGTATGTCAATCAAGTAACGGGGATGGATGATAGGCTGACATCGTAAGTTCTGCTGCACTTAGAGACGTTGTTTGATTTGATTGGTCGCCCGAAGGGCAACATTCAGTTGTCATCTGAATGGCTGCCCTGTATATCAATCAAGTGACGGCATTGATGCTGGGATGATATTTTTTTAATGTCACGCTGCGATCGACCAGCGATCGACCAGTACCACCTCCGCGATCGACCGGTAGCTCGCGATCGACTTAATGAGCACCCCTGTACTACAGATTTACCACAAACCTACCATAGACTTACCATAGACCTACCACAGACTTACCATATACCTACCATAGACTTAATATAGACTTACCATTGATTTACCAGAGACCTACCAGACTTACCATTATTAGGGCTCGAGCACTGACCAGTGCGAAAGCCCTATTGTAATCGTTCCGTTTCTTTTTATTATTATTATTATTATTATTATTATTCTTCTCCGCCTTTGAGCGCCATTTTGAGGGCCTTCACATGCCCGAAAACTCACCAAATTTTGCGAGCGCATCAGGTCTGGCGAAAAATTTGATATTTTATGGGTTTCAAATATAATGTTCCAAAATTGGCTCTCTAGCGCCACCTTGAAATTTAAAAAAAATTGGCCCCCGCCACCAGTTTCACCGATCGTCACCAAACATGGTGGAGACGTCTATCGTGACAGGACGGACCAAAAAGTCTCAAGAACCCATATTGCAAAACGAACAGGAAGTCGGCCATTTTGGATGGCGCCGGCCTTTTTCGGGCCAGAAGTTGGGGTCGTATCTCGACGAACTCCTCCTAGGGGGTTTGACCGAATGAGTCCGTTGTTGCATCAACGGACACTAGACGGATGGCCGACGTTAAATTGCGAAGGATTTTGGGATATTCCATACGATGTGGGCGTGGCACGCCCCCAAATTTTGCCCTTTTTCATCTGTCCGGGCCTTGCACGCTGAGCGTAACTGTAGACGTGAATAACTTGGCTCCACGTGGTCAGATCTTCATCATACTTGATACATGTGATCATGGCCCCGCCCCGAAGGTCCCCGTAGGTCACTTCCTGATTTCGTCGCAGCGCCACCTATTGGCGACAGGCTAAAGGCGTGTCATCTACATGAGGCCTTTTCTGGCAGGAGATTCATCAGATGAACACCGAGGTCACAAGGTCACTGCCTGACAGCCTGGTGAAGCCTGTTGATGGACCATGATGCAGGAAAAGCGCACGTGGTGGGCGTGGCCTGGCGGCGAATGCTCAGGCCTCGCCGTTTACAAAGAAAGGGTCATCATTCGCCCGCAGAAGGTCGCATGTGCTTGAAAACTCATAAGGGGGGGCAGATTCCGGGCCTGAGGGCCCTGGTGGAGCCCCCATTTGAAACCAAGCCAAATTGACTCACTAGCGCCACCTAGAAGTTTTAAAATAATTATCCCTCGCCTCCCGTTGCACGTATGGGCATGATTTTCGGAGGAGACATCACTCGTGACAGGACGCACAAAAAAGTCTCAAGAACCCATGTTCAAAAACCAACAGGAAGTCGGCCATTTTAGGTGGCGGCGGCCATTTGGGGGAGGATGTAGGGGTCGTATCTCGACGAACTCCTCCTAGGGGGTTTGACCGAATGAGTCCGTTGTAGCATCAACAGACACTAGACGGGTGGCCCACGTTAAATTGCGAAGGATTTTGGGCTGCTACTTAGGATGTGGGCGTGGCACGCCACCAAACTTTTACTTTATCCTTAACTTTTACCTTATCTGGCCCTGCCTGGTGTCTGGCCTTGCCTTGAAGCAATGTACATCAAAGTCAATACACAGTTTGACTGACAGACTGATGATGTCAGTCGATGGACTGTGATGTGTGTAAAGCACATGTGGTGGGCGTGGCCACGGCGAATGGTCAGCCTTCGCCATTGACCATCGAAGGCTCATATTTTGCCCGCAGAAGGTCACAGGCTGCTGAAATCTTACACGTAAGGTCAGAATCCAGGCCTGAGCGCCCTGGTGGTGCTCCCATGTGACACCAATCTAAATTGACACACTAGCGCCACCTAGAAGTTTCAATTCATTATCCCTCGCCACCCGTTGCACATATCACTATGATTTTCGGTGGAGACGTCTATCATGACAGGACGCACCTAACGCTCTAGAAACCATGTTCAAAACACAGCGCCACCAACTGGTGGAAATGTATATCTGCTGTAACTTCCTGAGTCATGGACAGATTGTCTTGAAAATTTTTTTGGTGTGTTGGGTCAATCTCTGGTCTGTTATACTGTGTGTACATAGACTGTATAGCGCCACCAACTGGTGGAAATGTACATCAGCTGTAACTTCCTTCCACATGGTCGGATCGGCCCCAAATTTTTTCTGGTGGTTTGGGGTACCCTCTGGTCTATGACTGTGTGTGTACATAGACTGTATAGCGCCACCAACTGGCGAAAATGTATATCTGCCGTAACTTCATTATGCATGGTCGGATCAACTCCACATTTTTTTGGCTGGGTTGGGTCAATCTCTGGTCTGTTATACTGTGTGTACATAGACTCTATAGCGCCACCAACTGGTGGAAATGTATATCAGCCGTATCTTCCTTCCACATGGTCGGATCGGTCCCAAATTTTTTCTGGTGGTTTGGGGTACCCTCTGGTCTATTACTGTGTGTGTACATACACTCTATAGCGCCACCAACTGGCGGAAATGTATATAGCCATAGCTTCCTTTCACATGGTCAGATCGTCTCTAAATTTTTTTTGGTCGGTCGGGTCACCCACCACTCTTTGAATCTGCGTGTCCATAGACTCTATAGCGCCACCAACTGGTGGAAATGTATATCTGCCGTAACTTCCTTCCACATGGTCGGATCGGCACCAAATTTTTTCTGCCGGTTTGGGGTAACCTCTGGTCTATGACTGTGTGTGTACATAGACTGTATAGCGCCACCAACTGGTGGAAATGTATATCTGCCGTAACTTTCTCCCACATGGTCGGATCTGCCCGAATTTTTTTCTGGTGGTTCAAGGTATCCTCTGGTCTATGACAGTGTGTGTACATACGCTATAGCGCCACCAACTGGTGGAAATGTATATCAGCTGTAACTTCCTTCCACATGGTCGGATCGGTCCCAAATTTTTTTTGCTGGGTTGGGTCACCCTCCACTCTGTGACTGGGTGTGTACATACACTCTATAGCGCCACCAACTGGTGAAAATGTATATCTGCCGTAACTTCCTTCCACATGGTCGGATCGGTCCCAATTTTTTTCTGGTGGTTTGGGGTACCCTCTGGTCTATGACTGTGTGTGTACATAGACTCTATAGCGCCACCAACTGTTGGAAATGTATATAGCCATAACTTCCTTACACATGGTCGGATCGTCTCTAAATTTTTTTGGTCGGTCAGGTCACCCTCCACTCTTTGAATTTGCGTGTCCATAGACTCTATAGCGCCACCAACTGGTGGAAATGTTTATCTGCCGTAACTTCCTCCCACATGGTCGGATCTGCCCAAATTTTTTTCCGGTGGTTCGGGGTACCCTCTGGTCTATGACAGTGTGTGTACATACGCTATAGCGCCACCAACTGGTGGAAATGTATATCAGCCGTAACTTCCTTCCGCACGGTCCAATCGGCACCTAATTTTTTCTGGTGGTTCGGGGTACCCTCCGGTCCGTTACCATGTGGGCGCATAGACTGTATAGCGCCACCCACAGGCGGAAACGTATATCCGCTGCAAGTACCTACCGCACGGTCCGATCGTCACAAATTTTTTTATGGCTGTTTGGGGCGCCGGACGGGACGTGACCGCGCAACCGCCTCGCCGCCGGCGTCGCCCCCTCCTGGCGGACAATTTTAAGTGCCGTAACTCCCTAACGGCTTATCCGATCGCCGCAGTTTTTCGTACGGCGCGTCCGCACGCCCGTCCGGTCACGCGCACGCCCCCGACCCGCGCGTACCCCCGACCGCGTCGGGGTGCTCGAGCCCGCTCATCACTGCTTGCAGTTTTAATTATTATTATTATTATTATTATTCTGCCAACCGTCGGCCTTTTTGAAGGCCTCAACATGCCCGAAAACTCACCAAATTTGGCGAGCGCATCAGGTCTGGCGAAAAATTTTATATTTTATGGGTTTCAAATATAATGTTCCAAAATTGGCTCTCTAGCGCCACCATGAATTTTAAAAAAAATTAGCCCCCGCCACCACTTTCACCGATCGTCACGAAACTTGGTGGAGACGTCTATCGTGACAGGACGGACCAAAAAGTCTCAAGAACCCATATTGGAAAACGAACAGGAAGTCGGCCATTTTGGATGGCGCCGGCCTTTTTCGGGCCAGAAGTTGGGGTCGTATCTCGACGAACTCCTCCTAGGGGGTTTGACCGAATGAGTCCGTTGTTGCATCAACGGACACTAGACGGATGGCCGACGTTAAATTGCGAAGGATTTTGGGATATTCCATACGATGTGGGCGTGGCACGCCCCCAAATTTTGCCCTTTTTCATCTGTCCGGGCCTTGCACGCTGAGCGTAACTGTAGACGTGAATAACTTGGCTCCACGTGGTCAGATCTTCATCATACTTGGTACATGTGATCATGTTCCCGCCCCGAAGGTCCCCGTAGGTCACTTCCTGATTTCGTCGCAGCGCCACCTATTGGCGACAGGCTAAAGGCGTGTCATCTACATGAGGCCTTTTCTGGCAGGAGATTCATCAGATGAACACCGAGGTCACAAGGTCACTGCCTGACAGCCTGGTGAAGCCTGTTGATGGAGCATGATGCAGGAAAAGCGCACGTGGTGGGCGTGGCCTGGCGGCGAATGCTCAGGCCTCGCCGTTTACAAAGAAAGGGTCATCATTCGCCCGCAGAAGGTCGCATGTGCTTGAAAACTCATAAGGGGGGGCAGATTCCAGGCCTGAGGGCCCTGGTGGGGCCCCCATTTGAAACCAAGCCAAATTGACTCACTAGCGCCACCTACAAGTTTTAAAATAATTATCCCTCGCCTCCCGTTGCACGTATGGGCATGATTTTCGGAGGAGACATCACTCGTGACAGGACGCACAAAAAAGTCTCAAGAACCCATGTTCAAAAACCAACAGGAAGTCGGCCATTTTAGGTGGCGGCGGCCATTTGGGGGAGGATGTAGGGGTCGTATCTCGACGAACTCCTCCTAGGGGGTTTGACCGAATGAGTTCGTTGTAGCATCAACGGACACTAGACGGATGGCCCACGTTAAATTGCGAAGGATTTTGGGCTGCTACTTAGGATGTGGGCGTGGCACGCCACCAAACTTTTACTTTAACCTTAACTTTTACCTTATCTGGCCCTGCCTGGTGTCTGGCCTTGCCTTGAAGCAATGTACATCAAAGTCAATACACAGTTTGACTGACAGACTGATGATGTCAGTTGATGGACTGTGATGTGTGTAAAGCACATGTGGTGGGCGTGGCCACGGCGAATGGTCAGCCTTCGCCATTGACCATCGAAGGCTCATATTTTGCCCGCATAAGGTCACAGGCTGCTGAAATCTTACACATAAGGTCAGAATCCAGGCCTGAGCGCCCTGGTGGTGCTCCCATGTCACACCAATCTAAATTGACACACTAGCGCCACCTAGAAGTTTCAATTCATTATCCCTCGCCACCCGTTGCACGTATCACTATGATTTTTGGTGGAGACGTCTATCATGACAGGACGCACCTAACCCTCCAGAACCCATGTTCAAAACACAGCGCCACCAACTGGTGGAAATGTATATCTGCCGTAACTTCCTGATTCATGGTCAGATTGTCTTGAAATTTTTTTTGGTGTGTTGGGTCAATCTCTGGTCTGTTATACTGTGTGTACATAGACTGTATAGCGCCACCAACTGGTGGAAATGTACATCAGCTGTAACTTCCTTCCACATGGTCGGATCGGCCCCAAATTTTTTCTGGTGGTTTGGGGTACCCTCTGGTCTATGACTGTGTGTGTACATAGACTGTATAGCGCCACCAACTGGTGAAAATGTATATCTGCCGTAATTCCTTATGCATGGTCGGATCGTCTCCACATTTTTTTGGCTGGGTTGGGTCAATCTCTGGTCTGTTATACTGTGTGTACATAGACTCTATAGCGCCACCAACTGGTGGAAAAGTATATCAGCCGTATCTTCCTTCCACATGGTCGGATCGGTCCCAAATTTTTTTTGCTGGGTTGGGTCACCCTCCACTCTGTGACTGTGTGTGTACATAGACTCTATAGCGCCACCAACTGGTGAAAATGTATATCTGTCGTAACTTCCTTCCACATGGTCGGATCGGTCCCAAATTTTTTCTGGTGGTTTGGGGTACCCTCTGGTCTATGACTGTGTGTATACATAGACTCTATAGCGCCACCAACTGGCGGAAATGTATATAGCCATAGCTTCCTTCCACATGGTCGGATTGTCTCTAAATTTTTTTTGGTCGGTCGGGTCACCCACCACTCTTTGAATCAGCGTGTCCATAGACTCTATAGCGCCACCAACTGGTGGAAATGTATATCAGCTGTAACTTCCTTCCACATGGTCGGATCGTCTCCAAATTTTTTTGGGTGGGTTCGGTCACCCTCCAGTCTGTGACTGTGTGTGTATATAGACTCAATAGCGCCACAACTGGTGGAAATGTATATCTGCCGTAACTTCCTCCCACTTGGTCCGATCTGCCCAAATTTTTTTCTGGTGGTTTGGGGTACCCTCTGGTCTATGACAGTGTGTGTGCATACACTATAGCGCCACCAACTGGTGGAAATGTATATCAGCTGTAACTTCTTTCCACATGGTCGCATCGGCCCCAAATTTTTTCTGGTGGTTTGGGGTACCCTCTGGTCTATGACTGTGTGTGTACATAGACTGTATAGCGCCACCAACTGGTGGAAATGTATATCTGCCGTAACTTCCTCCCACATGGTCGGATCTGCCCGAATTTTTTTCCGGCGGTTCGGGGTACCCTCTGGTCTATGACAGTGTGTGTACATACGCTATAGCGCCACCAACTGGTGGAAATGTATATCAGCCGTAACTTCCTTCCGCACGGTCGGATCGGCACCTAATTTTTTCTGGTGGTTCGGGGTACCCTCCGGTCCGTTACCGTGTGGGCGCATAGACTGTATAGCGCCACCCACAGGCGGAAACGTATATCCGCGGCAAGTACCTACCGCACGGTCCGATCGTCGCGAATTTTTTTATGGCGGTTCGGGGCGCCGGACGGGACGTGACCGCGCACCCGCCTCGCCGCCGGCGTCGCCACCTCCTGGCGGAAAATTGCAAGTGCCGTAACTCCCTTACCGCTTATCCCATCGCCGCGGTTTTTGGTACGGCGCGTCCGCGCGCCCGTCCGGACACGCGCGCCCCCGACCCGCGCGTACCCCCGACCCGCACGTACCCCCGACCGCGTCGGGGTGCTCGAGCCCGCTCATCACTGCTTGCAGTTTTAATTATTATTATTATTATTATTATTATTCTGCCGATTCGACGGCCATTTTGAGGGCCTGAACATGCCCGAAAACTCACCAAATTTTGCAAGCGCGTCAGGTCTGCCGAAAATTGCGATCTGGTGGCGGTCCCGAAAACAATGTTCCAAAATTGACTCTCTAGCGCCACCTTTTATTTTTGAAAAAATTGGCCCCCGACACCAGTTTCACCTATCGTCACGAAACTTTGTGGAGACGTCTATCGTGACAGGACGGACCAAAAAGTCTCAAGAACCCATATTGTAAAACGAACAGGAAGTCGGCCATTTTGGATGGCGCCGGCCTTTTTCGGGCCAGAAGTTGGGGTCGTATCTCGACGAACTCCTCCTAGGGGGTTTGACCGAATGAGTCCGTTGTTGCATCAACGGACACTAGACGGCTGGCCGACGTTAAATTGCGAAGGATTTTGGGATATTCCATACGATGTGGGCGTGGCACGCCCCCAAATTTTGCCCTTTTTCATCTGCCCGGGCCTTGCACGCTGAGCGTAACTGTAGACGTGAATAACTTGCCTGCACATGGTCAGATCTTCATCATACTTGGTACATGTGATCATGGCCCCGCCCCGAAGGTCCCCGTAGGTCACTTCCTGATTTCGTCGCAGCGCCACCTATTGGCGACAGGCTAAAGGCGTGTCATCTACATGAGGCCTTTTCTGGCAGGAGATTCATCAGATGAACACCGAGGTCACAAGGTCACTGCCTGACAGCCTGGTGAAGCCTGTTGATGGACCATGATGCAGGAAAAGCGCACGTGGTGGGCGTGGCCTGGCGGCGAATGCTCAGGCCTCGCCGTTTACAAAGAAAGGGTCATCATTCGCCCGCAGAAGGTCGCATGTGCTTGAAAACTCATAAGGGGGGGCAGATTCCAGGCCTGAGGGCCCTGGTGGGGCCCCCATTTGAAACCAAGCCAAATTGACTCACTAGCGCCACCTACAAGTTTTAAAATAATTATCCCTCGCCTCCCGTTGCACGTATGGGCATGATTTTCGGAGGAGACATCACTCGTGACAGGACGCACAAAAAAGTCTCAAGAACCCATGTTCAAAAACCAACAGGAAGTCGGCCATTTTAGGTGGCGGCGGCCATTTGGGGGAGGATGTAGGGGTCGTATCTCGACGAACTCCTCCTAGGGGGTTTGACCGAATGAGTCCGTTGTAGCATCAACGGACACTAGACGGATGGCCCACGTTAAATTGCGAAGAATTTTGGGCTGCTACTTAGGATGTGGGCGTGGCACGCCACCAAACTTTTACTTTAACCTTAACTTTTACCTTATCTGGCCCTGCCTGGTGTCTGGCCTTGCCTTGAAGCAATGTACATCAAAGTCAATACACAGTTTGACTGACAGACTGATGATGTCAGTTGATGGACTGTGATGTGTGTAAAGCACATGTGGTGGGCGTGGCCACGGCGAATGGTCAGCCTTCGCATTGACCATCGAAGGCTCATATTTCGCCCGCAGAAGGTCACAGGCTGCTGAAATCTTACACGTAAGGTCAGAATCCAGGCCTGAGCGCCCTGGTGGTGCTCCCATGTGACACCAATCTAAATTGACACACTAGCGCCACCTAGAAGTTTCAAATCATTATCCCTCGCCACCCGTTGCACGTATCACTATGATTTTCGGTGGAGAAGTCTATCATGACAGGACGCACCTAACGCTCCAGAACCCATGTTCAAAACACAGCGCCACCAACTGGTGGAAATGTATATCTGCTGTAACTTCCTCACGCATGGTCGGATCGTCTCCTAATTTTTTGGGGGGGTTCGGTCACCCTCCAGTCTGTGACTGTGTGTGTATATGGACTCTATAGCGCCACCAACTGGTGGAAATGTATATCTGCCATAACTTCCTGATTCATGGTCAGATTGTCTTGAAATTTTTTTTGGTGTGTTGGGTCAATCTCTGGTCTGTTATACTGTGTGTACATAGACTGTATAGCACCACCTATTGGTGGCAATGTATATCAGCTGTAACTTCCTTCCACATGGTCGGACCTGCCCCAAATTTTTTCTGGTGGTTTGGGATACCCTCCAGTCTATGACTGGGTGTGTACATAGACTCTATAGCGCCACCAACTGGTGAAAATGTATATCTGTCGTCACTTCCTCCCACTTGGTCCGATCTGCCCAAATTTTTTTCTGGTGGTTTGGGGTACCCTCTGGTCTATGACTGTGTGTCTACATACACTATAGCGCCACCAACTGGTGGAAATGTATATCAGCTGTAACTTCCTACCACATGGTCGCATCGGCCCCAAATTTTTTCTGGTGGTTTGGGGTACCCTCTGGTCTATGACTGTGTGTGTACATAGACTGTATAGCACCACCAACTGGTGGAAATTTATATCTGCCGTAACTTTCTCCCACATGGTCGGATCTGCCCGAATTTTTTTCTGGTGGTTCGGGGTACCCTCTGGTCTATGACAGTGTGTATACATAAACTCTATAGCGCCACCAACTGGTGGAAATGTATATAGCCTTAACTTCCTTCCACATGGTCGGATCGTCTCTAACTTTTTTTTGGTCGGTCGGGTCACCCTCCACTCTTTGAATCTGCGTGTCCATAGACTCTATAGCGCCACCAACTGGTGGAAATGTATATCTGCCGTAACTTCCTCCCACATGGTCGGATCTGCCCAAATTTTTTTCTGGTGGTTCGGGGTACCCTCTGGTCTATGACAGTGTGTGTAACTCCCTTACCGCTTATCCGATCGCCGCGGTTTTTCGTACGGCGCGTCCGCACGCCCGTCCGGTCACGCGCGCGCCCCCGACCCGCGCATACCCCCGACCAGCGCGTACCCCCGACCGCGTCGGGGTGCTCGAGCCCGCTCATCACTGCTTGCAGTTTTAATTTACCATAGACCTACCACAGACTTACCACAGATTTACCACAAACCTACCATAGATTTACCATAGACCTACCACAGACTTGAGTTGATTTGATGAGTTGAGCTCAAGTGTTTGCAGACATTTCAAAGTCATTAGTTGTTTTGTCATCAACAAGCAGCTTGTGCTGTCATATAAAGCATTTTCGAGTTCTAACAATATTTTAATGTTGGCTTTAGGATAAATTGGTCCCTGCGAACGCCAACGTCTTCACACTCGGCTCAGCGGCCACATTTCTTGAACTTTTTTTCCCTCTCTGATGGACTCTCTTAGGAGCCTGATGGATTTCAACAAAGCATATGCATGTACGATATGTACATTCACGGAAAAAAATCACTTCTTCAGTTTCTAAGCTAACATTTGGCCAAAAAGGGAGACAACAAAAGTTGCTCATACGAGATACATTTTTGGCAGCATGCTACAGCTTAAGCTCGTGCCGACAGCAACCAGCTTTTGGACGGACATAAGCGACTACGTTTTTCCAAGTTATTTTTGTAAAAACAAAGATTGGAAGCCACCAATATCACTTTCTGTGAAAAAAGCAGAGACAAAGAGTACGTTTCCATTTTTAATTTTCACATTGAATCAGTCCAAAATGTCATGTCATGTAGTTTTATGTACATCAGTAAATTACAAGGTTCTATTGAACTTTTACATTAGCTTCTTTACATACAAAAAATGCTAATGAAATGAAATGAGAGTCAACTTGTTTTTTTTAAAGCTGCATAAATTACTAACTTTTTAAAACCATTCAAGAAACCTCATTCAGCATTATTTACACAAAGTCTCCTAAATTATACATATCAACAAACTACATCCTCACGCACATTTAATGCCGCTAGATGGAGGAAACCGTGGTCAGATTTGGGTGAAAGGGGGGGGGGGGGGTACTTGCTTGCCAATGACCTATTGTGATGAGCGTAAATGTAGTGTCATATGCACGTCATACACGTTATGTTATTAGCTGTACACTTCATCACCAGGTCACCGTCAAGGAGAAAAGGGGGGTTTGCAGGTTCAGCAGGTTGGAGGCCAAGATGGCCGACACTGGCTACACGCATCATCACATTGAGGGGTCAAAGGTTAAACCTCCGACATTCTCAGGGAAAGCTAAAAACATTCAAATTGTGCTTGACCACCCGAATGTGTTCAACGTTCAAGTTCAGCCACGCGGGACTTCTTTTCAAAATAAGCTTGCATGTTTCCTCTGACCGTCACAATAAAAGTCCACATGAAAGGGAAATTAAATGTTTGAGTTTGCATCAGCAGGAATTGGATAGTCAATAAAAAGCATCATTACAAACATAACCACAGATGTAAACAACAAAGAAATGCCTTGAAGGTAAACAGGAAGTGTCCACACAGCACCTTTGAGACCCCTGCAAAATAAAAGTAATCACCTGACCTCTCGCTAAGCCGTGCGGTTGTGTTGTGTCTAAACGAAAGGTCGACCAATCCTTACTCAAGAGAGGAAACAAACGTATGAAAAACAAAAAATATGAAAGCCAAACAATCCAAAATGAAGTTTTGACCGCTGAGAAGACCTTTTAGCTTCTTTCCAAGCTACTCATTGAAGGTTCTAGCACAAGGATGCCCAAAATCACGGCTTGCAGCTTTCTTATTTTTAATTGGCCCAAAATGAATGAATGATGTATTAATATTACATATTAAAACCGTAGGAAAAAAATATACAAAAAAGTTACAAGGTTTGTGAAAAAATGTTGAATGTTAAACTATGATCCTACTAACGATGTCTAGGGTGGCTGACCTCCTTTTACGTTTCACAGTCAGGGTGCAATCCAATAAATTATTATTACTAACAAGAAGATAACACAGTCGTCCCTCCTTTATCGCGGTGAATTGGTTCCAGACCTGACCGCAATAAGTGAATCCCTGCAAAGTAGGATTCAATATTAGTAATTAGAGCATCGAAAAACATTATTAGAGCCATGTAGACATGAAATAACACCCCTATAGTCACCTTTCCAGGCCAATTATTCTTTTACATCACACGCAAGCTAGTTCATTTATTCTAAAAATTGTGTGTGAAAAAGTGTGTGAAATGGAGTCGGAAAGAAAGACAAAGTAAGAAGCCAAAAATGTACCACTTCCACACAAAGTGGGAGGAGAACTTGTCTCATGTCTCATCACTGACCCCTAGTGGCCAGAATACCACCCATAACTCGGACCTGGTATTTTTGTTTAATTATGAAAATAAAGAATATAAAATGATTACCTTTGCCTGTATGGTGGGAAAAAGTTTGGACAACCTTGTTCTAGTAGCGTCTGTATCCCGACGATGTTGTTTTTAGCAGCCAGCAGCGTGACGATGGAGGACTTTCATCCCAAAATAATCCCACTTTTCCTCACCGAGGAGGTTTTGTGGATCAGAAAGAAACAAAAACACCTCAAAGCGCTCCCAAAGCGACACGAGACGGATAGTTAGAGACGTCTGAAAAACGAACTAAAAAAAACATTGTATATATCAAGAAAGATGATACTAAGTTGTTTAATTTTATAATTACAATATTCTAAGCTTTCCACGATGCTTCCCGTTTCTCCAGACGGCCACAAGTTAATAATGTCTCCATGCAAAGTCCGGTCTTGTTTTCAAACACGAGCAAAGACGACCAACGCTAGCTAGCATGAAAGATGGCAGAGCTAAGCTAGCTTCCCTCGCCTCTGGAGGCTAAAGAAGAAGCTTTGAAAGACAAGCTAGCTTCTAATTCAAGCTAGCTGTGAGTGAAGATGGTTGTAGCGGCAAAAATAATAATATTCTAAATAAAAACAACCGGCGTTGAAGAGTTAGCTGGTGTTGACCAATAAACTAGCTAGTTTCTTAGGGCGTGTTCAAAGCTGTAGTCCTGCTACTTAAAAGTTGTTCAGTGTTTTAACTCTTATGTAGGGATGTCCCATATTGGCCTTCTTGACAAAAACTAATATTGTCCAACTCTCCACTTCCGATATGAGACGATTTGGATATATTCTGATACAGATATCAAATTTTCAGTACCGATATTATCAGACATCCCTACTCTTCTGAGACAGGAAAAGGAGCTAGCATCATACGGCAGCTAGCTGTGAACAAAGACGCTAGTAGCTGTAAAACGCTGCTGGTGAAGATGCCAATAGAGATTAAATGCTAAGATACTGAAACAACTAAAAATAATTAATGTTCAAAGAGTTAACCCCTGGACTAAAGTATGGATGAATGGATAAAGTATTTTTTTTTTTTTAAATCTAGTGTTCTGTTTCAGCGACACTTTGTTCTTCCAGGTCCATTAAGAACAGCTTGGTGTTTTCCCTGGAATAAGAAAGCTTCCGAGGCCAGCTAGCATGGAGCATGGTGGTTGGTGGTTGGAGCTGGAGGAAAGAAAATGTTGGAAAAGACGCAAATAAATAGAAAACCTTGGTTATCCGGCGTAGAGGAGAGAGGCGGTGCCTTGTTATTCCAGTTATACTTCCAGCAGTTTTCCCAGGCCGTTTCCGGAAAAAAGGAAGTAAAAGAAGCTGGACCGTTAACTCGAGTCCTCACGAGGACTAGCAGCTAGCAGTCGCATGGAGGGGGAATCATGCATGTCCTCCAGATGTCCACAGGGAGGACACAGGATGGCAGTGGGGGGGCAACTTAGGAAGCAAACACGCCATCTGAATGTGGACCGGGGGGCGGGGGGTTACTCGGAGGTACAGTATGTAAAAGTTCTGGCCTACAAAGCAAACAAGACGAAACAAAAATAAAAAGATGAGATGAGATCTCTTCTAGCAGCAAACCATCCCCAACATGACGGTTAAAATGTTTCTTCTGGGGGGGGCGGGGGCTCAAGCCTGGTAGTGTTCCTCATTCACTTTGAGTGGGCGGAGCAAACGTTCCCTTCACGAGCTCATCCATCAAGGTGATGCTCCCCACTTTTCCAGTCAAAGTGTCCCAGCATGCACCTCTTCCTTGAATGATGATAATGGGAGGGGGTGGTGAGCGTGGTCTGGGAGGGGGCGGAGTCAGATGCAAGTGGACGGTTGGGCGCTGGGCTGCTGCTTGCGGTTCCTCAACGCCCCCGACTTCTCCTTGTAGCCCACACACATCTGCTGGGACACGTCCACCAGCGCGCTCGCCACTGCCAGACCTGGGAATAATAATAATAAGAAGAAGAAGAAGAACCTTTTATTGTTACCATCATATGGTTCTGGATACAGTAGTTCCAACATGCAAGTTTACATTTGCAGATGTTGTCATTAAGTATGTGATTAGATGACATGTGAGAAATATTAACCTACGTCAGTCTATTACTTGACATAGCTTAAGGTGCTACAAATTTACTGGAAACCGTTTCCATGTGCGTAGCGCCTTTGAGGGAACACGTCCACGTCAGCATGCTGGGGTTTAACTTGGTCCCCCAACTACAGTTGAAGGGTTTTTGGTAGACGGCAGAATTCATGGTTCCATTTATCACAGCAAGTCTTCTAGGTTCTGAAGCAGCAAAACTGCCCCAGACCATCACACTACCACCACCATATATTACTCTTCATATGTTGTTTTTTGGGGCTGCACGGTGGGCGTGTGGTTAGCGCGCAGACCTCACAGCTAGGAGACCAGGGTTCAATTCCACCCTCGGCCATCTCTGTGTGGAGTTTGCATGTTCTCCCCGTGCATGCGTGGGTTTTCTCCGGGTACTCCGGTTTCCTCCCACATTCAAAAAACATGCTAGGTTAATTAGCCACTCCAAATTGTCCATAGGTATGAATGTGAGTGTGAATGGTTGTTTGTCTATATGTGCCCTGGGATTGGCTGGCCACCAGTCCAGGGTGTACCCCGCCTCTCGCCCGAAGACAGCTGGGATAGGCTCCAGCACCCCCCGCGACCCTCGTGAGGATAAGCGGTAGAAAATGAATGAATACAGTTGAAGGAAAACAGACTGTCGGCTAAAGTTAGCATAAAAGACAAATATATACGTTGCTAGTAAGTAAGCTAGCACCGGATGCTATGATGTTTGTCGGCGCTAGTAAAGTTTGAATTGCTGTTTTTAAACTAGTCATGTGACAACAATGGAGCAAAAATGCCTGTTTCTTGTGCTGAACAAAAGATATTTTATTTTTTTATATTCACATTTTAGATATAAAATCCAACATTTAGGACTTTGACAGAGGCGTGTAGCACAAATACCCTCGATAAGAATGCATATGATCGCATTGCTTGACCCTAGTATCATACTGAAGGCTGTTCCTAATATTCCGTCTGGTTTATTTCCCTCCATGGTGGTTGGCATTCGATGCCCAATGAAGAAACTGGAGTGTGGAACAGGTTTGACGTGGTGCAGTGCATTGTGGAGGATGCACATGCATGCACGCGCACGCACACACACAGACACACACACCGCAGGCGGCAATTAACACATTCCACACTTGATTAACATTTATTAATCATCTTGGGGCCGTGAAATAGCGATAAACTAAAGCCGTCTCCAGTAGCCATGTTTATCCGTGTCAAATCCACACATTCCCACCGGCGGGCTGGGATATTCCTAGGGCAGACGTACAACATACGTCGGCTCTCCAGGAAGCATCCATAGTGTACACCGAGATAGTGTCGCCCCCTGTTGGCATTTATGACCAAGTAGGCTGCTCTAACGCCACCAGTGAACATTTAGCGCCAATATGGCCGCCCCAGGGGACAGAAGGAAAAGATAATGAGAAGAAGGGAACGAGACAAAAGAGGGGAAAATGGTGAAGATGAGGGGGAAAAGGAGGAGAAAAAGGAAGGGGAGAAGTGATCCAGTGAGAAGTAGGGAACAAGAACAGAGAGGAAAAGAGTAGGAAGAACAAAAAGACAGGAAGTGAAGGGGAAAGGAACATGAGATGTAGAACAAAGGAACGAGGAAGAAGATGACAGGTGGCAGTCGGGTAACAACGTCATGTGACAGAATGACGTTATGACCAGCAGGGGGTACAATGAATTCAGGTCAAACTCCTTGGTTGGTTTGCTACTACTACTACTACTACTACTATGACAGAAAACAGGAAGTAAACTACAGGAAGTGAAAGAGGAGAGCTTAATGAATTACAAAACAGTTGTTTGATTGTGGGGGCTCAGTTTGCAGAAGATGCAAAAGTACACACACACACACACACACACACACACACACACACACACACACACTCTGCTTACCAGACTGTCCTGGGGGAGGGATGCCACCGCTGCCCCGCGGCAGACGCACAAAGATGGAGAGCACAGCGGCTTTGTTGCCAAAACACGGCTCCAAGGCGATGGGCTTGGGGACAGACTGTGGAGGGAAGGACACATAATAATAATAATAAAGAATTAGACCACCACCACAAGCACTCACAGTGCCACCTACTGCACACACACTGGAATTGCACCCATTTTAGGCCTACTATGGTAATGGTAATGGTTTAATTTCATTTGAACATGCATCAGATTACAATTGAGTGCATCCCATAATAAGTTCACAGTTCCACATGTCCAAAAGGAGTAGGAAGAAGCAAAGCTTATTAAAACCTACCCCTCCATCTGGTACTTTTACAATCACTAACTGTAACATTTGTTCACTTCCTGCTTTCCTAATATAGTTTAAGTTTTGTTTTTTTTTTGTCACGTACCAAAGTAGGAGGTGATATGAGCATCCAATGCCATAATGGGTACCATAGTTAGTGTCAATATAGTGATATATATAGCACATCATGACTGGTTCAAGACTCTTCATCCTTGTATTTAGCAAACATCAACTGCTTGTATTGTTTCTTGAATTGGCTCATCGTTGTGCATTGTTTGATTTCCTTACTCAATCCCTTCCATAGTTTGATTCCACATACCGAAATGCTAAAATACTAAAGTCGCAAGTTATTAATACATACTGCTTGCTTCAACCCCCCAACTCCCCTGCTAGCTTGATGTTGATGTTCTCAGATTGTGGATCGACACTTGCAATAAAAGTTAAAATCTTATTATATTCCGCTCCAGAACCTTCTCTCTTCAATTGCCATTGTCCACCCGAAACACAATCCTGGTTAAAGCCATAAATATGCCTCACATATATTTATTAAACACATTTCAAGTCCAAAATGTATAGGTACTACTGATGGAAGACTGCTGGAGCTAGTACTTCTGTAAGTGTAACAAACTATGGTGTTGAAGGACCACCGTATGGACCACCACCGTACAAGGTGCAATATGCCAACACTTGAAGAAAAAGTATGAAAATTGAATTGTATTATCACATATTTGTACATTTGTATTGTATTTGTATAGGATGCGTTGAAATGGGTATAGGATGGGTTGAAAAATACCCATTTGCTGGGTGGTGAATGTATGGGGATCCACTCCACACGTGCATACAAGGCTCTTCCACGGCGGACTTTAAATATCTCTTGTGTGCCAATGTCGCTACACACACGTGCACGCGTATGGCACGTAATGATATTTGGGCTTTGACCCAGTTTAGGCATTGAATCTCTACCGAGGTTTACCTTTACTAGCAGCTGTGACAGCCCCTCAAAGACCTGCATTATGTCTGGGCGTACGTGTCTCTGTGTGCGCTACAAATTCATGTAAGACCAACCTCCATCTATGGAGCCCTTCTATATCTACAGGAGAGGGAAGGGGAAAATATGAACAATTATTGTAGTTCTATGAATGGAAAAAAACATGGAATGGTTATACATTTATTTCTACGTGGAAATAAAGGAAATGAGTAGTCCGGTCCTGTCATGTGTCCATGAAACACACAAATTCACCCTGTTCCTGTAACAAAGTACAGTGGAACCTCAGTTAGCATGTTTTATTCACATTATTATTATTATTATTATTGACGTCAACCAAGGTTCCACTGTACTCCTAATCCCAATTTGTATGGATAAGATACACCCCCTTCCATTCAAACGTCTCCACCACCGTGGGCAAGACCAAAGGACCTCAGGGTCAAGATTGGAGACCTGCACCAGGCTGATACGGGCTCCACCAGCATCAGCATGAAGCTTGGTGAGACAGACAGCACTAATGGTGCAATAATTCATAAACAGAAGGAATGTAAGATGACAGTCAGTCACTCTGGCTCGGGACCTCCGAGCAAGATTTCACCCCATGGGGTAAAAACACGTACACGTGATAAAGACAAGACCCCCCCCCCCCCCCCCCCCCCCCACCCCACATGATTGAACATGCATGTGCTAAATTCTGCTTCGGAGATGTTCTCCGACCAAAATCCCTCCTGAGATGTCTGCCACCCTGGTGGTCAAATATCAAATATTTCAACTCTTTTCTCCACAAGTGTTGTTTCGGAATCAAAACTAAATTCATCTTTACCTCCTTACAAAATCAGACACTGCAAAATTGCATCATTATTATGAATGAATGATTATTGTCATATTGTTATCCGGTCATTTCCTTGGATAGGACGCTGCTGTACATCATCGTGCAGCTTCATTACATCTGTCTGAGAGCTACACGTTGTCCGTGTGTATGTGTGTGTGTGTGTGTCCCCCTCCCCTGGGAGCTGACAGGGGGCTAAAAGAGTTCAGATGCAGACAAATGGGACTACGGTGGAACCACTTGCCGGCTGGAATCACCATAGTCTCACTTGCACACACACACACACACAGAGATACTCCATGCTGACAAGGTTACATTTTAACCATAAATCACCACCCTAGCGCTCTGAGCCCAGACCAGCAGAACCAGCGACCCAGACGGACTTTGCAAGTTTTATGTCGTAAAAGACCAACTTTGTTGAAAAGAAGGGAAAATGTTAGACTCCAAAAACGTCAACAATGGTTTTGCACTGTGAAATCTACCGCCTTCTTGGATGAGTTTGGCGTCACTTTTATTGTAAATGTTGATCCCAAACCAGAGTAGAACGACAACATCAAGCTAGCAGGAAGCTTTGGAGGGGGAGGAACAAGCAGTGTGTCGAAAATGTTTGCTTTGTCAGCATTCTCTGGTGGTCCTGGACCACAGCACCTTAGCAAAAAGCAGACATCTCATTTATTTGATTTCACCCATAACGTCACGGGACATTTCCTGTTGGAGTCACGACCCAGCAGAAGAGAAATTGTTTAAAGAAATATATGGCAGCAATCCAGAAGAAAAAAGAAAGAATCCAAAAGATTTTGTAGTTGGATCACCGCCTTTTACCCCGTAGGCCAAAACATTTGTACAGTAAATTAGGAGCCAATCAAAGCCTTCCTTCCAGGTGCCAAAATGCAAAGAACATTGGGATAGCGTTCCAGAAGCCCACATGGAGGTGTAATATCACACTCCACTAATTCACACAAAACATGGATCCATTTCTTTCCTCCCTTTACTCCACGGCGTTGGCCTCGGGCTCCGTGGTGCTGCTCTCAGCCGCCGTTTACATCTGGAAGGACAACAACGGCCCACACACACACACACACACACACACACACACACACACACACACACACACACACACACACCTCCAGCTTCTAATTTCCAGAGCATCTCAGCCTCTCGCCTGTTGACATTTCTCATTTCCAGAGAGCACAGGAAGTAGATGTGGCGAATAAACATCAATAAACACGGCCCCCCTCCACCCACCCGCCCGCCCGCCCGCAAACAAACACACACACACACAAACCACAACAACAAAAAAATCAATTATGTTTTCTTTGAAGTGGCTCCATGAATGCTGTGCTCCACTCTGAGATGTTCCACACCAAAACGTCGCTTCTTCTTCTTCATGGGTTTTACAGTGTGGAGCCCCCGTCAATTCCCCACCACTCCAACACACAACATCACAGCTTATCTAGACGGAGCAGGCACGGCGACACAGACGCCGCTTCAATTTGCTCCAGTGTTTAGTCTCTCCCACACGCACACGCACGCACGCACGCACACACACACACACACACACGAGAAGGCACTGTCCCCATCGTTTACAACTCTACCGACCATCGGGATTGGTGAGCTTCTTCCTCTGGAATAACTTCTACTTCAACCTGTTGAAGTGAGCTTAAACCGGCTAGCCTGTTTCTATAGAGACGATCCAAATCCTTGTTTTTATTTGTTAGCAACCAAAGAATAAAAGGGGGCATCTCAGGACAAGAATGGATACAACTCTTCAATTCCCGATTAGCAGCAATCAAGTCGACGCATGCGATACATCCACATGATCAGAAAACGTCCGCTAAAAGCTCAACAACACCAACATTCAAAAGCACAAACATTTCAATGATTGTTCCCTTTTTGGGTAATATGACTGGATGACGACTTCTCTAACATTCCACCCTACAAAAGAAGTCATCAAAGTATGTATGATTTGTGCTCATATCGGATTGACATCTGTATCGGCTGATACACAAAATATCGGTACCAGATCGGATGTTGCACTGAGACAGCCAAACCAACAAAATCCATGAAGACCTTGTACGCAGGAAAAAATATATATTTTGGATATTTATTTTTTGAGGCCAGGCATCTTAAGCTCAGGGTTTAAGAGCTTATGCAGTGTTGGCATAACAACAAATATTTGGTGGTTTGATGGCTAAACGGTTTGCCAAACAGATCAAAAATGAACAATGTGCGCGCCCCAAGTGTTCAGAACACAATAAGGGATTAGTCACGTTACATTCATAGAAATATTGGCTGTCGTCATTCTTTTTGCCCAGTTTTTTGTATTTCAGGAAGATTTTGGGGAAACTTTTCCTGCAAACCTCGTAGCCGCTCTGCAAAGAATGAATGTCCATCTTCTATACCGCTTATCCTCACTCTAAATAACATTTGGCTACAAAATGCTGCACACAGTATTCCCTCATTTATTACGGTTGCTTGGGGCAAGCCAAATTATGTGAATTTACGGAAAGTAATATTAGAAAACAAGTAATATTTTTGCAGTTTGGGAATAAAAAACCTGTTTAGCACCTTCCCAATGCAGTTAACATTATCAGAGCCATCTACACATGAGATAACACCCCTATAGTCATCTTTAAACTTGCAATAGCCAATATAGTAGACATAATAAGAGACAATAAGCCATTTAAAATGTGAGAGGCTCGGTGCGTATCAAACAGGAAGTGACGACTGAGGTTCAGAGGTGAGTTTTAGCTGCAACACGAGTTCATGTCGGGATTATCGTGCTTGTTGGGAGATGAGATCATTCAAACCTGCAATAAAAGCCACTTCCGAGAATCAAATCTGGTGCTTGTGTGTCTCACCGAACACTACAGTAACATTACTGAATACTACATATGACTTGTACGTCAATATTTTTGGACTAGTAATAGGCCGTAGCCGACAAGGAAAGAGCAATGGAAAAAAAAATTAATAAATATATATATATTATATATAAATAATGGGAACAAAGCAATAATAGAATTAAGTTGTAACGTTATGGGAATAGAGTTGTAACGTTATGGGAATAAAGTCATAATATTATGGTAATGGTAAGACCAAACAGTTGATATTAATAATATGCTTTTGACAAATATGACAAATCTACAGCGAAAAAAAAAGGAATGAGCAATGATGAAATAAATAAAAGTTGGGTTGTGACTTAATGACCATTAGAAAATGTGGGTTCCAGTTTGAAAACCATAAGAGAACCCGCAAACAAGCGGCAGCCATGATGGCCATAGCGAGTGACAACACCCCCCTCTTCAATGGAACAACTTTGGACTCTGGATTAAGGCCACAAACAACTTTTATTGAATAGGAGCAGACGTTCCCAGCATTCCGCACCTTTGTAACGCCGCAGTGGCGTCCTGATAAAAACACATAAAAAAAAAAAAAGCAGCGTGGAAACAAGGAGGACAACCCACTCCGCCTATCCCAATATGAGCCTCGGCAAGCAGATAGGGCGGGACGGTGTGCGGACCGCGTCTGAGGCAGAGAAAGGCAGACGAAGTGGAATCTAAATTGGATCTCGACTTGCGAGGAAAAGACACGGTGAAAAAAAAAAGGAGAGCAGAGGCAGGAGAAGAAAAGGGAGAGCACAGATGGAGGAGGCGGAGGAGGACGGCAGATAGCGGCGGCGAGCTCCTGTTTTGACTCGCTTGTTAAAGACACGTGGCTTGCCACACACACACACACACACACACACACACACACACTCGCACAGTACAGATAAGGCCAACATAGAAGCGCAGACATCAGATGATAAAATCAGTAAAGGGTCAGTAAATTAGAGCGCAACACGAATGTGAAGTAAACATGTCTGACACTGCACTGACACGCAAACAAACAGATGTACCAATCAAATACCATTTCCTGCCCCCCTCACTTGGAAGCTGAAAACCCCCCGATGTTTAAAGAGGTGTCAAACACATCTGCATTCAGGCTTCAGCTAAAACTTTAGATACGTTCCCCCTCCTGCATATAAATACCGATAGGCACTTCACCCCCACCCCGCCACCATAAAGACTATTATCTATGCTGCCCTCACTAAACAGCGGAATTGAAGGGATTGCTCGCGTGCAAACAAGATAACACAACCGGCCAGGAAAGTTTAGTCTGACCTGTTTGGAGAAAAGTAAAGCCTACTTCTTCATTCTACAACATTCATACTAAAATATCCTTAAATCAGCCCAGTGGTCCAAAAATTCATGACCACAATGTTAACGTAACGTGGAAATGACCATGATGTGCTAAGGAGATTAACGAGCATTTTGGTGGGGCTGTCTTACAATATTCAACTATCACTCCTGCAGTGGAATTGTACATCATATGCTCATCTCTACTTGACTACTGGGTAAAAATTGCAGTAGTCAGTAGTGTTGGGCATGTTACTTAAAAAAAATAATTAGTTATAGTTACTTCTCCAGTTACTGAGTTACTCCACTATAAAAGTAACTAGTTACCAGTAAAAGTCACTATTGCCCCCCCTACAGCAAAGACGGGTACCATGACAGAGGTTTGTATTTATTGCAGTGGACAGGTGTCTCTGTGCGTTTGAGTTGCTCACACAAGACTTGGACAAAGTTTTTTTTTTTTTTTTTTTTTTTTTTCGGGGACGTAATGTACATTTTACCTTTGACATCAACAAGGCTAAAGTACCACCCTCAGCCATCTCTGTGTGGAGTTTGCATGTTGCATGGCGTTCTGTGTTGGGGTTTGTTACAACACTGATGATGATTTCCATGTTGTTCTCGCGCAGTTTTTCATGTCAATCAACCCCATGTGTCTCCGGGCAGCACTGGTGAGTGCAATTATTTGATAGAACAAGTGCAGTCAGGAGCAAACATGGCGGCTTCTTCTCAACCTCTTTTTTGGGTTTTCTGCGGGTACTCCGGTTCCCTCCCACATTCCAAAAACATGCTAGGTTAATTGGCCACTCCAAATTGTCCATAGGTATGAATGTGAGTGTGAATGGTTGTTTGTCTATATGTGCCCTGTGATTGGCTGGCCACCAGTCCAGGGTGGACCCCGCCTCTCGCCCGAAGACAGCTGGGATAGGCTCCAGCACCCCCTGCGACCCTCGTGAGGAAAAGCGGTAAAAAATGAATGAATGTGCTCTAAACACCCGTCCACTCAAGTTCTGTGATTGGCCGAAGACGCAATCTTACTAAAACCTGAGCCAATCCTCATTGCTTATGTGGTTATCTCCCCCCTCCCTTGTTGCTCTGCAACACTTTCACGTGAGACACGTGAGATTTATGAAGTAACGTGCAGTAACGGGGTGTCGAAAATGGTAACGGCATTATGCTGACAGTAAAAGTAATTATTTAGATTAGCCGCTACTGAAAAAAGTAACTGTGTTATTTTAAACGGCGTAATTCCCATCACTGGTAGTCAGTAGTAATCGCAAGGAAAATGGACGGCACTATTTGGAGTTGCCCTTCTGTCGTCTGCCCAAACATTCAAAAGATTCATTTGTAAATTCGTTGGCTTGGAGACTGATTGTGTGGAATTGGAAAAGCACCAGCACCACCCTCCCACACCCGCTGGATTAAAGACACTTGATTTTTTTTTTTTTTAGGGAAATAGAGAAGATTAGGTTGTCACCGAATGGCTGTTCCAAAAAATTCAGAGAAGCGTCGGGGTCCCTTTCTTAAATTTCTTCATGAGACTTGATCTCAAATCAAATGTTCAAAAGAAAAAGGGATCAAGATTGTATCATTCCAACGCCGTGGGTGATCCCATGGTTGCTGCTGAGCCGACATGCTTACATACAGTATAATGTGTGTAACGTAATAGCCTGCAAAATCAGCCTTATTGGTCTGAGAATTGGAAATGCGTGTGTGTTTCACTTCAGACAGAAGACAAAGGAGCTGAGGTGAAGGCTACGTTGACCGTCAACATCGACTGACTTATTGGCTCATAATTAGGCCTGCACCAAATGTTCTGGCCAATCACCAATTACCGGTCCTTAAGATACAAGATATCGTGTCACAAGATATCGTGTCAGATTAAACATGACAAGATGTCTCGTTCAGGAAGAAAAATATCTTGTGGATGATAAACACTCAATAAATGAAAATAAAGTACATCATTTTGCCATGTACTACAATGTGATATACTACCATGTCTGTGCATGTTTTTCTTGTCTGCCTCCAAACAGGCAGGAAAAGGGTTCACTCCTGTCAATTTATATTGTATAAATATATTTGTTATTGTGCTAACAGTGTTTTGACAAGTAATTGCTTTTTCAAGCCATGTTGTTCCTTTTTATATTTTGTATGTTCCTTTTTATATTTTATTTTATGTGCACTTTTCTGATGCCTAATTTGCCCGCTTGCTGAAGTTGACCGTGTTTCGGTTTGGCTCATCTTGTTTTCTGCCACTAAATATATTAAAGACGGTACCATTTTTATATGGTATATATACACTTTTCACAATTTAGTTTGAGCTACTTTCCTCCACTACTGGTTGTTCCTCAGCTGCCATTATTTGACTTTTATTTTTAAAGGGTTTGAGTGTAACATCCCAGTACGGATTACCGCATCAATGTGAACACTCCTTCAGTCTACGAAGGAAAGACATCCAGATTATGGATTTCACAGTTTCGGAATTGAAGAGCAAAGTTCTTTCTTCACCTCCAACAGGAAACAGGAAGTACTAACTTGGACCCTTGAACAATGTTTAACACAAGGGTCTGGCAACAATGATGGGATGAATCTCTCTCACACACATACACACACACACACACAATGGAACTCCTCGATTTAAACATCACTCCGCTTGACACACTAATCTCCCTAAACCCATCATTTCCTGACTCTGTCTGCTCCAAATGAAGATATCCATGCTGGATTTAAAAGAGGGCTGCAAACATATTTGCATGTCTGAGCTAAATTCCCTGGACAGCCAACAACTTTTCTTTAGTTTTGATTCCAACAAACAACATCTGCTGGTTGGAAAAAGTTCTGCAGAAGAACACTTTGTAGAATGAAAGAGAACCAGAATACGATCCAAACAACAGCAGCGTCATTTCTTGTTTTTTTTTTTCTTCTCAATTCTGACTTGTGTTGTCTTCATAGCCGCCCTTGTTAGGAAGAAACACTGGCTAGCTGAAACAATCACGTACGTTTGTGAAGAGAGGATGAGAAGGAGGCTCACCTTGACGTTTCCTCCTATCAGGTCAGGCGGCTCCTCGTCTGTCTCCAAGGCAACGTTGATGGTGGCAAAAGGCCGGCTGGCCATTTGCTGCATCTCCCTCAGCAATTGCTACGGAAACAAGAGTTAGACTCCAGTTAGTCACAACGTAAACAATGCGACATCGAGGGCCGCCATCCCGCCATGTCCAAAGGCAGAATACTGTACTAGCATGAAAAATCCACCACAACCCTCCTGACCCTAAACATAACCGCGATCCTGAACCCTGGTTCCCGACTCTTAGCCCTTAAACCTGAACCTAACTCCAACCTCCTGACATGAACTTCAACCCATAACCTGAGTCATAGCCCTTATTTCCTGACCCTAACCCCAACCCCCAATCCCAGCCACCAGGTCCCTGACCCCAACTAACTATGTTTCCGCATAACATCCTATTGGTGACAACCTCAAAGCTAAGCTAAGCTCATCCCCCTTCAGCACGAGCATGCTCTGTGAAGACCTGACCACAGAAGACAAGGTGTCACGGCCGGAATAAAGTCATTACAGTACAAAGAACCAAGCTAAAGGTAAGGATATCAAACAAAAATGGAGGAGAAAAAAACGGCAAGAGAAGAGTTTGACAGGGGACGTGACAGATGATGGATGATGGATGATGGGGGGAGCGGCGAGGGGTCACCCACAGAGCAGCAGCGGTGTTGGGATAGCGGATTACAAGCGGCGAGACACTGGAAGCCATCCCAATCTCTAATTACACCCAACATCTCAGTGGAATTACGATTAGCAGGATTTAGATGCATCGTGGGAGCCGTGAGAGACAAAAAGCCACCAGTTCACGCTCGCTAACACACAAAAAGACGCTGACTCGGCAAAAAAGAAAACCTGTTAGCACATTGGAGAATAACCAAGAACTTGATACAAAAGATATGAGGAAATGAAAGCGTCCTCCAGTCCACGGTGCAGATAAGACAGTGTAAGTGGCTAAGCAAAAGGAAGTTTGTCCCTTCTAGGTGAATATTTATTTACAATTCTAGTTTAATCATCTGGAAAGGCCAGCAGCAAAAAAGTAGGACAAGTGGTGCTGCATCCCATATTGCACTCCACAGAATAGAACAAGTGAGGAAGTGATGCTGATAGTCATTTAGTGGTTTGGCTGAAACAGATTTTTTTTTAATCCACGACTGTCACACAGCAAAGGAAGACCAGCAGGGATTATGTATTATATTCAAAGCGGAATACCTTCCAGTTGTCACAACTGCACTCCAATTTTCTTCAACCCTTCAGGGATGATAAAAGAGGGGTCAAAGTTCAGCGGATTACCATCGGTGCTGTTCTTTATCTGGAACTTCCTTCCTTCCTCAGGATTGGTGAGACCAGAGAAAACAGTATTTCCATGTGTGCCTACAAAAAGTGGAGACTATGGGAATGATCCTGTTAATCAGCAGGGGGCATTGTGGCGCTTGCTTTTTCTGAAGTACAACGCCTACGCCTTTATTTCCGTCTCTCATCAACATGAAGCCAATAACCCAGGACAAGTGAGCAACAAGATATTTGTGTCCAGAGTTCCACGCAAGTTGAATGAGGCATACCAGCATTGAGCATACCATGCATTGTCTCCCTGATCGGTACATCAAAGAATTATTGAAGATGATCTTGGCGTATCGTCAACACCAACAAAACGAGCGACGTTTTCTGGTCTGTTTGCAAAAATAAGTGTGATTTATTTAACATTAAGCCCGACTTTGGTCGTGTGAATGAGTGCTGCTGGCACTGGGGGAGCTGCGGTTCATTTAGGGCAGAGGTGCTCATTAAGTCGATCGTGATCTACCGGTCGATCGCGGAGGTGGTACTGGTCGATCGCGGCGTGACATTAAAAAAATATCATCCCAGCATCAATGCCGTCACTTGATTGATATACAGGGCAGCCATTCAGATGACAACTGAATGTTGCCCTTCGGGTGACCAATCAAATCAAACAACGTCTCTAAGTGCAGCAGAACTTACGATGTCAGCCTATCATCCATCCCAGTTACTTGATTGACATACAGGACAACCAATCAGATGACAACTGAATTTTGACCTTTAGGTCACCGCTCATGCGTAAACAACGATGCAAAGTGCTAAGCTAGTCGGCGAATTGCGAGATTTTAAAGCCCTCGCTAAAGTTTATGGTCACTAAAATGAGTGAAGGAGCTGGACCAAGTAAAAAGGCAAAAACATATCACTTCCATACGGAATGGGAGGTGGACTTTTTTTTCACAATGTCTTTTTCGAAGTGCGTTTGCCTCATATGCCATTCTACCATCGCTGTACCAAAGAAGGGAAATGTGGAGTAATGTGGAGGTAATTACAAAAAATGTTAATAGTTAATTATGTGTGTTTTGCAATATTGGCTCATTTGGTTATGTAAGGTACATCAACATACATTGTACGTACAAATAATCCTCAATACATTTGAAAATAAATAGATGTTTTGCATTTTTGTAGTGGGTAGATCATTTTGACTCGGTCATTTTAAAAGTAGCTCGCATGCTGAAAAAGTGTGAGCACCCCTGATTTAGGGTAAAGATGAATTCCAACTGTGACATCATGAAGCAAGAGCATCATCGCCTCCATTGTGAAATTACGCTACAAGGAACCAGAAAGCTGTGGTTCATTGAGGAGAAACATTTAATTCCAACATGTACAGTGACCTCATGAAGCACAGCATGATCATCACTTTCAGTATGCAGCATATCATGCCTTGTCTTCCTGATGGGCACAGCAGACCCTTGTGTTGCCAGCTATTTAATAATAAATAATGGCTGTGTGTTGACTCATTCAGTGGATAGCAAATCTATAGCGCTCTCCAAGCTGTACACTGACTACTCAAGTATATCCAAGTTAACTTTCTACAAGATACAGTCAAAAGCTTGCAGACTTTGAGGATGATGTAAGGAAAATGTCTGGCTTCGTTCTTCGGCACCAGATGGCAGCTCATCAAGCATGTCTCATCCGTTATTGAAAAATCAATCGGTTCTAGCGTAGACGTGTGGGGTCTGTGGGGTCTGGTGGCCGTTATCCTCCTCAGTCCACGTGTGTTTTTCTGACTACAAGGAATGGCGCTTGGAAAGAAAAATGCTTTGTGGTGAACCTCTAACAAAACCTTGGAAAGCCAAATAATGAGTGGAGAGCCTCTTGTTAAAGGTCATCTCACTCAGCCAGCCTGCAGCGCTCACATCTCCAGCGAGGAATCTGCAGTCCAATGAAGACATCAGGCATGTTCTAGTTACTGTTCTCCTAAACACCATCTTTGGCGATACGCAACGCCTCCTCTGTTGGCCAATTTGCTAACCTTTCATTTCTTTCTCTGTTAAAGCTGCACCTCCTCACACCTTTGGTGTGTGTGTGTGTGTGTGTGTGTGTGTGTGTGTGTGTCTCTTTGTGAGTGAGAGGAAGAAAAGCTGTAACTTGCTTGGGTGAGAAGTCGTTTGGCGCCACCTTCTGGTTTGTATGAACCCAAAAATAAGACGACCCCGCTGTTTATCTGAATAAAATGGCGTATTACATTCAGGCCGATGCAGTATCTCAGATTGACTCCCTCCACAATAAAAATGTGCTCAGTTTCGTCGCATCTTATATCATCGTCACCCAACCAGGAAGTAGTCCGCCAACAAATCCAAGTGAAAAGCGTTGGAGGAAGTTTGCACACGTTTGTAAAGTGCTGAAGTTTTGATTGAGCTTTTGGATCGGATGAAGTGTACCTAATGAAGCTAACATGACTTCATGAATACACCAACCCTACAGGAGGCCTTCAGATTACACAATTACACAAATGGACGATAATTACCCTGCTGGCCATGGCCGTGTATAATGACGGCTACAATAAGACGTCAGCGTGCAAACGTTAGAACAAAAGCGGTGACCGGCAGCGGCGACAAGGAAGCTTGCCGCAGGATCCTCGTCACGCTACATGATTATTATTAGCGTTCAACCTGCAGGATATGAAATTGTTCCATAATTACAATATTGTGACACGCTGGGCTGATGCAGTATGAGGCACCACCGCTGTGTTTCTGCGTGGCGGAGTCGTAATTACGCGGAAGGAACAGACATGTCGTACATACTTATATTCGTTCCCCTGTTTGCCAAGCGTGGTTGACCCGCACAAAGACTATTTTAGTCTGACACTTGAACCAAATGGTGGGACGGCTTAAGGTAAAGATGATTCCACAGCACCAATGTAGGACCAGCCACTAAAAACGAGGCATACTTTACTTTTTGCGTACTATGGAGGTGACAAAGCAAATCACTTGTAGTTCTGATATGAGTTATGCTAAAACCGAGTTGCGAGGGGCACACGGCCTCGGGTTGCACTTATATTAAATTTGGTGGCATTTTCCAAAATCGTAATGAATGTAATATGCATGTATTAAAATGTATTTCACTATTGTCACTGATTTTGCTGATTGGTTGGCTGGGGAGAAGTCACATGGTTAACCTTCAAGTCTTCTTGTGTCTTCAAGGCTAAAAAAAAAAAAGTGTTTTTATGAAGTGACAAACGTTTTTGAAAATGTGTAAACGTACAGGTGGAACTGTGTTGTGTCTCAGCGTGAAGGACAAAGACAAAGTGAGGGGGATCATTCAGGCTGTCTGGAGCAGGAAGGAAGCAGAAGCAGAAATGTGGAACTGGGAATCTTGCTGGATTATGGCTCGTGCTAAGCAGAAGAGTCACCGTCATTGTTGACGAGATCTTTTATATATATTAATAACATTAATATACTTTTTCTCACCAAACCTTCCAGATATTTAACAACTCCATATGTTAAATCTACAACATGTGTGCTCATTACGTAAGGTAGTGTTGGTCACTTTGTAGATATGATATGATAATATGTTGATATGTCATATGATATCAGCCATTGAACATTAAGCTCCCCTACTTTGGGTGTATGAAGTTTAAACATACATGGACATGTTTATTAGAAACATGTCCATGACAAACACTGACATAAAAGCATTTATGGGCCAAATGTTAAAACACACTGAAAACAAGTACATCTACTTTTTAAACCTGATTGGGTAAGAAAACAAGACACAGCTCACATCCATATAAACATTTTTGGAGAGAAAAAAAAAAAACCCAAAAGTGTTTCCACCTTGCCGTTCACAGCACTACACAAATAATAAAAGCCCAGTGCTAATTTAGTCTAAAGGTTAGCCTGAAGAGGGGTGGTGGGTGATGCATAGACGCTAAGAGGAAAGCAGGGCTGAAGGTGAGAGGAAGGTCGCAGCTGAGAGGCTCTTCAGCTCATGAAAAGCACAAAATAAGAGTTCATGACATCAGCTTTCACTGAATGGGGTCCGTTCGCCTCCCAATAGATGCCTCAAAACAAACAAACACAGGTAAAGGACATCATAGAATTTGCCATGACGCATGGCTGCTTTCTGTTTAGCGGAGTGAACAAGACGAGATCATTTTATTTTGGAGCAAAGTAAAGCTCCTTGTCTTTGCCTATTTGTGTCAGGGCTGTCAATCTTGTATCACGGAGGGTGGCATATTGACTGTGGGAGGGTGCTTTGATATTTTTTGAAAGGCTAAAAAATATATTTTTTTAAAAAAGGTATACAGACGGTTCAAAACAAATCCTTGTGTTTTTTATTAGTTGGGAATGTCTGGAAAAATGAGTTTTAAATGGGAATCTGCTTTGCATCTGAGGGTAACCCTTTACAAAATAAGGTCGTCGTTGTGTGTCCCATATTGTAAAGTGAGACCCACCGAGGGTCCAGACAACCCCCAAAGACGTAACGTTTTAGCAGCAAAGACTCCACATTTTGCTCCTTTTTCCCTCCCTGCGATGATGCAAATACTTTTTGTGCAAGTGGAACATAAAACCATATCAAAACGACACTTTTTGCTATGAGAATAGAGTTAAGTTGGACCTACAAACCCATCAACAGCT
The DNA here is from genome assembly GCF_030265055.1 of Doryrhamphus excisus. Taxonomy (NCBI): domain Eukaryota; kingdom Metazoa; phylum Chordata; class Actinopteri; order Syngnathiformes; family Syngnathidae; genus Doryrhamphus; species Doryrhamphus excisus. The sequence goes on from NC_080472.1 coordinate 12,389,443, forward strand.
CCTAAAGGTGTCCCAGTACTCTTCCGTGTGCTATTAAGCGGTCAAGTCAGACATCACGAAACGAGCGAGTATCTAGCCACAGACGGCCGTCAATCAAAGTCGGGTCCGACCTGTGTCAAACCGTTTGCAGCACATAACATAAAACGTGAAGGCGCTTCCTCGGAGGACGGATGGAAAATAAATGGGAGTCGTAAATAGAGCAAATAGTTTCTTTGGAGGCTGTCATCTTAGGAGGCCTAAAGCCATCCTGCAGCAGCTTTATCAGCATGCCAGTGATGGACCAGGACTGCATTCACACCAGGGATGCCAGACAGCACACCCCCTTTCCCAGTACAAAGACTAAACCTTGTGTTTTGAGGCGGCAAAGAAATCAATCCATCCCAAAAATGAATCTCGTCCGTGTGCAGCTTGCACAGCGGCGTGGATTTACTATCCGTTGAAAGTATGTTAACACAGCAATTAGCGTGTAAATAGTTGGTAACAAGTGAGTACGCCTCCCAGTGAGCATGTCCAAATGTGTCCTTGTACCTTTGTTAGCTAAAACTGCCTTCATCTTCTATAGGACATGGAATTGAGACGAGCTACACCACATGGTGGATGATAAGACATCTGAGGCTCTTTCACATTCTGTCCTTCCGCTGGAAGATGCCCCAAAAGGTGCTCTGTTCAGGTGCGGGAGAAACATACCTGGTCACTCCATCGCCTTCACTTGTCATCTTTATCATGTAAAAACCACCACGAGCCCCAGTTTCTGCTTCTCAATGTTACAGTACAACGCTGGAATTTATTTTTCCAGTCATTGAACCGCAGCTCTCAATACAGGCAGCACTCATGCAGGCTATCACGGCGACAATTATCTTGCCAAAAGACCAGAAAAAATTGCACGCTTTGTCTCTGACAATTTAAATTGCCAAGATCTAGGAACAAAATGTGTTTGATGTGCACATACTTGAGGAAGACGACACATGATATGATATGCTACATGCTCACATGACACATTAAACCCATCAAGGATGATGCCATGCTTCGCTGTGTCACAGTACATGCTGGAATTCATCTTTTGCCTCAGTGAAAAGCAGCTACCACTACACTACCACCACCAGGTTTGACTGTAAAAAAAGACAAGTATCAAGTACTTGTTGTCAGCTATTTATACGATAATGGCTGTTTCCAGTACTTCCAGTAGCTGGTAAACTTTGACTGCTATACAAGCTGGACACCAACTACTAGCTTGTCCCTTGACAGGTTATACTGCAATAAAAATGTGAGTGCTGCACGTACGTTTGTGAGAAATCAGTAATAGTTATAGTTGGGGTATAAGGTGCTTGAGTCAAAATGCTTATTTTGCTCCAGAATGATTGGTCTGGGATGCGTCAACAAAGTGGTGCTATGCTGCTGATGGGAGCGAATTCCTCACAAAAACAACAACAGCAACCTGTCGACTTGCTTTATTTTGGCGGCTTGTAAATGTCACCCGGTGCAAAGGAAGTAAAATGATGGCTACTCTGGAGTACGCCAGAAAAAAGGTTGTGTGTGTGTGGTGAGTGAGACCAACCTCTCGTCGCCGTGACGCCCAGCAGCTCTGTTTGATCTTCCAGACGACGGCGGCCACCAGCAGAAGGGACAGGAAGCAGCTGTGGGTGGACAGGAAGTCCAGTCAAAAAGTACGAAAAGAAAAACTTTGGTGTAAACATCTAAAAATTGTGCTGCACCACATGAAAACAAATAATGTCAGTAAGCCAACGGTGTCACATGACAGAGGTGATGGTGTTTAAAAGGAAGAAACAGCATTCTGCACTTGAACATGAAATTCCCACAAGGCCTGAAAGGTGATGACACGTCATATCACTATGTCTGCGAGTCGGGAACACAAACACAAAAGGGTGTTGGGTGTGCGCCTTCAAACACATCATCTACAGCCACCGCTTACAATCCGAACTTCATTCGACGACAGTCACGCCTCTCGTTGATTCCCTGTCAGCATTCACGCGCCGTTCCGCATCGCACCTTCTAAATTTCAGCACTTCCATGACGCGGCTTTAAAAAAAAAAAAAAGGCTCAACGTGAATGTTGCAGCCGAGGTGTCATACTTCACTTCACTTGCTAGAATAAAGAATGCACAATGTAATGGAAAACGACAATGCTGTGACAACGCTCAACACAAGAAAACATAATGATACAGCTTGAAGTCGAACAAAACAGACCCTTAGGCTACCTTCAGCTGAAGGTGTTTTTGGTAAAGTTCATTTTTTATGTAGCTATTGACATTGCCAAAAAAGGCGTTAATGTGAATGGAAAGCGTCCAGGAAGTGGACAATTCTTGGCAATTCCAAGGATTTGGTGCAATATTTTCTTAACCATATCATTCCACGTGGGAGATTAAGATGAAAAAGGGCAAGAACTTTCGGGAGAACTGGACATCTGTTCCCAGGATGGGACATCCAGCTTTGATGTGACCGGACCATTACCACCAGTGTGTGACTGTACTGTAGAAGGGTTCACTGTGAGGGACTAAATAAATAGAATCCATTATTATTAAATGGGAGTGACACGCGCACACGCACACACAAATTGAGTAATCGAGTAAATTGAGTAAGCAGCAGTAAGTCCCCAGTCTAAAGGGGGCCTATTATGCTCATTTTTCAGCCCTTTGTATGGAGTTATGTGCTCCTATAGAGCAGCTCCACACAATAACCAGCACAGAAAAGCTTTTCAGATCTATTACGGCTAAATTTCATTGGATTTTGTGCTTCCTGCGAAAACTGTCCTGTTTTAATTTATTCCACCCACGTCCTGCCTCCAGGCATGCCCATAACGCTGTGGTTGGTCAGACTCCCAAATGCTCGGGAGGACTTCCAATGTTGTGCCGATAGCTGCCAAACCCAACTTTATAGGAGTTGATAAACGGCAGAGGAGTTGATAATAAACAGGGATTTATCTTTTTAAAATGGCGGCTTTTAACATTGATCCATCCATCTGCTGGATCCCGAATCTGTGCTTTGAATTCTAGTTATGGTAAATGGCAATGTTTGTGACCGTGTACTCCTATGTAAAGGGACTCCAAAAAGTGTTTGAAAGTAACCCCGTAAAGTAATTGATAAAAAGTTCATCTAACATTCAGTTATTTCATCCAAAAATGTGGTTAGTAGCCTCATTTAAAGCATACACCCCTTTACGACCCTACCTCTGAAAAGAATCGGAATGGAAACAAGGAATCGGAATCGCTCAAATTCAAACAATGCCCAACGCTAATGGTCTTGTCTCACAAGCAGAGTGTGTCGTGACACCCCCGGTGAGCATGTAAAACACACAAAAAAAAGTGTGCGCCAGTGTTGAGTAGCTGAAAAGTGGGCCTGTTTGACAGGATAGAGGAACGTGGCTGCAGAGAGCGAGAGCTTGAGGGCCTTGTCATGGTCCAAGCTGACAGCGAGACAACAGCCACGGGGCAAACGGCAGCCGAGTGGGCCGAGCTGAATTCCTAAACCTGCCGCCTGCTGCCCTTTTCTCCAGGTTGGCAAACAAGAGCATCGGCACAGTGGCCGCTAACTTTGTTTAATGAACCGCACGGCGACCTGCATGGCAATCGCTGTCCACACTGTGGGTGGCGAAGGGGGGGGGGGGGGGGGGGGGGGGGGGGGGGGGGGTGTCAATGTTAGCAAAGCGTTTGAGCCGAGCGGCTTTTTGCTGCCGTTTGCCGAGGACGAGCTCTCCTCTACTTACCCTCACACACGACTAATTAAGGCAGCTGCCATGACACCTGACAGGAGGGGGAGGGGCCGTGGGTGTGATTGTGTCGTCTCGCCAATTGCCATCTGTGTTAAAAGCCTCCTTGACAAGGAATTGCTTCAGAGGTGAATGGAACGTGGCCAAGGAAACACAAGAGCGGCTCTGAAGAAGAAATGTGGTCTTATGGCTGCACAACAACACTTTTTCAATTAAGTTTGTGGCGTTTCATCCTGGACAAACTCAACTGGGTTTGAATTTGATGGCTTCACAACAAGCACTTCCATTAATTCTGTTATTATAAGTGTACAAAAAGCAAAAGATAACCAGTATGTGCATGTGAAATAAGACTTATGTAGAAGAATACATAGTAACCTGTCGACTATGTACGTATTCCCAAGCGTGAGGCAGATCCTTCTGATGGCTGCCTATCAAAGAAACGAAAGCTGAAGTGAAATGAGACTTGGTAAAATGCTGAGAAAGTGGACAAAGCAACATTGGCTGCCATCTTGAAGGCTAAAGATGGTATCCTTGAACATATAAAATACGTTATATAATGTCATCTATATCTTCTCAAATAACGGCTGCCCTGAGGTAGGCAACTCCTCAAAGGACAGGTTTCACCCCGTTTCCGGAGACCTCCAAGCCTTTTGTCACTAATTCTGTTCAAAACTTGAATGTAAAAGAAAACATGAGGGTCATTTGGGTCGTGGCCGTAAGAACGACATCCCGGATACAAGCGGCCAAAATAAGCTTGCTGAAATAGGCTGAGAAGCTCGGCCATCCGGGAAGAGCTGAGACTAGCTCCTTCACACCATGAGGAGCCAGTTGAGGGCATCTAGTCCAGATGCTTCCTGGAAGCCTCCCTGGTGAGGTGTTCCGGGCATGCCAAGCCGGGACGATGCCCTGGAACTGATAAGAACACCCTGGAGGGATTATGTCTCACTGCGAATGCGTCTGTGTTCTCCCCAGTGGAGTGGGATGAGGTGACTGGAGAACGGGAAGTCCGGACTTCCCTAGACCAGGACCCAGATAAGCCATAGAAAATGGATGGATTAATCAGGCCTAGTCTGTACTGACCAACTGTGTGCTACCTGAGCAGCAGAATCCTTGTCACCACAGCATCATCATCATCATCACAGAGCACCTTGAGGGTCACACCGCATTGGCCCAAGGGACTCCCCACTTCCACCCATTATGAAGCACCGTGTCTTCCTGCAGCTCATTACAGGGGAGGGTGGGGGCGGGGGGGGGGGGCAAAGTGACTGATCTGACTCCTTTATTATTAATCAAGAAAGAGCCGAAAGCCTTTCAGCTTCACCGCAGCACCAATGATGAAGATGAGGAAGAGGAGCAGGCTGCTCCTCGAGCTGATACATCTTCCTCTGGCATCTCGCTGATGACCTGACAAGGAGGTCAACATGCAAAGCCAGCACGCTCAAGAATGCAGAAGGCGGCGAAGAAGAGGAAGATGGAGAGGAATGAAAGAGGGGAAGATGAAGGCAGGTGGAGATGTGTGAGGAATAAGAAGCAGGAAGGTGGTCGAGCAGACGGATGGGCTTCAACAGACATCATGATTGACATGAATGACATGTATGTTTGCAGAAAAAAGGAGCAGCATTCCATGAAAAGAACACCCTGCCAACTGTTAAATAAGGAGGTGGATCCATCAGGTTTGGGGGATTGGGAAGAATGGAATCCATTAAATACCAGCAAATTCTGGAGGCAACTATCACATGGAAAAGATGGTGGCTTCTACAACAGGATAATGATCCTAAACGTACCTTTAAATCCACCACGGACTGCCTCAAGCAACGAAGGCTTTGGAATGGCCTTCACAGTCTCCAGACTTAAACTTCATTGAAAGTCTGCAGGTAGATCTTTTAAGCATGCAAGAACTTGACGCTTTTTGCAAAGAAGAAGGTGGGAATCCCAAATAATAGAATCCAGAGACTTGTAGTTGGTTATAAAACGTATTTACCTGCTGGAGGGGGTCTTACTGTTGCCGTTTCCTGATATTTTACCCATTTACCTGTGACTACAAAATATGAAAATTATTTTTTTCCCACATATAAACCATGTAGTTTTTAAAAGGGGTGCCCTGACTGTACCTGGTACATTTATTTATATTAATATTGTGAAGTCAGCCACACAAAATGTCTGAACTTGAAGGCATCACACAAAACAACATACATACGCTGGCGGCGTTGGAATAGCTCAGAGGATAACAAACTCAGCCGGCTTGTCAATAAACACAGTTAGAACCTCCAACGTCAGGTCGTTCAATTTGGAATTCAATTTCAAAACATTTTTGGAAATATAAACCCCTAAAGTCTGTCATAACTTCAAATCAACATCAGCACGAGCAGAGCTGCGTGCGCTGAAGCGCTAACGTTGTAGTTAGATTTAATCATGCTAGGCTATTTGCTATTTGCTGAATAAAACCAAAATGAACAAAATAAAGGTCCCGCATCTGTAGCTGATTGACAAATAAATACATAAATACAAGGGCTGATTAGATTTTCTTTTCCACTCAGCAACCAACAGCCCTTGTGATAAACTGTTAGCATCACAACTAAACTAAACTCTCCCGTGTCCAGCATGTATGTTCACGCACAACTTGTCAGTTCAACTGTTGGGCCTCGTCAAACTGTTTGGAGAGACACTCACAGGTGTGCTAAACAACCGGCGCTCGGCTTCCCACCGGGGACCGCTGGCATGCTAAAAATACACGGCAAGCATCCGCGTCGCAAAGAGGCTCCCAGCAGAATGTGTTTAAAAAAAACAAAAACAACACAGCAGCCGCAGTGCACCGCAACTGTGTTGAGAAGTTTTACTCTCAGGGGAGGTGGAATTTTCTGGAACATCAGGCCTTACCGCAACACGGGGTGACAGAGACGTCAATCCAGCCATGAAAATGACTTGACAATCTGACAATGGATCTTAAACATCAAAACGGAGCATAATGATCCACCTTTATAAAAAAATAGATGGTGTACCTAATGAAGTGGCCAAAGGGTCACTAGTGTGGGGCGCAGGCAAGCGTGCTGTGGACACAGCTCTGCAGTAAATCTTTCTCAGTCATTTTTTAAAATCAATAACACATTAGAGCGGTTCCTGTACGGATGGCACACAGCCAAGAGATCCATCATGGCCGCACACGCCCAGGTCTGTTCTTGACACATGACCCGCAGAGCCAACCCACGCCCAGGTTTTGGGAGGCGGCTTACGCACTTGGCTTCAGCGACAGTGGTTGTCAGTCAGGCTCATCACCATGGCGACCAACTGATGGCTTGCTGCTCGATACCGTGGCACCACCCCCCCACCACCACCAGCTGTTGACTTTGTGACAACAATGACTCTGGCACTAATTCAATTCAGCGATGCACCTAATTGGCCAATTACACCGTTAATTGACAGTTTATTTACACCCACTCGCTTGACATTTACAGAAAATGTGTCTTCCAGATCCGATATGAATATTATTTCAGCAAGCCTTTTATTCTATCTTGTCAGGGGCAATATTGTAGAAAGCCAACTTGCATACTTTAGCGTCAGGCTAAGGCTTGTGGAGCAGTATGATCAACAATTCACCAGAAATTAGTCAACACAGCCATCATGTGTTTAGATGATGTAGACAAGTGTCTACAGCAGATGTAGGGAACCTATGGCTCGGGAGCCAGGTAGGGCTCTTTTGATGACACTATCTGGCTCTCAAGCGTTTCTTACCACAATAAAAATGTATTTTTGCTAACATTTTAAAGTAAACATCACAGAAATGACTGTTAAAAATAATATTAAAAATCAAAACTTTCTTATGCATTTTAATTCGTCCATCTATTTTCTACTGCAATACGGCCGACCATATCCATCTTTCCTGATGATATTTTCCAGGTCAAACCCCAAAACTTGATTATTACTGGGTAATGCGGTAGTCTACCTCGGTCATTGAGATGTCAAAAAAACATGTAAATGTAAACTTTCCTCCTTTAGTCAAATAGCTAAAGCTGCAGAACCAAGCCTTCTGGTGAAGATGGCCAAAAGAATGAAATACGTGTACTGAATACGGTTCAAAACCATGCAGCAGCAGAAGTTGCATTAATGGCAGCAAGTATTTGATTTATTATTGGACACTGCGCTGCTCACGAAAGTATGCTGGCCACACCCCATTGGCGTGGGGTAGTGTGCCTGGTCTACGTAATTAGAGCCCATTATATCTAAAACTGTTGGTCTTACATAAAAATGCACACATTTTATTGCATTCAATGTTTAAAAAAATGTATATGGCTCTCACAGATACACATTTTAAAATATCTGGCCTTCATGGCTCTCTTAGCCAAAAAGGTTCCCGACCCCTGGTCTACAGTCTGACATGGCGGTACTAGCGTGCACGAGTGCTGCTGGCACTGGAGTGAACTGTGTTTCACTGAGGGGGAAAAAATGACAATGTGAAGCACAGCATGATCCCCTTGGTTGGGAAGCTTTCGTGTTGATGACAGTATATCATGTCGAGGGGCAATACTACAGAACGCAAACGTGGAGGTACATCAGAGTAGTCAGTGTAGACATACCATCCAATGAAAACAAGTCACATCTTATCAACAGCTGGCAAATCAAGTGAGTGCGCCTCACAGTGAACATGTCCAAATTGTGTCATTGGGGTGAACATTTCATATCACTGCCTTAATCCTCTTAGCCATGGAATTGAGCAGATCAGGAATTGGGCAGGTTATTCCTGGAATCCTCTCCCATTCCCCCACATGACATCACTGGTGGATGGTAAGACACCTTGTGCTCCTCCAGCTTCCTTCCACTTGAGGATGCCCCACACGTACTCAATTGGGTTCAGGTGTGGAGGAGATATACTTGGCCACTCCATCACCTTCATCTTCCTCTGCAATAACACTTGTCATCTCAAGGGGGGGTGTTTGTGCTCGTTATGTTGGAAAACTGCCAAGAGGCCCAATTTCTGTTTCACAATGTCACAGCACATGTTGGAATGAATCTTTCACCTCGATGAACCACAGCTCACCTGGTGCTTCAGTACTCGTGCATGCTACCAGCGCTGTGCTTGACGCAGGCAAGAAAATCTTCCTGAAGAACCGGAAGATTTGCCAGTTTTGTCGCTGTTGGCAATTTAAGTCGCCAAGATCTTGGGAAAAAATGTGTTTGAAGAAAAAAAGAGAGGGGATCATGCTCTGCTTTGCAATGAACCACAGCTCCTCCGGCAGCACTTGTGTGCTCTACCAACATGCTTGACTATATACACAATTATTTTATACTCATAAAAATAATCTGTGGTGTATCATAGCAAGTATAGTTACTTGCTACTGTATGTAGTGTTATACTTAGGTAAATGCTTATTGATAACTTTGTAGTAAAGTGTAAATACAGCCAAACACACACACACCAAAGGCCAAGAGCACTCATGTTGTCTACTGGCATTCTCACCTGAAGAAGGTGACAAAGAACTGGACCAGGTCCATGAAGTTACTGTGCTGGGAGAAGGCGATCTGTGGAGGAAAGACAGGCAGTCACATGATGACGGCAAGCATACGTACACGTTCTATAAATATTAGTGCTTGAACACTCGTGGTGGGCAGAAGACGAAGATAAAAAAAATAATCATCACAAAAGCAATTGTATTACTGCCTTAATCGTGGTTGCCAGGGGCAACATTTTAAGTGCCGCACTAATCCACCCTCCCGCTAAACTCCTACACATCCACCATATTACACTGAAAAGCACGGCTGCCATGACACCACAACGCCTCACTCTGGCAGCATTGCGTAATTGCAGCACACTCCACCTCCCCCTGCGTTCCTGTCCGAGGTGTACCTTGAGGCCCAACTCATCAGCACTGCTGCTTGTTATTCCTCAGCATGGCCAGGATTAGCATACAGCTGGAAGCGAGGGATGGGGGCCTGCGAGCGTGTCAGATTAGTCTATGAATACTTCATATGTGATCAAGATATGTGTATACGTATATGTATATGCATGTGGATGGGTCGGAGTGTGGAAAAACGACCAGGCACAAGAGACACACTGAAGGGAGGGGACGGGACTTTGTGAATTCATGACCATTGATGCTTTCCTGCACACTGAAGAATGTCAACTCAATACAAACTGGCAAGGTCCCATTTTCAACAATTCCAAAGACGCAGTCATGAATTGGAATATTGACATAGCTTAAAAGTGCTGTTAGCAAGGCGCATGGGCAAACGTTTTGTGTTTCTGTAACTTTAATGCGCATGTGATCGGTTTGTTTGTGACAGAATTTGTGTCTCCAAGAAGTGGATAATGTACACACTTTATCCACACTGTAACTCTGCACTTGCCCAACTTAATCGACTTCATACATCACATCCAACAGGAAAACTGCACTCGGAATTTTGCCCACCGTCCATAATCCTTATATGGGACAAAAACACACAGTTTCCCTTTTCTGTGCGTTGTATATAGTGAAAAACACGGGGCGCTGCAATTCTACCTCTGTCGACCAGAGAAGCCCAAAGGGAGGCTGACATCATTGCAGCAACCTGACAGGAATAATCAATCAAATGCTTTGCTGGGACTTAATGCATTATGGGAAAATGGTAAACAAGATGTTTATTTTAAATTGGTACATACAGTATATACATTTATAAAGGTACCTTCAGTGTGTTAAGTTATTGTGTGGTGAGTTTAGCAATACTGTAAAGATGATACCATGAAAAAAGTAGTGGCTTATTCAAAAGGAAATTAAGGGAAATAACGAGTGGTAATTGCTGCAAATTGATGTAGCAATGTGTTTGCAGGCCGTGACGTGCTAATGGTTGAGGTGCTCACTAAATGTTTGGGGACTGCACACTCACTGCTTGCGACTGCTGTGAGGCGTGCCAGATCTCTCGGCAGCAACCGCAGCGCAATATATGTTTTGACTTTCACGTCTCCAACTACAAGTTCCTACATTTGTAATTAGTCACTTTGGGGAAAATAAGTCACCAAGAAGGTTTGGAAAGTCACCAGATTTAGCGAGGAAACGGCCAAGTTGGAAGCACTGGGCTGCGTGTGAGACTGGAAGGAGAGGAAAGCCAATTACGGATGGAGAATGCATGACGGAATTCTTGATAAAAAAAAAAATCAGAGCATTAATAATAAACAAGAAATGATTGGAAAAAAATGAGAGAGGGGCTGACTCTGCAAAGACAATCAAGGAAGGGTAACATTTTTTGTTACCCTTTTTTGTTAAAATGACAACTTTGACAAGTTTATAAACTGTGTAATGTTTCTGACTATTCCAGACACCAGACTATTTTTTTTACTGCACGAAGAGGCAAAATGGCTTTGGATGGCCAACCCATGCCCTCGATTGCCGCAGGGGGTCAGTGAGTAAAAATTTAAAAAACTGCTTGACTAAATTTGCTGCGAACACAGATTTACGCAATGCGATCGAATGCCTCACCAATGACCACAGCAGGCAGCACAGTGCAGTGCAAAAGAAGTTGATCATTGTTCTGTGTGCATTAGATGAACAAATATGTACGTTTGACAATGACATTATTCACTCCAACTGTTTAATCTTGAAGATCATTTATATTGTGTGCTAAATGAGAGCTGCTCTTCTTATGTGGCACTGTGACTAATTAGTGCGTTTTTATTTATGCCTTATTGGGCGTTGCGACACTTTGTTGGGCGGTCCTTCAACACACCAAGTGTCACACAGATGGAGACTCATGTATTACTTTTTCAGACATATATGTATTTTCTATTCTTAATTTCATCTCGTCCTTGCATAATCTCATGCCCTGTGTGTTCATATGTATGTCGTCCATTTGCCGCAGTAATAAGCCTTGTATTGAATTAATTTCCTTATTGATATCTGCACATTTTGTGCCTTTGTTTCCCTAATTATTTCCACCTTTACATCCAACATGAGGTTGCAGGCCAAAGCACAGCAAAAGAGCATCTCAAAATGAAGCAATTTTACTGTAATTCAGCCACATTTAAACAGCAAGCTCATGCTAGGTTAGCCTAACATCATGACCAAATGTACAGTTGGAAAACTTTCTTTTTAAATGTGTAGAGAAGCCTGCTTTTTTGAAACATGGTGACCGTATACTCAGAGTGGTCTCAATCCTGTTGGGGTCGGGTCAGAGGAGCTGCCGTGTCCATTTGAAATGAAGTTTTTGTTTTCACGAGCGACTGAGCGCCTCTTCTTCTTCTTCCATAAAGAGTAGCAGGGGGAGGAGACGGCTGCTTGAGAGAGCGGTGCCTCTAATCTGGATGATATCTCGACATGTTGGCTACGGCGCCGAGCGTCAGATCACAGCTCTTTTAATGTAATTAGTCTGGGATTTGCCTTTCATTACAAACATCATTAAACTCGCATCCATTCTTCATCAAGAGAAGGAGTGGAGGGGGGGGGGGGGCAGAGATGCTCGCTGACTCAGCAGTGCGATTGATTCCGCTTTGATGAGGCGAGGTCACACGGAGACGTGATGGGTCAGAGATGGATAAAAAAAGTTTTTACTGCAATTACCCGTCAATTTGTCATGCAAGAGTGTGCCTTTCATACAGAACCCATCGGAATATGGCCGTTAACCATGTTGGCTTTGACACAATGAGATAATTAGATGACATCTGTGTGAATATTCTCATCCATCCAGGCCACTGGAAAGCAACTCAATGGGACCGCGCCAAACACTCAGACTAAAGACCCTGTGGATCCTTCAGTAACCCACATCATGCAAGATGAGATAGGACAGTTCTAGTCTGACTGGTTGGTGCTGGATGCCAAGTATCCAACCCCTCAGACTATCTGGTCTTCCAGCATGAAGACACCTCAGGATCTCATGCTGGGGTGTCCAAAGTTTGGCCATTTGTGGCCATTTTATTGGCCCGTGCCAAATTCTAAAATGAAACAAGAAAACCAGCCAATGTATCCAACAGCCAGGAAATGCCGGAATAAAATCCCGGCCCTTTGACCCAAAATAGGAGCATGTGTTCCAGCTCAACATTCCTCTGATGTCGCCATCACCGAACAGCCGCTAGCAGAAATGCTAACAAAACAAGGCGCTGTGAGAGGACAAGCGGAAAAAGATTACCTGACCGATGCAGGTACAGGTCCCGCATGTTTGGAACTCTGGGTCTGATCCGAGATATGTGTGCTCCTCCGCAGGACTTCAGACTGGTCATTCCCGAGCTTTAAGGCGGAGGCAGGATTTGTTCCCGTTTCAGGAGGAACGGGAAGGGGGCACATGTTGACATGCCAATTTCCTTTCAGAAGCGTCACACGCGCATGAACACGCATATTCATCCCAGAGCTGCTTCAAGCGCTCCAGGACCGCTTCCGAGAGGCTCCTACTTGTCCAACCACAGACAGGAATCCTATTCATGTGCTACAAGGCCGGCTCAGGTGGACTGTCCCAATAAAAACAAACATCCCATCACGGTCGACCCTAACTGGGCAAAGTAAAAGGACCCCTGCAACTCATACGTTGTTATTTTATACTTTAGATTCCCATGCTATTTAAACACACTCACAGACATCCACAATAGACAAACATTCACCCTTTAAAATGTTCCATTGCTTCAAAATAGTTTCTAATGATGCTTGTCCAACTGTACTGTATCATGGAAGTGTTTAATAGTTGGACCACCTTACTTAGGCCGCATGACAAGGAAGAACTTAACTTCCAGGATAAATAAGACCGGGTCCTTGAGTTACATTATGTGTGATGTTTCCAGGCTACATACACACTCCCATAAATGATGAATACTGTATGAAATGAAAAATAGAACGAGACAGGTGCATGAAATGGAAGAGTAAGTCAGCGCATTGCTGTATAATAATGTAGCCTGTCTCTCCCTCCCTTGCAACGCCCCTTCCAGTGTGCAAGACAATCACCCGGATGAAAGTAGGGAGTTGCTCCCACTTTGTGTTATCACTTTCATTTAAATGTTTTGTTACTGTATTTTATTTACCTTTCATGCGTTCTATGTACAATGCGAGTACTTTAAGTAGAAGCTCAGACTTACACTTAAAACTGCATTTGCTTGGCAGACGTAGGACCAAAACACAAACATAGACCAAGGTCTACATCGAGTAGCATTGTTCACGTCACATCACATACATCTGAGCAGGGGTGCTGACTCATCATTTTTATGCCAAGTAACGTGTATTATTACATATGACACTATGTTGCTTATAGATTGCTTTTAGCATCATGGATGTAGAAGATGTATCAGAGTGCCGCCCGACTAAGGTTATCATAGAGACATCCATCGCCATCTAGTGGCTGGACTGACCTCTTTACTTTGTGACCGTGAGGTCATAGTCGAGACTGACTCACTTGAATCTTGATGGGCCAGGTGAAGTTGCTGACGTAGACAAAGAAGGTGATGTTGGGGCTGTTCCGGAAGTCAAAGTTCTCGTTGGAGAAGCTGTCTTTGAACTCCTTGATGTTGCTGCGCGACACGATGGGGATCTCCTCGCCGGTCTGCGTCCCCGCTGGAGACGACGGCAACGGGTCAGCAAGAATCAACGACACTGCATTGCAGCTGTGATGAGCATCAGTTAGCCACTTACCCGTGAAGCTGGTGGCCCAGGTGATGTTCAGGTTGAAGTTCTTGGACGCGTTTATGAACATGTCTAAATCTCGGTTTGGCTGAGGGGGAGCAGGCAGAAAATCAGAAGAAGTTTAAAACAAGTGCACTCGTGCTTGTGTAAGTCACAGATGGCGATCTTACGGAAAGGCCATTTCAGCCCAGCCAGAAGAAAGTCGTTTCAGGAAAAGGCAGAGAAAGAGGAATAAACGCGTGAACTGACAGTACAGAGGACTTATTTCTGAAAGTAAAGGCTGAAAATGGAGCCATGAAGCTTTTAAAAAATGGTTTAAATACAGATAAAATGTTAAAATAACTTTTAAATATATTTAAAATATATTACATTTAATTTAACACATTTTAAATAGATAAATACATTCAAATGTTTTCATTGAATATAAATAAACAATGTTAAATATCAATAAAAACTTGTATAAAATGGTTTTATATAAAAAAACACACAAATCAAACATACAATAAAATATTAAAAAAGCTAAAATAATAAAACCAAAACAAACAATGATGAAACAAAATATCTGAAAAGTAACTATGTGCTGTAAATGTCCAAAAGGTGCAACATGGCTGTCGGGCGACACCCTCACCTCCTCAGGCGTGGCCACAAAGTTGATGGCGGTGTAGTAGCGGTCGTCCTCCTGCGACAGACTGAAGGTGAACTGGTAGTCGATGAGCAGAGTGTCTGTGTGAAGAGATATATATGAATATATATAAGAAAAAGAACAATGAATATAAAGGATTCACTAGCGGGTTTATTCAATGTGGTGAGCGCTTGTAACAGGCTGTAAAAGTATGTACTGAAAGAGCAGTACACCTCAGTCAGTATATACGTATACAAGTATGTGTACGTATATGAGGCATCAGGTCTCTGCAGCAGTAGCACCCCTTTGTTTTGCACCAATATCCATACGATTCTTAGTGAACACTTCTTCACACTGCATGTGGGGAAGTGGTTTTTGGCTTCTCAGTTTGAAACACACAACTTTAGAACAAATAAACTTGAGGCTAACTAGTTAGCTTGCTAGCGTGCTATATGCTACGAGTAGCGGCCATGTCTGCAGGGATCCCGTAGCCTGTCCTTTAGTGTTTACAACAAAGATTAGGGGTGTTATTTAAGGTCTACAGGTCTCTAATAATGCTAAAAAACTGTATGGTTTCACTATGAAAATGTTGCGTTTATTCATTTAGAATCCTACTTTACAGAAATTCACTTATCGCTGCTGGGCCTGAAACCAATTAACTGTAGTAAACGAGCGATGACAGCGGATATATTTTGTATATTTGTATTTTTTACTCCAAAAATAGGCCTTTTTTTCGCAGAAAAGCCATCTCAGTCAGCCTAAAACGGTACCAATTCCACAACATGTGATAATGCAAGTAAAATGTACAGCATTCAGGATTTGTTTGGCAGTCATCTAACACTTCTACTCTGTAACTTTCATCTGCTTATTGATCATATCACATGATAATTTATCTATCATTTAGTACATTTTCTACTAAAATGTCTTCAATACTTATGTCAGGCACGTGGGGGGGGGTGGTTTGGCGCTGATTCTAATCTAATAATCATAACAGTCACTTTTATCGCATATGATGCAAAATCGGAGAACAACATCAATGTTCACCTGGGGGGAGGGGGAGTGAGTGGTGTGTCAAATATTTTATGGGCGACTGGATCACATCACCATTGGCAGGCAGTCCTGGAATGAAGGGGGGTGGCGGGGGGGCCTTCAAAAAGTTTCATTGATTGATTTTCACTTGCACTTCAACGCTCCTATGCCTCTGCTTCTTGTCTGCGCCTCACGTATTCTAACATCAAACTCGCCGAGAGACGCTTTGATTAGAGTGCCAGGTAAGTACACGTTAGCATCGACCTGAGCGCTCCTTCGGTTTAAACTACACTTACAGTAGCAGGTGCCTTTGAGGGGGTTGCCTTGGTAACGATTCTCCACTTCACACCTGAAACACAAGATGTGGGTATGAGAAAGAGGAGCACAAAAGAATGTAAACTTCCATCCATCCATTTTCCATGCTGCTTATTCTCACTGGGGTCAGGGGTGTGTGCTGGAGCCTATCCCAGCTGTCTTTGGGGGAGAGGCGGGGTACACCCTCACAGGGCATATATAGACAAACCCATTCCCACCCACATTCATACCTATGGACAATTTGGAGTGGCCAATTAACCTAGCATGTTTTTGGAATGTGGGAGGAAACCGGAGTACCCGGAGAAAACCCACGCATGCATGGGGAGAACATGCAAACTCCACACAGAGATGGCCGAGGGTGGAATCGAATCCAGGTCTTCCAGATATCCTGACAGTGTGGTCTACATGCTGACCACTCATCCAACATGTGACGACTAAATGATTAAGCTTAAGCTTATCATTCCCAATCCTTATGTGAAATATGAAGACATGTTTCTTTCCCTTGTCAAGGCATTAGAACACGAGAAAATGAGTCCATATGACCGAGCTGACTACAGACGTGATTGGGATGCATGGTTAAGCTTAGCTTGGTTAATATACAAGTCCATTATGTAAAAGGACCACTGTTGCCGTTTTTTAAGTGTGAGGGCTTTAGGGTCAAATACTTCCCATGACGTCCGTGGTTAGCTAGCTGATATAAACTGTTTTTCTTGTGTTATAATGTACAGAAAAGGGAAAGAAATACGAGTTGATGTTTCACATAAGGACCGGGAATGATGGGTTTTCCTTCAACGGCACCAAACCATGGACATAAAGCACAGTGAAGCCAAACATCTGGACTTCATTCTGTGCCAGCAGATGATTATTGATGTCTTCTGTTCAGACACACAAAGACCCGGTGGTGCTAGGGAAAGTAATGTCAATACATCTGCAGGCGCTAATGAAGATCCACTACTGGAACCTTCCGCAAAACCCGCAGCATGGCGGCAGAGAAAATTGTCTTCACGACATGTTGCTCCAAAGTCATGCTGGGCCTTGAAATAAGCGTCCACTTTCCATTTTCTTGTGCTTATTAAACAAGGCGACATGGAAAAGAACGTGATGGAAAGTCAGCGGACAAAATGATGGGCGATATTTACGACACTTACAGGTGGCAGCGGTCTCCTTTGATGCCTTTGGTGGTGCAGAAACATTTGCCATTGTTGGGGTTGCACATGCTGGCGTGGCCGTTACACTTGCAGGCTGGATGGAGGAAAGAAAACACTTTTCACCAAGAGGAACCTGAGAACCTCTTTACCTGAGACATAGTGACCCGGGTAGAATACTATACATTACCGCTCAAAAGTTTGGGATCACTTGGAATTTTTTTTGGCCAGTCTGAGATATGTTTTTTTTTTTTTGCCTTGGCAGTCCTGCCATGAAGTCCAGCATCCTGAAGTGGCCGCTTCACTGTTGATACTGACACTGGTGTTTGACGGCTACTATTTAGTGCAGCTGCCAGGTGACCACCTGTGAGGCGTCTTTGTCTTAAACTACACACTCTCACATATTTGTCTTCTTGCACAGTTGTGCATAGTTTTTATGTCCTTGTTAGACCCAGTTTGTGCTGCTCTCCGACTCCAGTAGTTAACAGCATGGTAAGAGATTTTAGTTTGAGTTTAGATTTTTTTTAGATGGGTTTTCCAATAATCTATTAGCCTTATAAAATGATGAACTTGGATTAGCAGCCATACCAGGAGATTGATGCAGAGGACTGACAGTTGTTGATAGTAGGCCTCTATGCAAAAATGTACATCCTTCTTTGAAAATCATCTCATTCATTTTCATTGTTTGTGAAATGGAAAAAAATGTTTGTTAAATGCATGAAAATTAGTTTTTCTTTGGAAAATGAAGAATTTTGCAAGTGATCCCAAATTTTTGAGCGGTCGTGTACATTTCATCACGTCCTTCTGAATGCCTTGAGTTTGTATTTTAGTTCATGTCCATTTTTATACTTCAAAATGCTCAATTTAGGTAAAATGCTTAAATATGCATATTTTTTGACGAATAACAGGTTGAATTCATTTATCAGTGTATTTTTTGAAAACGTGAGGCAGGGTAAGGGATTACTCTGTGGTTCCTGTGGGCGTCAAATGAGAAGAAATCGGTAAAGAGGGTAAAATGCGAGTGCAAACCACCAATTCTAAATAACTTGCAAGAATTCATCCTGTTTTTCTGTTGAACACGAGCTGTCCTTAGCTGGGATGGCGTCAGCAGAGATATTTCCTTTATGACGTCATGAAAAGACTTCACTTCAAATGCGAGCGTCTCTCAAAAGTGGAGCGAAAGGTAAAGCCAATTGTAGATGCCTGGAGATGCACTTGATTGGTGGTGATGTGCCTGCAGGTTTTTAGCAGCACTCAGGAGCGTGAACGACACTCAACTCTTCAGCGGCCATTGATCGGCTGTCACAGAGTAAATATAATATATATTCCACAGGGTGACCTGGAAGTCAGCACAATGTCCCTCTCAGGTGCAATAAATCTGATATTTGAGTTAAGCTGGGGTGTTGATGCGGGATGGCTGTGTGTGAGGACATCTTTAATATCCCCGGGGGGGGGGCACTATAATGTGCCGCCACATGACAGCAGATATGAAGTTATTAAAGGGAGGCAGGAAAACTCACGCTGGCAGCTTCCGCCGTTTGTGGGGTCGCCATAGAAACCGGAAATGCAGCTCTCGCAGTGGCGGCCCGTGGTGAGGTCCTCGCACTTCTCACACACGCTCTCGTTGACGCAGCGGCTGTGGCCGTTGCACTGACAAGCTGGAAGAGGAACCAAGGGGGTGGGAATCAAGACAGGAAGAGCTCAAGAAGAGCATGTGACCTACGTGACTCCTCCCACCTGGACAGTGGATGAAAGACCAGTTATAGCGGGCCTCGACCGGACACATGCTGGCGTTGAGAGCCGGCGGGGGGTCGGCGGGCAGGCCGGGCAATGTGGACGGCGCCGGGACAGAGGTCTGGAAGGGACCACGGTATGAGCCCTCGATGCACTGACCTTTGCCCGTGTTGCTGGAGTCCGTGCACCAGCCACAACCTGGTTGGTCCAAACACTGGCCGCACGTCCTGTAGCCCGAACAGTTCTCAGCTGGAACAACGCACACGAAACAAACGCTCATCAGTCAGGGAAGTCACATGATGGGTCTGTTAACGATCCAGTTAAAACAGTTTAACTGGCTCGTTGTCCATGGGGGCAACACAACGAGAAGGGAAGCTTAATCCTCCAAAATGACTTAAGTGGAGAATGACTGCCAACATAAGCTAGTTATAATGAAGTTGTGCTTTTTATAGTCATTTAGACGTATTCATGATGACGTTATGTCAATATTTGCACAAGACAAACACAACATCGCTCCCGTAAAGGAAGAATACGGTAAAATATTGTATCCCGTGCGATACATCCTTGCGACGGCTACTTCCATATTACGTGACCGTCTTTCATAGTGGCAATGCCATAGTCCAATAATCTTATTATATAATCTTAATATTTGTTTGCATTTCTGATTTTCACCTAACTTTACCATGATATTGGTACACAACTCTTCAAATTTATTTTGCTATCCCCACAGCTGTTGTACCAGCTGATTTGCTAATAACAGGAAATGTACCCTTGCTGACGACCACAATATATCCCACCAGGATTATGGTGCATTCCAATACACAGGTGGATCAGGCACAAATAGTAGTAGCTCTTCACCCTTGGGGAAGTTTCTTTCAATAAATTGAAGCAGCACTAAAAGTCATTGTGGCCGCGATTAAATCCAAGTCTCTGTGGAATACAACCAAGGGTGACAAAGCTGTCGAGAGCTATTTTCAAAGTCATAAGCACACAAACTTGTCACTTGAAGTAAGAAAGAACAGCAAGTCCAGCCTGAAAATAGAAGAAAAGGAAAGGCCGGGGGGGCCTGAGGGACTCCCCGTCTGACAAAGAGGACAATGAACGACCCACTGAAGATGTGCCGACAACAAGAGGCTAATTTTAGCAGCAAGTTTGGCGAGCACTTACGTGGACAGGTGCTCATGGTGTACCACTCCATGCATTGGCCAAAGGGGAAGGAGGCCACGTAGGCGTTGGAGTCCACGCACTGTTTCATGTTGCTGCACCACATGCACTCCGAGCTGCTGCTGGTGCACTCGCTGCAGGTGGCGCGCATGGCGCACGGCGTCCGGCACTGCTTGGCGCTGTGGTTGGCTGAGGAGCGACCACAGAGATGTTAGCCTGAGCAGGCTTTAAAACAACAAAGGGCATCATTTTTCTTATCCTCGTGGAAGTGACCTGTCCAATCTCGTCTAGTCAGGACGTAGACGGGCCGGAACTCGAAAGTCACATAGAACTGAAGAACATAAACATGGACATGCACCACATTGTGGCGCTATCACGCAAGTCTATGAAAGGCAACGTAATGAGGCTAACAAAAGTGTGTATGTATTATTGAAATCATTGGCCATTGGTGGACACCCAGGGGTAAGGACGGAGGTTGGATTTGACAATCTAGTCCAGGGGTGCTCACACTTTTTCAGCATGCGAGCTACTTTTAAAATGACCGAGTCAAAATGATCTACCCACTACAAAAATGCAAAACATCTATTTATTTTCAAATGTATTGAGGATTATTTGTACGTACAATGTATGTTGATGTACCTTACATAACCAAATGAGCCAATATTGCAAAACACACATAATTAACAATTAACATTTTTTGTAATTACCTCCACATTACTCCACATTTCCCTTCTTTGGTACTGCGATGGTAGAATGGCATATGAGGCAAACGCACTTCGAAAAAGGCGTTTGCCTCCCATTCCGTATGGAAGTGATATGTTTTTGCCTTTTTACTTGGTCCAGCTCCTTCACTCATTTTAGTGACCATAAACTTTAGCGAGGGCTTAAAATCTGACGCAATTCGGTGACCTAAAGGTCAAAATTCAGTTGTCATCTGACTGGTTGTCCTGTATGTCAATCAAGTAACGGGGATGGCTGATAGGCTGACATCGTAAGTTCTGCTGCACTTAGAGACGTTGTTTGATTTGATTGGTCACCCGAAGGGCAACATTCAGTTGTCATCTGAATGGCTGCCCTGTATATCAATCAAGTGACGGCATTGATGCTGGGATGATATTTTTTTAATGTCACGCCGCGATCGACCAGCGATCGACCAGTACCACCTCCGCGATCGACCGGTAGATCGCGATCGACTTAATGAGCACCCCTGATCTAGTCTATGACATCACTACTCCTAACAAAACATTCATGCTCTTCTGATAATGCCACTTTTTGAACACATCCTGTGTTTGGGTCTCACCTGGACGCTCACACAGGCTGCCATTGACTGGGCTGATGCACGTCTGTGCCTTCAGGCCGCTGGAGGCGGGCTCAGCCAGGTAGCCGCAGAAGCCGGCATCACTGGGCTCGCCGGGAAGCCACTGGAGGGACGTGTTGGTGAATGGGGACATGTCTTCCCAGCACCAGTAAGACACGTTGATCTTCCTGAGGCCCACCCAGGGAGTCACGGAAGCCTTGTACTGCAAAACAAGGACTCGACATGAGGCAGGCTAAAATACATACAATTATTTCCATCCAGTCTTTTTCTACTTTTTACAGACGATGTCAGAGGAAACTTTTATTTGTCCCGACATCAATTTCACAGACTGAGACTTCCTCTCCAGACCCCATCGGCGATCCAGCCTATCCCCAATCAATTTCCATGCTTCTGCAGTGCTGGTAAACAAAGAAAAAAAGCTCCATCTCCTTCAAACGTGGCTCCAATTAAAGCTTCTCCATCCCATCCATTTAATTGCAATTCTTTGATTGATTGACCCTGTCTGGGAAGAGTTGCTAGGGCTAAATGGAAGACGAAAGCCCGGAGGCCTGTGCTCACCACCACACTCATGATCTGCAGCTCCTTGAGGACAAAGTCCACCTTCTTCTGCGTTGTGAGCGAGGCCAGCACAGCGTTGTGGCTGCGGCAGGCCAGCTTGGCGTTGTCGTACGAGTCCTTGGCTGTGATGAACTTCAGGCAGGAGTTGCCCACCAGGTGCCAGCTCTCGCCGCAAACGTTGTCTGGAATGACGGAGAGAGGACGTTCCACACCAAGCACATTTCTATCGCTTACATGCAGTCCAGCAAAGGTGTTCACGCTCCAGGATACCTACTTCTTGAAGTTCTTAAGAACTTATTACTAACTTCTTAAGTTTAGCTAGCTGCCGTGGTTACCTGGCAGCGAGATACACTCCTGGTTGCGCGGCTCCCACTGGCAGTTCTGGTCCACGGCGCAGCTCTTGCAGCTGGTCTTCTTGTTGCACACGGACGAGGGGCTGTCCTTGGGACAGGCATCGTAGTCCACGATGGGACCCTGCCAATGGGCACACGGCACCGAGACGTCATTTCTACTGTGGTTATTTTACACAAAGGGAGGCGGTGGTGTTGGGCGAGGTCTCACCGAGGTGGAGGTGCAGTTACTGCCCAGCGAGACGCACTGGATGGAGCACCACTGGCAGCCGTTGGTGTTGGCGGTGCAGCTGTAGCAGTCGCTGTACTGGTCACAGCGCTCGTTATCCGCATCTGGAAGGGATTTATGCAAGTATGTCACATTTGGGCTCCACTTCTTTATCTACGCCCGTGTTCCTGCTCAGGAAGCAGCCAGCTGTCAATAGCTGATAGAATAAATGATGAATTAATTAGCGATTTAAGCAGAAATCAAGGATGGAATAAGCACAACATGTATGGAATCAAGTGTCCGTTTTGGATTTAAAGCAAAGCCCAGCAAAGGAGATGAAGCTCGTTAGGGAGGACACGTCAAACCCACGCTGAGAAACTGGGCCACAGTGTCTCCCTGGCATTGAAAAAGCCTGGAAGAAATTCCAGGACACCGCTTTCCCTCGGCGGAGGTGCAAAGCAGGATGAGGGAGGAATGAGAGCAGATGGGGATTCCAGTCAAAGGATGAATCTGACATGCAGTCGTCGTGGCAACACCTACAAGATCTGCTGTTGCAGCTCGACGCCAGCTGCTGCTGGTCCACGGCGGAGATGGAGGCGGCGTTGCCCTCCCACGGCAAACAGGAAGCTAGCGTGCTGTTCCATACACAATGGATGCCGGGCGTGGCCTGGCTGCAGGAGGCGGGGCTGGAGAAGGCGGCGCAGCGGGGAGACGTGTACGCAAGGACGTCGCTGAGGAGGAGACTGTTGAACCCTCCGAACACGTACATCACACTGGGAGAGAAGATAGAGAGTAGGAACTTTTAGGAACAACATTCTTCCTCTTTAGGAAGAACACAACTATGAATGATGGCGAAAGGTAAAAACTGGGATACATAAAGTCAACTTTTCACTTCAGTGAAGTTGAGAAAAAATACTTCAGCGGGAAGATTTATATACATACATTAAAATCATTGTTGCGTTTAGTACCATGAAAACTTTTTTAAAAAGTAAATGAGGCTGTCTGCCATTATTACAAAATGTGTTTTTCTACACTTGTTATTGTTGTCATTTTATAATAAAGACAAATATTTTTATTGCTTCAGTTTATGATGTGTTCCTTAGCTTTGGCTGTATCGCCATTTCCATAATTATTTTTATTTTATAATTGTGATGTTTACTGGCAAACATCTTTCTCCTAAGATTACAACTTTGTACTACTTTCCTCAAAATATGTTTTTTCTTTATTGGCTTTATTATGGTAAAGTTACAACCGTATTCAATATTATGATTCTTCTTTTCCTGTCAGTGTGGATGTGCATATTTCTTGCTAAAACGGCTTGCATGTGGCATCGTGAAGCAACAATTTACAGAATAACCTCAAATTAGAAAGCCATTTTAGCCAATCAGAAGCCTGAAGAAAGATGTGTCTGGAAAAGAAGTCACAATCGCATCAAAATTGCGGACAAAAATGTCAAAGGAACGGGACACAGCCCTTTGACTAATCGCCGCTTCCTCATCAGCCGTCTGTTGCTTGAACCGGAATCCAGGAAGACGATGTACCAGCACGCTCTGCTAACGAGGTTTGTCTCCATTCTCAACCCATTAAGCGCCATCTGGCTTCTGACGAGGAACGTTCCGGATCAGCATTCCGGGTGTGACGTGAGACGTGCAGTCACTTTGCCTGCAGCTGTGTGGCCGTGAGGCGGTGACTAAAACGACCTTCAAAAAGAGCCGCGCAGACTTGATGGCTCGTTAGCGGCACGCTATGCCGAGAGGATGCTCTGTATGAAGTCCATGTAAAAAGTCTTATATCAAATAACAGCACAGTAACCACCTGGCCTATACCTCTAAGTACAGGTGTGATGTTGTACCTTTAAGGCACTGGTGTCCAAGATGTGGCCCACGGGCCATTTTTGGCACGTATCTTGTTTTTTTATTGTCCCTCAGCAAATTGTAAAAAAATAAAATAAAATTAAGTGAACTGATTCAATACCAAAGACAGAGCTTTAAGTTTTTATATACACAAACGTACAACCCCCAAAGAGGTGATGATGCAACTCTCCACTTATGGCTTTCACTTCAGAGCAATTTCAAGACGCAAAAACGGCCACGAGGTGGCAGAAGCGCATTAAAGCTCAGCAGAGATCATAAAGCTGGAGAAAAGTGAGAACATTGTTTATGTTGGTATGGTTGTTTACATATTTCAGCTGTCACAAAACACATATACTTGATATGCATCTTTTCACAATAAGCTGGCCAAACGCACCCATGTTCTATTGCTGATTAATAAAGAACGGAAAACGGTAGACAAAAACTTTTGACTCTTGTCTGTCTTTCGGTAGGTTCCATGTTCATACAGCCATAGAAGACAACACTCTGTGTGCCTTGAAATATCAGCCAGATTATGATATTTTATACTTGTATAACAAATCTAGGACGGGCATGTTATATTCAGATATGGCTCTTTCAATTTTTTGTATGGAAAAAGTTTGGACAGCCCTGCTTCAATGTACCGAGAGTCACATTTTAAAATATGCATGTGGAGGTTAAACATGCTAGCATTACATGTCTGCATCTTTAAATGCCATGTGTGCATAATTTAAAAAAACACGCATGGAAGGAGGACACGTCACCTCCGTTTACTCACAAATCACTGCAAAGTGCTTGAGCGTCTCACCCGCAAACATGCACTGATGAACAGAATGAAAGCAAACGGGCTTTCCTGACGCTCCATGTGCCCGCCGGCCCCCAGCCCCCATGGCCGTCTTGAGGTTTTACAGCTATGTTTTCTTTTGGTTAATAAAGATGAAATGTCATCCATAACGTGTTGCTTCAAGTCACACTGGTGCTAATACAATATACTGACCAATCAGGCTATCAGGGGGTGGACCTTAAACATGATTGACAGTATTCCATGACTGTAGGTACAAATGTACTTACAGTGGAACCTTGGTTAGTGTTGTTAATCTGCTCCAGAAAGTCCAACTATAACTAAAATGAACATTTAAAGTTACCCCGATCTTCACTGAAGACGTGATTGTTGAAAAAGATGGGATGCGGTATATTACATTTACATCCTTAAGCCTTGATGTTTCTGTCTTATTTCCTTCTTAATATCATTGCCCTGTTTGGCTTTTAAACATCATGAAGGCCATTCCTCCAGGCATTCACAACGTGCGTGCAGCTGATTGACTGATTGATATTACCTGTCACTGACAACCGCCGAGTGTCCGAAGCGGTTGACGTCATGGTAAAGTTCGGGCCGCGGCAGCAGCGTCCATTCATCACATGCTGGAAATGAAAGCAGAGGCAAGAGGTAGTCAGAGGAGAAGGTTGTTTTGCTGTCAAAATAAGAACTGGAAATTATATTATTTCTTTCACAGGTGAATCATCCGTGGGTATAAAAAGAAAGGAGCCTAATTGATTGTTTCAAAACAGTAATTTTACCTCTCACAACCTTTAAAACGATAAAAGAGGCTGACAGCATCAACACGGTGATTGCATCCGAGGTTAGACAGTGCCATCTGGTGACAAAAACTGGTACTGCAAGAGACCTTGAACAATGTGGCGCTCTAATTGCCTCCAGCTGATTAAGAAGGGGGCAATCAGGCCTCATTAGGCCCATCTTGAGTGTAATCATCAGACAATGAGAGAGCTGAGGACCACAACCCTGCAAGGTGGGCTTGACGAGGTGTTTAAAAACAAACTGATGGATAACTTGGTTTGAAACGAAAAGTCAATTATGTTGCTAAATGCAGACTGTGTAAGAGTCCATGGGTGTATTTTGGTGTCGGACATATTGAATGTGGTGTGGAGGCGTCGGTGTGTTTACTGACCCAGGCTGTAGGCCAGAAAGTCAGAGGAGAAGCACTTGGCACCATGACTCATGGACGTGTCATTGTGAGTGTTCCCGCCAAACACCAGCATGGCGCCGCTCACCATAACGGCTGTGTGAAGGTAGCGGAAGAAGCCACTGTCCCTCAGGATGGTCCTGTGGTCACAAAACATCGACCGACATTAATGGTCTGAAGGAACCGGTCTTCCCCTCATTGCGATGTCTCTCACCACTTCCTGGTGTCCACATCCAGCTTGTAGAGGTCTCCCGCCAGGCCGTACTTGTTGGCGCTGAAGGCCTTGTAGCCCCCGTGGATGTAGATGGCTCTGGTGGATGCCTCCAACACGCTGCTGTGGCCGTAACCCCCCTGGATCAGAGCGCCTTCCGTGGACACCACACTCCACGTGTTCTTGTCTGCAGAGGAAGAAACAGGAAGAAGTCAATTTATCTGTTCCGGGGTCAAACTGTGAAGCCATCTTAACAAGCCTAAGCGTCATAATAGTGTAAAAAAAAAAAAAAAAAACTAAAACACACAATTCAACAAAAGGTAACAGGAAGTTATGGGAAATTCCACTTCCTGCTCTATGGTTATCATCACATTTCCCCACTTTGCCATCCCTGGTACGCTGGTACGCTCAAGTCACAAAATCTGCTGACATCACTCATGATGGTGACTGGATTTAGAATTTGGTTTGATTTCTCCAAAACCAAAAGCGATGATAAAATGTTTGCGTTTGAGAACTTACTAATGTTGTACTCTTGCACCAGGCTCATGTACCCGTACAGAGAACAGTGGCCAAACAGCACCAGCATGACGGGGGCGTCCCCCTCCTGCAGGGGGGGCACCACGTGGGCCGAGTGTCCCACCACGGCGTACTGCTCCTTGCTGTGGGGGCTCAGCAGAACCCACGTTTGGTTCTGGATGTGGAAGACCCACAGCTGACTGGACACGTTTCCCGTGGAGTCGATTTTCCCTCCGTACATGTAGACTTTACCCTGCGGACGAGTGGGACGGGACATCATGAAAAGAAATCTCCAAATACGAAAGGTATATATTCTTTCATCAAATTTCTACTGATATTTCTTTCATTAACCTTCCATGGATTATCAGAACTTTTTAATATGTCTAAGGGAGAGTTTTATGATGTCAGCTGATGTTCAACATAACAAAATGGCAGCCATGAAGATCAGGAGGGGCTTTTTATTTGCACGCAGGTTTGTATACACACACACAGCCATTAAGATCCTAAAGACTATACAGTACATTCCAGCCTTCACAATAAAAACACTGCATGTTGCATCCTGTCAGACGACATGTAACAAAATAAGGCTCTCAGAAAAATTGTTAGGATTTTCCAATGTAAGCGCTGGTTGAGACAAAATGTTTCTATCGTGCCCACTCGGGCCACTCTGACACAGTCTTCTTCAGATAAGCTTTTTTGGTGCTACCGGGAAGCTAACATACATACTCTTCTTTGGCGCAAACATACTCTTTTTCAGAACTAACAACATGCTAACATATGCTTCTGGAGGGCTAACAGGATGCTAATATATGTTTTTTGAGCACCAACAGAAAGCTACCATACACTTCTCGGAAGCTTAAGGGATGCTAACATGCTCTTTTTGGGAGCCAACAGGATGCAAACATACTGATATACTCTTATTGGGAGCCAACAGGATGCTAACATGCTAATATACTCTTATTGGGAGCCAAAAGAAAGCTAACATAGTCTTACTGGAAACTAACACAAAGCTAACATACTCTTCTTTAACACCAACTTCTCTTTTCGGAGCTCAGGAAATGCCAACATACGCTTCTGGAGGGCTAACAGGGTGCTGATATATGTTTTTTTGAGCTGCAACAGAAAGCTACCATACACTTCTCGGAAGCTAGTGGGATGCTAACATGCTCTTCTTGGGAGCCAACAGGATGCTAACATACCAATATACTGTTATTGGGAGCCAATATGAAGCTAACATACTCTTCTTTGGCGCAAACACTCTTTTCAGAGCTAACGAAATGCTAACATAACGCTTCTGGAGGGCTAACAGGATGCTGATATATGTTTTTTGAGCACCAACAGAAGGTTACCATACACTTCTCGGAAGTTAACATGCTCTTCTTGGGAGCCAACAGGACGCTAACATACTCTTCTATGGCGCAAACACTCTTTACGGAGCTAACAAAATGTTAACATACGCTTCTGGAGGGCTAACAGGATGCTGATATGTTTTTTTAACACCAACAGAAAGCTACCATACACTTCTCGGAAGCTAAGGGGATGCTAACATACTGCTATTGGGAGCTCACGGGATGCTAACACACTCTTATTGGGAATCAACAAAACTGTAAACAGATCATGGTGTTATATTTGTAAATACATTTTTAATTTGATGTAAAACACCCCCTTTTGTGTTGTTTATGTTGCGGTATAGTTCTTTAGACATTTTTAGCTGTCATAAAAGTATAAAAAATCATGTGTCAAAGTGAAAGTAATTCTAGAAATGTATATTTTCACAAAAAGCTGCTTTTCTACCTTTTTTAGTTGGGAGCTGGTATTTTCCGGAAACTTACCTATGTTCTACTACTGAATGGAATATGGTAGAAAAACTTTGTTTTTCTTCCTGTAAACGATTAGAGTGTAACCTTTAACCGTATTTACATATATAGCTCGACAGTATTGTGTGTGCCTTGAAAAATCAGTCAATAAATGTCTGGGATTGAATGAGTTACGGAAGGAGCAAACCAAAAACACAGAAGAGTCAAGATAGATTTCAACAAACCTTCAGTGAAGAGGACTGCTATATTGGCATATATATATATATTTATTTATTTATTTTCCTGCAACCTTCCAAGTGCCCTCAATATTCTTCAGAATACCAAACAGGTAAACGCTATTTTTCAGCTGTGCATCAGGGCAAGCCCCGCCCTTCTATTGTGACGGCAGATGAAGGCACAGTGTGGCGTTATTTCTCGCCTTCTTTATCAAAATGCTATTTCTGACTTTCAATAAGAAAGGCAGAGACTTGTGGTGTGACTGTGGCAAAGGACTAAAGGGTCAACCGCTGCCGTAGATGGGCGACGGAGCTTGGGGACAATGACTTCCGGTTCGCATGCTAACAGGGGACATTGGTGATAAAAATGTCCCAAACACAGTTGGCTCATGCAGTGTGTGTTAATAACACAACAAGAGGCGCGCCATATTTTACGCTAACTGGGAAAAGTACGCAAACCAATAAGACGTTTTTGCTAAAATGTACTATGTAACCAAAAAATAAACAAAGAGGACCTACACTAACCGAGGCTCCACTGTACTGACCTACATTGGATTGCTGATAGCATCTTTGGGGCCCCACACACTTTCATCTCTATGTACTGTAGGTGATCAATGCCGGAAAAGGTTTGAGAGGAAGGATCTGCGCCTTAAATACTAAGTTGAGTAATAATTGTGTACGTACTTCATGAAGAGCCAAAGAGTGTCCATATCGAGGTGTGACAGTGTTGACAGAGGGGTCAAGGGTCAGCCAGGATTTGCTGCTTAGGTTATACCTTGAACATGACAGACAGACACGCCCAGTCAGAGGATAACATTCCCACCAGGACGGAGAAGTTGGATAACATTCCCACCAGGACGGAGAAGTTGACTTACGCTTTGACCATGTGGTAGTCGGAGGCGTTGAAGACGTAGCCTCCGATGACCCACATGATGTCCTGGTCCACCACTGCCTTGTGGGATGCCCTGGCCAGGCCGGGATCGCTGAATGCCTCTCGGCTCCAGAAGGCCGAGTCGGCTGGGATGGAGACGGAGCAGTCCGGACCTGAAGGTAAAAACCAGAGCCAGAGTGTACAATGATGAAATGCCCTCCGCTGCGTCAAATTATTGCCCCTCCCCTTTGTGCTTTAGCTAAATGAACAACTCCACCAGAATTAAACAGGAAGAAATTCAATAAGAAGCTAACATACTCTTTGTGTGAGCTAAACAATCCCACCATAAAGGGGAAGCTAAAGGGAAGCTAAAACGATGGCAACAACTTTGCCCTGAGCAGAGACTGATGTGGGCCATCTTTTACTTTATTTTTATGATAATAATAATAATAATTGTAATACAAATGAGCCCTTGGCCTCCAATAGCCCCTTGGTTGGACTTTGGCGAGTGCTACAATAAGCATTCCACTTAATACGTATATGGACTTGCTGTTGTGTGAAAGTTTCAATCAGAAATGAAAACCGCCACCTTGCCATCCAATCCCACATATGCACGTCTTGTCCCGGCATCGTCCTCTCTCGGGGTATCCGCAATCGTCCGGGCAGGAGGGAACGTCACAGGCGTCCCCTTTCCACTTTTCCTGGCAGTCACAGTATGGCGTTCCCGTGTCGTTGGACAGGCGGCACTCTCCACGGTCGGAACAGTTGTGAGGACACGTGTTCACCCTGTAGAAGAAGAACAAGTGCCTGAAAAGCAAACTCCTCATAAATAAAATATGACTATTTAATAATTGAGTTACACATCTGCTCAAGGAATTTGTGGCCTGCTTTTGGTCACCGGAGCAAAAAAAAAAATTCTGAACTGTCGAGGAGAGGTTGATTTAGTCCAAACAAGACTGACCTCCTGACCTTTCGCTGTCCACAATCTCATTTCTGTGTTTTGAGGCAAAAATGTGTACAAACGATTCAGACTTTTAGTAGGAAATGGTCAAAGGTCAGTTTCTTCATGCTCAAGGCAGTGACATGAAAACAAATGTCACACGCGAGTCATTCAAGTCAATGATTGACAGCACAGCCCAATACAAGGTTCATACACCTCTCCTAACGACTGATGCTAAGGCTTTATTTTCCAACTCCGTTAAATGACACATTTACTCAAATTCCAGCAGCTACACTGACCCTCAAAACTCAAACAGGAACACCAGGAAGTCAACATACTCTTCTTTGGCACAAACATACTTCTTTTTTTTAAGCTAACCAAATGCTAACATACGCTTCTGGAAGACTAACATATGTTTTTGAGCACCAACACAAAGCTACCATGCACTTCTCAGAAGGCAACGGGATGCTAACATACTCTTCTTGGGAGCTAACGGGATGCTAACATACTCTTCTTGGGAGCTAACGGGATGCTAACATACTCTTCTTGGGAGCTAACGGGATGCAACATACTCTTCTTGGGAGCTAACGGGATGCTAACATACTCTTCTTGGGAGCTAACGGGATGCTAACATACTCTTCTTGGGAGCTAACGGGATGCTAACATACTCTTCTTGGGAGCTAACGGGATGCTAACATACTCTTCTTGGGAGCTAACGGGATGCTAACATACTCTTCTTGGGAGCTAACGGGATGCTTAACACCCTCTTCCCTGAGTGTAATGGTGACTTAAGCAGGGCCCCGTTTCACGAAGCAGGTTCAACCAACTCTGAGTCTAACCCTGAACTCTGAGTTGATCTACTCTGAGACAGGAAACTCTGAGTTACGGGTTTCAGAACAGGTGATTTCATTTGGTTCAATCAACACAGAGTTTGTTCACTCTGAGTTAAGCGCGTGCACCACGACTTTAAAAAGCCCTGATCAATGGAGCCCGTTCCCTCGATTCACCATGGCAACGAGTGATAAGAAAAGATCGTCATATTTCAGTCCTCTGGAACGGGATATATTAATGCGGTCATACGGCGAATTTGAAAGCGTTTTTAAAAAGAAAAGCAACATTGAAAGCGTTTTAAAAAAGAAAAGCAACATTGAAAGCGTTTTAAAAAAGAAAAGCAACATTGAAAGCGTTTTTAAAAAGAAAAGCAACATTGAAAGCGTTTTTAAAAAGAAAAGCAACATGGCTGCAGCAGCGAAAGAAAGCGAGTCGGCGTGGGAGAAGATTACTGCTCGAGTCAATGCGTAAGTTTAAATTTATTATATACATTCATGCAATCACAATAATATTAGGCTACAGATGCAAACAAGTAGAATGGTGTTACAGCTACAATTTATGTCACTTAGACGTAATCCCACCGGCGAAAAAAGAACGTGGAAGCAGCTGAAGATGAAATATAAAAACATTGTTCAAACAGGTAAGCCCTCAGCATAACAGTCAGGGTGCCTCTTTTTAATCATGTTTACCACTAAATATCATTCAGCGGCTATTTCAGTGTGCATTATCTCCAACATAATATTGTTTTCACACACATAAATGTCCTCGCCTGTATACAGTTAAATCGGACATACGAAAAGCAACATCTAACTTCTACTCAGCCAACAGAAAGCGGGCATCTGCCCGCAAAACTGGCGGAGGACCACCCCCACCACGTCTGACCGAGGCAGAGGAGCTGGCCATGAGTCAGACTGTCGGGAGGCCAGTCGCAGAGGGGATCCCTGGAGGAACCTCATCCTCGGACATGATTACACAGGAGCCACCAGCCTTGATAAGATGCAATAGGCCTAGGCCTCAAACTTCTTTTGGGGCCTATAGTTCAATGTTAATTTCCCTTTCATGTGTTTTTCTTTTGTCTCAACAGATTCTGAAGGCGTACTTGGTCTAGTGGATCCATGTGCCACTTTAACTGTAAGTAGCCAATAGTCCAGAGATGATGCCATATTTAAAGTATAGCATAGTGAAACACAACACTCTAAACAGGATGATGAAGATGATGGGACCACAATGTCTGCTGCCTTCTCTGTGGTGTCTGAGAGGGAGCCTGAGAGGCCTACAGAGGTAAAATCTTGATGTTACTGATTTCCTCTCCATTCACATGTCTTTACATGCTTTTGTGGATTACAGTGACTTTTAGCCTACACTGAAGTATTAACGGATTCTTATCCATTTTAACAGAGCATGGCTGGGCAGCAGGAAGAGGGTCCCTCAACCTCCACAGCACAGATTGACACAGTGAGATATTCAGTAAATTCCAGAGGTTAATTCAGTGGAATTCATGTGCAACTGTATAATGTCATCCTTATGTGTTCCCAGCTACCACTAAAAGAAATCTACAAAGTGCATTTATTAAAAACAGTACAAAAAACAGAAAAAGAAATGGTGCTGCTGGACCGCCAGATAACTAAAACGGATCTGGAAATTGAATTATTAAAACAAGTTAGAGGTGGGTGCATGGTCATAGGTGAATTGTGTTGATGATTGTAACAATTAAAAAGTAAGAAACCATTTTTTTTTCTTATTTGTAGGAAATAAAGAAGACCAAATAATTTTTTTTTTGTCTTTCTGTTTATTTTACTGCTGTTGGTGATTATGAAAAACGACCAAACTGGCTTCAAACACGCGCGACAATGAATGAATCACACCGTGTGTAGCGTAAGAGGGCGGAGACGGAAAGAAACTCGAGGTTCATTGAAGAAAACCCGGTCCCGACCAGGTTATGTTCACAGAGTCTGTTGCCATAGTAACTGACACCGAGGTTAAGTTACCTCTCTCTGTGAAACAGGCTGGAGTTACTCCTCTGTCTCTGGTTTGACTTACCTCCCTTTGTGAAACGGAAAACTCAGAGTTTCCCTCATTTCAGGGTTAACATACTCAGAGTTTTCACTAAACGGGGCCCAGCTGTAATCCAACCAGTAGTATCAACAATACATGCTAAAACATGTACATCTGTCAAGAGACACCATGTTGACATACAAGGTATTCCCATTGGTGGACAAGTCAGAAAAGTCAATGGTTGTTTTTTGGGACCCTGAAAGTAAAAGAATGTCATCATGCTTTCATGTTCTTCTTTTGCAGTCTGATGTTTTTGATGTTTGCCAGGGCCCACGGCATGTTGACTCCAACTTATCAAACCAACTTTAATCCCGTCACCATGGCAACAGCACAAAAAAGACCAAGCAGCACTGTAGGAAGAAGCGCTATTGTGTACTTTTTTTACATGCATTTACTGTAACTCTGCACTCCAACAAAATATATGCTGTATATCACATACAGCAGCGTAGCATTAAGAACTGGGACGGGATTTCAGTGAATTAGGATTCAATAAAAATAGCCACTTCTTGGAAGCCAATATTCATCTTGAGAGCTAACGGAGAGCTAACATACTGGAAACGAACAGTAAGCTAAGAGGAAGCCAATATACTCTTCTTGGACGCTAACAGGAAAGTAACCATCTTGGGAACTAACAGTAAGCTAACATTCTTCTTGAGACCTCACGAGGAGCTAACATATTCCTCTTAAAAATTGTAGGCTTATATGAATATATTCTCTTCATGGAAGCGAATGCTCTTTTTGGGCGGGAAAGTAACTTACTCTTCCTGGGAGGAAGGAAGGAAGGAAGGAAGGAAGGAACAGGAAGCCAACTTACTCTGCCAGCGAGCTAATGAGGAAAGAACATGTTCCTATTGGGATACTGTTCTTGAACGCTAACAGGACGCCAACATATACTTCCTGAACGCAAAGTGGAAGCTAACGGAAGCGAGGAGATTCCTCTTGGGAACAATCAGGAAGCTAACGTTACTTTTGAAAGCTGACAGGGAACTAATAAATTCCTGTTGGAGACTAACAGGAAGTCAACATACTGTTCTTGGACATTAACAGGAAGCTAACAAGGAAATGACATACTTTTGGGGAACAACAGGAAGCGAAGATACCCGGGACACCAAAACGCAGGCTAAATAAATGCCCTGCAGCTAGATTGACTTCTTAAAAAAACAACAG
Organism: Doryrhamphus excisus; assembly: GCF_030265055.1. Taxonomy (NCBI): domain Eukaryota; kingdom Metazoa; phylum Chordata; class Actinopteri; order Syngnathiformes; family Syngnathidae; genus Doryrhamphus; species Doryrhamphus excisus. The sequence goes on from NC_080472.1 coordinate 12,424,625, forward strand.
AAACATGTTAGGGCGTGCACGTCTAGAAAGACATTCAGGTAATAGGTGTCCCAGCTTGATGCCTGAAAATGCAGTTCAATGGACTCCGCACACGAGTAGAAATGTTGACTTTGGAATTTGAGTGGTGTCACGCCTGCTTTAGCAGCAAGCAAATAAAGGTAGCTCACTTTGAATAGGGTAACGGCTAACATGCAAACATACGCCTGACAACAAAGTCATCAGTGTGTGGCAGCAGACGACCACCATGTATCTCACTGCACATACTGTATGTTTATGACGCTGCACGTGTGTGTATACAGTACGTGTACCTGTATGAGATGTTGAATCCAGTCAGGTTGTAGGCGGCGTCGCTAAAGAAGTGCAGCAAAGCGTAACCAGACTGCGACACCACCTCGGGCACCGTTTCGTTCCCGTAGCGCTCAGGAATGATCAGGCCGCTGCGACAAAAGACCAAGACTTTCTGTTAGCGTGCACTTCGTAAATGACGCTACTGCCGTGTATACCGGCTGGAGAGGTACCTGAAGGCAGCCAGCAGGGGGGCGTAGATGGAGTCGCCGTCGTAGACATAAAGGTGGTCCCAGCTGCACTCTGTGGCAAAGTGGTTGAAGCGTAGTCGAAGGATGGAATTAGCCCTGGAAGACATACCAAGTTGGCAAGATGACATTATTTGGTTATGACATTATCCACAAACTGCAAAGTTCTTCCATCTTATCTGCTGAGCTAAAAATAGATGGGTTAGCGCTGGGTATCAACGTAGCTGGCAGTTTATGCTAGCTCCCCATCAGAGAATATTAGCAACCTGGCGGTTATCCTCTTGTTAGCTCATCGACGGGTGTATGTTAGCATCCCATTAAAATAAATCCATTGCCTGGGGTCATGAGGGGTATGCTGGAGCTTATCCCAGCTGACTTTGGCCGCCTTTGAATGAATGGAAAGAAAGTTAGAAAGAAAGTTCCTAATAACTCCCCTACTGTAGGTAGTATGCTAGTTTCCCTTTGGGTTCTTCCTGTACTGTATTAGCTTAGCTTCCTCAAATACAAAACAAGAAAGAAACAAGAATGCTTGTTTTCTTGTGAGCTTCCAAGAAAAGTGTACAAGGTTGCTGTTAGCTCCCCAATAGAAAATTAGAAAAGGATTTTCCGTTGTGTTAATTCCTCAAAGTTTCCTGTGAGCTTCTGGTGCGCTACCTCAAAGAGTATGTCGGTTTCCTGCCAACTTCCCAAAAATAATTTAAAGAGGTTAGGGGGGACCTATGATGCTTTTTCCATTGTTCTGATCTGTTCTGTTCTACATTTGGACGTGAAGTTTGGGATGGCTCTGAACGCTCGCTTTCAAAGTTTGTTCTAAGACTGGGACACTGTGACATCAGTGAGTGGAACTTCCTTATATGGGCATATAAAAGGTATATATAAGGGTGTATAAACCGCAACTTGTTGTGATTGTCTGTGTAGCATTATAGAGTGTGCTTGAACTTACTGTCCCTCGATGAGCCACGTGCACTTGGTCTTGTACTTGTAGTTCCCAGGTCCATCCGACAAGAAGCCAGAGGGTGCCGTTAGCCTGGACAAGAAGAGCGGAAAGTAAAAACATGATCAGCGTAAAAGAGCCAAGACGGCCATGATGGTTGCAAGTTGGACTGGAACACTTTCAGCATGTTTGCTTCCTGTTAGTGACTTATGGAGAAGGTTATCTTCTCGTTAGCTCACTGCCAGTCTGTTAGCTCTCTGGAAAAGTATATTAGCATCATGTTGGACCATTGGTTAGCTTAGAACATTAGAAGAGTGTGTTTGCTTCCTGTTGGCTCCATGGCAGATAAAATCCCTAGCTCCCTGGAAAACAATGTTAGCTTCGTGTTAGCATCCTCAATACGAAGTGTGATAGCGTCCTGACTCATTGGAAAAGCATGTTAGCTAGCTATAAGTTAGTTGCTCTTTTCAGAGAATATTACCTCCTTGGAAATTAATGTTAGCCGACTGGCAGGAGTAGGTTAGCGGGTTAGCTTGTCGTGGAGGGACGTAGACAGGAATACGGACAAGTGAGTGAAAGGGATTAAACAACATGTTGGCTAACTTTAATAACAAAATAGACAATCTAGCAGGCTACAGTACAGTAGTCACTGGACGAGTGCACATGCTAACTGCATGCACGCTAACTGCAGACATGCTATATCAAATTCGTAATGCTATTCCTTATGATCATCACCATCAGGTCAAAGAGCAATGCAGGTGAATGATTGCAAAACTAGTAGCTGTAAACAGGCTAATCACGGCTGAACTACACTTGGATGCAATCCATGTTTTTATTAACAAGGTAAAAAAAAAACTTTGCTTCAGGATGCCACTAAGGACACACCCACGGCGTACTACGAGTCCCAAGAACCTGCTGTAGCCAGCTTGTTATGGATCAGCCTACCACAAACGCAAAGTAACTCATCTACTGCACTGATTCTGTTAAGAGTACCAAGCACTGTGATGGTGTACCTAAGGAGGCGGGGCTTGACACAGTGCTGTGTGTGATTGGTGGACAGACACTGGTCAGAGAAACAAGTTAAAAGATGTCCTCCGTTGCTTGAATAGACTGGTGCCTGTTCCTTGCAATATGCTACACACATTTTGGAACATCTAAGTTCACCTGGACGGTCACTTAGCGACTCACAAAGCCTACAGAGAGACACAGCAACGTTTCATGTTAGCAAACAAACAACTCCCTCGAGATGAACCAACAAACTCTCACTGGCGCTGCTCCTTTTCCCAAACATTGTTACCTACGACATGACGAATAACATCAATCTAATCATATATTAATCATATGATCAATATCAGCGCTAACAAACAACAGATTTACATTTGACAAAGATCCTCTATACACCGAAGCCCTCTACTGTTAAAGGACTTATTGCAAAAACAGTTATCCAAGCTCCTTTTTAAAGAATCTACTGCTACTGACAAAGATGCTCAACAAGAGCTTGCTGCTGATTTTATGGAATTACTGCAAAAACACTCGTCAATGATCCGCTTATATGACAGGAGCATGCTGCTATTTCTTTAAGAATCTACTGCTAGTCAATGCTTCTTTAGAGTTAAAAAGAGTTCATGTAAAAACACTCGTCAAAAGACTCTGCTGGTCAAAGATCCTATTTATAACAAGAGCGTCTGCTGTTTTGAAAGATTTCCTGCAAAAACACTAGTTAAAGATCATCTATGTGACAGGAACACCCTGCTGTTTTTAGGAATTGCAGCTTGTGAAAGATCCTCTACACAACAAGAGCGGTCTGCTATTTTTAAGGATTTACAGTACTGCAAAAAGGCCAGTCAAAGATCTTCTATGAGACAAGAGCACTTTGCTGTTTTTTTAGGACCTGCAGCTAGCGAAAGATCCTCTACACAACAACAGCTGTCTGCTATTTTTAAGGATTTACAGTACTGCAAAAAGGCCAGTCAAAGATCTTCTATGAGACAAGAGCACTTTGCTGTTTTTTTAGGACCTGCAGCTAGCGAAAGATCCTCTACACAACAACAGCTGTCTGCTATTTTTAAGGATTTACAGTACTGCAAAAAGGCCAGTCAAAGAACCTCTATATGACAAGAACTCTCTGCTGTTTTTCAGGACCTGCAGCTCATCAAAGATCCTCTACATATGAAGAGCGTTCTGCTGTTTACCGAAGAATTCACGACAAATATATGCTAGTCAAAGATGCTCAACATGACAAAAACATTATGCTGTTTTTAAGGACCTATTGTTTGTCAAAGATCCTGTATATAAGCAAGCGATTCTTACTGTTAAAGTCAAATATATCTATGACGAGCATCTTGCTTGATAAGGACCTACTGCAAAAACACTAGTCACAGATCCTCTATATAACAGGGGTGGTGTGCTGTTTTTAAGACCTTCTGCAAAAACACTAGTCAAAGATCATTAAATGACAAGAGCTATAAACAACAGGTCAGTGACAGCTGCTCTAGAACACAGACTGCTATGGTTCACTTTTTACAAATGAAAGACTTAAGAATGTTAAACTGTTACTGAAACCGCCTTTGGAGGTTCCGCTGTGTCATAACTTTGTGGAGAAACACTTCACAAATGGATTAAACTACAAACGAAACCGCTACGTGTTGTTTTCAAGCACAATAATAGGGGTCAAGTGTCACATTAGCATGCTAATGTATGTTTATGCTAACGTAGCTAATTAGTTATTCATTCATGCAGAGGGGGAAATAACAGTAAGAAAGATGTCCTGCCTCCAGAAGGACAGACAGGACCAGAACACCTCGTCTCCGTGCTGGGGGGGAAATTAGAGTCCAATGCAGCAAACGTTGTTATGATCCAGGTGCGAAGGTGTGAGATGGTGAGGAGACGCGGACGCCATGTTACTCAGGTAAGAGAGCGTCGTGTCTTATGGGGGGTCTGCAGGTGTTCCAACATGGAGGATGTAGCGGTGTCAGGTGAGTGTGGCTCCTACCTGAAGCGTCCTCCGCAGTGCTGGCACTGATCCCCGACCCAGCCGGGGGAGCACACGCAGCTACCCGTAGCCGCGTTGCACTGGCCGTTCACGCATGTCTTATCGCACTCCTTTGCCGCGGAGTCTCCGGGCAGCCCGGCGAGCACCAGCAGCAGCAGTGCCAGGCTCCGGCCTCCGGGGCCGGACACCGACCAGGCCCGCCGCGTCGCCCGGGACATTGTGTCGCTAAAGATGGCTGCTATAGCCCAGACGCTCCGCTGCTCCTCCTGCTGCTCGGCGGTGGGCGAGCCTGACTGCCCTGTCTTGGCCGCTCGAACGGGCCTTCGGAGGGACCGCTTCGCTTGTCCTGGAGGTTCCGGCTGTGGTGACGAGTTGACGAGGCTGGGCCGAGCTCCGCGAACCGCTTACATCTTTCCAGAGGTTCTGGTTCTCAGCACCGCACACAGCCGCATATAGACGGCCAGAAGTTACGTCACGACGGCGGAAGTGCGTAAGCCGGGGGAGGCGGCGACACTCTGGAGCTTTGCGTACCAATCACCAGAACCAGAAGAACACCTGAGTGTCTATGTGCTTTCAATTCAGAGAAAAAAAAATCGTCTTCGTATGGACTGCGGCTGCGCACACGCAGGGGCGGTCCTAGAGTCACTTGGGCTGAAGCTGAAGGACGCCCCGATTTATACCAGAAACATATTTGTGTATTTATTTCCTTTAATTGATTTAGTACATTTAAATATTTTGTATTTCTTGGCTATGTTAACTAATTCCATTTTGACAAACTTAAACTAGAAAACCATTCCACTTTATATCATCTTTTTTTTTTAACAATCGAACACTTTATTGCATATCCAATTATAGCTACATTTTATATTTATAGGCAGGATATATCTTGTCATTCAACTTGTTCTATTGTTAATCCCTAACACTATGATTCCACAGGCTACATTCCAATCAGTACAAAATATAAAGTATTTCCAACTCCAAAAATAGTAAAAGTATAGCAAGGTTAATAAAAAGAAGAGCTATGGTTTAGCATGTCTTTCATCTGGTTATTATTTTTTTCCTCTGGTTTAACATGTATTTCCTCTGGTTTAGCATGTGTGCACATGAAGGACGACAGACATGCGTGTTTCAAACTGTTTTATTAAAGTCAGACTTGTAAGAAGTCAAATTCCATTCATATTAAACGCCAACCCAAAATGGATTGATCAATGGCATGGTAACAAATAAAAACAAATGAACATATTTACAATTCAGTATGGACAGGATCTCTTGAGAGAAAGCTCGAGAGGGCGAGAGAGACCGTCGTCATTTGAACACAGCATGATGAAACCTCCCGTTCGCTTCTCGGAGTGAAAGCCAGGTGGAGGAATAATGGACGACCACTAGCTTGTGGTGTGGTCGTCCACAACCTTGTGCCTGGCTGGAGGTCGTTTTGCTTTACAGAAGTTTCTCACAGAAGGCCTCACGCTTGGGAAGGCCGAGTGGATGAACCTCACTTAACCCCGCCTGCACTTCCTGTTGGCTAAGAAAAGTAAAAAAACAAAAAACGCTCTTATCCAAAACACGGATCTTTAGAAAAGTACAATCATTGAAGCACATGTCTCAGTCATGTGACTCTCAGCACTTGGATCACATGACCAACGTCAGGTCCACGCCGCACCGCCTGCAGAGCAGAGGGGGGGCTTCGCTTTGTCTACAAAATGCAGACCACCTCGGGGGAGGATGACGGCTGGATGGGGGCGGAGCTTATTTGTACCACACTGAAGAGAAAACTACCATGATTGTAAAGTCATATGTCGGATTTGGACACTTTGAGAAAAAGTGAGTATTTTGGGATGAACACTCATAATATTGCAACAATAAATTCCTATGATAAGAAAAAAGTTATTTTTAAAACAAATGATGTCCTTTGACTTTGGAAAGTTATTTTTGGATGAATTAAGTCATAATTCATTCATTTTCTACCGCTTATCCTCACAAGGGTCGCAGGCATGCATAATTAGATTAATTACAATTAATGCATAACTACAACAAATTCATCATATTACAGGGAAAAGGTAATGACATGTTGAATACAAAAGCAGTGAATGATAATAACAGTATCATGAGAAAAAACATTTGACAAAAAAAGCTTGTTTGGGATGATAATATATATATATATATATATATAAAAATAATAATAAATATTATAAATATAATAAAGTCAAAATTATGCAGGAAAGTTATTTTATAAAAAGAAATATTTTTGGATGATAAAGTCATAGTATCGCAAGGAAGTTGGGTTATTATTAGAAAAAGGTTCTAGTATTAAGAAAATTATTTATATTTTGGATAAATGAAGCATATGAATCATATTCTAACAATAAAAGCCATAATACATTAAAAATATAGAATTATAGGGAAAATAATATTTTGGCGGGGAAGGTCATTTTTGGATGAATAAAGTCAGCGTAATATGACAAAGTTGTACTACTATGGGGAAAAAAGTCAAATTATGAGAAAATGTTTTTTTTTTTGATGAATATAATACTCGGCCATCTCTGTGTGGAGTTTGCATGTTCTCCCCGTGCATGTGTGGGTTTTCTCCGGGTACTCCGGTTTCCTCCCACATTCCAAAAACATGCTAGGTTAATTGGCCACTCCAAATTGTCCATAGGTATGAATGTGAGTGTGAATGGTTGTTTGTCTATATGTGCCCTGTGATTGGCTGGCCACCAGTCCAGGGTGGACCCCAAGACAGCTGGGATAGGCTCCAGCACCCCCCGTAAATGAATGAATATTAAGCTTAGGCGTCCATTAATTGTCCATAGGTATGAATGTGAGTGTGAATGGTTGTTTGTCTATATGTGCCGTGTGATTGGCTGGCCACCAGTCCAGTATGTACGGCCGTGACCCTGGTGAGGATAAGCGGTATAGAAAATGGATGAATGAATAAAAGTCATAGCAGTCATATGATGAGATTCCAGTGAAAAATGTGATATTGTGAAAATAAATGGATTTTACTCTGTTCTGTTTCAGTGTGGCCCGAAAGCTCCTTGGTAGTCTAGGCCACGCCCACATATTAATAATAAATAAAATGTCACACCACCAACCACCATCAACACTTGGAGCATTTAAAGAAAATCAATCAGAGGTTGATGCATGCCAAGCGTTGGGGGGGGGGGGGTGATAGCTCTCAGCATAAGGGAAGAGCTAAAAAAATAAAAAAATAATTCTACACAATTGTGTTTTTCCTCGAGGGCATGACCGTATTTTGTGCTGCTCAATGTCCCTTCCAGTCGCCACCCCCGCTGCGTGCAAACGCTGATAAGTTCAAACTGCCATGCTAGTGCCAATGAGCACTCGAGAGGTGACGCTGCGACAAGCCGCGACATCCAGTGATCATCTCCGCTTGGCTGCGGCCTTAGACTATTTATTTACAGCTTACTTCAAGGCCAAGGCTGGCTGCCATCACTTCTATGTACACAAAAGATGACAGATGAGGCGCGGGGACCGGGGGGTGAAATGACGAAGTGATTGAGCACCTCGGTGTGAAAAAGTCCCGGCTTGGAGAACCAGGAAGAACGTCTCCCTTCATGAGGCAACAGGCCAGCAATCATTGAGTCTAAAGGCAAATCAGATTGGACTCCATCCGCAACTCCTGGCCACGCAATCCAGCAGGATTCATAAAAGTCCATTTTTGGTGTTCCACATCAGGCATATTATTGGCTGTGCTTCACCAGCATCGTCATCGTCAGTGAAGGCCTCTCCTCGTGGTCATCATACCTGAGGTGTAGCACGGGCGCGTGAAGGATGGCTCAATGTTGGATTGTGCGCCAACATGGGCTCAGAAAACCGATATTCCATTCAGGGTCAGTGGACGGTAAATCAGCGGCGGAATTGTCCGCACGTCGCTAAATTAAGTAGGTAAGCTCGGCATTGATTGGGAAATCATCTCGACGGGCTTTGCCAAGTGTGCGGGAATCTTGCGAGGGGATGTCCTGCACACTTGTCACGCCGAGGAGGTGCGGCGGTCGCGCAGGTCAGGTGGCCGACGTCTGGCGGGCGGGGCGGCCGGCGGACGAGGCGCTGTAGGTGCGGGACCGCTGCCTGACGGCCAGCCGGCAGGGGAGTTCCAGCTCCTGGAAGAGAGGAGTGCCGGTGATGTCGGCCGCCTCGGGGCGCTCGCCGGGGCTCCGCGATAGCATGGAGCGCACCATGCTCAGCTGGGACACACGAGACAAGACGGTGAGGCGCGAGGGCTGATGCTAACGAGCGTCAACTTAACACGCACAGTGCAGACATCTAAAAATAGCACAGAGGAATGCTGGGATAGCAGGCCAAAGGTTCATGCAGCATTGCGGCATCACAGATTATCCAACGGGATTATTGCTAATCTCGTTTCCAAGTAAACAGCTACATGTTTTGAATAGCCCCTCCCCCTTCTCTATATTCTATATTTCATATGCACGTTTGTTGTTTTAAAATGCAACTCTATGTCATGAGTGTCTTGTTTTTATCAGCGAGCCAGCAGTTCCTCCTCACAGCCACCGGGAGGCAGCAGAGAGCCACTCACCTCTTGGACGTTGTTTTTGGAGAAGCACTCCGGGAAGTGAAGAGCTCTTACCTCCGTCAGCGTCTGGAGAGGAGACGTGCACACGTGACAGCGGCAATGAGCATCATCAGGTAAAAGCAGTGATGTCAAGTCATCCAATCAGATCGAAGAGACGCTGGCTCACCCTGACTCTCTCCATCTGGGTCCGAAAAGGGTGGAGCAGCTCGAACAGGATCAGACCCAGAGAGTAAATGTCCACCTTGTGCGAGTACGAGTGTCCAGAGAGCTGGCCGAAATAAAAGCATCCAAAGATTTAGAAGCAGTCTAAGAAGTACCGAGCGCGTCCGCTCCGTGGTCCCTCACCTGCTCGGGGCTCATATAGAGCTTGGTGCCCACCTGGCCCGTGTGGCGGGTGAGGAGGGGGGCGGGCGTCAGGGCACTGTGCTCGTGCTCGTCCTCCTCCTGCTCCATGGCCGTCACCAGACCCAGGTCTCCCACCTTCACCACGTCGTCCATGGTGAAGAAAATGTTGGAGGGCTGCAAACATGAACCGACATGAATACCGTCATTGATTCATTTTAACCAGCAGAGGGCGCCGTTATTTGTTTATTATGTTTACCTGCTTTTTTTAAGACCTGTCCTGTTTATTTTAATGTGAAGATGTCAGTTTCAACTACCTTTTATTTTCACTTTTCCGTCCTTATATTTGATTTTTTTTTAAGTTGGGACAATGTCATCAAGTATTCAACCCTTTATCTGATATAAACTCATTCAGTCAGCTTGTAACAACAAGGAACATCTCAGCAAGTAACTCCAGGGACAGTCTGAGGAGGCTTTTTTGTTCCTCTATGGAAAAGCACTTTTAGTCAGAGTGCCTCCCCCAGAGCGTCAGAGAGCTGAGTTCATACAATCCGTTCCAAAAACATTTAAAAATAACATTCCTAACACATCATACATGTCATCACTACTACTGACATGAATGGTGTTTATGTTCCTCCAAATAACCCAACCTCTGTTTAAAAAAATGGTAAAATGACTCAAAATAGAATTAATGATCCTGCAATAATAATGTCATTTTAATAACACAGACTACTGTGTGCCATAATGAGCTCTGAACCCTGGACATCACTTCCTGGAACACAGTTATTGCAACACACACCAGCATTGAGTTTTATTTATGTCTTAAATTGTCTATTATCTCTGATTATATCTACTATATTGGGTAAGATGCGTGTAAAGGTGACTGTAGGGGTGTTATTTCATGTCTAGAGGGCTCTACTAATGTTAAGACAACCAGCATGTCACATGTCCATTGACGTGCGGTGCGTGCAGACCGTGTTCATTCACCTTGAGGTCCCTGTGCATGAGGCCCTTGCTGTGCAGGAAGTCCACGGCCTCGGCGATCTGGAGGAAGATGTCCAAACACTGGTTGTGTTCCCTCTGCTCGGGGAGGCACCGCTGAGCCATCCAGTCCTTCAGGTTCTCCTTGCGGCACAGCTGCATCTGGATGTACAGATACACCTGGGGGGGGGGGGGGGGGGGGGGGTTTAGCATCTTTCACAAAAACAAGACCTAGCTTCATCAGAATGGAAATGTCTGACTGACCTTGGGAGAAGGTTGCGCTCGCTGGCTCGGAGGAAGCTCGGGCAGCGCCAATGCGAGCGAGGTGGGCCGAGATGGCGATGAGGAGGAGGGGTGAGAGTTTCCCTGCTGTCTCGTGTGTGAGGAAGATGAAGCCTGTTTCTCCACGGTGGCCGGATCTGGATGGGTGGCACTGGAGGCCGAGTCCGTCTCTGCGTCTGCATCCCCGTCACATCCCGAATCCTCAAAGACGATGTCGAAGGAGGAGGAGGTGCAGTCGCTTGGCCCGCGCGGGGAGCACAGCTCGAAGGACTCTGGCGTATCCGAGGCCTCCGGGTCGGCCTGGCTGTCCCGCTCTGACATCAGGCTGTCGTGGCCCAGCAGGGGGTGGAAGGAAAGGTCTCCGTTCACGCTGAAGCCCGCCGCCCCTCTGGAGCTGCTGGAGAGAAGCGGATGATGCCCGTTGACAGACTGCTCCAGAGCGCCTCCTTCCGACCCGCTGGTGGGTGACACGGAGCTGGACACCGGCACTTTGACCGACAGCGCCTCCATGTTGTCAAGGAAGCTCATCATCGGCCAGTCGGTGGCGCTAAAAGAATATCCAGACAAAAACAGTGAAGAAAAAGAGAACATTTCTCCATTGCACGTTCCCTGAAAAGGCGTAACAAGTCCATCTCACCTGGTGTCTTTCAGCCACCTCTGGTCCATCTCCTCCTGCCAGCCCTCGGGGGGGCTCTCCTGCCAGGCATTGAAGTAGCGAATGATCCCGGGATGCTCCAGCTTGGCCAGCGCCTTCACCTCCCTCATCACCTTCTCGCGCGCTAGCTCCCTGAGAGGCCCCAGACCAGGTTAGGAAGTCATCTCGTGGATCTAAGCTAAAGGTCTTTCATTCAAGATGTTCTTGCTGTACCCATCTTAGCGTCAATGACCGCATCACAAAAAAGAGAGATTTGAGAGGCGCCACCTGTTGGGCAGACGGATCCTTTTAATGGCGTAGTTGCAGTCGTCCACTTTGTTGCGAGCTTCAAACACGACGCCAAAGCCCCCGCGGCCAAGACACTGCACCGGCTCAAAGTCAGTCAGGTACCTGCAGAGTCCAGGGACATATGTACGTCACACATGTGCACACACACACACACACGTGCACACACACACGTGCACACACACACACACACACACACACACACACACACTCTCTCTAAGGCTCAAACATCTGGAGGTCAACAGGGAGATGATAAATTATGGGCACTAATCATATTTGGGATGAGAGCGCTGACAGTGACCTCGTGGCCAGTGGGCAGGGTGGGCGTGTTTTCAGCAGAGTTGGCCAATCACGGCCGTGTGGAAGAGAGGTGGTCACCATGGTAACAGGGCCAATTCTGTAGCTACATCTCGAGTGGAACTCACGTGTGACTTTCAAACAGCAGCTCACAGTCGTAGCAGCAATGAAGGTTTTAGGGGTCGTTTGTGCTAACGATATACCTGGACACGTATTCACTGGAACGCATCTCCACAGCGACCGGCTCCTTGGCGTCCACGACCTCAAGGTCAAACTTGCTGTCAGTCTGGCACTGTGTCTCCGACTCTTTACGTTGCTTGGGAGAAAAAGGGGGACAGAACTTACAGAGAGCAAAGTCCACATGAACCGGTTCCGTGAAAATGTTTTGATGTTTGTGTGGACTGTAGAAACGGCTAAACTATTTTTGCTTGTCTCATTTATGGATTTATCATCAGTCCACATTCTTATTGCTGTGCTTTTTATAGCTTTTTATATTATATCACTTTCTCAAGCACCTCTGAGGCAACGGCCTCGGAGGTAATAACAGTACATTGGCATGGAATCGACAGTCGGGTGGTGACATGATCCAGTACTGACCCCAGTGGGTGGACCCCCTTTTTAGACTACACAAACCAGTTGACAGTAACAGTAAATGAATCAATTATATGACAGCCTCATATACATTTTTTCAAGTAGCCTGACACCAATAATGGCGGGGGATAAGCTGCACTTACCCGTATGTAGGCCACGGGCGCAGGAGGGTGGAAGAACTTGCGTACGATGTAGGTGGTGGCGGAGATGCAGAAGACGATGGTGCCAAGGATCTCCTTCCACCAGGGCAGCAGCAGCACGGGGTCTTTTTTCCTGCCGTTGTCGGTGCGTGACCCGCTTCTTTTAATGACGCTCACAGCGCTGTCCCGCTTCCCCCGGTACCTCTTGCCGTAGGGGAAGTAGTAACCATTGTCTACCGATGGACGCAGACAATATGGGTTGCTTACTGGAGTCTTACATGCTAGGGCGAGTGTCCAGGATCTCACCGTAAGGATACTGCAGTATAGACAGGGCTCCATTGCTGTATTCATCATAGGAGAATTTGTCATTGTTCAGACACTTGTCGAACTCATCAGAGCCCACCAAGGCTGGAGTCCGAGACGGGGAATCTACATCAAGGACGAGATGGAGAAGAAGTGGAGAGAGAGAAATCGATAAATGCTTTAAGTGGTCAGAAAGACTAATGTTGACTATTTACTGATGAACAGGTGGGTTGCCAGTTGCGGCGCGTGGATATGAGCCGTGTTAAGCCGTGTGACGATGACATCGGTTGTACGGAGTTGAGGACAAGTAAAAGTAGTTACATTTTGTCTGTGGCAGGACACCACAAACAAATCAAGTCATTTAATACCAAAGACGTAGTTACACGTTTTTTTTTTCTTATGTGAGAAGCAAAAAGCAGTGATGATGCAACTCTACACTAATGCATTTCACTTCAGAGCAATTTTAAGCCATGAACGGCTACAAGGTGGCGGAAGTGCATTTGGTAAGAGCTCAGCAGAGATCTTGTGGATGGAAAAAACATACAGGACATGACGGGAAGGAGGAAGTGAGAGTGTGGAGTGTAGCGTGCAGAAGGTTATGAATTGTTTCATTCAATTCATTCATTTTCTACCGCTTATCCGCACAAGGGTCGCGGGCATGCATAATTACATTAATTACAATTAATGCATAACTACAACAAATTCATAATATTACAGGGAAAAGGTAATGACATGTTGAATACAAAAGCAGTGCATGATAATAACAGTATCATGAGGAAAAAAACATTTGACAAAAAAAAGCTTGTTTGGGACTGATATATACATATATACATATATATACATACATATACATACATATATACATATATATATATATATACATACATATATACATACAGTGAAGAAAATAAGTATTTGAACACCCTGCTATTTTGCTATTTCTCCCACTTAGAAATCATGGAGGGGTCTGAAATTTTCATCGTAGGTGCATGTCCACTGTGAGAGAGATAAACTAAAAAGAAAAATCCAGAAATCACAATGCATGATTTTTTTAACAATTTATTTGTGTGATACAGCTGCTAATAAGTATTTGAACACCTGAGAAAATGAATGTTAATATTTGGTACAGTAGCCTTTGTTTGCTATTACAGAGGTCAAACGTTTCCTGTAGTTTTTCACCAGGTTTGCACACACTGCAGGAGGGATCTTGGCCCACTCCTCCACACAGATCTTCTCTAGATCAGTCAGGTTTCTGGGCTGTCGCTGAGAAACACGGAGTTTGAGCTCCCTCCAAAGATTTTCGATTGGGTTCAGGTCTGGAGACTGGCTGGGCCATGCTAGAACCTTGATATGCTTCTTACGGAGCCACTCCTTGGTTTTCCTGGCTGTGTGCTTCGGGTCGTTGTCGTGTTGGAAGACCCAGCCACGACCCATCTTCAATGCTCTGACAGAGGGAAGGAGGTTGTTCCCCAAAATCTCACAATACACGGCCCCAGTCATCCTCTCTTTAATGAAGTGCACTCGTCCTGTCCCATGTGCAGAAAAACACCCCCAAAGCATGATGCTACCACCCCCATGCTTCACAGTAGGGATGGTGTTCTTCGGATTGTACTCTTCATTCTTCTTCCTCCAAACACGCTTATTGGAATTATGACCAAAAAGTTCTATTTTGGTCTCATCTGACCATAAACCTTTCTCCCATGACTCCTCTGTATCATCCAAATGGTCATATGCAAACTTAAGACGGGCCTTGACATGTGCTGGTTTAAGCAGGGGAACCTTTCGTGCCATGCATGATTTCACATCATGACGTCTTAGTGTATTACCTACAGTAACCTTGGAAACGGTGGTCCCAGCTCTTTTCAGGTCATTGACCAAGTCCTGTCGTGTAGTTCTGGGCTGATTCCTCACCTTTCTTAGAATCATTGAGACCCCACGAGGTGATATCTTGCATGGGGCTCCACTCCGATTGAGATTGACCGTCATGTTTAGCTTCTTCCATTTTCTAATGATAGCTCCAACAGTGGACCTTTTTTCACCAAGCTGCTTGGTAATTGCTCCGTAGCCCTTTCCAGCCTTGTGGAGGTGTACAATTTTGTCTCTGGTGTCTTTGGACAGCTCTTTGGTCTTCGCCATGTTACAAGTTAAAGTCTTACTGATTGTATGGGGTGGACAGGTGTCTTCATGCAGCTAACGACCTCAAACAGGTGCATCTGATTCAGGATGATACATGGAGTGCAGGTGGACTTCTAATGGGCAGACTAACAGGTCTTTAAAAATAAAGTCATAGTATCACAAGGAAGTTGGGTTATTATTAGAAAAAAAGTTCTAGTATTAAGAAAAATATTTATATTTTGGATAAATGAAGCCATCATATTCTAACAATAAAAGTCATAATACATTAAAAACATAGAATTATAGAGAAAATAATATTTTGGGGGGGGAAGGTCATTTTGGATGAATAAAGTCAGCGTAATATGACAAAGTTGTACTACTATGGGGAAAAAAGTCAAATTATGAGAAAATGTTTTTTTTTTGATGAATATAATACTCGGCCATCTCTGTGTGGAGTTTGCATGTTCTCCCCGTGTATGCGTGGGTTTTCTCCGGGTACTCCGGTTTCCTCCCACATTCCAAAAACATGCTAGGTTAATTGGCCACTCCAAATTGTCCATAGGTATGAATGTGAGTGTGAATGGTTGTTTGTCTATATGTGCCCTGTGATTGGCTGGCCACCAGTCCAGGGTGGATCCCGCCTCTCGTCCGAAGACAGCTGGGATAGGCTCCAGCACCCCCGCGACCCTCGTGAGGATAAGCGGTAGAAAATGAATGAATGAAAGTTAAGCTTGACCTTTCCTGAAAATGACCTGAAAATGTTCTACTGCTGATTACTAAAGAACTGAAAAAGGTAGAAACAAACTTATTTTCCTGATGAAAAATGGGAATGTAATAAAAAAATCCAATAAAAAAAGCAAGCTGCTGCCAAAAAAGAAGACTCTACTGTTGTACAACAGTGGCACACTGCTTTCATCTAATCTACTCGTCTTTGTCCGTTTACGCTTCCTCTCCGTGTGGGAATGGCGTACAAAAACATCAAATTACAAAATCATCAAGCCCCGACATATCCCATCCTCGTACAACACCACTGCTGGCCAACTTACGGATGAGAGGCTTCCACTTGACGATGGGAAGCGGAATAATATCTTTCTCGGACCCGATGGCTTTAGAAGGGAACTTTTCAGAAATCCTCACTGAGGACTGGAGGTAGAGTTGGCCCTGGAACATCCCTGAGGAAGCAAAACCAGGCAGCTCGTATGAGACAACAGGACGGAGTTCAAGGACGTGGGATACACGGTGAACAAACATCTACCCAGGTAAACGCTGGACGCTGAAGCATCTTTGGATTTTCCCGGATTGTCGTCGTCCTCCTCCTCATCAGTTTCGGACTGGTTGCTGTAGGCGGTGTCATCAAACAGGCTGATTGGCGTGACTTTGCCTCCTCCCACCAGCCAGGCCGAGGCAATGGGTGTGCAGAACTGTGAAAAAAGTGCATGAGTTTACTCTCCATGAACACTTATACAAAATCTTTTTAAGCCAGACAGTCTGATCACCTGATGCTCCCACACCAGCTGTCCATCAGGCTCGGTGCTGAAGGCCATGACCTTCCAGTCAGGAACAGACACTTTGATGACCAGGTCCAGGTTATGATTTTTATGATGGTCCGCCTGCTCCTGTCTTTTGGACTCCTCAGTGATGATTCGCTGATGCTCCCCCCAGGACTTGCCATTGGCAACTTCTCCCTCTAGGAAGCTGATGGTGGACTTGGCCTCTGGAACCAGCTTCAGCTCAAAGTTTCCAACACTGAAGTTCCATCTGGTGAGAAGAGTGACAACACTGTGATCCGCTGTCAGGGACTACATGGTCACGGCCGGTGGTGTCTGCGGCCCACAGCTCTTTCTTTGTCATTTATTCATCTTTAATACCATTAAATGCTGCCTGCAACATCACCTGATGAAGGATAATTAAGGTTAGGGTTAGGATATTTGGCTTATTCAATATTATTGAGTATTTGGATTAAAAAAATGATTTGGACTTTTGAATAAATAAAAATATATATAAATATAAAAATAAAAATAAAAATAAAAATAAAAATAAAAATAAAAATAAAAATAAAAATAAAAATAAAAATAAAAATAAAAATAAAAATAAAAATAAAAATAAAAATAAAAATAAAAATAAAAATAAAAATGTGGTCCTTGGTGGTAAAAAGACATGCCTGGGCTGGAGAAATGAGCAGTATGTTTTCAAGTCCAGAAAAGTGAAAACTCAAACTCACTTCTCTATTCCTGAGCGCGGCCTGATGGCTCGGACAGTTTTTTGCGTCCTCTGCAGCAGGAGTACGTCTTCGCCGTCCAGCTCGTCTTCACACCAGTGACTGCAGCCCACCGCAGAGCAGATGTACCGCAGCTGAGGAACACAAGCCGCGTGGTTAGTCGACTAAACCAGATAAGAAAAGTCTTCCAAACTTTAAAGTCATTCAAGAACTGACCTTGCCACTGTACGTCCCCAGACCATAAGTAGTGAGGGATTTGCCCCCGACCAGGACGGTGTCGTCTCCGATGCGGTAGGACGACTCCAGCAGGGACTCCACGCTGAAAGGCACTGCCTCCATACTCTCCCTGTCACGATTCCACTGGAACAAGGCACCGTCCAGTGAGGGGATGACCATCTTATTGCCAAACACCTGTGGAAACAATCATGTTGCTTTGTTGGAAATAAAATTCCTTGATTGTGTTCTGTAAACATTGCATGATTATGCACCGCACGCTGTGAAGTTGCAGCGTGGACTCGTCACATGCATTGCGGATGAATACAGCGCGTGCATCACTCAAAGCGATACAAAGTGGATAGTCGATGGATAACCAGCAAAGCATGATGGGTAACTTCTTACAGTAGTGGATGTGCACATGGGCTTCCCAGCATGCCTTGCGTGTTGTATATTAATAACGGTGGTAACTATATGCATGTGTATTAGTGTGGAAGCCATACCCACATCGTCTGTATCACCAGTTACGGTCAATGAGATGTAGAAAGCTAGATGAAAAGCATATAAGGGTGGAATTTGTCACAAATGAAAACAATCCTGTTTTGTTCAAAATCCACTCATTTGCGGGGTCGCACTCAGGAACTAATTACACAAAAAGCTTTCAAAGTATTGCATATTACCAAGTGTAGTGAGGGAAGTAGAGACACAGCATGAAATGATCAACACCCCAATCTCAGAAGACTAATAAGCGTTTGTGTCGCCAGGACAAACGACTTTATCTTGCAGCATCAATCGAGCAGGGACCAGTAAAGTTTGCCAAGTTGTCTCAGCTAAAAACCAACAAAACTCGTGCCAACCTGGAGATCACTCCATGACACACATGCGCCCACAAGCAGCCGCTTTGCACTCAATCCACAGGGCTCCGTTACACGAGCAAGAGCTTCGTTGCTTGACCTGCATCTTTAGCAATGGAGGATATCCTGTGTGTGTGTGTGTGTGTGTGTGTGTGTGCGTATTAAGAGGGAAGATAGGGTGACATCACTGCTAAAAATTGACCCCAATCTGAACATAAACAGCTTATCTGAGATTGGAAGTCACCATTTAGTCACAAAAAGTATTTAAAAAACCTTTTATTTCACCTGACATAACAGCAGATTAATTCCCAGTCTTTCCAGTTCACCAGTGACCTTCTGATCCAAGAGTTACTGCTTTGACAGATGCCACTTTGCAACGAGTGAGAGTAGATTTATGGTGACTTGAACGTTCCAGAAGGCTGATTAGGTGGAGAGCGCAGCCCGGGCAGAGGTGATGTCATCTCCACAGACGGAGGCGACTTAAGACCAGGAGATTTAGTAAGCTAATGAAGAGGGTGTTAACGATGGGAGCAGCTCGTCCAGCTCCCGTGTTGCCATGGGAGGCTGGATGGGGCGGCGGGTGAGTCATCCTGCGATGGACGCCTTAATCCTTATCTGACCCAGCAGTGTGTTTGCACGCTGTTTGACCTGGATCTCCTACATCAGATTTATACAGTACACAAAAGCCACAGCAAACTTGAAGTTTTGAAGTTCAATGGAATTGGCTTAAGAATTACTCATTGAAATCAGTTGTTTATATAAAAGCACACAGCAAAAACAGGCAGGGACGTCAGCAGGACGGGCGGCTCAGAGCTAAATACCATCACATTGAAATTATATAATAATAATAATAAGTATAAGCATTTCAACGTGTCGGGCCAGCCAGCAGTTGAAAAAAAATGCTGCCAAGTTACTGATATGCTAACTTCACCAGCTCGGGGAACCTCACTCCATTCTCTTTAAAATTAACATTCCGGCACATTGTAAAATTCCGCCTCTGATCAAGCATGTGGGAATACAGTATATTATCTTTGACCCCCTCCCCCCCCATATTCCTTTTATGTCTTTGTGCCAAGACTATTGGATCTAAAAGCTCTTTGTTTCATTGACTGCTCTGTAAAAGGAACCTCACATTTTACTGCTTTAACTTGCGGAAAAAAAATACTACACTGCCACACACCTAGTCAATGAATTTAAAAAATCTATATTTTATTGAAGTACATTACATATCCTTGCCTTGGGGAATGAATAGTGTCTCCGTGTGTGTTACTGTGGATGGTCCAATGCTCATGTCAAAACACAGTCAGCTCACGTGTCAGTGTGGACAACGCGGCTCTCCGAGTTGGCGGACGATGTGCAAATAAATAAATAAATAAATAAATAAATAAATAAATAAATAAAGAGAGTAAAATTGGAGCAACCGGAGAAGAAAATTTACTTTCTGCTAAAAATATCGCTCGTCTGGCCTTCTCCATTTCCTCCGCCCCGTGCAAGGAAGACTTATTGCTGGCTTGCCAGGCTAGGATGCAATCAATCACAAGCGACAATGCGGCGATCCATCACATTTCCTCATTCATTCGTTTGGTGCTGCACGGCTATGCAAGTGGGTGATGACATCATCTCTGGTCAGAAGCATTACCTCACTCAAACATCCCCCACCCCTTCATCCCTTTACCCTCGCCGGCATGACTCACATGGCTTTGACACCCTCGTCCAACCACACACACGCACACGCACACACACACACACAAACAAGTGAATCCTCTTCTTTTTCTGCAGACAAAGCTGTTTGCGGCTCTTCTGTACAACAAAAAAAGAAGACACACATGCAGCAGGTGACTGGCTGTCTCCTCCCACGGCATGATGGGGGCTAGCCAATGGCACGGCGGCAGACCCCTCCCCACCAAGACTCTAATCACCGAGCAGACTGTCTGAAAACCACAAGCCGATCCCGGGCGCACAACCTGCACGCGGCACAGCGACATGCCATGTTACTGAGGGCAGAGGTGGCCAAGCTCATTCTAAATAAATAAATTAATACCCCCCCCCACACACACACACACACACACACTCTTGGGATCATAATACGTGACGTCACAGCCAGACACCAGGGTCACTGAGGACAGGCGTGCTTTCGCCGTCAGCCAAATGAAAGTTAACAGGTGAAAAATGAAAGATGTCACACACAAGTCCTCATGAAGATGTTAGATGCCGGTTTGGTAACATAGCGTCACACCGTCGCCTTAACAGTCTCCTCTCTCAGGGTACAAACATTCAACAAAAAATAGAAATAAAATGCAGTAGAATTTGGATTTTGTAAATGAAAATAATCTCTTCTAGGGTCAAACTGTGGCCATCATAAATCATTCATTCATTCATTCATTTTCTACCGCTTATCCTCACGAGGGTCGCGGGGGTGCTGGAGCCTATCCCAGCTGTCTTCGAGGCGGGACTGGTGGCCAGCCAATCACAGGGCACATATAGACAAACAACCATTCACACTCACATTCATACCTATGGACAATTTGGAGTGGCCAATTAACCTAGCATGTTTTTGGAATGTGGGAGGAAACCGGAGTACCCGGAGAAAACCCACGCATGCACGGGGAGAACATGCAAACTCCACACAGAGATGGCCGAGGGTGGGATTAAACTCGGGTCTCCTAGCTCTGAGGTCTGCGGGCTAACCACACGAGCGCCGTGCAGCCCCCATCATAAATCATTACAGGCAATTTTAAGTAACATTTATAATTTTTAGCAGCTGATATTAAAATGCTGAATCTTAACACAGCTTAAATCAAACCTATGAAATTGAACGTTTAGATTTAAATCAGTAGTGTGTGTGTAATAGGTAGAAATTAGGTAGAAAATAATTAGGTAGAAAAAAAACATACATAAGTCGCACTGGAGTATCAGTCACATTTTTTGCGGGTAATTCATTTTACAAACTACTTGACCAAAACAGACATTACGTCCTCTTGGAAGGCAAGTTGTAACAATAAAAGAATAGAGAACAGGCTGAATAGGTGTAAGATATGCTAACACAATGCTTATTCAGCTACACAAAAAATAAACATGAACACAAAAGGTGTCCAGTGTTTATGGAACATAAACACTTTTTTCATTTATAAGTCGCTCTGGAGTATAAGTCGCAGGAACAGCCAACCTATGAAAAAAAATTTGACTTATTTTCCGGAAAATACGGTACTTATTTGAGCTCTAACACAAAAGCTAAAATGTGGCTGCATCCATGGACTTCAATTGGATGGTTTCCTGTATGAAAAAGTTTGTCCGCCCCTGGTTTTAATTCAGATGTTGGTGTTGCTGAGATGACAAAAATCATCCCTCTGGTGTGATTTGTGTTCTCATGCCAGGATTAAACAAAGCTGCCGTGAAATCTCCTTTCACGTTGTCACATTATCATTAAAGGCCCGTGGCAGGCAGTCCAACCAGGAAGATGTTTTATGTTCCTATGTAGCGTTCTATGAGAAGACGGGTGCGAGAATAGACACGTTAGAATGAATAATGCAGGAACACCGTGAAAGAAGAACAATGTATTTGTCACCCTGTAAAAAAAATACTTGAAATGTCTGAAAGTTCTGCAGGAGCGCAGCCAAGCTGTCAGCCAGCGACTCCATGAAAACAACACGATGATGTCTTTATAGTCAAGGTCACATTTACATGGTGGTGCCACTGGGGTTCAACCACACTGAGACACGTGGAAATATGATTGTGCTGAGAGGATCCTTTAGGGGGATTTATACTTTAGAAATCTAGGAGCGCAGAGAGGAAATAAAGACTCTCTTGACTTCCAAGATTGAGTTTTAAATCTCAAACCAGGAGCTTCTGATAGTTGGAGGACTTTCATTCTGAATTTCCCACAAGAACTCAGGAGACCGGCTTACAGCTTGACAAAAGTTGCAAAGTAAACAACTAGTGATGGGCATTTAACCATTTTAAATCGCAATTAACTCATTTGCAAGGGAACCATGTGTGAGCCATTTTAATACTGCATAAAACATGCTATGTTCTCTTTTATTGTGGAGTTGCATCATCACCTCTTTGTGCCTCTTGTGCAAAAAAAAAACTAAACATAAAAGACGTCAAAATACGCCTGATAGCAAATGAGTTAAATCACATCATCATGCTCAAAATTCAGTAAGTACTTAAAAAATAGTAGATTTCTTAGCGTGATATAATATGATTTGTGACACATGGCTCACAATAAAGATAATATCTATGGTGATTTTATTTTCGGTGTCAAACCGTGAGACTATTTTCGATTGGTGGACAGAGGATGGTCCCTTGGAAGCTATCTTCCATCCTTGTCTTTTATACATGGTGCATTTGTGGGAGCCGTACATTACGTCGCCAGGCTATGTCCCACTATAGCACAGCGGGGTGCCCCGTGCACCCCACCGCTTCCTGTCCACATGCCTACAGAGGGAGAGACTAACATTAAACGGATCCCGGTCCTCTGTGACGGGCCGGCTCCCCTGAGTAGGAAACCTGACATGGAGCGAGTCCACATCAAACAGAAAAAAAGGCATGTGTGTGTGTGTGTGCAAAAGTGCTCACTGTAGTCCCGCTCGGCGCGCCACTTGGCTTTTTAGCGTGTCAATGTGGGCGGTTAAGCTGCCGCGTACGTGTTCATCCCAGGGTCTTGCTGCGTTTGTATGTTTAAACCTCAGCAGCCAACAAAAGAGAATAATCCTCCAGGCGAAACAGCTACTCTTAGCGTGGGGCGCGAGTACACGGTGTTTGATGCCCATTGTGAGAGTGTTTACATGTTGGGAATGTAGGCGCATGCTCCGTGTTCAAAGTGCACTGAGTTCAGCCACTGGTATTATGGGGGTGGGGGGTGGGGGGTGGGGGGGGGGCATCCTTGACCTCCAAATGGAGGTCTTTTTATCTTATAGAACTGAAAGTTAAACCTGCTAAATCTGTT
Organism: Doryrhamphus excisus; assembly: GCF_030265055.1. Lineage (NCBI taxonomy): Eukaryota > Metazoa > Chordata > Actinopteri > Syngnathiformes > Syngnathidae > Doryrhamphus > Doryrhamphus excisus. The sequence goes on from NC_080472.1 coordinate 12,447,860, forward strand.
AAATACATGTGTATTACAAGTATTAATACCGGTGTAAACTGCACGGTGTTAGTATACGAGGCGTGCACGGCGTTTGCATACCTCAGGTTTGCTGAGGCTGGAGGACACCAGGCACCCTGAGCCGACGTCCAGATCCCACTGCTTCCGACCTTGGTTGTGAGGATCCAGAGCAGAGATGCGCCCATCCAGAGTACTGATGATCACAAGAGACCTGCGGGATGAAGGCTGACCATTAGAAAACACCACCAACTGGATCCAGTACATGGAGTACAATTTAAGTTTTGGGGGGTTCCAGTGGTGCACCACTGTACCGTACTTTTAGCTAGACAGATTACTGCAATGTATAAAGTGGAACAGTGTTTGGGGTGGCCCGGCACAAATACACTTGGACAAATACACTTGGACCGCCCTCACCCACCTTCAGCATCCCACCTTTGCCATGACAACAGCAGCCCATTGTGCGATGAGTTACAGCTTCACTGTACGTGAAGACAACAAGGTAATGGTGTGACAACTATGACCATTTCAGCTAATATTTCTAATAAATAATAAGTATTTAAGTAAATTCCGTGTGGGAATTAAGCAGGCCTCCGTACCAAAGCCAAGGATCTACTTCTTCCTTCTACTTGGAGGACACTTGGCAACTTTATGGCAACACCGCCTTGTTGGTAGGCAGGCCTTTGAAGCCCCCCAGGGACGAGGAGACGAGGACAGATGGTCGTGGTGTGAATGCACACATTGCAACTTTCCACAGGCCATTACAAACATAAAAAAACCCGGGTTCATTTACATTTAAACTCTCAAATAAATGTTTAACGCTCAGACGGTGCCGAGCGGTAACTGCAGGCAAGAGCGGAATGAGCGGAGGTGTCTGCTCCACCCTTTGTGCTGCACTGCTGCTTGTCAATCAAGGGTGGAGCTGTGTGCACGGAGTATTGATTGGAGCCAGGCTGTCACTGATGCTTTCAGCTCTATTTAACCTGAACACATACCGCTGAGGGTCAACTGCAGGTTTTAATTACTCAGCCGCACTGCCGTAAAAGTGAGATGGCACCATCAATTAAGCCAATTAAATATAGTGCATCCTCTACACCTGAATGCTTGTTATTGTTTGATCATTTTTATTTCCATTATTCATGAAGGGAATAATTGCTTTGAAACGTGATTACATCTGAAGAGAGTGGACGGTGTTTGACGTTAAAAGGTTGTACGCTACTAGCATCTCTCACTCTCACTGAAGAGAAATAATCTGTTATTGACTTGATGTATTGAACACCTCTTAGCCATCAAGGAGGAGTAAGCCTGGAAACAGAGGCAAGGATTAATCCTAATCAATATGAGGAAGTTGTGTCTTGTGTTCCAGTGTTCCCAATCAGAGAGCAACACTTGCTGCTTATCTGAGACAGGACCAAGGAGCGTGCACCAAAAGGCAAACACGGTAATGAGCCATGTGTCTTTCTGCGCCATCAAAAGCCCAGATGATCTCCCTAAATCTGCTCCTGGCATTATCAGGAGTGCTAAGAAGAAACACTGTTTTTCCTCGCTCAGCTACCAATAAAAAAAGAAGAAATTTGGTCTTTCTATTGGCTGTCGGAGCCCACCAAAAATATTGGGGCCGATTGGTTGTTGCTAAGCAGTTGCCTCTGTGAGAGGACGAAGGCTAAGCACCAGAGGCCCCGCCCACTTCAAGTCATGCTGAGAATGAAGAAGTCAGTGGGAGCGCCGAGTACAAGTTGAGATGGAGATGAAAAGCGCTGTTGATAAAGGATGAGGAGGAGGGTGGGAGACGCATGTAGTGTGACGGTAATGGAGTAAATGAGCGGCAGCAGCACGGAACGAACGGAGCAAACCAAACAAAAGACGCCGACTGAAGAAAAAGGCCCCCAAAGCAGCGTTTACAACTGCAGGCAGTTGATTTTCTAGTCGCCACGGGGACGGAGCAGCCGAAGAAGACAGGGGTGTGGGGCTCCGAGTGGGGGAGGCGGGCGGGGAGGGCAACAGACGGCGGCTCGTTAGCGTCTTTCTTAGTATAACGCTGTCAGCGTGTCATAATAGCGGCGAGCACATCTTCAATCACAAAACGCACGCCAGAGCAGGGATCCAATTAGCCTTGCTCTCACAGCTCCTTGTAGAGACCCCCCCCCCCCCCCCCCCACACACACACACACAGCGAGGTGTGAAAGCGGGCTGTAAACACACTCCATTGAAAGAAACAAGCAGGATGTTTACATATGGCAGGTCTCTAAAGGAGCACAGCATCAACCAATCCCACCCGCCTCCAGCTTTTCAGCAGCCATTGGAGTCCGTGTTGTCCTCCGCGCTCAGCCAATGGGCACACGGTCCTGCGCGGCACGGGCCAATGGCAGCATCGGGCTGCTTGTAACCATGCGACAGCGAGCGGCGGCGGCGGCCTAGATGCAACAAAAATACCAGCGCATGGGGAGCACGTGGTAGGGAGAAAGTTATGGATGCAGCGCTCAGCCGGCCGCACCCAGCATCCGAACATCAACGCCAGCATCAGCACCAAGTGGGCACTCCACATTAGGTGTGGCGGTGCACACACTGACCTGGTCCATCCTGAAGTGTTGAGAAAACAAAGAGCGCACAATGTTAACACAAAAGGGAAGTAAGAGCTTTGGAGGCTAAAGGTGTAAATCCCATGGTGCACTGCAGGTTTTTGGGTGGTTTATGAGGCAACTCAATGTCTATCCGGCAAAAAACGTGCTTTCTTCCACCTAATACACAAAAAAGGGTCATGATAATTCAGAAAAGTTACACTAAACTACAGTATTGTGTTATAAAGTCTGTATAATGCTGTAAAAATGTTTTGTATATGTTATATATATATATACAGTGAAGAAAATAAGTATTTGAACACCCTGCTATTTTGCTATTTCTCCCACTTAGAAATCATGGAGGGGTCTGAAATTTTCATCGTAGGTGCATGTCCACTGTGAGAGAGATAAACTAAAAAGAAAAATCCAGAAATCACAATGCATGATTTTTTAACAATTTATTTGTGTGATACAGCTGCAAATAAGTATTTGAACACCTGTGTATCATCTAGAATTCTGACCCTGAAAGACCTGTTAGTCTGCCCATTAGAAGTCCACCTGCACTCCATGTATCATCCTGAATCAGATGCACCTGTTTGAGGTCGTTAGCTGCATAAAGACACCTGTCCACCCCATACAATCAGTAAGACTTTAACTTGTAACATGGCGAAGACCAAAGAGCTGTCCAAAGACACCAGAGACAAAATTGTACACCTCCACAAGGCTGGAAAGGGCTACGGAGCAATTACCAAGCAGCTTGGTGAAAAAAGGTCCACTGTTGGAGCTATCATTAGAAAATGGAAGAAGCTAAACATGACGGTCAATCTCAATCGGAGTGGAGCCCCATGCAAGATATCACCTCGTGGGGTCTCAATGATTCTAAGAAAGGTGAGGAATCAGCCCAGAACTACACGACAGGACTTGGTCAATGACCTGAAAAGAGCTGGGACCACCGTTTCCAAGGTTACTGTAGGTAATACACTAAGACGTCATGATGTGAAATCATGCATGGCACGAAAGGTTCCCCTGCTTAAACCAGCACATGTCAAGGCCCGTCTTAAGTTTGCATATGACCATTTGGATGATACAGAGGAGTCATGGGAGAAAGTTTTATGGTCAGATGAGACCAAAATAGAACTTTTTGGTCATAATTCCAATAAGCGTGTTTGGAGGAAGAAGAATGAAGAGTACAATCCGAAGAACACCATCCCTACTGTGAAGCATGGGGGTGGTAGCATCATGCTTTGGGGGTGTTTTTCTGCACATGGGACAGGACGAGTGCACTGCATTAAAGAGAGGATGACTGGGGCCGTGTATTGTGAGATTTTGGGGAACAACCTCCTTCCCTCTGTCAGAGCATTGAAGATGGGTCGTGGCTGGGTCTTCCAACACGAAAACGACCCGAAGCACACAGCCAGGAAAACCAAGGAGTGGCTCCGTAAGAAGCATATCAAGGTTCTAGCATGGCCCAGCCAGTCTCCAGACCTGAACCCAATCGAAAATCTTTGGAGGGAGCTCAAACTCCGTGTTTCTCAGCGACAGCCCAGAAACCTGACTGATCTAGAGAAGATCTGTGTGGAGGAGTGGGCCAAGATCCCTCCTGCAGTGTGTGCAAACCTGGTGAAAAACTACAGGAAACGTTTGACCTCTGTAATAGCAAACAAAGGCTACTGTACCAAATATTAACATTCATTTTCTCAGGTGTTCAAATACTTATTTGCAGCTGTATCACACAAATAAATTGTTAAAAAATCATGCATTGTGATTTCTGGATTTTTCTTTTTAGTTTATCTCTCTCACAGTGGACATGCACCTACGATGAAAATTTCAGACCCCTCCATGATTTCTAAGTGGGAGAAATAGCAAAATAGCAGGGTGTTCAAATACTTATTTTCTTCACTGTATATATATATATACACACTACATTATTATATCAACGTGAATGCTGCAATGCCAAGTGTATTAACCTTTCACAAATGTTGTAAAACATATTGAAAATATTGTTCATTAATATTCCAGTGAAGTAAAATGCGTCCATACTTCAGGGACAAAAGCCTTTCCTCCATTACAAACACACACACTTTTAGAACAAGTTCAGTGGCATCAAACAGGTGTTGACGATCTCTACATCTCACTGAGGAGGACTTCAGGACTCCAAGAGTCCACCTCTCATCCATCAGGGTCACTGCGGAGGAAAGGGTGTGGTTTTTAGGTAGAAAACCGTGTCTCTCCCTCCTTGCATAAGTCCGCATCCAATGCCTTCTCACACGTGGTTAAATCCAAACTGCGTGGCGCCACGCTCCTGGCAGCTGATTGGCCGAGCCGCCAACCGATGCCAGGATGCGATTGGTTGTTGCTAAGCAGTGAGGGCTGCGAAAACAAGACAGCGTGGTCCTCCTCGCTACCGGCTAACTTATTGTTTTTCTTCCTCTCTGCTCCTCACTCCCTCCCCGTCTGGAAGCGTACCTCCTATTTTTTTTGCCTTTGCCCCACCCAGACTGCTGCAGTGCTGCGGGATGTGTCCTGCCGACGAGTCGAAATAGCCTCTGACCTCATAAATCTACTTTTCTGCACCGAGAGCAACTTTTAAAACAATATCAAGCAAGCTTCAGTCAGGAAGTAAACAACTACCGCAAAAACAAATCATTCCATTTGTGGCAAAACACACAACAGAAGATGTTAATGACATAACAACACTGTAGAATCAATCATGGATCAAAACAGGCTTACATAATGACTGATTAGATAAGATTACATTATGTAAGGAGTCAACTAGGATGACTTTACACTAGACTTCACCCATTCTGGGGACAGCCGTTATTCATGAAACCCGCAGCATCTCCCCGGTTACAGCCAGACGATTACTGGAACCAAGTTAGGCAGACAAACTAAAAAAGGAGAAAAAAGCCCAACATCAACTCCTCCTCTTATCCAGACTAACTATAGCCAGACGCATGTGGCCCTCACTCTCAAATGCTGAGGAGCAGTCCCGTCTCTTTAATGCAATTGGCCAACGAGGCGCCCTGATCAGCCCATTGGCTGTTGCTAAGCAGTAGGCTGCCGGGAGCCGGAGCGGCGAGCGCGGCACCTCACAAGAGCTGTTGCCGCCACAGGGCCCTGAGGGGTGGGGGGTAGTGGCGGTGTTATGGAAGGTTCAAACGATGCTGCTGTCCTCTCACCTCCAAGAGCTCCCATAGGTGCTGCTGGGGCCCCGGTGGAGAGTGCCTGCTGGCGGCGGTATCAAACCTAGCAGCAGCACATGCATGATTCACACACACACACACACACACACACACACCTGCACATGTAAACACGCGGTCTCCAGGGTGGCGTTTGTAACGTGCACAGAGCAGCCTTTACAGGTGAGGTGACAGCAGCTGGCGTCAGAGTGATGCTACATCAAAGCAATATTTGATCAGCATCTGCAATATTTATAGACGACAGGAAACGCATGACAGCGCGTGGAGGGTACAAAACAACACAAATATATACAAATGACATCACGTCACACTCCACAATAACAATAACAGTTTGTTTTGAACTCCAAAATCTTAATTTTGAAAACAGTAACACACCAAAGACAAGGAACAACGTTGTAAACAAGGGAAGTCAGAGAGCGCAGACGCCCGCCTCCTCTGGGAGATAAACAGCCCGCAAAATGGCCACAACATAATAATGGTAGACCTGTTGACGTTAGGTGACTTTGTTGAGCAACTCCAGCATCACTATACGCATTCTAACTTGTTAGCATATTTCCACTTTTCTGACCCATAAATGTAGTATTCTGGTATTAAACAATGCCAAAGTTTCAGATAATGAGGTTTGCGGATTTGGAAGTCAGCCCTAAAAGACGTTTGGGATGGCTCAAAACACTCAGATGGCGTTGTAAAACTGGAGGTTTGTGATGTCACACATAGACGTCCTTATATGGGCGTGAACTGAAGGCCAGATACGGTCTCTGCCCTCCCCCAAGCTCTGCTTCTGTTTACGTTGTTAGCAATGGCTCCCAGGAAGTATTTCTTCAGGTGTAAGGCAAAGCTACATTTGTTTACAATTCCTAACGATGCAAACATCAGGCACAAGTGGTTAGAGTTCCAGATTCCCTACCAGCAAAAGAAAAAAGATTTTAATCTGTCAACAGCATTTCACAGTGGACTGTTTAGTAAACATGACATGCAGTTGCCCCAAGTGTAACAACTCCATTACACGATACAGATGCTGTCAAAAACCTAAAGCTAAAATGCTAAAGCTAGCATCAGACGTCCTGGCGTTCTCTTTTCTGGAGAAACTTGGGACTGCCCAGTCTCTACTTCCGGATCGGATTCAGGATCCAACACATACGGTGGACATACGACGTTTATCATCAACTCCTCTACCGTTTATCAACTCCTATAAAGTTGGTTCGGCAGCTAGCAGCACAACACCGGAAGTCCTCCTAAGCGCTTGGGAGTGTGACCAACCACGGTGGAGTGGGCATGGCTGGAGGCGGGCTGTGGGTGGAATAAATTCAAACAGACCGTTGTTGCGGGAAGCACTAAGTCCAAAGTCCTAAGAAATACAGCTAGAATAGGTGCAGATTCTGGAAGATCTAGAAAGCTTTCTGTGCTGGTTACCATTGTTAGCTGATCCCTAAGTCCTATGAGTCCACAACTCAATACAAAGGCATCATCATTTCTTATGAACCTTGTGAAGGGCGCAGATATCAGTTGGAAACCAAAAGAAAAATATATGTGTGCACACCCACGCGCCCACAGTCATCCAGAAATGGTACATCTTCATGCAGTATTGGTGGAAAATGAAGTTTCACAAAAAGATGATCTCCTGTCATGGTGTTCATTAAAACAGACAAATCTGTCATCTTCTTTGTGTTTGTTATTCTACACTTTTTTTAATCTAAAGAAATCCTCATTTGAAATGTGGTTTGATCTCCATCATGGACAACTGATGCTTTTTGACTTTTATATAAATGCTACATATATCACTGCTAGCACAGCTTGTTCTTGTTAATATTGTTAAGATTCTTAAGATCTTTCACCTTTCTTTCAACTCCGATATTTAAATGACTGATTCTGCGGACTTTGATTGACGCAACTTTGTAGTTGCTTCACAAACTTCACAAAAAAGGCAACAAAGAACACAGCAAGTTTGCTGCCTAAAAATGCCCACAAAAATAAAAAACACAAAGCAAATCTTATTGCTGGGCTGTTTTGAACACAGAGTTTGTGGTCAATATTGCAGTAGAACTACAACACAGGCGGTATAAAGTGAATGGAGTCAGGTGTTCCAGACTTTGGTGGAGGTGATAACCCTTTCCTCTCCAGGAATCATCATTTCAGTTGAGAGGGAATTAACAGGCATGATTAATTGATTACTGATAATGTAGATCAGGTCTGGATAAATGACTGACTCTTTGGACTTTGAGGCTTCAATGCATTTTGCAGCCACGGAGGAGGCATGGCAAAGTTTGCAAAAGGGCAAGAGAGAACACAGGAAGTTTGCTGCTTAGACGGGATGCCACGGAAATCCAAAACACAAAGCAAACTTTGCTGCAGGACAGCGTTTGAACAGAGGCTAAAGCAAGTACACTGTAGAACGTGAATGGAGTCATGCTTTCCACACTGCTGGAGTTTGTGTGTGCTTTGGTGGAGGTTTTTTCCCTACTAAACTGCATTCACATGTTGATTCACGCGATGATATTTCCTCACAAAGAATCATTTTCTTGCGAGCATTTGACTGCAACCACTTAATTTAAACCATTGTGGACTGCCAACATTTTTAATATATTGCTACTTTCCCCATTCATCAACGAAGGATCCGTCTACAAGCCCGCTGTACTAATAAAACATACATCAGAAAGTGCTAAAAGCAAGCAGTCAGCGTCGGGGCGTGACCGCTGATTAGGATGAACGCTGCAAACTCTCGGTGTTGCAGCCGAGGAGCCCGGCAGGGGAATTAGCTGCTTCTATCAGCGCTAACTGCTTGCCTAATTACTTCTGATTTCCTCTTGATGCCGGTCTAGAAGCGACTGGTAGGCGTGCACCAGCGTGGAATGAAGAGGACGCTTGGCATGTATCTAGTATGTGCTGTAAATATTGAACCCCCACATGATGGTATAGCATCTATAAATACTAAGATAACGCTAATAAAGGCTAGCTTGGCTGTGTTAAGTAGCTGCAGTGTGGCTCCTGGGGCTTGTAAGCACAACTGACATTTTCTCCTTAAAGCGAGAACCTCATCAATAAAACGTTGGGCAGGAAACTGTTTTACCATCAAGAATCTCAGGAGCAGCAAGTTCAATATGTTTTTTTCCAATTTCATGAATGGTTTTGATCTGTCTGCAGCCAGGAAAAGACAGACAAGTGTGTTTAAAATACTACACACGGAATAATTTAACAGTAAAGGGCCCGAGACACTGAATGAAGAATACTTGAAGTATCAGCACTAGCGGCGGTCAAGAGGGAGGAGAAACGGGCGAGGGAGGCATGAGAAACACACTGCAGCAAACATTAAAGTGGGCATCAAACTGATGCAGGACAAAATCAATATCCGAGAGGCGCATCTCACTTTTGTTGAGGATGGAAGCCAGATGAACAGTTTTAGATACAAAAGTGACACGCGAGTGCATGAAAATATGTGGACAAATGTCAGATGATTGCCCTTTGAATGTTCAGCTGCCGTCATCGTCCGTGTCTGAATGATGACAACAGGTCACAGACTACATGGTGTCCGTCCGTATGCGGCTGGCACAAAAAGCATTATTAGTACCGTAGATTAATGTCACCTTTGCTCATCTGTAGAGCAACCACTGAGTAAGGGCTCTAGGACTGTGTACTATAGATGCATAAAGATTCCATTATTATACACTTACTATCTGTTATGAACAATTACTTGTGGCTGGCAATAAATCGGCCTACCTATTTGCCTCCTTTACAAAGATGGTCATTCTCACTTTTCATTACGGCAAACTGCATGTTTATTATAGTAGTTTGTGGTGGCGTCCACATGCATGCTGCAGAGAGGTGTTTCTAAAAAAATTTGACCGCCGTTTTAGCTGCATGAGAAGGTCGAGAAGGTCAAAATATGAAAAACAGCATCTTTATGATACAATATTGTTGTGAACCACCGGCAAGTACATCTTCGATAATCAACACGTTGGAGCACTACCATCTTTGTTAAGACTGATCTCCTTACATCAGGGTTATCCAACTGGTGGCCCATGAGCCAAATACACGCCAAATGACATTTTTTGTAGTGGATTACTAAAAACACAAGTATATTCACTTGCAAAAACAACATTCGTTCATTCATTTTCTACCGCTTATCCTCACGAGGGTCGCAGGGGGTGCTGGAGCCTATCCCAGCTATCTTCGGACGAGAGGCGGTGTACACCCTGGACTGGTGGCCAGCCAATCACAGGGCACAAATAGACAAACAACCATTCACACTCACATACATACCTATGGACAATTTGGAGTGGCCAATTAACCTAGCATGTTTTTGGAATGTGGGAGGAAACCGAAGTACCCGGAGAAAACCCACGCATGCACGAGGAGAACATGCAAACTCCACACAGAGATGGCCGAGGGTGGGACTGAACTCGGGTCTCCTAGCTGTCAGGTCTACGTGCTAATCACTCGTACCCCTGTGCAGCCCCGAAAAACAACATATGAAGAGCAAAATATGGTGACGGTAGTGTGATGGTCTGGGGCGGTTTTGCTGCTTCAGGACCTAGAAGACTTGCTGTGATGAATGGAACCATGAATTCTGCAGTCTACCAAAAATCCTGAAGGAGAATGTTTGTCCGTCTGTTCACAACATCAGGCTGAAACCAACTTGGGTTCTGCAACAAGACAATGATCTACAACACACCAGCAAGTCCACCTCTGAATGGCTGAAGAAAAACACAATGAAGACTTTGGAGTGGCCTAGTCAAGGTCCTGACCTGAATCCTATTGAGATGCTGTGGTATGACCTCAAAATTGTGCTTCATGCTGAAGCCCCCCCCCAGTGTGGCTGAATGACAACAGTCCTGCAATGATGAAAAATTCCTGCACAAATTGCATTGTAAATTGCATACTTGGACTGCAGTTGTTGCTGCCAAGGGCGGACCAGTCAGGTATTTTGTTTGGGGGGCAATCACTTTTCCCACACAGGGCCATGTTGGTTAGGATTTTTTCCCACCCTTAATAAAAATTTTCATTTAAAAACTGCATTTTGTGTTCAGTCGTGTTGTCATCGACTAATATTTAAATGAGTTTGGTGATCTAAAACATTGAAGTGTGACAAAGGGAAAATTTCACGTCCCTTTCGGTCAGAGTCGGACCGTCTGGAATAAATTGACTCTAACCAAGGTGTAAGTGTAAGGTGTGCAAAAACATAGGTGTGCAAACACAAACAACACCTAGAGGTCAATAACTTCCTGCACAACTTGTACAGCATTTTTAACAATATGTCCAAAAAAAAACAGTCCTATCAAATAGCGGATATATGAATATTTTTGTTTATAGCAGGTTTTCAGAAATGGCACATTAATGTCACAGAGTGGCTCAGTGACCAATGAAAATATATTGCTTGTTTTTTGGTGAAGGTAAAAAATGTTAATTATGACAGAGCATAGCATTTATATGGAATTATATTCAAAATAATAATAATAGTGACGAGGGAAGGGAATAGAAGGCATTGTGCAGGTTTACCTAATAAAGTGACCAGAGGGCTATTTTTGGGAAACACATGCAGCCATATGTCATTAAAAACAACAAATACAAAGTACTTTAATGGCCCAATAGACAAAATATAGCAAATGTGGTGCTTTAATAGTAACACATAACAGTCCACTTTGTAGGCAAAGTGAGCCTCAGAACAAACGGCTGGTAGATCGCGATATGACGTCCCATGCTGCAACATCACTTTGCACTATATTGACCACATGTGTTATTAAAATAGCACAACATCGAAATCTAAATGAAGCCCCATGCTGAGAATAGGACATGTCAGGTGATGACTTCAAACACAAATGAATCTCCAGATAGTGACTGTGCTTTGCTTGTTTTAGATTAAGTCAAATTACAGCTTTCTAGTTGAATTTCCAACTGGCCCAGCATCTCGTCATCAATCGCTTTTGGGTGTATTTTTATTGCAGATTTAGAAGATTAAAAGTTCAATCAAGAAAATCAAAATGTCTGGTGGTCCATTAGCAGACTTGTCCAGCTAGCTCCAATGTTTATTTTACCTCGTCTCGTCGACGTAGGAATACAAGCAACTCAATTAAGTTTAAAAGTGATTAACCTAAGGTGTATTTACACTTTTTATCACTTTTTGTTAAGTTAAAAAAAACAGCTCTGAATGAAATGTGTCGTCCAGCGCTAGCCATGAGTAGTGTTTGCTAGCTTAGACGGTCCAACTAGCCTGCTTACCTCCTCACGGGGACGTCTCCATGACTTCCTCCCAAAGTCTCTTCTGTCTCCCCGGCCTCGTCATCCTCCACCGTCACGTCTGCAGCCGCGATGGCCGGAGTGCCGACAACCTTCTCCAGGTGGAGCTTCATGACGTTGTCTCCATCGTCCACCGGGGTCGAACCCGAGCCCGATCTCCGGCCGGCGAGCTGGGGCTCCCTCCTGGAGATGGCTGCGGAGCCCTGGGTGTGCGAAGAGCCGAGTCCGACGAGCACTTTGAGCAGCAGCAGGAGCAGCAGGGCAATGCTCACCTTTCCAAAGTGAAGCCCCCTTTCCATTTGTAAGACTGGCACATTAGTGAAACATGACATTTACATGCCACTGGCCGTGTAAATCCTAACATACGAAATAAGTCCAAAAGTGTAAAACACGCTAAGGTATGAGTAAAAGAATGGGGGGCAGGGTGTGCCCTAAAGTTACCTTCTGTTCACTTCTCTGTGTAATTACACAGACTCCTTCAAACACGATGTTATTGCCTTTATAGTTGACGCAAGACTCGCCGTGGTTACGCTTTAAGCCCCGCCTTGTTTCTATCCCACAATTGGACAAGGAAAACATGAGTTCAACAGACAAGTCACCTGGAACTTTCTATTGGCCTAAGAGTTGTCAGTTACGAAGGGTCGCATACTAAGCACAATGCAATTGGACCACATTCCTGCCACTCCGAGAGAAGCCCGCCGATATTGCCAGCTTCAATAAACACTGCATTTCATTCGGCCAAGTCCCCTGTCTGTCGAAATGACGCATGCGCGCAGAAGTAGCCAATCTGGGGGGCAGGCGATTGGTAGGACGTGTATCCGTCAGTCCAATCAGACGAGTTGGATATTTATGTATTCGGTCTCGATTTACTAACACCATTGGTTTGTGCTGCTGTCAATCATTTGTAGTTGTCAAGTCAGCTGACGCAAAATCACCAACGTGGCTGCAGAAGTGACTTTTGGCTGCATTTCCTCTTCCTGGTACAAGGCTAAACAGGAAATACAATGACCCGCAAACAAGTAGTGTTATTACCCTGAAATAAATATACAATACAATTTAAATGACAGGAAGCACAATAAACGGATGGATGTGTAAGCATCGATTTTTTCGGATGACGATATAGCATGCAAGAAATAACCAAATTGTTGGACTGGATTAAAACCAGTGAACGGATTAGCTTGAACCGGTTACTTGCAATGACGTTTGTCTTCACAGCGCCTCCATGTGGCAGCACAGGCACATGACAACCAAATAGTTTCTTTAAAACCACCCAGGAGTACAAAAATACCAAAACATTCATCTGGATCATAAATAACTGAACTTTTTCCTCATCGTTTTCTATTTTATTTCGAAATGAAATGGAACACACAGAATTACAACAGAGGCACATTTTGGTCATCTATTTGCATTGCAAAAAAACAGTAAACTTAAGATAATCACAGTCACACTGTCAAAGAGGAATTAATTCAGTTGCTGGTTCAAAACATGATAGTTTGTGTAACATACCAACATGTACTGGAAGCAAACAGGTGCATACAGTATATATTGAGCACCTTGCGGACTCTGCGTGAAATTACAGCACAACAGTCATGAGACGTGAGATGAAGCCCAAAATGTCCATCGAAAAGACAAGATGAAGCAGCATCGTTGCAAAGAGCATGGTGACACACGGCTGAGTGTGTAAACAAGTGTAAAACGTAAACGTAGGTAGACTTGACAGGCACTAGTTGAGCGAGGCATGTGTTGAAAACACATTCAGCGAGTTGAAAGACAGGAAGTGCTGATGAAACCCGAACTGAGCCACAACCGCATTCCAATCTTCACTCTCGGCTACGTGATTGTTTTATAGAAAATAGGATCCATTTTTCATCCATAATTTCTCCTGAGCACAACATATAATAACATGGTCACCGGTATCGTTTGTTTTCTTCATGGCTTCATTCTTAATACAACTGCAGATATATTGTGGAGGCACGTCTTGCATGTATTGTATGCATTCCGGCAATAATAAATCTCAATATTCCATGGGACCACACAGGGTCAAGTGGGAAAAACTAATGAGACACTTGCACCGTAAGCAGACTCAAGAGGCGGTTATGAGATGTGTCCACTTCCACGGAGAAGTCCTTCAGAAGAAGATGCCGAGTCTTAACTCCTCAGTTGACTGGAGCGTCCCGCATCTGCACGCTTCCATTCTCCATGCCAAAGTAGGCCCGCTCTGCCATGCCCACAAAGAGTCCTGTTTCCACCACCCCTGAGAGAGGACACACCTCAGCACACGGAGCACGGCAAACGTAAAGCGCGGAGAGCCTCACCTGGAATCATCTTGATGGCACGGTTTATGTCCTTCCACTTCTGAGCGCCCTCAAACTTCCAGTCCACAATGAAGTTACTGTTGTCTGTCACCACGGGACCCTGACGCCCACAAAGACACTCGGAGATCAGATCACTCGTGACAATCAGTGTCCGAAATACACAAAAAGTTCTCAGGGTGTCCAAATTTTTTCTGACGAGATCCACATACAGAAAAACCGTTCAAACACGACATTTAACAAATCATAGAACTTACAGCTTTACTGACAGCCATTCTTAAGTTGGCCTCCCCTCCAAAGTGTTGGACGATCCTCCTGGAGACGGGGACGTAGGCCATGGGGACCACCTCGATGGGAACACCCTTCTTCCACTGCTGGCCCAGAGACTTGGAGTCCTTCCTGGGAGGAGATGGAGATTTTAAATGTCTTTCAAGGCGAGTCATCGATACTTTTAAGCTGCCGTCGCGCTTTGTTTACTCATACACAAACCTGTAATCTGCGACGACGATGAAATGTTTGGCGCAGCCTGCTACAATCTTCTCCTGAGTCAAGCACCCACTGAGCGACAAAGGACGACGACACAGAAGTTGATTAAAGGGGCAGAGGCTCTGCAGTCCTCAAGGAGGAACACTCACCCTCCACCTTTAATTAACGTCAGATCTGCATCTACTTCATCTGCTCCGTCGATGGCGACATCCAGCTGGTGAGAATTAAGCAGAAACCAGTTAGAACAAAGAGCACTAATGTTCCTTTTTCCTCCTGGAAGATCACTTTTCTTGATTGCACTTTCCGTATCCACACAAAAGGTTTATAGGACTACTATAGAACTGCTTTAGCAGTACTTGGTTTGCGCTGGCTAACGTGACACTTGGTGGCAGCATCACACGGCTCCAGTTGTTTAGTCCCGAATAACTGTGGTATTCATTATCCATTAATTTGCACAGATAAGCAGTCATATACCTCAGGGTGTCTGTCCAGATCAGACAGCACCAGACCGTGCTGCAGAATCAGCTGACGGGCCTGATGGAAAACAAGGAAACAAGGCTTAAAAAGGAATTATTTGGGGAAAACAGATGAATTCCAAATTTTAAAACTGACCTGGAATGAGGTGGGGACACACACAATGTTCAGTTTCTCTTGGCGCACTCTCTCCGCTGTAAGAAACACATGAATACAACGTAGAGTCCAGCTCATCCCGTCTTGTTTTGCACACAATCAAACACTAAGTCAAATACCAGTCATGATGTGCTATATATATATATATATATATATATATATACACACATATACATATACATACATATACATACATACATATACATATATATATATACATATACATACATACATATACATATATACATATACATACATATACATATATACATATACATATACATATACATATATACATATACATATACATATATATATACATATACATATATATATATCACTATATTGACAGTTGCTATGGTACCCATTATGTCACTGGATGGTCATATCACCTCGTACTTCGGTATGTGACAAAAATAAAATAAAACTTAAACTCTATTAGGAAAGCAGGAAGTGAACAAATGTAACAGTTACTGATTGTAAAAGTACCAGATGGAGGGGTAGGATTTAATAAGCTTTGCTTCTTCCTACTCCTTTTGGACATGTGGAACTGGGAACTGATTATGGGATGGACTCAATTGTAATCTGATGCATGTTCAAATGAAATTAAACCATTACCATTACCATTTAGAGGGAGACAAAACATCTCCATTAAGGAGTCCCTCACCTAGTCTGTCCACCGCATAGACGATGGTGGACCCGCTGCCCACTCCGACCACCTGGTTGTTCTGTGGGACAGTAAACAAATACGGTTTAAAAGTTGATGTGCTTTCTTTCAGGTACTTCCTCCCATAAAAATGCATTTTTGGCTAATTGGAGACAGGAAATTGTCCACAGGTGGGAATGGCTACCCTGCCCTTTTTTCCCAGCTCACAGTTGGTTGAGCTTAATGAGGGCAAGCAAAATGATTGCATGGTGTTTAAAAAACTCGGTTTTTGTAGTTTTAAGTAGCCATGTTGCCACTTTCGAGTCCGGTCAAAGGTCAAACTAACAATTATCTACTATCTCACGGGTTTGTCACCTTAGTGTGTTGTTAGTGTTAGATGACAGCAGCCTGTATTGATAACAATTACCTCCCAGAAAAACAAGCTAGCATTACCAAAGTAGCACAGCGTGTGGTTTGGCTAACTATGCTAGCATAGCGTGGATTCGTAGCTAGAGAGGTGAATGCTGTATATTAGAATCACTACGACTGTAATATAAACAGTGGACATGAATGAAGAGACAATCATTATATACATCTTACCTGGACGTGGTTGTCCACCGCGGCGTATGCGGCTAGCTTCTTCGCCTCCTCCGCCATACCAGCAGAACGAGCAGCAGCACACAGGGGCGACGTGAATGTGCGGTTCCGGCTTCTGAGAGGCGCCGAGAACAGTGTGGACGATGTCAGGGATCCAGGCGGGAGTTTAGAGAAGGTGACCCACCCCCGAAGCCTCGCGACCCGGCCCATTCACACTCACAAAAACCCGCCTTCTCTACCCGGAAGCAAGAAGTGTGGCGTGTCATGTGACTTCCAACTCTGCGCAGGCGCAAGAAAGCAACTAGAAAGTGGAGACGCCTGTTGACAACCAACAATAAGACAATGGAGATGTCTGTTCATTCTCAAACGGAATGCTTGTAAATTAATTTAACGCCAAATACTGAACTTATGTGAAGCAGTAACACTCTACAAACATTGCTGTTTATTTATAAAGCTAGGGAGGTCAATATGCTCGCCTAAAGGTGGCGCAAGAAGACAATTTTATGTATTACGCGTCCAGTTTAGCGACATAATATGAATTTTTGATTTGCTAATAATGACATGAACATTGCAATAAAGGAATAAAATGCCAATTTATAGCTTACATTAGCATCAAGGTTTGATAGAAAGATCATGTCTGGTGTTATTGTATCTCCTTACTGCCGAGAGTGCCATCAATTATTGATGAGGGAGCCATATTTATACATTATAAATACATTAAAATACAAAAAAAAAACCCGATGGAGACATTTCTATTGAGAGCAAAACAACCCAAACATTTTTTACATCTACTACTTTTTATTTGGCAAACAGCTTGAGACAGTCTCTCTTCTTCAGTGTACATTATATATATATATTATATGTGTGTGTATATATATATATATATATATATATATATATATATATATATATATATATATATATATATATATATATATATATATATATATATATATATATATATATATATATATATATATATATATATATATATATATATATATATATATATATATATACATATATTTATTTATTTATATACTATAATAAACCAACACATTCTGTTTTTTCTCCTTTTTACATCTCACAGCTTACAAATATAGCTGATCTTTTAGACAAAATTACAGATTGTGTTTGACACCTAAATTAGTACGCTATATAAAAACCCACACGTCTTACATTCATGGTTAGAAAAGTAGGCTTTCTGAGAGAAAAAGAAAACATAACAGCACGTTACGGAATGTTCCAACTAAGTCATATTTGGGGGGGATGGGCACAAACAAGAGCGTCGGCGTGTCCTCTTGCCGTTATTCCAGAATGATCCGTACAGAGAAACTACCACCACCAACAACACGGTCACATTAGTGTAAGTCAGAAACAAACAAGAAGATAAAAAGTCAACGTTTTGCATCTGAAACTGTACATGTGACTCCGACTCTGCCAGCGAGGCCTTGAGACTTAAGGCCTCGGTCCAAGGATTATGCAAATGTCTCGCGAGACGCCCGGCTTAAGCTTGGACATCTTTCTCGCATCTCGAGCTGCACGAGGGAGCTGAAAAAAGTTATGCGTGTTAAAAAATACTCCCAGCCTTCTCGCTGAGCTTTTGGACACGGTATTGCTGGGTATCGACGGCCACGCCTTCTTACGTATGAAAAACAAAACAGAAGCTTGCAAATCTTAGTTTTGGGATTCCAAATCAATATGGGACATTTGGTACGGACACACAAATATGATGTGTGTGTTGCACTGTGACATGTAACACCGACATGAACCCCACGTGGGGCAACGTAAAGCTTCATAGATAAGATAAGCATTTACTAAAGACAAATATTTCAATCTCAATGCAACCTAAAGCAATAATATATTCTAATATACGCATCTGATGATTGAACGACATCTTTTGGTTTGTGCTGCCATTCTAAATCATTACACAATATATAGCTTTTTTTAATGTACTTTTTCACCTCCTCACCCGTTTTTATAGAGCAGACAGAAAGCAGGGCTAAGGTCGGGAATGGAATGAAAAGACGCGCGTCCTTCATGGAAAGTGGAAGTACAGCAGGATGCTAAAGGATCTAACACCGCATCAGCCTTCATGGTCTTGCAGATTTGGGGGCCAAAAAAACGATTTGTGAGAAAACCCGCCCATTCGTGCATTTTTTTTCCCCCCGAAAACACATCTCATTCACCCTGAGTTATTCATAATTTCTACACTTCTGACTCCCCCCCACCCCCTCACCCCGCTAGTATCCAGTGGAGCCACGAGCCTTGAAAATATGTCTGGTACGTGTGTGAGGCGTATTTAGTACTTAAACCCGTCCCTATGCATTTAACTTAGCGACTCCCTTCAGCGACAGGGTTATTGGTGCTCAATCCAATCCGGGCACGGCTATGCTGGAGCCTACCCCAGCTGTCTCATTCATTCACTCAAAGCTTTTGTCACATTCCCAAAAATGCCAGATTTTCCCAAAATTCCACAATATTCACACCAAAAATTTCCATGGATATTCCCATGGACATCGGGGTCATGTGGGATCAGTGGCTCACTAGATCCCGCAGATGGAACTCTGGTGAAGAAAAGCTTTCTGTGTATAATATCGCTGTAACTACAGGAGGTCCTGAAAACAAATCCACCGCGATAAAGGAGGGATTACTGTATACCACTGTGATAAAGGAGGGACTACTGTAGTATACCATTGCGATAAAGGAGGGATCACTGTATACCATGGGATAAAGAAGGACTACTGTATGCAAGTGTTTTTTGTCGTGATTGGTAACTATATTTGATATTACTTTTCAGCACTTAGCTTTAGCTTAGCTTAAAGTGTTTTCTAAATAAAGTTGGTATGGTGTGGTGCGTCCATGGGAATTTTTGGTGTGAATATTGTGGAATTTTGGGAAAATGTTGGGCATTTTTTGGAATGTGACAAAGCTTTGAGTGGATGAATGAACATAAAATATTATAAAATACAAAAAAAACGTGCACACCGTTAATTCCAAATGTGTCATATTTGTAAATAAACGATTCTGATGTGAAACCGTTTTTTGTATTATGTTGCGTTGTAGTTGTTTAGATATTTGATTTTGATATTTGACATTTAGATGTCACAAAAGGAAAACATCGGTGTCAAAGTGAAAGTTAGGCTTGAAATGCATCTTTTCACAAAAAGCTGTTTTTCTCCTTTGAGTCGGAAACAGATATTTTCCTGAAACTTACCTATGTTCTCCTGCTGATTACTAAAGAATGGAATCGTTCTTTTGGTTGGTTCCATGTTTCCATAGCCATACAAGTCACAGTCAACATCTCCTAAAACGGCCAGTGCTCTGAAAGATGGCTGGGATCGAACAAGTTCATAATCGATGTATTATTAGAATATGCGGAGGACCTAAAATGGCGCAGCCCTGTTGCAGACAGTGTTGGAACGCTTTGAATGCTTTCTTCCCAATAAAATGGTCTTTTGACAGAAAGCAGGAGAAATGTCTGGAATGGAAAGAAAAGACGCGCGTCCTTCAAGGAATGTTAAAGAGCACAGTGAGAAGAACATAGAAAAAAAAAAGTCCAGTCGTACTCCATGGAGACGTAGTTAACAACGAACCAACACGGTGTAAGTACGTCACGTGACTAAAGCGTCCCACGGTGAATGGTGCGGTGTCACGTGACACGACGTCATGTGACACACCGCCATTCCACCGCGTTGGCAGAGCTCGTACTTACACGGCGTTAGCGAGTAGTTCAAGGACTTAGCCACGAGCTAGCACACAGACATGGACACACTGCATTGGAGGGGAGGGGCTGTCCGTTGGACGTCCCGTGGAGATTCTGTCCATCCACTCCTCTTTAGTCTTTCCTCTGGTGCAGTGTTCTGCTTCCCCAGCGGAATGTTCTAATACAAAAATGGTTGCTTTGTTATTTTTTTTCCAAGTTCCTTGATGACTGCACAGTATTTGCATTGAAAAATATCTTTTTTCTTTGCCCTTCTTGGATTCCGAATGTCTGTACTGCATGCGGCGCTCCTTTCTTCTGTAGCTACATGTGCTGGGCATCCATGATGTCCAAGTATTTGGCCTCAATGATGCGAGGAAGCACGCTGTTCCTGAACACACACACATGATTCCAAGTTACAACAAGACATAAAAACATGTGACATAATCACGATACGCCACGTGGACTAGGTTTTGGGACAGCAACAGGAAGTCAAACATCAAGAAAAAGTAAATTCGGCAAAAACAGCGTCCACTTTTGACAATTCTTTGGAGTGTTGTTGTCCCTTTGTGAGGTCACGGGCCAAAGCCATCTCCATCCTAGCTCATGGCTCAAGGTCTAGTGGGCTTGGTCCAGACTTCGGACTCCAGATGGGAAAGTTGCATGCTCAAGTGTTGTTCCATAGCAAACTCATCAAAGCATGCCCTGATGGAGAAAAGGTTGGAAGCATACGACTGTCCAAGATGCCTTGCTAAGATGAAGAAGACTTTCGCGGAGGTGGGCTGCACGCCTTCTGAACGAGTCGCATACACACAGGAAATAATGAGCTACAAGCCAGCCAAGCTAACCGCTAACCAAATCAACAACATTAAAAATGAATCCAAACTGAGAATTGCTATCTTTTCAAGAGCATATTTTTCTATGGTATCTGATCATATTGTGCATGTGTACCTAATGAAGTACCGTGTGTGTACATGAAACGTCAAGGTGCGTTTGAAGTGCAAATAAATCCTCATTTCTCATTCTTCCTCATTCCTCATTTAGAAAACAAGACTGCACTTGACAATGTGGAGGAGAGGGCTCTGCATATGCAATG
This sequence comes from Doryrhamphus excisus, assembly GCF_030265055.1. Lineage (NCBI taxonomy): Eukaryota > Metazoa > Chordata > Actinopteri > Syngnathiformes > Syngnathidae > Doryrhamphus > Doryrhamphus excisus. The sequence continues at coordinate 12,469,316 of NC_080472.1, forward strand.
ATATACATCCACGTCGTACATGTGTGGATATACATACATACATACGTACATACATACTACATACATACGTACATACATGCGTACATACATGTATGTATGTACATATGTACGTACGTATGTACGTACGTATGTATGTATGTATGTACATACATACATATACATACATACACGTATGTATGTATGTATGTATGTACATACATACACGTATGTATGTATGTATGTATGTATGTATGTCCAGTCGTGTATGTATGTATGTATGTATGTATGTATGTATGTAGTATGTATGTATATATGTATATACATACATACGTACGTACGTACATACATACGTACGTACATACATACATACATACGTACATTCATATGTACGTACATTCATACGTACATATATACATACGTACGTACATATGTACGTACATACATACATACATACGTACGTACATGCGTACATACATACATACGTACATATATACATACGTACGTACATATGTACGTACATACATACATACGTACGTACATGCGTACATACATACATACGTACGTACATATGTACGTACATACATACATACATATAGTTGTGTGAAAAACTTTTTCCCCTTCCCCTTCTACACGTCGTACATGTGTGTATAAACATACATACATACATACATACATACATACATACATACATACATACATACATACATACATACATACATACATACATACATACATACATACATACATACATACATACATACGTACATATGTACGTACATACATACGTACAGATGTAAGTACATACATACATATAGTTGTGTGAAAAACTTTTTTCCCCTTCCCCTTCTACACGTCGTACATGTGTGTATAAACATACATACGTACGTACATACATGCATACGTACGTACATACGTACGTACATACATACGTACATACATACGTACATTACGTACATACATGCATACATACATACGTACGTACATATGTACGTACATATGTACGTACATACATACATATAATTGTGTGAAAAGGTATTTTCCCCTTCCAGATTTCTAATTTGTTTGCATGTTTGTCACATTTCAACGTTTCAGATCATCAAACAAATGTAGTAAATATTAGTCCATGACAATGCAAAAAGCTAATAACTGGTTGGACCGCCCTTGGCAGCAACAACTGCAATCAAGCGTTTGTGATAACTTGCAGTGAGTCTCTTCCAGCGCTGTGTAGGAATGTTGGCCCACTCATCTTCGCACAATTGTTGTCATTCTGCCACATTGGAGGCTTTTCCAGCATGAAGCCTTGTGAAGGTCATGTGTAAGTCAGGACCTTGACTAGGCCGCTCCAAAGTCTTCATTTGTTTTTTTTTCAGCCATTCAGAGGTGGACTTGCTGGTGTGTTTTGATTCATTGTCCTGCTGGAGAACCCCAGTTGGATTCAGCCTGAGATGGTCAGACATGCTAAATTCAGGCAGTAGAATTCATGCTTCCATTTATCACAGCAAGTCTTCCAGGTCCTGAAGCAGCAAAACAGCCTTGGACCGTCACACTACCACCACCATATTTTACTGTTGGTACGACGTACATTTTCTTATTTTATAATCTATTCCAGACTGATAGATCTTGCTTCTTGGAAAAACTGCATGTAAATAAGAAATCAGGAAGGGGGAGAAGACTGTCCCACAAATGTACGTGTATGCATACATACAGTACATATATATGCACTTGTATATGTTCATACATAATGCAGAGCAAACATCTGCTGCTCTCAAACATCAGAGAAGCTTCAGCATCAGTAGTGTTTTTAAAACAAAACATGCTCAACTGAACCGCTGTGTGGTCGTATCTTCTAAAAGTGTCTGAGGTCTGACCTGATGGGGATGAGCAGGATCATGACCAGAGGGAAGATCATCTTCATGTAGGGGATGGGGTACATGCCAAAAGTGCACAGCACCAGCAACTGCATCATCTGCAGGAAGGTGAAGTAGTGGATCTTCCTCTGGGGCACTTTGCGGATGTAGTGGGTGGGCGGGTAAGACGTCTGCAGAAGTAAAGGTGGGGGAGAAGAAGGAGAAGAAGATCAAGGTCGCTTCCAGAACAATCTTCCCCCAGGTCCTTTCCCTGACAGCTGTCGTCTAAGGAAGCACTCAAGGAACTCGTGGGGAAATGTCTCCACTTGCAGATCGCGTGGTTGAAAATCAACGTGCAAATACAATTTGAAATGTAAAAGACAAGCGTCTTTACAGTCTGCTCGCATCGGGGTCATGTGGGATCAGTGGCTCACTGGATCCAGCAGATGGAACTCTGGTGAAGAAAAGCTTTCTGTGTGTAACAATGTCGCTGTGACTACAGGAGGTCCTGAAAACCAATCCACCGCGATAAAGGAGGGAGACTGTATACCACAGCGATAAAAGAGGTACTACTGTATACCATTATGATGAAGGAGGGATCACTGTATACCACCGCGATAAATGAGGGAATACTGCATACCATTGTGATAAAGGAGGGATTATTATATACCACCGTGATAAAGGAGGGATTACTGTATACCACCGCGATAAAGGAGGGATAACTGTATACCATTGCGATAAAGGAGGGATCACTGTATATCCTCGTGATAAAGGAGGGACTATTGTATACTGCTGCGATAAAAGAGGGATCATTGTATAATGCTGCAATAAAGGAGGGGTTACTGTATACCACTGTGATAAAGGAGGGATTACTGTTTCCCATCGCGATAAAAGAGGGACTACTGTATACCACCACGATAAAGGAGGGATCAATGTATACCACAGCAATGAAGGAGGGATCACTGTATACCATCGCAAAATAGGAGGGATTACTGTATACCACAGCGATAAAGGAGGGACTACTGTTTCCAATCCTGTGAGTGACAACAAGAGTGAGTGGTCTTCTCGCAATTAGATAATCTTTGATGTTTTTTCTCTCTGTGAAGCGCGAGCTAGCAAGGGCAGAGATGAAGTTGGAAAAGCTTGTAAACAAGCTGTGGTTGTTCTAAAACGCATCAGCTGTCAACCTGTATTACATATTTTGTAAAATGTGTTTTTGTTCATAGTTTGGTTGTCTGAAATGGACCAATAGGATTTATGTTGTTTCTTCGGAGAAAAATGTAATTTTTTGCACGTGTCGCTTTTCGTCTCGCCTTTGGACCAAATGAAAGAGGAAAACCAAAGTTCTCCTGTACATCGATTTTACTGTGCAGATCAGACTTGCTAATTTAGTTGGACCGGGTTCTGGTCCTGGTCCAGCACCGGGCATGCGGTCAAACGTTTGATGGGCAGACATCAAGACACACCTGCTCCTTGAGAAGGAGGGCCATGCGGTCACACATCTGGTTGCCATCGATGGAGGTGAGCGCGATGTAGAGGAAGAGGCCGTACAGGACGGGTTTGGGGATCCACTGCAGCGGGACGGGCAGCAGCAGCACCGACACTCCGATGAAGATGTTGGCGGCCAGCGAGGTCAGACGCGTCTCCTTCACCTGCACGATACTGACCACACCCACATGCGACACACGAATCAACACACGCTCCATCGTAGGATCTTGATGTCCAAGCCAAATCTGACTTCACTTGTTCTCGTGTCAATGGCGACTGATTGCAAATAAGCGATCTGCTGCCAACGTCATGCACTTGACTTTTTAGCTGCTAGCACGCTTGCAGCGACTAACTGAATATGCTAACTCAGCCACGACATTTGAACAATCCCAACGGCCCAGCCCAAAAGCGTATTTGATAGCGGTGTGAATCTCAGCACTGAGGGCGACTCGATACACATCTCGATGCACGGCCAGCGATACCGTACTTTAACGATACATGGAAATTTCTGGCGATACGATGCGATACGATTCAGCCTCTTCATGATGCGATACGATTATTACGATAATCATTTAGTTAAAATCAATGCCATCCAATATGGTCCAATTCAACATGATGCAAATAAGCAAAGGAAAACTACAAAAGAGATTTAGCGTTATTCCTTCTAGGCGCTTCACCAAACCCGGTGAATGCCAAGTGATATATCGATTAATATCGATTATTTTCCATACCTTTAGTATTTATACGTATTTTACATTTTATGGCAAAAAGAGGTGATGACGCAGCTCTCCGCTTATGCATTTCACTTCAGAGTACGTTTAAGTCCTAAAAACGGCCACAAGGTGGCAGAAGCGTACTTGATAAGAGCTGGGCAGATTTTAAGTGAAGGGGAAAACGTCACTAGTTGGGAACTGGTATTTTCCTGAAAGCTTCTAGTGCTGATGACTAAATAATAATAATAATAATAATAATAATAATAATAATAATAATAATAATAATAATAATAATAATAATAATAATAATAATAATAATAATAATAATAATAATAATAATAATAATAATAATAATAATAATAATAATAATAATAATAATAATAATAATAATAATAATAATAATAACAATAATAATAATAATAATAATAATAATAATAATAATAATTCATTCATTAATTTTCTACCGCTTTTTCCTCACAAGGGTCGCGGGGGTGCTGGAGCCTATCCCAGCTGCTTTTGGGCGAGAGGCGGGGTACACCCTGGACTGGTGGCCAGCAAATCACAGGGCACATATAGACAAACAACCATTCACACTCACATTCATACCTATGGACAATTTGGAGTGGCTAATTAACCTAGCATGTTTTTGGAATGTGGGAGGAAACCGGAGTACCCGGAGAAAACCCACGCATGCACGGGGAGAACATGCAAACTCCACACAGAGATGGCTGAGGGTGGAATTGAACCCTGGTCAATACTATTATTATTATTATTATTATTAAAATTATAATAATAATACATTTTATTTGTATAGCGCTTTTCAGAGTACTCAAAGACGCTTTACAGTGAAGAAAAAAAAATAAAGACTAGAGTTGAGTAAAAAACAAAGTAAACGATGCATTCAAATACTAAAAACAAGGCTACAAGCGAACACAAAAAGGTAAAAAGAAAAACACAGGAGTGGGACAAGTGAACAGCTAGTTTACTTATTGGTAAATCACTGCAACATATACGTTAAAGTTACTTTTATTCTTATACTGAAATGGACGTTAGCCTAGGAGTTGTTAGCATACGTTCAGCTGTCCCACTGATGTCATGAACACACTTGACAAGTGTATAATTAGACGTGGAATTACCATACTTTTATATTCATATTTCATATTCATATCATTTAGGGAGATGATGAACTTCACCTCTTCTGACTCTTAAGCAATCAGGCAATCAGAAAGGATGAAGGTACGCCCGCCCTTTCGGCCCCCCCTGATTAGCACGTGCGACTCACGTCTCGTAGAGGTGTCCTCCCTCCACACGCTGCTCCACGAAGGCCAGCTGGCGCACGTGCAGCGTGGAGTGCGGGAAGGCGGCGTGCATCCAGGGCAGCCCCAGCACCGACATCAGGATGTTGATGAGGCCCGACAGCATCAGGTCCCAGTGGTACGCCGTGCCCTTCAGGAGCCTGCAACGTCAAGCTCACGCTTTCAAACATACGTACACAGATTGGATTTACCTTAAAAACAGCACAGCAGAGTCAATGGAACATTCATCACATCATCCATACCTACAATATTATCATATAAAAACATATTAGCGGCACGTCTGTGTGTTATGAGGCGCACTCGGCACAAAATGAAAGCAACAGCAGTAAATCCAAAGGTCATGTTCTGTTGTTAAATAACGTTTAAAAACATAACATGTCAAGAAAATGACAAAGTGATGTCAAGACGTCACACGCCCTGTCAAAATAAAACGGCGAGTTCTTTTTGGCCTACAAAAGCCGTGATTACTCAAGTCTCGAGGGGGAAAAAAGTAGATAATCTTCTCAAGGTTAGCCATTGAAACGCAACGTGAATGTAGATGTTCCACGGAATCCTTCCTCCTCCTCTTCCTCCTCCTCCAGAAAAGACGGCCCGCCCACACATCCTCTACGCCAAAGACGCACTTTTGGTCAACCTCAACCTTTACGGCGCTACGCCGGCTTTTTATTTTATTTACATGTTAGTGAGGGATCACTGGTGTGCATGTGGGTTCACCCCGCCTCCCCCTTTCCCCCCGTCCAGTCTAAGGGATGTAAGAACACCCAAAAAACATTTTTGCATTTTTTCCGCCCAGAAAAAACATCTCGGTAATCATTTGTAAATTTGTGCCAATAGATGTAAAATGCTTCCTGTATTGGCGGCACGGCGGTCGAGTGGTTAGTGGTTTTCTTCAGCGTAAAGCGTCTTTAAAGCGCTATACAAATAAAATGTATTATTATTAAAATTTTAATAATAATAATAATAATAGCATTGACCAGGGTTCAATTCCACCCTCGGCCATCTCTGTGTGGAGTTTGCATGTTCTCCCCGTGCATGCGTGGGTTTTCTCCGGGTACTCCGGTTTCCTCCCACATTCCAAAAACATGCTAGGTTAATTGGTGACTCCAAATTGTCCATAGGTATGAATGTGAGTGTGAATGGTTGTTTGTCTATATGTGCCCTGTGATTGGCTGGCCACCAGTCCAGGGTGTACCCCGCCTCTTGCCCGAAGACAGCTGGGATAGGCTCCAGCACCCCTGCGACCCTCGTGAGGAAAAGCGGTAGAAAATGAATGAATGTTTCCTGTATTGTGTGTTTTCCATGGGATTATATTGACTATCCTATTTATTTTCCTCTCGATGGCCGCATGTTTTTTTGACATGACAAGTAGACACGAGCGCCACATGTCATCAAATTCCCCGGCGGCCTTGGCGGGCTATCGTGCTCTTGCAGAGGCATCAGCGTCCAGCCGTTCGCTGTTTGGCCCTCCGGCCAGGTCCGCCGCGTCAGGAACATCCAATTAACTCTGACAAAATGCAGAAGATAAGAGCCGAGAACGGCTCGGCCGTCACGACGAGGGACGCTACACGCGCTGGTTCAAATGTGAACTCCTGTTTTGGCCGCCAGGCTTCTCGACTCAGATGTCAACATTTGTGGTTCACTTGTCCGCGGTCCCTACCCGGGCGGGTCGGCCGATCCCGATCAAGGCTCAGTGGATCCCCAAAGGTCCTTTTCACGGGTGAGCGGAGGAGGAGCTCCGGGCGGCTGAGATGATCGGCATCCCATCTCAACCACACGATGCTGTTTATTCAGGAACGGAACACAACGGCTGCCGTGTGTACCTGTTCTCTGGAGCGTTGGTCAGCGACACCACGATGTTCTGGTCGATGAAGATGAGGAGGGCCAGGAGGAAGCCCAGGCCCATGGCGCTGAGCACGTTCATGGCCGACAGGCGCTCGAAGGGAGCCACGTTGAAGATGGGCCGATCGTGAACTTTGAAGACTGGAACTGAACACATCAACATTTCTTTATTTAACCCCCTTCTTGAGTTAGGGTCGCCACCGACTCGTTTTACATTTTAATGCATAAAAATAATCATAACATTTGTTTATTGCATCAAGGCTTTTTGACTTTGTCAGGAAACTCTTTTTCAACAAAATAAAACCAAGAAAATAATTTTTACTACATTTTAAAATGGTCTGGTTGAAATTATGACCACTGTATTGTTAGGGTCGGTTTGGACCCGGTTATAATAATAATATGATTATAAAGCAATATTTTGAGCCACAACTGAAGTCATAAGTGTCCAATTAGCCAACACAATGACAACCAGCTCCTCTTCTCATCATGGAAGCTTCAGGGGATTCTCATTTTGACCGCTTTTCCAGTATACCAGCAGAAAAACAAGGTCCAGACATGTGAGGGGAATTCACTCATTTGATTGGCTGATTTCACATTCACAATTTGGATCATGGAAAGAATGGCAAGAAGTACAGTGAACCAAGAATTTTCAGTACAGAATCGGACCCATTTTTATATTGTTTATGTTGCGGTATAGTTGATTAGATTTTGGATCGGTACCAAAAGTGAAAGTTACAATTCAAATGTATCACTTTGCACAAAGCTGTTTATTTCCCTTTTTTAGTTGGGAACTAATATTTTCCTGGAACTTACCTATGTTCTACTGCTGATTACTGAAGAACGTAAAAAGATATCGGATGGGAGTCTAATCTTTCCTCTGATAGGTTTATATAGCCACGGAACACAATATTCTCGAGATCGGTCCAAATAGTCTTAAATGGCCAGTAGTTTTTTGAAAAATGACCTTTTTACATTTTAGTATGCCTCCCGAGCGTTAGGCTACTTCGGGTGGGAATACACCACGGAACAGAAAAGCCACCAACCACCATGGAAGCTCTGAGAGAGGTATTAAAGTTCCACACTCACCACCATTATGGTAATGGTAATGGTAATGGTAATGGTAATGGTAATGGTAATGGTAATGGTAATGGTGATGGTAATGGTAATGGTAATGGTAATGGTTTCATTTCATTTGAACATGCATCAGATTACAATTGAGACATGTGAGGTGAATTCACTCATTTGATTGGCTGATTTCACATTTACAATTTGGATCATGGAAAGAATGGCAAGAAGTACAGTGAACCAAGATCTGGACCTGTTTTGCTTTTTCATTTCACTTTTTCTACCTTTTCTTGACATGAATATATATGGGTCAAAATTCACCCCAACACCATACATGTTTCTTTAGTGATTCATACTAAAATGAGAAAATAAATACAACTAATTGATTCAAGAGATATGTTCTATAGCCCTCAGTAATAGCCAGGTAACAAACAACCTTCAGTTTATTAATATGATTCTTTTGAGGTTCATTTTTGGAAATAGAAATGGAGGGGTATAGTGACAAAAAAGGCCTACATGCCCACACCAAAAGTATTAAAAGCAACATTTTCATGGATGAGGAAGCCTAAGAAGGTAACCAAGACATGAGAAGCAAATTTGATGGTAACTTATTGTTTTTAGTGTATTTTATAGCTGATTTAATACATGGGTCAAAACCGACCCGTTAACATAAGAGATGATACCAGAAAGCTAACACAAGAGGAAGGTTAAGTCAGCTAGTTTAGCATGTCGGGCTGCATCGGTGCTAGCATCGGTGCTAGCATCGGTGCTAGCATCGGTGCTAGCATCGGTGCTAGCATCGGTGCTAGCATCGGTGCTAGCATCGGTGCTAGCATCGGTGCTAGCATCGGTGCTAGCATCGGTGCTAGCATCGGTACGCAATGTAGCAAACAATCCTGGCTGGAAAAGCGCTGGACACCCACAAGTGTGTGAATGATCTTCCCAAAGTTCCGCCCGTGGACTTTTAAAGTGGAAAAGATCATAAATCTGCAAGGAATCTCACTTTGTGGCAGATTCCATCTTTAATCACATAACTTTCTTCTCCATCATCGTCTCATTTCCTGTTAAATCTCCTCCAATGCTTACATTTAGCGCCACATGACAACAGAATAATGGCTCCATTATCTCTTGACTGATTGTCTCTGGAGGAAAATTGGCCTGGCACTTCAATTTGAATCAACTGGGGGCTTTTGGTGCCGTTTTGCGTTTCGCCGTCTTCTGCGTTGGCCCTCGCCGAGCGAGCAGCTGCCGCCTTGGCAACGCCGAATGAATGGAGAGGACAAATGAAGGCAAACAAAAGAGGACACAACATGCTGTGAAAGGAGCGAATAAACGCCGTCGAGAGAGCGAAAGGGGAAAACCTTGAGGCGTGCACGTGTGATAAATATGTTTTTCATCAGCTGGTGAGATGTGAGGTTTATAGGGCAAAGAGGCCTTGAGATGTCCCCCTGAGGACACGCAGCCAGACGTTCATGGCTCACCTCGGCACCAAAAAACAGATAAACATTCATAACAAACATTCCTAATAAACGTCAGCGCAGACGCCACAGAAGTATGTTGGCTATTCCCTGGGCCGCGTGTGCCCCACATAGCTTTGTTGTTGGTTAAATGTTGCTTCGCTCTCTCCGAGGTGAGCAATTAGCATGAAAGCTTGTGCTAAAGTTATACGTTTGATCCATTGACGATGGATGAAAAGGTTGAACTTCACAAATATTTAGTGAATGCCTCGTCTCGCACTCGCCGGATAAATACAGTGCCATTACCAGGGAGGATGTACTTACTGTACTTTATTTACTGTGTACGCCAAAATGGAGTCAAAAAGAGGTGATGATGCAACTCTGTATTGATGCATTGATATTTCAGAGCACTTTTAAGCCATAAAAACGGCCACAAGATGGCAGTGCAGTTGACGAGAGCAGGGCGGGGTCATTTCGATGGAAGTGCGCCATGAAGATGCTTACAAATTTTAACGCACGGAGACGCACACGTGTGCACACACATAGTTCAGTACTGAATCTGAAAATTAGTAAATAAATTAAAAAAAAACTTTTTATGTTGTTTATTAGATTTTGGATCGGTACCAAAAGTGAAAGTTACAATTCAAATGTATCACTTTGCACAAAGCTGTTTATTTCCCTTTTTTAGTTGGGAACTAATATTTTCCTGAAACTTACCTATGTTCTACTGCTGATTACTGAAGAACGTAAAAAGATATTGGATGGGAGTCTAATCTTTCCTCTGGTAGGTTTTTATAGCCATGGAACACAATATTCTCGAGATCGGTCCAAATAGTCTTAAATGGCCAGTAGTTTTTTGAAAAATGACCTTTTTACACTTGAGTATGCCTCCCGAGCGTTAGGCTACTTGGGGTGGGAATACACCACGGAACAGAAAAGCCACCAACCACCATGGAAGCTCTGAGAGAGGTATTAAAGTTCCACACTCACCACCATTATGGTAATGGTAATGGTAATGGTAATGGCAATGGTAATGGTAATGGTAATGGTAATGGTAATAGTAATGGTAGTGGTAATGGTAATGGTAATGGTAATGGTTTAATTTCATTTGAACATGCATCAGATTCCAATTGAGTGCATCCCATAATCAGTTCCCAGTTCCACATGTCCAAAAGGAGTAGGAAGAAGCAAAGCTTATTAAATCCTACCCCTCCATCTGGTACTTTTACAATCACTAACTGTTACATTTGTTCACTTCCTGCTTTCCTAATATATTTTAAGTTTATTATTATTATTTTTTTATTTTTTTATTTAGCAAACATCAACTGCTTGTATTGTTTCTTGAATTGGCTCGTCGTTGTGCATTGTTTGATTTCCTTACTCAATCCATTCCATAGTTTGATTCCACATACTGAAATGCTATGGCTAGCATAACGTAGTCCTAGCATAGAAGTGTTTCAAATGTACTTCTTCCCTGAGATCATATTTCTCCTCTCTTGTAGAGAAGTATTGGATGACATTTTTAGCTAATTGCTTATTTTTAGCCTTATGCATTATTTTAGCTGTTTGAAGATGAACTATATCAGCAAGTTGAAGTATTTGATTTTAGAAATAAGGAGTTAGTATGTTCTCTGTAGGCGGCATTATGAATTATCCTTACTGACCTTTTTTGCAGTACATTTAGCCAGTGAAGATTGCTTTTATAGTTATTAGCCCATATTTCCACACTATTATCTCCTTATCACCTGTTTGCAGGAAATCGTATGTTGTTTCAAAATAAACCTGTTGTTGTGTCATGTGACCTGGAACTACGTCATCAACAACCGGGGCGGTGAAGAAGACAAAAAAAAGAAGAAATGATACTGACGCTCAATGTCGCTGAACAGGTACGACCCGATGAAGGAGAAGAGCAGCACTGAGATGGGCAGGGCGCAGTCGGACAACACCTCCCTCACTTTGGCGTGCAGGAACGGACTGTGGGACGCACACACGAGACAAGAGGACGGTCAGTCAAAGATTAGTAGTATTGCTACCAGCCCAACTACTGTATACTACGGTAGTAATGGTAGTCCTAGTAGCCGTTGTGTACCTCCTCTTAAACTGGTAGAGTGTGTACCCCATCCACAAGGTGCCCATCATGAGCAGCAGACAGAGGACGGGTCTTTCTCGCGTGCAGTGGATCAGCGTCTCGGGCAGGACGTGCAGCAGCGAGGACGCCGTGGTCCCCGTGGCCACCACGCTTTTGTTGCTCTCCAGCAGATCCGCCACGGGCCGCAACTCCCCCGTGCTGGCGTTGGCTAGCGTCGGCGGGTGGTAGTACCTCTGGAAGACTGGGGACGTGTGGACAGAGCTCAGTTAGGACAGAGTCCAACTACGCTGCAAAACATGTTAGTATCAATCAGTGGGGCTACACTATTTCCTGTATGATAATATGACATATTATTTATTGGCAACCTGTAATATGAAATTATTTAGCAATACAAACGAGTTGTTGGAACAGAAACCGTATGAATATCGTACCCCCCCCTCCCCTTCCAGTGTATTATGATGAATCCATGCCACCATCCTCCCAAAGGCATCATTTTATTTGAGTAATTTCATCATTTGAAATATCCATCAGTCACCAAAACCAAAATATGAAATAAGTGTAGCATGGTTGTAAATGATGCAGCATTAAACTGCAGGAAATCAAGTAAAGCATGCGATCGGTTAAGAGGTTAATGTTATGCTAATGATGCCGGGAAATTGAACGACTGTGAAAAAAAAAAATTCTGGGCGGGCGGGGTGGTGGCACCGACGCCAAATGAATGAATTAATGACATTCCTAACATGGTCTCCTTTTAGGAAATGAAACGGTGTGGGCGGTGGTGACGCTGAGCGGGACCAGGACGGCTTCATTTGCGATACCAGATCTCTCATCTTGTCTGCTGACTCAGCATTCCTTCCCGCCTGGGTCCTAATAACATTATTAGGGCGACTATTACCGCTAGAATCATTCATTCATTTTCTACCGCTTATCCTGGGGTCCACCCTGGACTGGTGGCCAGCCAATCACAGGGCACATACGTATAAACCAGGGGTGCTCACACTTTTTCAGCATGCGAGCTACTTTTAAAATGACCGAGTCAAAATGATCTACCCACTACAAAAATGCAAAACATCTATTTATTTTCAAATGTATTGAGGATTATTTGTACGTACAATGTATGTTGATGTACCTTACATAACCAAATGAGCCAATATTGCAAAACACACATAATTAACTATTAACATTTTTTGTAATTACCTCCACATTACTCCACATTTCCCTTCTTTGGTACTGCGATGGTAGAATGGCATATGAGGCAAACGCACTTCGAAAAAGACATTGTGAAAAAAAGTCCACCTCCCATTCCGTATGGAAGTGATATGTTTTTGCCTTTTTACTTGGTCCAGCTCCTTCACTCATTTTAGTGACCATAAACTTTAGCGAGGGCTTAAAATCTGACGCAATTCGCCGACTAGCTTAGCACTTTGCATCGCTGTTTACGCATGAGCGGTGACCTAAAGGTCAAAATTCAGTTGTCATCTGACTGGTTGTCCTGTATGTCAATCAAGTAACGGGGATGGATGATAGGCTGACATCGTAAGTTTGATTTGATTGGTCACCCGAAGGGCAACATTCAGTTGTCATCTGAATGGCTGCCCTGTATATCAATCAAGTGACGGCATTGATGCGAGGATGATATTCTTTTAATGTCACGCCGCGATCGACCAGTACCACCTCCGCGATCGACCGGTAGATCGCGATCGACTTAATGAGCACCCCTGGTATAGACAAACAACCATTCACACTCACATTCATACCTATGGACAATTTGGAGTGGCTAATTAACCTAGCATGTTTTTGGAATGTGGGAGGAAACCGGAGTACCCGGAGAAAACCCACGCATGCACGGGGAGAACATGCAAACTCCACACAGAGATGGCCGAGGGTGGGAGTCTCCTAGCTGTGAGGTCTGCACGCTAACCAATCGACTGCCGTGCAGCCCGGCTAGAATCTTTCAATCCAAACAAAAACTGTAAAAACAATAATATGATTCTATTCAACACGGCAATAAAGTTAATTCCACATCATCTATCAATAGTTCGGATGAAAGATTGAATCAAACCTGCCGTTCACTATTTCCACAGTCCACGTGTACGTCCAGCTTAGGACCTCGGCTGGAGAAGCTGGCCCTCGGTTGGTGGACGTCACCTCTCTGGTGGGGAAGCTGGTAAGCCAGGTAGACTCACCTCTAAAGAGGGGCTGCTTTAATCCACTCAGGGGTGGGTATTGTTGTTGCCCCCAGTCAACAAGACGGTAGTTTGGAACTGTTGTTTGCCCCAAACAGCAGTTTAGAAGACCCACCCTTTTTGGGTCCCTGGAGGGAGGCTCCCTCAGGGATTCCCTTGTTCTGCACAGTGAGGACCACGCCCCCGTGTATTGTTGCACCCACTGTCATGAACTAAGAACTACTGGTCCCAGTAGGATGATGCAGGCGCGTTAGCATCATAGCTTTATAGCTAGACTGACCAAAACAAATTGCTGCCGCCACTGAAGGCTTTGCTAAGTGAGCAATAAGATACATTTTCTCTTATCGTGACTCACTTTTGACGGTTCCCTTGACGGCGTCCACCACAAAGGCGATGGAGATGAAGAGAGCAATCACCTCCTCTGTTGACCTGAAGAAAACCAAATCAAGGAAAAAGAATGTGCTGTCATGGAGTAGGTACCCAACCACCCACATCATTAGGTACACTTGGGAAACACAAGCATGGCAAGTCCTGCTTTCTGAAGATGATGTTTACTTTGAAGCCATTTAAGAATATGTTCATTAGAATTGCGTAAGAACCTTTTAAAGAGCTTCATGACCAGGCTGACGTTGAAGACTCCTCCCAGGATGAGGAAGAAGCAGTTCCATAAGCCGATGCAGGCGTAGAAGGCCGGGAAGTCCAGGTTGTAGTCGTCGCAGATTCCTCGGATCACTGCAAGGTCACATGACTTAATGGGGAAAAAAATCCATGGTGTTTTTCCAAAGGGACGCTGGGATGGATTCCGGATTGTTAGGAAGCTAATCACTGACTCTTCAACAAAGAAGCTTCATCAACAATGTATTGATTGATTGATCGGTGTCAATCAATTCCACTACGTAAACAACAATGGAGGACGTCTTTCTCCTTGTTTTTTTTGTCTTCTTCTCATTGAATTGATCATTTAGGCTTCACTAATCTGTTTCTCCATCCCTTTATGGTCCATGTGTGAAGACAGGAATACCCCCAAAGAGAATAACCGCTTGGGACTTTAGCACTACTTTCAGGCCCCCAATGGAAGGGGACCAAAGGGCCTTGGTCCAAACTGCAACCAAGTGTGCCGCTTGATGGAAACCCAGCAGGTGCCGGTGGAATTTCCGAGGACAAACAACTAAAGGGCGTCACTTTTAATAACCGCAACCTCCGATTTGCCAGCGGGGGCTTTTGTCCTGCTGAAAATTCCCTCAGCTGTACTCTTCCAAGATCATCACACCGTTAACCCCCCCCCCAAAAAAAATGATAGCTGTGCTCCTAAAAACCACTTTCCTTTTTATTTAATGTGAGCCCAGTCACGCTAGCTGGCCCGCCAGGATGCTTTAAATTCCGCTGCTAAGAACCAGCGGCTGTAAGAGTTTATGTGGCGACGTGTGCGAGCTTCCCGACCCGCAGGGCGCTGATACAAGCTCTTATGTAACGTCAGTGGAGGGGATCAAGTCATGCCACATGGAAGATGCTGTTTGTTTCAGGGTGGATTCACCCACTGACTAGTTCAAGGTGTTGAGGAAATGTCATTATTTACCAGGGAAGGCAAGTCGTGCGGGAAAAAATATCGACTACATTTTTATCCGATGTTTTTATGAGATGTCAGCTGAAGGTTGAGCTTGTGGTTCCGAAATAAATCTGAGACAAACTATCGAAGAAGAAAGAAATACATCGTCTTCCAGTTTCCAAGGTTCATTTAGACCAGGGGTGGTGTGTTTGAATCCGGCCCCTTGCAAGTCAGATGTTTTATATTCATTCATTCATTTTCTACCGCTTATCCTCACGAGGGTCACGGGGGTGCTGGAGCCTATCCCAGCTGTCTTCAGGCTAGAGGTGGGGTACACCAGCCAATCACAGGGCACATATAGACAAACAACCATTCACACTCACATTCATACCTATGGACAATTTGGAGTGGCCAATTAACCTAGCATGTTTTTGGAATGTGGGAGGAAACCGGAGTACCCGGAGAAAACCCACGCATGCACGGGGAGAACATGCAAACTCCACACAGAGATGGCCGAGGGTGGGATTGAACTCTGGTCTCCTAGCTGTGAGGTCTGTGCGCTAACCACTCGACCGCCGTACAGTCGGATGTCTTATTTAGTAAAAAAAAAACAACAAAAATGTAAAATGAATGATGTTTAAAGTGCTCCTGAACTACACTTAAACAGATAAAATTAGACAAATAATAATAATAATAATAATAATAATAAAATAGTGTGTGTTAAATATATGTTCTGACAATTTTGTGGCCCACAAGTGAAAATATTTGCCCACCCCTGATCTGTATGACGAAGTCTACCGTTCCGTTTGGAGAATGTCGACTGAGGTGAGTCATGTGGGTGGATGTTATGTTGTCGTGTTGCCAAAGCTCACGTTGGTCACATGACTGATTGGTCATGGGTCTGTGCGTCACGGTGGTTGGGTTGGGCCGTGTCTACGGAAACGACAAACCGCTGTTCTCATATTTTCCCACTTTTTTTTATAAAGGCCGTTTCAGGGTATGTGTCCCAATACTTTTGGCCACTAACTGTCTGTGACATTGACGTACCGCTGATGAAGATGGCGAGGGGGGCCGTGGTCAGGGGGATGACCAGAGGAGAACCAGCAAACAAGGAGTAGATGACGCCGCCGATGCTCTGGCCGATGATGGTCTTCCGCACGTCTGCCCGGACACACACACACACACACACACACACACAGGTATTAAACATGGAGGGTCAAATCATAATGTTGGTTTTACAAGACGCTAGGAGCCAAAAGTCCCTGTTAGACCTTGTTACAACATCCAGCCGTAAAAATAAACGTGTGCATGTATTTTCTTCATTCCCAAATGTAGTGGTATGCGTCCTAGCAGCGTTTGTGTGTTCATGTGTGTGTTTGTGTGTGTTTATGTGTGGCGCGTGCGCTGCGGCTGCAGGCGGCACGTTTTCCAGCCCATCTCCCAAACATGTTGTGATGGTAGCAGTCGCTAACATTAGCGCTCGCTAAACTCGCGGCTCAAAACAAAAACACATTTCCAAACAACAACAAAATAGTCTTAAAACTCCAATGACAGACCTCCGCCAAGGCAGTTGGAATCAGTGCCCAAGCGCACCTTGATCTGGATCTGCACCAAACAAGATTTCTGCAACCTTTGCAAAAAGTTGCATGATAATCAGTTAAGATGTTTTAAAGCAAAATATTTGGATATTTTTTGCATATAAACGGCACATGTACTAGTACTAGGTACTAGTACTAGTACTAGGTACTAGTACTAGTACTAGGTACTAGTACTAGTACTAGGTACTAGTACTAGTACTAGGTACTAGTACTAGTACTAGGTACTAGTACTAGTACTAGGTACTAGTACTAGTACTAGGTACTAGTATGAATTTCAGTCTTTTCCCATTTGGACTCAATGATTTCTTCTTTCTACTTAAATGAGCCTTGTACATAGTTTTTGCAATATTATTCCCATAATATTTAATATTCTCTCATAAGAATTTTAAACATTATATTTAGTGTTGTTCCTCATAATTAATAAAACAGAGTTTAATGTAATATCTCAATGTTATGGTGCTAAAATGACATTGGTACCAATCTCGCCACGCGTGCTCTCGTCGTTGAGGGACCCAAAAGCGATGGCGGGCAGCAGGATTGCGATGTAGAGAAAGATGGCGGTGGTCATGTACTTCAGCAGGGTCTTGTTATTGCCGACAATACCTGCGGGGGAGGGGGGACAAACACAAGCACAGCTCACTTCCAATGCTAATTTCCTACTTAAAAGGGGAACTTTGGGGAATTTTGCATTCATTCCCAGTCCTTATGTGAAACACAAACACATATTTTCTATCAATTTTCTGTGGATTCTAGCACGAGAAAACAAGTTAATATGAGCTAGCTAAAAACAGACGTCATGGTGAATACTTATTTTGACGCTAAAACCCCCCCCCAAAAATAAAAGAAAAAGACCAACAGTGTTCCATTTCCATAAGTGACTTGTATATTAACCAATCTACATATATACCATATTATTTGCCGTCATGTCATGTGCTGGAAGACACAGCCATCCCGAGGACAGCGGACATCGTAAGTGTTGTCGCCGTTTTCTGGTGTTATAGTGCACAGAAAAAGGACAGGAATATGTGGATTGTGAATGATTGACCAAATACCCAAAACGTGAGCTTCCCCTTTAAGATTTGAACTGGGTCTGCAGGGCTCGACAATAACGATGTACCGATGGCCCGGGGCAAGTTAAAACAAAATTCGGGCAAGTAAATCTAATCAGTAATATTCCCGTCGGGCAAGTGCACTTTGGCATGCCATACTGCCAAGAGTTTTTTTTTTTAAAGCGGTTCTTGTTGGGTGTTGGTAAAACACGGACTGCG
The DNA here is from genome assembly GCF_030265055.1 of Doryrhamphus excisus. NCBI lineage: Eukaryota > Metazoa > Chordata > Actinopteri > Syngnathiformes > Syngnathidae > Doryrhamphus > Doryrhamphus excisus. The sequence goes on from NC_080472.1 coordinate 12,487,707, forward strand.
TAATTCCGGTGGTAATTTGCAAAGCAATCCTTGCAAATCTTGAAATGGACCAATCAGAATCGTTTATTTAGACCGCGGTCCGCAATCCACAGTCCGCGTTTTACCCACACCCGTTGTTCGCGATCAACCAATCAGCGATGGTTTGACTACGAAAACATCCGTCATGGCGGCGCTGCCAACGTCGTCTAATTCTGAAGGAAAACAGCAAAAAGTGATGAACCAGTGCCTCCTAAACAAGTATTTTATTAGCGGCAGCAAATCAAATGATGGCACAGGTGAGTGAATCACATTGCTGTGACAATTTGAAGTGGTCACAATGAAACACCACCCATTAGATCCAATACCAAGTGCTGATTTTGCACAATTAGTATGGTAGTACTCTCATTTCATCTTTATTTGAGATTCTCATGTGATGCCATAACAAATTACATGATATCATTAAGATTAAGATATGCCTTAAGATATGCCTTTATTCGTCCCTCAGTGGGGAAATTTGTAAGGCAATTTATGGCAGTCTTTTCATTTTACATGGGGCAAGTTCGGGCAAGTAGTTCTCACCTTAAGGATTCCCTATGGGCAAGTCATTTTGGTTTTTAATGTAGAGCCCTGGTCTGCATCATTTCAAGTGAAAAAGTCCATAAAAAGTATCATTTTAGCTTCACGGCGCTTCTTGATGCGCGAGGTGGCACAGGCGGCGCGTATGAGCGCTAGAGATTAGCTAATAATAGGATCATGTGATGTGTCAATAAAGCCAGCAGGCTGCTAAGATGCTGAGAAGCAAAAGGCGTTGTGATGCCAACAAGAGGTCTGCGGCGCAGGCGCTTGCTAGCATCATCAGGATGATTCACGTGGAAAGCCGCGCGGGTCAAGCCTACCATCTGTGAAGTCAGAGGCGTAGAGAGGCAGTCTGCGGCACAGGTCCTCGTAAATCCCCCGGCCCGCTCTCAAGAAGTCTTTACACTGCGGACAGACGGGGGGTGGAGGGGGGAGGGTACAGGGGGACCTTGTTAGCGAGGTCGCAGCGACCCACGGGTGCAGGACGACCCAAACTGGGCCGGCTTGGTCTACATGACAACAATGTGTGCATGTCACAGGTGTGTAGACATTTAATGGACTCCACAGTAGATACACATCTTATCTTCTCGTGGGCAATTAAACACATCATTAAACAATTCATTAAACACATCATTAAGAAACTGTCCATTAATATCAAGTAAATATTAAACAGATATTGTCAGAAATATTTACTCATTCATTCATTCATCCATTTTCTATGCCGCTTATCATCATTAGGGTTGCAGGGTATGCTGGAGCCTATCCCACATAGACACAAACAACCTCTCACGCTCATATTGACAGCAGAGGGCACACCCAAATCAGCAGGGACGGATCATGAACTCAATCGCTACCAAAGACATATTTATATGAATTTATACGAATTTATACAAATTTATACGAATTTATACGTATTAAAACGTATTTATACGTATTTTACCACCAAGGTGGTTGATGCAAGTCTACAATAAAAGAGAGCAGGCACATTTGGTGCAGTTTTAAAACAAAACAACAGCCACAAGGTGGCAGAAGTGTCCTTTATAAGAACCCGGATTGCATCTTTCCCATAGAAATCCATGCTCCGCAGGAACCAGGAGGGGGGGTGGGGGGTGTAAATATATATTCGTGTCAAAGTGAAAGTTATGCTTAAAATGTATTCATTCATTCATTCATACGCTTATCCTCACAAGGGTCGCAGGGTGCTGGAGCCTATCCCAGCTGTCTTCAGGCGAGAGGCGGGGTACACCCTGGACTGGTGGCCAGCCAATCACAGGGCACATATAGACAAACAACCATTCACACTCACATTCATACCTATGGACAATTTGGAGTGGCTAATTAACCTAGCATGTTTTTGGAATGTGGGAGGAAACCGGAGTACCCGGAGAAAACCCACGCATGCACGGGGAGAACATGCAAACTCCACACAGGGATGGCCGAGGGTGGAATTGAACTTGAAATGTATCTCTTGACAACCGATACAACTGCAGTATTTTCTACTGCTGATTACTAAAGAAAGGAAAAAGATATACATATCAAAAGGATATATAAGGATATATATATATTGGTTTGTACATGTCTACATACTGTAGATTAGGGGTCTCAAACACGCGGCCCGTGGGCCAGATGTGGCCCGCAGGACACTACTAGTTTGAGGCCCCCGCCTTGATATGAAAGTTTAATGTTAGTGCGGCCCGCGCAAGTTTGATATGGATGCTGTATGGTATCATGTACCCAGAAAAAATTATTACGTTTGATTCATGTTCATGTTAAAGGTTAAATAACTGTTAATAGTTATCCTCCCTATCCGTGTGGAAGTGGTAAGGTTTTGGCTATTTAAGTTTGAAGGAAATAACTTGAAGGCTACCGTTTAGGTCGCTAGCTTTCTCGTTTGCGAGTTAGCATGTGTCTCAAGACCCTGCAGTTGCGCAATATGTTGTAAATAAAAAGAGTATAAATGTGACTATAGTCGTGTTTTGTCATGTGCCGCTATTTGAGAACAGTGGAATGTTTTATCAGAGCTTTTATTGTAGAAAATCGGAACCAAAGCACTGAAAAAGTTTGTATATTTTTCTGTTTTTAATAAATGCGTTTTTTTTTTGGGGGGGGGGACCTGATGCGGCCCAGCCTTGCCCAGACCCTAGCTCCAGTGGCCCCCAGGTAAATTGAGTTTGAGACCCCTTCTGTAGATGCTATGTGTCCTTGAAAAATCAGTCAAAAGGCGGAAGAGAAGTCAAAGCTCCAGGTTCATTATGAGGTTTACAAAACAAACAAAGTGTTTATAATAATAACCTCAAAAAAATTAATTCACAAATGAACATAATCATAGCTTAATGATTATTTTGTGAATTTTTTCCATTCAATCTGAGTTGGGATCATTTCCGACTAGGACATCCGTGCCTTGCTCCATGTTGCACTCCCTCCTTTTCCAGGCTTGAGGATGGACAGCAGACAAAATGCTGCGCTGGGAGGAAACACACCAGTCAAAATGTCTGCCAGCTCTCAACTGTCAACATGAGGAGGAGATGTCAGAGGGAGGCCCTCTGGAGGCCTCTTCTCGGGTGTGTGTGTGTGTGCGAGACAGCGCTGTGAGGGATGGAAGGTGGCTGAGCGGTCCAGCTGATGCTGATTGATTGCACAGCCAGGAAAAGACGGCACGGACAAAGTGACACACAGGTGGAGGAGAAACTTGGAACAAATTACAAAATTCTTCACCAAAAACACCAAAAAACACTCTCTGACAGTCGCCACGTGCTTGGTCTACAAAGGTAGATTGCCTTTCCACTTTCTCATGCACTCAACATCATGATTAGAGTTAAATAAATAACTTATATATGATAAATCTCCAGCGTTGATGGTCATACTCCTACCCAACATCAGCCCCACGTCTTCCAAGATGTCTGAAATGGCTCACCTTGAGGGGCTTGTGACTGCGGGGGTCCGTCTCCTCCTTCCCCAGGGCGGTGGGCTGCTGGTTGGCGGCGGTCAGCTGGTGACGCTGGAACACCAACGCCTCCTTGAACTCCTCCTGCGTCTTGGTCTCCAGCAGCTTCTGCCGGAAGGAGATGTCCGAGAAGAGCGTGGCGAAGGTCCGGCCGAGCTCCATCGCCGTCTTGGTGCTTTTCTGCAAGACCATGAAAAAGGAAGAAAGAATTTTACAGTGAAGAAGGATAAAACCACTTCCTAAAAATTCCATGAATCACACGGTCATCTCAAAGTTGGAAGAAGAGTTTTAGTCCAGAGTCTGGGCACCGGCAGTAGACCACTCCCTGATCTCCTGAGAGCCCGAGATGGTTTACGTGGCTTTAATGTGTCATGGATGTAAGACCATGAGAAGCCCGTACTCCCAAAGACCTGAATACTGGACTAAAATGGTCCCATTTCCTGGTTCTAGTCAGGTCTGCAGCATCTCAGAATGGACCGTGTTGAACTTTAGAGGAGCAGACAAGATGGCGGTGGGGACTTGATGTGCAAACATCAGCAAAGAGAATACTAAAGGTTCCTCCACACAGGAGAATTAGACTTCAAAAACAAGCAAAGTACTGTGAAGCTGCTCTTCCTGTGTTGGACGTTCCCGAGCCCACCTCCGGTCCATCCAAGGAACTGACATGAAAGGAACGTTCTATCAATATTTGACTGGCTTTGGAGGAGAATGAAAGTTCTAAGCAGGAGCAGCAGATACACCTCATGGAGATCTGAGTTCCACTCCACAGGCTTCAAGCTAACTGATAACGGTTGTGTGGTCAGTCCTAGTCTATGCTAGTAGACCATGCTGGTCTATGGTAGTCAGTCCTGGTCTATGCTAGAAGACCATGCTGGTCTATGGTGGTCAGTCCTGGTCTATGCTAGTAGACCATGCTGGTCTATGGTGGTCAGTCCTAGTCTATGCTAGTAGACCCTGCTGGTCCATAGTGGTCAGTCCTGGTCTATGTTTGTGGACCATGCTGGTCTATGGTGGTCAGTCCTGGTGTATGTTTGTGGACCATGCTGGTCTATGGTGGTCAGTCCTGGTCTATGTTCATGGACCATGCTGGTCTATGGTGGTCAGACCTGGTCTATGCTCATGGACCATTCTGGTCTATAGTGGTCAGTCCTGGTCTATGTTCGTGGGCCACGCTGGTCTATAGTGGTCAGTCCTGGTCTATGTTCGTGGGCCACGCTGGTCTATAGTGGTCAGTCCTGGTCTATGTTCGTGGGCCACGCTGGTCTATGGTGGTCAGTCCTGGTCTATACTAGTAGACCACGCTGGTCTATGGTGGTCAGTCCTGGTCTAAGCCAGGGGTCTTGGTCCACCAGCAGCCATGCTTGTCAGTGTCTGAAAGGCGTGTCCCAAATGTCGCTACGCTAAAGTTAGCATTGTGTTTTTGCCTCGAGCTGTGCGAGACGTGTTCCGTCCAACTTATGACCAACCATGCGGCGTATTTGTCCGAAAAATAATAGCACAGGCAGCCCAGTGGGGGGGCATGTGTTGACACATTTTCACTCTTTGGTGTGCGACCGTTGAGGAGTGGAAGAGTTACACATGACTCTACATGGCCGACTCCCACACAAAAAGGCACATTTTCTATTCAAATTCCGTCTTGCTGCAAATGTTGAATAACACGACGGTTCATATTTAGCATTCTTCCAAACTTCCAAGGCTTTGCAAGAAGCTTAGGGCTTTGCAAAATCTGCATAACATTTCCTGGAAATCCCTTTAATTGTTAAAAGCTTCTGCAGGCACATGGTGTATTCTCCGCGGGGTTCGGGGGGGTAGTGGATGGTGGAGGGTCGCGTCTGAAATGCAACACAAGACTTGGAATAATTGCTGCTGCGACTCCGCCAGGATGCGGCTGTAATTTGTTGTAGCGGGCTGGTCTGGGGGTATGTAGGAATACAAAGCGGGGGGGTTTACTATTTGGGGGGAGCACGGGTACACGACACCCCACCTTGGGAATCCGACGAGAAAAGACAAAAGCGTGAGAAGAGGAAGCGTGAGAGCAATGATGAAGTCCTCCCGTGATGAGAAGAGGAGATGTTTTCCTGGCTAATGAGGACGTCATGTTCACTCTGAGGAACGTCTCCCAGCACTTAGTGTTGGTGACTGCTGCTCACACCACACGCCGTTACCGGGGAACTCAAATAAAGATGTCAGCCTCACTCCAAAAATTCATTTCTTGTAACAGTGAGGAAGACGTCTTCTGCTGCAGCGAGGAAGGCTGCAAGGCTGCAAGGCTGCAAGGCTGCAAGGATGCAAGGAAAGAAGAGTGTTTTTCATGCCAAGTGAGGAGAACAAAAATCAACCACCTAAGGCAGATAGTCATTATTACATCTGTGCGGAGAAGGTAGAGAGCTTTGATGGCAAAATAGAGTGTGTGTGTGTGTGTGTGCACTTTGATGCGTGGCTGCGGACCTCGATGACTTGGGACATTTTGGAAGCATTGAACTCAAATTGAAGCCATGAAAAAAAAGAACCATAACTCTATATTTCATCCTAATATGAAATAAAGGGAAAAAGTACACATTTTTGTCATAAATAATACATCCAAAATATGTCATAATTGTGATTTTAGACACTCCAATATTGCCCATAACGACCAGCCCCTTGTCCTGTACCGTACCATTCCACTGATTCAAGTCCCCAGATAAAGCACTGTACTCATTGGTGACTCGATGCCCAGGCATTTTTTTTTTATGAGTGCGGCTGATAAATAACCCACCATGGGGCCAAAAACAATTGTAAAAGCCAGCAATTTGATAAAGAAGGTGAGAAAAACGACTGAATTGGCGTCAGCCTCCCTTCGTCTTCGCCAACAAGTCTCCAAAATAGGTCAGAGGGATGTTCATGTATGCATTCCATTCATAATGTATTCTTTACTAAAAAAACTTAAACTGTATTATGGAAAGCAGGAAGTGAACAAATCTAACAGTTACTGATTGTAAAAGTACCAGATGGAGGGGTAGGATTTAATAAGCTTTGCTTCTGCCTACTCCTTTTGGACATGTGGAACTGGGAACTGATTATGGGATGCACTCAATTGTAATCTGATGCATGTTAAATTAAACCATTACCATTACCAAGTATTTTATACTGTAAAACTACTATTATTCTCTATAAAATGTATTTTTGGTTCATATTTTGGAGTCCACTGGATTTACAATTATACGTATATCATATTGTGGGGCTGCACGGCGGTCGAGTGGTTAGCGCGCAGGCCCCACAGCTAGGAGACCCGGATAGGGATAGGCTCCAGCACCCCCGTGACCCTCGTGAGGATAAGCAGTAGAAAATGAATGAATGAATGAAAGACATCCGACTTGCAAGGGGCCGGATTCAAACGCTTGGTGGCCAGCCTGTGGCCCCCGGGCCATAGTTTGCCCACCCCTGGTCTAGATTTGGTTCATATTTTGGAGTCCATTGGATTTACAATTATATATTGTATTGTAGGGCTGCACGGCGGGGGAGTGGTTTGTGCGCAAGCCTCACAGTTAGGAAACCTGAGTTCAATCCCACCCTCGTCCCACCCTGGGGACTCTGGTTCCTGGGTACTCCGGTTTCCTCCCCCATTCCAAAAACATGCTAGGTTAATTGGCCACTAGTATGAATGTGAGTGTGAATGGTTGTTTGTCTATATGTGCCCTGTGATTGGCTGGCCACCAGTCCAGGGTGGACCCCGCCTCTCGCCCAAAGACAGCTGGGATAGGCTCCAGCACCTCCTCGTGAGGATAAGCGGTATATATAAAATAAATAAATTTATAGTAAATATATATTATATATAAGCGGTATATTGTATACATTTTTTGTCCCTTTTTTCACATCACATCCTTTGTCAGAAACAGAAGTGGGTGGGTTTAGCACGTATGCTAACGCTATAGCTGTAAGCTATGTGCTTACCATTTTGAGCGGCGCCAGGACAAGGATGACGTAGCGGACCTCGCAGCAGTTCTCCCCCCAGTTCTGCGGCCTCTCCAGGCGGGAGATGCACACGTGACGCCTCTGCAGGTTCTTCACGTTGCAGCTGGAACAAACACGGAAGAGGAATGTCAAGGATGTCATTTGCATAGCTCGACCTCCTCCTCCGTAAATCAATAGCGGACGCCATAGGAATGCATGACTAGCGTGACCCGTTCTCTCTTCTCCTTCTCCCAGCTAACCATCTACCTTGCCGCGCCAGGAGGAAATAACTTTTACAATATTTGTCAGCTGACATACGAGCGGATGACAGCGCTTTTCATGCTTTAAAGCACCCGAGGGTCTCATCTGGAGGGGCTCACTAAAGGCTCAACTTTTTATCACTCTTCAATTCAGACATTGGCCTTATTTTAGGACATGCTGCATTCAACTAGAACAATTCTTTACTTACGTCTATTGCTAATGGTCATGGTCATAATCATGGTAATGGTAATGGTAATGGTAATGGTTTTATTTCATTTGAACATGCATCAGATTACAATTGAGTGCATCCCATAATCAGTTCCCAGTTCCACATGTCCAAAAGGAGTGGGAAGAAGCAAAGCTTATTAAATCCTACAATCAGTAACTGTTACATTTGTTCACTTCCTGCCTTTCTAATATCATTTCATTATTATTTTTTTAATTATTCTGTATTTGTATTTATTTTTTGTCACATACCGAAGTAGGAGGTGATATATATGACCATACAATGACATAATGGGTACCATAGAAACTGTCAACTGTTCACTTCCTGCCTTCCTAATAAGTTTTTTTTTTTCATTTTGTTTGAAATTTTTAAAATTATTTAATAATTTTTTTAAATTATTAATATTTTTTTTTGTCACGTACCGAAGTACGAGGTGATATATATGACCATACAATGACATTATGGGTACCATAGTAACTGTCAATAGTAACAATAGTAACGTTTTAACGCTAAAGAATGACGTGCTACAATTCAAATTCACCTTTGTTGTTTGTCCGTTAAAGGTGAAAAATACTGTTTGTCACTTTTGGTTTGCACCTCAACATTGTTTAAAAATGTTGTTAAAAATGTTAAAAATTTAAAAAGACTTTTAATAATAAAAGTTCCTCATTACAACTGTGTCATTTTCCTGTCTAATGTTAAAAATAAGTGTTTTATCATTTTTAGTTATGGTAATGGTAATGGTTTTATTTCATTTGAACATGCATCAGATTCCAATTGAGTGCATCCCATAATCAGTTCCCAGTTCCACATGTCCAAAAGGAGTAGGAAGAAGCAAAGCTTATTAAATCCTACCCCTCCATCTGGTACTTTTACAATCAGTAACTCTTACATTTGTTCACCTCCTGCTTTCCTAATATAGTTTAAGTGTTTATTTTAAATAGTAACTTTTTAACGCTAAAGAATGATATGCAACAATTCAAATTCACCTTTGTTGTTTGTCTGTTAAAGGTGAAAAATACTGTTTATGTCACTTTTGGTTTGCACCTCAACATTGTTTACATCTTTTTACACTCGTAGTACAGCTAAGAATGTTAAAAAATGACTTTTAATCATAAAAGTTCCTGGTTACAACTGTGATATTTTCCTGTCTAATGTTAGTGTTTTATCATTTTTAGTTATCGTTGTTAAGTAGTTTACAACTATATAGTATACACTGGACACTTAATAAAGCGTTCATGACGGCCACAGTTTGACCCTGGAAAAGATTATTTGTATTGATGTGGGGAAAATGCAGAAAAATGCATAGAATTATTATTCTATTAAAACCAGATGTCATTGGGATGCAGTACAGAAAGTACAAGTGCAATAATAAATGTACTGGAGGTGTAGTTCCGGCGGACCTAATGAAGTGGCCGGTGAGTGCATGCCCAGATACGGTGAAAGAAACAAAAGCCACTCACAGGATGCAGAGCCAGGACTGCTGGTAATGGACCCCCGTGTCGGTGGCCGTCACCCCCTGGATGGTCTCTGATAGCAGGTGGACTGTGGGGGCAAAGGTTGAGCGTGACAGGCGATGAGTCGGGTGCAAACACGCACACACATCTGATTTATGTGTGGCAGACTTGTTCCACCGAGGGCCGCTGACTGAAAAACGGAAGGATGCGAGGCCATTTTGGTATTTTACACTAAGATGGATATGAATATCCACCATTTTTGTTAGGATTATTATTATTTTTGTGTATGTTAGAATACTCCAAGGCCCAATAAAACAAGCTGTGTGCCACAAACCGCCCCCAGGCCGCAGTATGGACACCCCTGCCATGTCATATTGTTGTTTATTAACAATATCAACTACATTTTAGCCTTGGAAGCTATACCACAAGGCTGACAAAGCATATATTTAGCATTGATATCTTTATTGCATCAACGTGTCCCCCCCCCACCATCCTTCAGTTTTTCCATATGCGACCCCCGCTGGAAAAAGCAGCCCCCGTGTACATGTTCGTCTAAACCGCATCCAGCACCCAAACGACCAGACCAAAGATGCCGCCGCTAATGAGCTTTGGTTTCAGATGACGATGTCGGTCACCAGGCGACAGACAAGTAATGGTCATGTGATGATCATGTGACCTGCCTAACACGCCTCATTACCACTGGACCTCCCTGGGATCTCCCCCGGGAGGACTAGGAATACGTTGTAACATAAAGGGGAATGTTTATTTCCATATTCTAATGTTTGTTTTATCTCCGCCATCTACCATCTCATCAGTGAAGAAGCTCCCATTCAGGCCAGAAAATGATGTGAGTTGCCATGACAACCGCTCCAGCGCCATGAAGGAGCGCGGCAAGCAGCAAGGCGGAATGAGGCTGATAAAAAGGAAGAAAAGAAAAGGGAAAAAATTAGCTGAGGTGGAAGAGGATGAAAAAGCGAAAAAGGGAGACGAGACGACAAACGCCGAGTGTCACAACCAAAAACACGTGAGCGACGAGATGAAAGGAGGACGAGACGCTTTCAGTTCAATTAGTAGACGGGAGCGCCTGACGCCCTTCCGTGTCCGTAACCTTCCTTTTTGTCTCACTGGGGGGTCCTGGAAAATCCACATTGTGGGGTACACCCTCCAAAGACCTGCGTTCCAGATTGGAGCCAGACCACTAATCAATATTCATAATGCTGCATAACATGAACACATGATCATAACCAGATATCAATATTCATAATGCTGCATAACATGAACACATGATCATAACCCTTATTGTGCTCGGAAATACAACCAGCAACTTCTTCTATGGACCGCATTTGGATACTTTTTAGTCCTTTTTCTTGTTATTAATACCAACATTATAGAATGATCATATTGTTAATTATTATGTTATTGTATTAATATGGTTTTAGTTTAGTAATATGGTAGTACATTCATGCATTTTGTTCAAGTTATCATTATTATTATATTACAGTACCAAAGTAAATATGAATAAAAGAGCAATAATCATAACAAGTGCAGTACAATCATTTGAAGTAATGCAAGATAATAAATTATTATGGCTGTAAAATGATTCTTTTATGATTTATTGACCATTTTCTTTTGTTATTAGTATGATATCAACACCGATTAGTATAGAGATAAATGTTAAAATGATCAACAGGTGTAATAATTACAATAAGTACATGAAAATAATCATTTACAATAATGCAATGATGAATAATGAAATTATTTTTAGGGGTGTGGATAAAATTTTTTTTTATATTTTTGATATCGGTATCATATTTTTCCCCCAATCAGAAAAAGATATAAAAAAAACAAATACTGTATCCAACACACATCTGAGTTTTGGGCTCCCCACTAAAAGGGCAACAAAAAGTGTAGCAAAAGCCGCTGATTGGAGCGCACAGGTGGGGGTCGGCACCCTCGGCCAAGGTGACCTCCAACTGTGTGACGGCGAGCAACAACTTCCAGCACGGAACGCTGCGCGACATTTCGACTCCGTTTCGTCAGTGATCGGCACGCAAAGGCGGCAGATGAAAGAAAAGGTAAAGAAGAAACAAAGGTAAGCGTGTGACAGACATGACAGCCTTGGTCCGGGGGGGTGGGGGGGGGGGGGGGGGTTGATGACATGTCCCAAATAAGAGAGAGGAGATATGGCGTTGATTGTTATGATGATGATTAAGATATCGGCTTGAGGTGTGCAGCAGGTTCTCTTCCTGCATGAAGCTCAGAGGTGACCTCAATAAAACCTCTCAATCTTATGCAGCCTAAAAGATTAACTGCGGCCTCAACGCTGGCGGACCTGTCAGTGAACACGCACACGCACACATACACACACACACACACACACACACACACACACACGTAGAGGAATGATTGGTTTCCTTGGTGGCTGGTGGAGGGCACAGTGAAGGAGGTGATTAAATAAGACGAGGTGGCAGATGAAACACTTATCCTATATGGAGGCGGACATGGTCGGCCAATCAGCGCACGGGACACTGATGAGATCACATGGCGATGTGAAAATGTAGGGGCCGCCGGGACTGGGTCGGCCACGGGACTAGCGTCGTCCAGACGAGTGCTAATCCGTCGGCCAAATGACGCGAATGATACATGCGGCGACGAGGTCGAGTGGCGCTAAGGTGTCACGCTCGTAATCACAAAATCACATATGTCCGCTTGATGACACTTTTGTCTGCGTTCTCCTCCGTGGACATCTCCACGGAAAACTCTGAATAAAAAAATACACTGGAAATGTGTTTCGGTATATTTGGGGCTTTAACTTGGATTGTGACGCAAGTGAACAATAGCAATTGAAGAGAGAAGCTGAGAGTTCTTTTTTTTTTATTGCAAATGTTGATCTGAATTTGGAGGAGAATGTCGATGTCAAGCTGGCGGGAGAGGTCGAAACTGGTCGGAATTCGATCGTGGTTCCGGGGCAAAGCCCCTGTGAAAAGCAGGGATTTACTGTACTGTCTATGTACTGTACTGTCCATGCTGCCTAGCTAAATAAATGACGTAGCATCAGAGCATACGCGACTGGTTGAAAGTTTTTGGTTTTTTTGTGTGTCCCGTCCAGCCACTAAATGCCCTTACTGGTCGAAAGTTTTACAACAGACCAATTTTTCCAGTTATTTATTTTGATAATTATGGGCTCAACATCGGTTGATATCGGTATCTGATTTTTTTCCCGCTAATAAAAAATGACGTTGTGCACAACACATGTGTGTTCATTCCACCATAGGCGATACGTCATGTCACATATATCGGTATCGGCTGATATCGGTATTGGAAATTGAGAGTTGGACTGTATCGGCATATCGGTTTTCAGCAAAAAAGCCAACATCGGACATCCTAACTTGGAAGGGTACAAAGGTAAGTAAGTGGTGAAGTGCCACGCGTTAAAAAAAGGTATCTAACAAATAATGTATTATTATTTCAGGTTGATGGAAAAAAGTCTGATTTTGGGACCACAAAAGGGGGTCAGCGATTTAAAGCTCAGGTTGCCCAAGCCTTGGCAGTTGGTTCAACCAATTCCTAGGGTGTTCCAAGTTCTGGAGTACTTAGTAGCTCGGCTGTTTGCATAAAGACAATGCTCGGAACGCACTGTGGTACTATACCATCGCCAACATCCGTTGACCAGCACTGTACTGGACAATAACAGACAGACAGAAATTGGGAGTGTTGTAAAACACTCGACCGGTAGTGTAGGCCTGATGGTTGTACGGTTCAGGTTCGATACAGTTCGATAGAGGGTAAAAGTGAAAATTCAAGTTTGTGAGGATAACTGAAATTGTAGTGCATTGCTTCGTTCGCAAAGTTTTCCGTCAGAAAACTTAGACTATTAGACTATTATTATTATTAGACTATTCATGAACCAGGAAGAAGCCGGCTACCAAACACACTTTTCGAACACTTTTAACAACTCAACACTAGCCACGTTTACATGAGGGGTTTTTTCTCTTTCCGAATGACCTTTCCAAAAACAATGGTATCCATGGAAAGGAATATTCCAATCTCTTGTCTACATGGGCCGCTATAATCCAACAGAATAGTCAATGGGGCATGCGCAGTAAAACGTAAACATCAACATCACGTGATACAGACTTCCGAGTTTTTCTTCCACTTGTTGGAATAACTCTGTATTGCCAGTTTTTCCTTCGTCCAGTCTTGAAATTTAGTTTGGATCAAAAACCAACTTTCCGCAGCAGTCCAGTGGCGATTGCTGGCCTCCATTTTTAAAACTGAAGAACGTCTGGATCTGCGTGTTACGTCATATCTGAGCATGCGCTGAAAGAACGCACCCGGGATCAATTTAAACAGGAAAAGATCAAATCCAATCTTGCTAATATTTTATAATTAAACTGGGGATATGTTTTATATAGATATATATTTTCTTTTGAATAAAACTGGACTTGTGAATGGCGTATAGAAGGGTTTAGATTCTGTTCCACAGATGGCGCTAATGCACATGAAAGCTGCTTGCCAACCGCCAATAAACAACAGAAGAAGAAGAACGCACCCTGACAACTTTCGGTTTGAGCGGGTACAAGATACCTCAATCGGATTGGGGAAAGGAATATTCCACCCCCGTGAATCCCATTATATAGTCATTGGGATAGGCGTATACAAAGGTTACATTCTTTCAGTTTGAGGAAATAAAGCGAATCCAATTGGAATATTTGGGTCCATGTATACGTGGCTACTGTCACAGATCAGCGTTTTGTATTTTATTTTACGAGTATCCCCAATGGCAACCAGAAAAAACACGTACTTCAATATGGTACGACAGCTTCATCATGACACACTAAATGTTTGGCGCCAATTATCATTTAGTATCAATTACTAATCAGATACTAATTCTTACAAGCAGGCAGGAACAAACTAAAGAAGCCGTGACTGCTAAAAAACAACAAGTCTAACTTTTGAAAACGTGATAAATGTTCTTGTCTGGTGCTGCATTTGTCCAATGGTGCTGCAATAACATTATTTGTGCTGCTTTTTCAGAAGTCTAAGATTGGACAATTTGTACGTATTGTGTAAGACGGAGGATGAGACATGTATTAATATGATATATCATATTCCCAAACAGCGCTGATCAAGAGGCCTTGATTCGGGGGCGTACATCGATATGACACGAGAGGAGAATGGTAATCATGTGACTTCTCCTCTCTGGATCGACCCAGTCCCGAGTGTGGCGAGGAATGCTGATGGTGATTGGGACACAAGCATGGCGCTGATTGCTGACATTTAGGTCCAATTAGTCCGGCTTACCGTCATCAAAGAAAACAAAACTCTGAGACGTGTCTGCTAGCGGAGGGAAGAAGGAAAAGAAGGAAAAGAAGGAAAAGAGAAAGAACGGTCAGAGTCAGGTACCACACACATTTCCTTTCACTTCCTGCACGTTCTACAATTTTCCACAAGTCTGCTCAATGTGTGCTGGACGTCTTTATCATGATTAGCATCCAGCAGGCTATTATCCCAAATTGGATTTTTATCACAGATAGCTGTAATTCCGTGTCGGACCGGTGCCAGGAGACTCAACGAGAGATGAGATCAGATGTGGAAAAAAAGAGAAAAAGACACACAACGTGACAAAACTTGAATTAGCATGTCCAGTCCTGTTCGATGCCCTGTTCACATCCGAGGACAAGTTTTATTGTTGACATTTGAGTTTGGTCACGCCGTCCAATCAGGAAGCTGTGTTTTCCATAGATTCATTTATTTATGGCGGCTCTACCTGTTCACTCTATCTTGCTTTTTCCAAAATGAATTCAGGAAATAACGATGGTTAGGTTAGCAGTTAGCAGGTTAGCATTGGAGAGAGTGGCCTCCAGCAGCTCCTTTCTGAATGTTCACTGCGCGTGTTGGCTGCTTGTTAATAACGTGCATGAAGTGCATCAGCGGTCTAACAGTATTCTACACTACTCTTGAGATCTCACTAACATTCCACAGATGAGAAAATAGCCTCTAGAACAAAGGTGGGCAAACTAAGGCCCGGGGGCCACATGCGGCCCGCTAAGCGTTTGAATCCGGCCCGCCAGTTGTATTTAAACCTTTAACATACAAGCTGGCAACATGACTTTCAAGGAGTCAGAGTCGTGTTGTAGGCCGATGTTGACATACTCATACTTACATATTGTAAAAAAATATTTCGTTATTTGATGGGATCCAATGTTTGTGCTCCTGAAAATAAGGAACAGAATGTGACACTTTTACGGATAAATAATTCCAGATGGACTGTTGGAATTATAAAGGTAAAACAGTTCGCATGTATCAAATATAGAGCCTGCCCCCGGACAATTTTGTGAACTGAATGAGGAAGTCAAAAAGTTTTCCCAACGCTGCTCCAGAACGTAAGCTGTCAATGCTAAGGTGCTTATTTTCTATTATCGTCTCCACTATTTTGGGTAATACAAGTTTAAAGGTGACTATAGGGCTGTTATTTCATGTCTACAGGCCTCGAATGAAGTTAATAAACATATTTTGAAGGCTCACCACAAATCTAATCAATTGGCTTTTGGCAACCTTTGATATAAAAGCACGAGTGCTGCTATGGACCCCTCCCCCGTCTCAGTCGAAATATTTGTTTAGCTTTTCTGCTGATGCATTATGGCTAATGATTCAAATTTGATTGATGGCACAATGCAACATAACCCACAGCCTTTTTGAAAGTCCCATGTACATCTGGCATTGTTTTCACGGACAGTACTTTAAGTCAAAGTATCATTTCACCGTGTCAATCAGTCCCATTTTCCGAAGTTGGCATCTGATAAATGCTGTCGTCGTATACGCGAGTCACCAAAACAACCATGTTTTTATCTGCTTTCAGTTCCAAACAATGCCTGAAAAACAAACGATGCTCCTCTCCTCCACGGAGAGCTGACAGGAACCGGAACAGATGAGGAACATTTCGTCATCAACAACACGAGTCGCTCTGATGACAATAAGCCATTGTGTGGTCAATCACAGTTGCCATCATCATCCTCTTTGCATGCAGTTATGAATGTACCGAGCCAGGACAAGCATCATTTAGTCTTTTGTGTAAATCTCCATTGTGTTGACTCGAGTTGTTTACAATGTGCACCAATCCCAAATTACTAAAACACAAAACAGAAAAAGAAGCTGGCATCCAAAAAAAAAAAAAACGAGTGTCTCGTCAGTACATGCTGGAGGACTAATTATCTCAGGGAGCTTTCATCTTCTCTGTTCTCTGGCACACTTGGATCTTTGCTTTATCTCGCCGCTGTGATGCATCACGCTCGGTTGGCCCTCAGAAGATTCAATCCTAGCACAGGATATGACACGTCCATGCGGTGGACGCTCACACCCGGCACACAACAGATCCCCGCATATTTATGAGGCTCCGAATTTTGGGGAAAAAAGTATATTTTTATTGTGGGAAAACCCGCTCACTTGGGCTTTTTCTCTCCAATAAAAGGCATTCATCCCACAAAAAACACATATCAATCACTCGCACAAGTAAGTAATAATTTAGAAATACACAATAGTAAAACATAAAATGTACAGCAGCTTCTCAGACTACTGCTGAGCGAGCAGGACAACCCAACGCCCTGTGGATACGTGTACCACCGCTAGCGCCGGCAGACGAACATGGAGGTGCACCCACGCTTGTAACGCTAGCCTAGCTATACATGGAACTTTTTAAAAAATCCAAACACTCGCTAGACTTTGTAAAAAAAAATATCCTGAAACATCCTAGCTTGTGGGCGCGACTGACAGATGCAGCTATTTCATTGGTTGGTGGGGCAGTTACTATTCAGCCCCATGAATTTCGCTTAGCAACATGACCAGGAAAGAAAATATGGTCAATTCTGTTGGCTTTGTCTACGAGCTAGTACTTCCATGCTATACAAACATCGGAAGGAGGAGCCCGAGATGAAGATCAGACGAAGTTCACCATTTCCTGCAGCGACCACTCGACCTTGCTGGCCTCCGTAAATGACCATATTTGTAATGTAATGTACGTTCTAAACAGGAGTTGATAAATCCGGCGTTGTAGTGATTTTTTCCAGCGGCTAACTAGCAAAACTGAAAAAACTGGCAATCAAGTCTGGGTTTTCAATTCTTGGCAGTTTGGGTTGCTCTGAATGTGAATCTCATGTGTTTGCTCGCATAACTGACAAAGTCTTACATCATCCTCGGCATTAATTATCTCCTCGTTCTCGTCGGCCATTGCTGCGCCGCTGCTAAGATGTTTCCTCGGAGGGAAAGACGCTCAACATTTGGCTGAAGTCTCCCCGCATTCCCTGCCTAGCCTGGCTGGCTTGTGAGGAGTTAGCAGCGGCAAGGAGAAAGAGGTTATTCCCGTGCTCCTCGT
Source organism: Doryrhamphus excisus (assembly GCF_030265055.1). Lineage (NCBI taxonomy): Eukaryota > Metazoa > Chordata > Actinopteri > Syngnathiformes > Syngnathidae > Doryrhamphus > Doryrhamphus excisus. The sequence continues at coordinate 12,505,451 of NC_080472.1, forward strand.
CTCCTCGAGCGATCGCTCGGCCATAAAAAACTACCAGAACGTCAGGCTAGGTGGTGGAGCACCAGCCCTTGCAGAGGCTTGTTTCATTTAGAGGCAAATCTCATCTCATTGTTACCTTGTAAATCTTGACTGACCTTCAATGGCTAACAGTTGGGATGTGCTCACGTTTTTGCATGAAAAGCAAGTGGTCTAATGGAGGGTACGCTGGTGAAAATAACTCCTTATTTCTTTCCTTGCTTAACATTCATGTGTATAAATAACAGTAAAACATGAAATAAGCCACACTGGACTGCAAGCGGCATAAGTCCACATCATGGCCCGCACGAGACTGTGAGGACAGGGTAGCTCTTTATTCATGAGCTATGAAAATACTCACAATCAGCTTGCCAAGCCATTGGAAATCGCCGGAGGTCATTACTCAGCAAAGCAGTCTGACTCACGTGTGATCTTACAAAGAGTACTAAATTCATCACACGGCAACTAAACTCTAAAAATGTAGCTAAGAAATATACAAGTACAAATATGAGTTTAATAAAAAAAAATATCCCAGCAAATAATTTCTGAGCATTTCAAAACTGATTCATTCAGCTGCCTCTGTCCACCAGAGAGAGCCAAAGAAGCAAGAGGCCAGAAAATAATCCGAGCCCCCACCTACAGAATGGTGCAGTTCTGGCTAGTTGACACTAACATCATAAAGTGCTTCTAAAGAATTGTGTGTAGTTTAGCACCCTTTCATTGGAAGATGAATTGAAATAATAAAAAGGCACATCAGTCATCTTCCTGTTAAGAAATCTACCTAAACAAGTGGTGTGTGTTTTTGTCTCCTTTTGGCTAAAATGTCATTCATTTGTAAACAGTTTTTGTAAACGGAACCAGATGAGCACATAAAATATAGCCTTGAGGATGTTTGCTCTTTCTCTTACTACAAAATCCCACGTAGAAAGTATCTGTTAGCAAATGGATGGCATGCAGCAGCCATAGTTGAGCACATGAGGAGGCAGGAGGGGGATGTTTTCGGCAGGCGAGCGGTCAAGAGGTGGCAGTCGACGGTGCTTTGAGGAGCTAAGTGAGCGATCAATGACACCAGTCAATTATCACGTCGCCCAGGTGTCTACGCCATGAGACAGCAAGCACGCCTTGACATGACAGGTGGCCGTCACATCATCGACAACGGCGCAGATTGCTAACTGAACAGTCAAATCTGCTTCTTGTCAACAAGATGGAACACAAAGACGGACTTGAAAATGGTGACATTATAGAGGTGTCTGTGTCTCCAATACACAATGTCATTCAAAATCAATAGTGTTGTGATGCAACGCTACGCTCAACACATGATAGTTGCAGGTCGTGGCAGATAGTCGTAGATAGTTGTAAGTAGTTCCAGGCACGTGTAGATAGTGGAGAATACTTTCAGATTGTGGAGATACGGTAGTTGTAGATCGTTGTTGATCGCTGTAGATACGTTGGTCGCAACGATAGTTGGGGTATTGTTGCAGGTAGTTTCAGATTGTTGTCGATATGGTTGGCGTACGTTTTAGATTGTTGCAGATTAGATAAAGTAGCCGCAGATAGCTGCAGAAAGTTTCAGATTGTTGGAGATACAATCATCATAGACAGCTGCAGATAGCATACGATTGTGGTAGATCGTCCAGACAGTTTTAGATTGTTGTAGACACAGTAATCATACGACAGTCGTAGATCCTCCAGATAGGTTTAGATTGTTGTAGACGCAGTAATCATACGACAGTCGTAGATCGTCCAGATAGTTTTAAATTGTTGTAGACACAGTAATCATACGACCGTCGTAGATCATCCAGGTAGTTTCAGATTGTTCTCGACACAGTAATCATAAGACAGTCGTATATCGTCCACATAGTTTTAGATTGTTGTAGGCACAGTAATAATACGACAGTCGTAGATCTTCCAGATAGTTTTAGACTGTTCTCCACACAGTAATCATACGACAGTCGTAGATCCTCCAGATAGTTTTAGATTGTTGTAGACGCAGTAATCATACGACAGTCGTAGATCGTCCAGATAGTTTTAAATTGTTGTAGACACAGTAATCATACAACCGTCGTAGATCGTCCAGATAGTTTTAGATTGTTCTCGACACAGTAATCATACAACAGTCGTAGATCGTCCAGATAGTTTTAGATTGTTCTAGACCAGGGGTCGGCAACCTTTACTATCAAAAGAGCCATTTTACCCCCTCGCTCACTGAAGAAAAATAGAATGGAGCCGCGAAACATAATTTAACAGCAGAATATAGGGGCTGCATAGCGGTCGAGTGGTTAGCGCGCAGACCTCACAGCTAGGAGACCCGAGTTCAATCCCACCCTCGGCTATCTCTGTGTGGAGTTTGCATGTTCTCCCCGTGCAAGAAATGTGTAGCAACATGCTCACATCCAGAGCAAATTGCGAGTCTCCCAAGATTTTGATTGACTGCCAGATTTGGAGGGAATTTTGGGGTATCAAAGTAGTTCAGAGGAGAAAAAGCGGAGTTGATCAAGTACTCTTGCTAGTATACGGTCTCAAAGAAAGTCCCATTTTTTTCAAAAGTAATTACAAAGATGCATATTTTCCTCATTTGGGTGTTAAAACAAATATTTGAGCATTGCAAAGGGAGCCACAACAAAGAGGCTGAAGAGCCACATGCGGCTCTGGAGCCGTAGGTTGCTGACCCCTGTTCTAGACACAGTAATCATACGACAGTCGTAGATCGTCCAGATAGTTTTAGATTGTTCTAGACACAGTAATCATACGACAGTCGTAGATCGTCCAGATGGTTTTAGATTGTTGTAGACACAGTAATAATACGACAGTCGTAGATCTTCCAGACAGTTTTAGACTGTTCTCAACACAGTAATCATACGATAGTTGTAGATCGTCCAGATAGTTTTAGATTGTTGTAGACACAGTAATAATACGACAGTCGTAGATCATCCAGATAGTTTTAGATTGTTGAAGACACAGTAATCATATGACAGTCGTAGATCGTCCAGATAGTTTTAAATTGTTGTAGACACAGTAATCATACGACAGTTGTAGATCATCCAGGTAGTTTCAGATTGTTCTCGACACAGTAATCATACGACAGTCGTATATCGTCCAGATAAGTTTTAGATTGTTGTAGACACAGTAATCATACGACAGTCGTAGATCGTCCAGATAGTTTTAAATTGTTGTAGACACAGTAATCATACGACAGTCGTAGATCGTCCAGATAGTTTTAAATTGTTGTAGACACAGTAATCATACGACAGTCGTAGATCATCCAGGTAGTTTCAGATTGTTCTCGACACAGTAATCATACGACAGTCGTAGATCGTCCAGATAGTTTTAGATTGTTGTAGACACAGTAATCATACTGTAGATAGCTGCAGATAGTTTCTGATTGCTCAGTTTAATTTGTTGTAGATACACGTAGTTGCAGATAGTTTCCGATTGTTGTAAATACAGTAGTTGTAGATAGTTATCGGTCGTTTCAGAGTGTTGTAAATACAGTAGTTGCAGATGATTGCAGATTCAGGTTGTTGCACATACGGCAGTTGTAGATCATTGCAGATTGTTTGGATACAGAAGTTGTTGATAGTTAACGGTAGTTTGATTAGATACAGTTGTTTCTGATAGTTTCATATTGTTGTAGATGCAGTAGTTGGAGATTGTTGCAGAAGATTGTAAAATGCGTAGATGTTCTCAAATTGTTGTATGAAGTTGCAGATACTGTAGTTCCAGATAGGTGTCGATAGTTGCAGTTGTAGATAGTTGCAGATATGTGTAGATAGCGCCATATACAGCCGTTGCAGATGGTGGTTGTACTGTAGATAGTTTTGAAAGGTTGCATATACTTGGAGACAGGGATAGATAGTTTAAGATGGTCAGACACAGCTGTATGGTTAGAGATTTGTACATCGTTGTAGATATTGAAGACAGTTACAGATACTTGCAAACGTATAGATTGAGATCGTTATGTGCTTTAGTTGCAGAGTGTTATAGTTAAAGAAGTTAAGTTTCAGATGGTTAAAGTTGTAGATGTGAGCTGAAGATTCTTCTGTGTCCTCACTCACCGTTGACTTCCTGAGCGCCCGCGTCGGTGAAAAGCAAACTCATCACCTCCTCGAAGTTGCAGCTGGGCTCAGGGGCGTTGCTGTCCTGACCCATGTGGTGCAGCATCCTCTTTAAGACGTCGTCCAGGGACGCCGCCGTCTCATCCAACAGGATGCTTGCCCTGGCCAGGAAGCCATCCAGGTCGCGGTGAGCACGGATCTCCTCCTCGAAGTTCATCAACTTCACATACTATAGAAAGGCAAGGTTGCTATTAGTCCTCATGCCTGGACATGGCGGCTTCCACGATGCACGGAAGACTTTCAACGAGATTTTGGACTTTATGGACCTTGCTTTGGTCGGACAACAGAAAAGGGTCTTCCCCAAAGTGGATTGGAAGCAGCCCAAGATCTTCCTAAGATGATGAATTCCCATTCTCGCTCTCATTGATCATTGACCAAGCGCTACAACATCTGTCTTCATGACGTCACCGCCATTCATTTCTGGACCTGTCTAATCAGTCCTGCCTCTCTTTTCTCCGCACCACTCTGCTCAAGGTGACCTTGACTTTTCCTCAGCGCTTCAGTCCCCCCCCCCCCCCCCCCCCATTCTTTAAGATGATGTTTTCATGACGGCTGTAGACCTCCTAAAAAAGCCCAAATTCAAAAACACATTCTCAGAATGCTTCAAGGGACACATGAATGGACAAAAAGATGAGCATGGCTCGATTAAGAGCCCAGACGGTAACCCCCCCACCCCCACCCCCGCATCGATCGCTGCATTGACAAAAATTCCAAAGACGAGTGGAAGCCCTGCTGCTCGTTCTAAAACATCAAACAATCTTGTCTGAGGAAGCATTTGGATTGTCTTGTTTGCGACTGGAGACCCTGGTGGGCAGCTATTTTTGGATTCTTTCTTTCATTTGGTTTAATTAGTAACGTCTTCACATCATAACACACCTCGGCATATCGGTGTGTATCGCATATGTGCACAGAAACATGGAAACATTTTCTTATTTACTGTCTACCCCTCGAACACACGCTCACTGTTATGTTTGTTTAGCTTTAATTGAATACTTCACGGGGCTGCACGCCAGGGCTTTCTCACCTATAACACAAAGTTAAGATGTTTTATTCGGATAGTTTAACATATTTTGACCTAAACTGGATGGCTTTTAGCATCTTTAATGTAGCAAATACTCCCAATTTTGGGGGGAACATATTTGGACACCCTTGTTTTCCATGTCCACGTATGATGTAAATAGAAATCATCTGTTCCAGGGGCAGGCTGCACGGTGATTGAGTGGTTAGCGCACAGACCTCGCAGCTAGGAGACCCGAGATCAATCCCATCCTCGGCCATCTCTGTGTGGAGTTGCATGTTTTCTGCGGGTACTCCGGTTTCCTCCCACATTCCAAAAACATGCTAGGTTAATTAGCCACTCCAAACTGTCCATAGGTATGAATGTGAGTGTGAATGGTTGTTTGTCTATATGTGCCCTGTGATTGGCTGGCCACCAGTCCAGGGTGTACCCCACCTCTCGCCCGAAGACAGCTGGGATAGGCTCCAGCACCCCTGCGACCCTCGTGAGGATAAGCGGTAGAAAATGAATGAATGAATGAACGCTTCACTTAGCTTAGATTTCTTTTCGGTCCTACTGTTTCGGTCCTGTTAGCATGATTTCAGTAGTTTTACTTTGCAGTGGTTTCCTGTTGCATGTGTTTGATGGTGCTTTCTGTGTTTCAAGCAATCGGACCTTCACCCCCCCCCCTCTTCCACTGCCTCAAGCCGTCCAAAAGGCTATGTAGATGCTGAATTGTAGTAATTGGATCAGCAAAAGTCCTCCAACATGGAGCACGGGACCAGAACCTATTGACAGTGACAGCAGCGTGTCTCGGTCCTGCGTTGACAAACCTGTGTCAAGTTGTGTTTCTCATAACCATTTTTAAGGGCCTGGCTGCGTGCACATGGTTGCACACGAAGCTCATGAGTGCTTTACCTCGCCACTAACGAGCAGTTTGTGTCACGGCTAAACAGGCGTCGGCGTTCCAAAAGCCGCCAAGAGGTCGTTAAAAGATTGACATGACTTCTTATTAATGAAGTTGGAGGCTTACCTTCCTGGATGTGTTGAGCAGCACGCAGCCTGAGTCATCGCTTTCTGTGAAAAAGGAAAATAAATATGCAATTATTACATCAAATTTACACTCGATACTTCCTAATAATAGAAGCAAATACGGAAAACGGAAAACCGGAGCCAGGAACCAGGTGCTCAACCAGTTACGAGATAACAACATAAATAAAGGACATGGAATACTGAACAAAACAGCGTTCAGTATTTGAAGAATCATAACTTATCAACTTGTGAACAAATGGATGGGCTGGAAGGGAAAGTGGATGTCCGAAAGAAGCACAGCGACGATATGGATTGCATTATACCGCAAATGATGTGCAACAGGTGATCAACTTTCTGCAATCAAAGGGGTTCCGCGTTCCGATGTCAAATTTCGGGTCACTTAGTAAAACGGAGGACCAGAGGAAGCCAAAGCACAAATTAAAGACATCAAGGAAGTGGACAAATAGTGAAGATGACATCATCACCTCCACCCACCCGATAACCTGTTTCTACGGACCTCCGGGGCGGACCTCCGGGGCGGACCTCCGGGGCGGACCTCCGGGGCGGACCTCCGGGGCAGCACACCGGGGCGCTTGTGTGTGTGTCCGACCACAGTGCACCTTGCTGGGCACTGCCAGTGGCTCCACATGCTCTCTAACCCGGTTCCCCTGACCTCCAGGGTGGCACATTGGGTAATTAGAAACTTGGAAAGTAGTCCATGAAGGTCCAATCCCAGTGTGCCTTGCAGGGCCAGGTTCCTTGTTCCAAGTTCATTCAACAAGACGTCTGGTCTTTTAAAGAGAAGGATGACGATGGCAATAACAGCATGACTTTTGTGGTGTTTTTTTTGTGTGTGTGTAACATCTTTCTGTGTACTAAATACGTATTTCATGTCACAACAATGATATGAGAAAATAGCACATGGCTAATATAGCTGGATGTTTATTTATATGTGTGTCTACAAAAGGCTGGATGTTGAGGGACTGTCTTGGCTGACACGTCTCTTCAACATTGCGTGGAAGTCGGGAACAGTACCTTTGGATTGGCAGACCGGGGCGGTGGTCCCCCTTTTCAAGAAGGGTGACCGGAGGGTGTGTTCCAACTACAGGGGGATCACACTCCTCAGCCTCCCTGGGAAAGTCTATTCCAGGGTGCTGGGGAGAAGGGTACGACCATTGGTCGAACCTCTGATACAAGAGGTCCAATGCGGTTTTCGTCTTGGTCGTGGAACACTGGACCAGCTCTACACCCTCACCAGGGTGTTTGAGGGTGCATGGGAGTTTGCCCAACCAGTCTACATGTGCTTTGTGGATCTGGAAAAGGCATTCGACCGTGTCCCTCGTGGCGTCCTTTGGGGGGTGCTCCGGGAGTACGGGATTGGTGGCGCGCTACTACGTGCTATTCGGTCCTTGTACAAACGGGGCAGGAGTCTGGTTCGCATTGCCAGTAGTAAGTCAAGCCTGTTTCCGGTAAACGTTGGCCTCCGCCAAGGCTGCCCTTTGTCACCGATTCTGTTCACAATTTTCATGGGCAGAATTTCTAGGCGCAGCCAAGGTGTTGAGGGAGTCCAGTTCGGGGGCCTTAGAATCTCATCTCTGCTATTTGCAGATGATGTGGTTCTTATGGCTTCATCGGGCTGCGACCTTCAGCGTTGAGTGTGAAGCGTCTGGGATGAGACTCAGCACCTCCAAATCAGAGGCCATGGTTCTCTGTCGGAAAAGGGTGGAGTGCTCCGTCCGGGTTGGGAATGAGGTCCTGGATGGATGTCTACAAAAGGATAATGTAGCGTTTTATTAAAATGAGACATAATGACACTTTTAACATGACCGCAGCTCCATCAAGTATCTCTGAGGCTTTCAGGTCCATATGGATGATAATATTATGGATAATAATAATAACGTAGATGTGGAACATCGTGGATGGCCCACATTGCCAAGTCGGGAAAAATCACGCAGTCAGGAGAAAATCTTTCCTTCTAAAAAGAGAAGACAAGGAGAGGAGCGCCTCGCAGAGCACAGATAAGACTTTTAATCCACCCGTCTCAGAGAGCCGAGCGGCGATAAAAAGTGGGAAGAACCTTTCATGGTCGGCATCTCGGTTACGTAATCTTCCCTTACCGCCGTTTACCGTGGGGAGGACGTTATTAGCTTAGCACGGGCTTTCCTCCTCCGCCTGTCAGGGAATCAATCACAGCTACGCCCCCCCCCCCCCTTCTCAGCCAACAGGAGACATCATCCTATCAATGTGGTCTGCAGGGAGGAAGGTGCTCGTACTGTGGCCATGAGAAATCACAAGGCCACAAGTATAAATACTGTATAAGACTACTAAAATAAGACAACATAGACCCCTACTGGAACTAAAAATAGGTCTTGTTGACAAAGACTGTCAGGATCCTGAATATAAGACAACAAGTCTTACATTCGGGGTTGGCCTATATTCATATTGAGCCCAATATAAGACAACACAGACCTCAAGTGGAACTAAAAATAGGTATCGTTTCCAAAAACCGGTCTTGAAAATGACTAACAGGATCCTGAATATAAGACAACAAGTCTTACAGTCAGGGTTGGCTTATATTCATCTGGAGGCCAATATAAGACAACACAGACCCCTACTGAAACAAAAAACATGTATTGTTTCCCAAAAAAAAGGTCTTGAAAAAGACTGGCAGGATCCTGAATACTGGAATCAAAAATAGGTCTTGTTTCCAAAACTTGGTCTTGAAAATGACTAACATGATCCTGAATATAAGACAACAAGTCTTAGTAGGTTGGCCTGCATTCATATTGAGCCCAATATAAGACAACACAGACCTCTAGTGGAACTAAAAATAGGTATTGTTTCCAAAAACTGGTCTTGAAAATGACTGGCAGGATCCTGAATATAAGACAAGAAGTCTTACAGTCAGGGTTGGCTTATATTCATCTGGAGGCCAATATAAGACAACACAGACCCCTACTGGAATGAAAAACATGTCTTGTTTCCCAAAAAAAGGTCTTGAAAAAGCCTGGCAGGATCCTGAATACTGGAACCAAAAATAGGTCTTGTTTCCAAAACTTGGTCTTGAAAATGACTAACATGATCCTGAATATAAGACAACAAGTCTTAGTAGGTTGGCCTGCATTCATATTGAGCCCAATATAAGACAACACAGACCTCTAGTGGAACTAAAAATAGGTATTGTTTCCAAAAACTGGTCTTGAAAATGACTGGCAGGATCCTGAATATAAGACAAGAAGTCTTACAGTCAGGGTTGGCTTATATTCATCTGGAGGCCAATATAAGACAACACAGACCCCTACTGGAATGAAAAACATGTCTTGTTTCCCAAAAAAAGGTCTTGAAAAAGCCTGGCAGGATCCTGAATACTGGAACCAAAAATAGGTCTTGTTTCCAAAACTTGGTCTTGAAAATGACTAACATGATCCTGAATATAAGACAACAAGTCTTAGTAGGTTGGCCTGTATTCACATTGAGCCCAATATAAGACAACACAGACCCCTACTGGAATGAAAAACATGTTGTGTTTCCAAAAAAAACTGGCAAGATCCTGAATATAAGACAACAAGTCTTCCATTCGGGGTTGGCCTGTATTCACATTGAGCCCAATATAAGACAACACAGACCCCTAGTGGAACTAAAAATAGGTATCGTTTCCAAAAACTGGTCTTGAAAATGAATATAAGATATATATATAAGTCTTACATTCAGTGTTGTCCTGCATTAAGTCAGCCCAGACACCAACTGGAACAAAAAACGGTCTCGAAAATGATGAGGAAATAAATATGAACCTAATACAGTTCTGCATTTATTTATTTATTATTTACTTGTTATGTTGTTAAACCATTTTTCGCCAAACCATCAAAGCTGAAGCTGAAATGGCGTTCTTGCTTTGACACAAAACAACAATCCCTCAAAGACAAGGAAGACCAGGAATATTCCTGAACGTGGATGACCGGGACACTAAATCCAGTCCAAAATGAATAGAAAGTGCACTTTGTTGTAAAGTGAAATTTACTGTGTGACGACCTTTGAGAAACATAAATCTGGACTCCATAAAGTGGTAATGATCACTAAATAATATTTCCCTCCTGGGGTTTAACGACACATCCTAAAAAGCCTCGGCGGCATGCGGCATGCGGCATGACAAGCTACGTGCAAGGGCATCAATCTTGAACACGCTGGGAGGCGTTAACCAAGGTATCGTTAGTGTGCTGCAGTTAAATATCCAGCAGGCGCGACGTCGTAAAGGTCGAGATGGAATATCATCCTGGAGAAGCGGGCCGACCACTGACATGCAAACATGCAACGCGTGACGGGGATGCGTTCATTATAACCGGCAGATGTTGGCGAGATGATGCAAATGCAAATGCTTATTTCGCTTCTTATCCAGCAGCAAAGTCAGTAAATAATAACTTGTCACATGAAGTCATTGTCATGATGGTTAGCCTTGCATCGACCATTGCTATCGTTATTCTGCATCCACTGTATGAACGCATCTAACCGCTCGACATCATGCTCCTTTACAGCCTGTTTTGCCAACAATATTTATTCGTGTTGTATTCTCACTTCCATTATAGCAACTGTAAATGTGTTAAGATTATTAAGGTAACTCATTTGCTACCAAAGATGTATTTATTGTGTACGTTTTTTTCAACCTGACCGCTCGCGCCCAAAGACGCATTTACGTATATGTCGTTGCTCAGTTACTTCTGTAAGCTAACAGCATCAAGCGTGTTAGCACCTCTACATGAGTTAGCATCTCAACGTGTGTTAGCTTCTCCAAAAGTTGTGACATTTGGTGTCATCCAGAGATTTTCGCTCCCCTGTCAAATTCAAAGCTAACAGGTTGTCTTTCTCCGACCCCCAACCCCTTACCAAAGTACACCTGAGGCTGTTGCCATGGAAACGGTAGCCCGTTGCTCTTCCAGAAGGGGCACTGGGAGGCTGCCTTCCCGTCGACCGGGTCAAAATCTTGAGCACCTGCAGCCGAGGAGCCGTCATTCCAGTCAGCGCCTGACATCTGGTCACCATAGTTACGCAGCCAGGGAACGCCACAAGGAATTATTAGAAAAGTTCTCTGACGGCTGACAGACTGGAAGAGGCTCATCTTCTGGAGTGGGCGGGGCTGTGTCGATCATTTAGCTGCTTTTTCTAGTTCTATTTTCAGTTTGTTTGTCAACTTGACGGCTCCAAAGATTCTTTATTTAGAGCGTGACCCACATAACACATTAAACGTAACTGTGTAACATCCGCCGCTGGAAATAGTCCTGACTGATGTTCAAACAATACGACTGTCAGTCAAAGGACGTTGAAAAACCACCACAAATTGCGCTGACCTCCACCAAGGCCCAATGGCTACACATTTCATTCTGTAAAAACTTGAGATGTCCCGAACCAATATTGATATGAGATGATATTGACCTGCATCTGAAAAGTCCAGGTTTAGAACTGACCTGGTCCCGGGCTGATCTGGTTGTCGTAGAGGTGGATGTCATCCTCGCATGCAATGGGAGAGTCCTGCCCCTCCTCGGGCCCGTCGTGGTCCTCGTCCTGCTCCACCTCCCTCTGCTCTGAGGACACAAGGACACGGCGTCACCTGCTGGACCTCAAAGTGTGTCTTGGCTTCACTGCTGCGGATAGATGTTAGCATGAGTTGTCACATCCTCATTGACATGGCGGTCGCTCTCCAAGAACACATCTTCATCAAAGTCTTTATCAGTGGACCTTCTAGCGAGGACGCTATGAGGCTGCTTTGACTTGTCACTCTACGCTGGCGTCACCTCCGACCTCTGAACATTTGAATTCAACCTCACATTCGGGGTTGGCCTATATTCATATTGAGCCCAATATACATAAGACAACACAGATCTCTAGTGGAACTAAAAATAGGTATCGTTTCCAAAAACTGGTCTTGAAAATGACTGGCAGGATCCTGAATATAAGACAACAAGTCTTATTCATCTGGAGCACAATATAAGACAACGCAGACCCCTACTGGAATGAAAAACGTGTCTCGTTTCCCCCCCAAAAAAGTTCAGGATCCTGAATACTGGAACTAAAAATAGGTCTTGTTTCCAAAACTTGGTCTTGAAAATGACTAACATGATCCTGAATATAAGACAAGTCATACATTCGGGGTTGGCCTGTATTCACATTGAGCCCAACATAAGACAACACAAACCCCTACTGGAATGAAAAACATGTCACGTTTCCAAAAAAAATGATCTTGAAAAAGACTGGCAGGATCCTGAATATAAGACAACAAGTCATACATTCAGGGTTGGCCTGTATTCACATTGAGCCCAACATAAGACAACACAAACCCCTACTGGAATGAAAAACATGTCACGTTTCCAAAAAAAATTATCTTGAAAAAGACTGGCAGGATCCTGAATATAAGACAACAAGTCATACATTCAGGGTTGGCCTGTATTCACATTGAGCCCAACATAAGACAACACAAACCCCTACTGGAATGAAAAACATGTCACGTTTCCAAAAAAAATGATCTTGAAAAAGACTGGCAGGATCCTGAATATAAGACAACAAGTCTTCCATTCGGGTTTGGCCTGCATTCATATTGAGCCCAATATAAGACAACACAGACCCCTAGTGGAACTAAAAATAGGTATCGATCTTGAAAATGACTGAAAATGACTGTGGATAGATGTTAGCATGAGTTGTCACATCCTCATTGACAAGGCGGTCGCTCTCCGAGAACACATCTTCATCAACGTCTTCATCAGTGGGCCTTCTTGCGAGGACGCTATGAGGCCGCTTTGACTTGTTACTCTACGCTGGCGACCTCTGAACATTTGAATTCAACCTCACCCACTGTTTGACTTTCAAACCACGTCAACGGTGAGCGGCTGTGTGTGAAGCGGTGAAATGCTGCTGACAAAGTCAAAGCTGCTGAGGAATCTGGTCTGACGCGTTTTTAACGAGCCAGCGTGCGCCTTGCTTCTTGCTAATGAGGGGGATGCTAAAGAGGAACAAGAGCGGAGAAAATCACTCTCAACGTTACTTCCTCTACGCCATCATTTGATGCAACGTGTAAGATACATTACCTCCACCAAGGCTTTGTCACCTGTGAAATCACTGAACATTTAGTGTGCTAAGGAATTCAGGGAACACAGAATAAGATGCTACATAAACCCACCAAATTACAGTCGGCCCTCACTACATCACTCCCTCGCTCTATCACGTTATTCTGGCTGCTGGGCATCAGTAACGACACAACACATAGTGGAGACATGACATTACATCACATTACCAACACACTGCATGTAGCCAGCCATAGCATGTCCAATATAATAGGGTGAAAATAACTTCTCCTATTTTGTGTGGAAGTGGTACGTAAACCTGACTGTACATCACATTACCAACACACTGCATGTAGCCAGCCATAACATGTCCAATGTAATAGGGTGAAAATACCTTCTCCTATATTGTGTGGAAGTGGTACGTAGACATGACATTACATCACATTACCAACACACTGCATGTAGCCAGCCATAGCATGTCCAATGTGATAGGGTGAAAATAACTTCTCCTATTTCGTGTGGAAGTGGTACATAGACCTGACTGTACATCGCATTACCAACACACTGCATGTAGCCAGCCATACCATGTCCAATGTGTAATAGGGTGAAAATAACTTCTCCTCCTATTTTGTGTGGAAGTGGTATGTAGACATGACATTACATCACATTACCAACACACTGCATGTAACCAGCCATAGCATGTCCGATGTAATTGGTTGAAAATAACTTCTCCTATTTTGTGTGGAAGTGGTACGTAGATATGACATTACATCACATTACCAACACACTGCATGTAGCCAGCCATAGCATGTCCAATGTGTAATAGGTTGAAAATAAGTTATCCTCCTATTTTGTGTGGAAGTGGTACGTAAACCTGAGTGTACATCGTATTACCAACACACTGCATGTAGCCAGCCATGGCATGTCCAATGTGTAATAGGGTGAAAATAAGTCATCCTCCTATTCTGTGTGGAAGTGGTACTTAAACCTGACTGTACATCACATTACCAACACACTGCATGTAGCCAGCCATGGCATGTCCAATGTGTAATAGGTTGAAAATAAGTCATCCTCCTATTTTGTGTGGAAGTGGTACTTAAACCTGACTGTACATCACATTACCAACACACTGCATGTAGCCAGCCATGGCATGTCCAATGTGTAATAGGTTGAAAATAAGTTATCCTCCTATTCTGTGTGGAAGTGGTACATAGACCTGACTGTACATCACATTACCAACACACTGCATGTAGCCAGCCATGGCATGTCCAATGTGTAATAGGTTGAAAATAAGTTATCCTCCTATTCTGTGTGGAAGTGGTACATAGACCTGACTGTACATCACATTACCAACACACTGTGCACAAACCACTCGACCGCCATGCAGTCTGCATTTCATTCACATTATGTCAGTTCTGTAAGATTTCGTGTTTAACAGTCATTTACCAATTCCGGAACTCACAGGGCTTCTGTGTATTTGTAGTGATTTGGCCCTCAGTGAAGCCTGGTCGGGTCGGGTTTTTAGTCAGAAAATAAGCACCCCTGCTGTCATGACTGCAGTATGGCTGACAAATTGGAAGGTGAGGAAGCAGCCGGTGGCTCCGGCAGTCCAACCACAGCCCACACAGCAGCATGTTTCAGTGTGCATGTTGGATGGCATTCAAAGCTGGCATATTGCAGACCTCGTGGTAACTAACTCACCCATTTCTTGAAAGAAGTATCCATTCTTGGACATGCCAGAGGGAGGCGCCTCTGCAGGAGACAAGACAACAAGGAGTCATTAAGGTGACCTGCAAGGGGGCGCTATGCACTGAAATGGCAACAAATGCATCATAACAGAGGCTGCACAAGCAACTTTTTAATGATGTTCCGACAGTCAGTCTGTGCGTACCAAATGGGAGAAAAATCGATCATCTCTCTCACTTGGTTCGCTACGCCTCCTGCACGCGCTCAAACCACCCTCCTTACTCATGGACGTGATACCGCCTCTGACCCCCCCGCCTCCCCTGAGCGAGTTGCAGGCTTCGTTACACATCTTAAAAAGTTTAAAGGTTGCATCTACTATGGGAAGGTGTATAGCAGGGGTGTCCAAATTGTGGCCCAGGGGTTATTAGCGACCCGTGGCACATATTGGTATCGGTGTCAGCTGTTATCGGTATCAAAAAGTGAGAATTGGACAATATCGGTTTTTAGCAAAAAAGCCAACATGGGACATCCCGAATTATAATAACACAAAAACGCGAAAACAAGCATTTTATGAAATAATAACTTTGCACCAACTCAATAGCTAGCAGTAGCATCCATCTGCTAGCTAGAAGTCCAGTTACACTGCACTGTAAACAATTACTGACATGTTTTCATGTCTTTAGGTCTCTTCCATTCATTTGAAGAATTTATTTACTTTGTTTATCTGGAACATATAACGGTTTTTAGTTTCTTTGATTAATCTTATTGTATTTTACAGTAACAGTATTCAGGTTGACACTACCCGTTTAAATAAACATTCGTGTGATTTATATGTAAATAATATGTAAATGATATGTAATTTAACAGGCAAATTGTAACAGTGTAATTTTACAGCAGTATGTTGTTAATTGAGAATAATGTAGGAACTGTAAAATAAAATTTCGTTTATATTCTCTACAGCACAGTACTGTAATACTTTTACAGTAATATACTGTTGTTGTCGATCACAGTAGCACAGTTTGACAGTATAACAGTTTGAAGCTGGCGATTCTCGCTGCCAGTACTGTAATTTAACAGCAACATTTGTTACAGTGTGATGTTATTGACGTGCTATTTTCCTGACTCTAATTGATGCATATTTATGTCCGGGTTTAAAAAAAAAAAAAAGCTCCATCTCACTTAGCACAAGTTTAAAACTTGAGTGTTGTATTTTAATGTCCCCCGTCCCCGATATGAGACAATAAAGTCCATCAACATCCTGGTCTACTTTGCAAATCCGTGTCTTCACTGCACACAATAGTCATTCATCACGGCTTAATGCCAGAATATTACGCAGCCTAATGAATGATTGCACCATTTACATTTTAATTCCTTTCCACTTGGGATTTGCCGGGTTGTGGAGTCTCGGCTGAGGCGCAAAGAAAAATCGACTTCGATCTGCCGTTGTAAAGAAAGTGATTGCAGACAAATGACATTTCAGTCCAAGACACAAGTGACCGTTTCACTTTACACTGGAACCTCAGTTAGCATGCGCTCCTATTACAGTGTTTTTCGGTTTAAGTACAAATAATTTCCCTTGGTTACCATACATTTTCCAGTTAGCGTACAGTGTAGAGCGCATCTTGTCGTGTCGTTAACTCGTCGTGTCGTTCCCAGCCATCTTTCAAAAGACGACCCCCATATTGACTGATCTTTCATTATCCCCTACAATACGGAATCTTCCGCACGCTACACTCACTTCCTGTCATGCACTTCTGCCACCTTGTGGCCGTTTTTCTGGCTTAAAATTGCTCTGAAGTGAAATCCATTAGTGGGGAGTTGCATCATCACCTCCTCTTGCATCTTGCATACAAAAAATACGATGATACAGGTTCATAAAAACGTATTGGGTGAGGTAATACACTGCAGGAATCCAAATGTACTCGTAACGTACTTTTATCAGAAAGCGTCCTTGCAAGGCACACTAACAAAATAGAAACCGGAACAGGACATCATGATTCCCTAGCTCCCTGGCATGATTCCGTAGCTCTACGCCAACTAACTTCGTTTTTGTAAATACAGTAACTACATAGAATAATATGGAAATGCACATCCATTTGAAAATAAGGTTTCATTATGTTTTGCTGTGTTTCCTAGTGTTCCTCGAACGCACCATGGTTGTGTGCTCCGAGACAAAGTAAGAATTCCATAGAAATGTGTCCGATTACAAATAGCTCTTTCCCATTCATCGTTGTTCCCAAATGCTGATGCTGTGTGTGAATGAATCTTTGATGACACGTCCGTGTTGAGCGCCAGTGTTCCTATTTTGTCGGGTGTCAAGTCAATTGATGCTAGCACACTGGCTGTCACCCACAGCAAACAATGACGTGATAATCATCTCTATGGAAAACAAACTACACGCCCGTCTGTGTTCATTTTGGGCTTTTAATTTGATGCTGTTATATATTTGTAGAGATGTTTCTTCGCCATCGGTAGGTTTAATGTGGAATGTAACGTGTTAATGACGTGTTGCATTCGCTGACGTTTTCATGGGGCGGTAATGGGGACGGGGTTGGAGAGGTCGGATACAAAAAGAGGTTATTCGATACAAAAAGGGGGGGCTTCATTAAGCATTAAGCTGCTCATGTGTCCATTTTTTTTTCAAGCTGGAACCACACCAGAACATTTCCTTCTTAAAATGGGAGCCAAATGTCTCTGATGACTAACTATAGTCTGAGACTTATGAAACCATTTCCCTGTTTGCAGCAATTAGCCCCCCCCCCCCCCCCCCATCCTTGTCACATGTGAAGACTTTGATTGCAAACATTCTTACAAGAAATCATCAACTTGCATGCTATTTGCATGCTAGCTGCTTTCATTCAATGTGGGAGAACTGCTGTGGTGGGATGTTTTAATAAGGTTAACGCTAAACCATAAGATGTTTCATAGGCTGCGTTCCAAACTGCATACTTACTACCTATGCACTACCTATACTACCTACTACTCATACTAAGTCTTTGAGTATGCAGTGTGTCTACACTGGCACTATGCCATTTTTGAGTATGTCAGTTCTCGGATGAATACAACAAATGTTGAGTACCTCAACATTTCTGGCGTCATTAGGCCTATTTTAGGGGAGGCTTCAGACCCCCAAAAATTTTCTTAAGCCCCCTAAATAATTTGATTTTTTTATTGATTTTTATTTTACAAAAAAATCTCTGACAAATTTCATATAATAGGGCAAAACCAAGCTAATAAGCAAGCCAATAAGCAGGCTAATACTAGCCTACTACTACTACGACAACTAGTAGTAGTAGTAATAATCAAAAGAAGAATAATGATGATAGTAATAATAATAGGTTAATTAATAATATAATAATAATTATATTATTAGACAACCATATAAACTCAGATTCAGTGGATATCATTAGGCCTATTTTAGCCCCCGCCCTTTTTTTTCTTACAAAAAAATCTTAAAAATGTTATTTTATAAAATTTTATTTAAAAAAAATTTAAATAAATTTTTATTTTTACAAAAAAATATCTGACAAATTTCATATAATAGGGCAAAAGCAAGCTAATAAGCAAGCCAATAATCAGGCCAATACTAGCCTACTACGACTACTACTACTAGTAGTAGTAGTAGTAATAATCAGAAGAAGAATAATGATAGTAATAATAATAGGCTAATGAATAATATAATAATGATTATGATATAATGGATGACTGTCCACTGGACAGAATGGTTGCAGAGCTTGAGCAGCGGTTTTGCAGTGTAGATTGTGTGTACTTGTGTACATTTAATGGTGGCCTAAAACTATTGAGTATCTCTACTAAATCTGTCCAAAAGTGGGAAAGTTATATCCCGCTTCTTCTTCCTTATTTGGTTTTTGGATTTTTTTCAATGTCTACTACTACTTCATATCCTGTGCATCTCCAGGGGGCTACATACCAGGACACCCCCCCACCCCCACCCCCACCCCCGTCCTGGCCTCCACCCTCAGGGAAGACAAATCCCGTTACGACCAAGGTAAGGAGTTTATTAGGGTGTCCCTACCAGGGAGGACCAGCCTTTGGTGACTAATTGTGCCTGCGGGCGTTCTTGTGGAATCCCGTGTGGGGAGGGAATTCCTCCCGACCTTCCAGAACATCATTTTGATACAGGCGTGTGAGGGCGTGTTAACGCCATACACCACGCATGCATTGGGGGTTCGGGAGGGGGGGCATGATGCACGTTTGCGCACATAAAAACATGTGTCCCAAGAGGTACGGTGACACACAGTCAAATGTTGTCCTCTAGGGACGGCACACCAGGAAGTGTGAGAAGAACGCTCCGATTGGCACCGAAGCAAGAATGAAGACTGGAGGAAAAAAGGCTGCAGTGGCTAACAGCGACGCCACAAAGTCAAGCTGTAATGCTGCAAATGGGCCTTGTGTACTGTACTACTGCACTGCTGTACTACTGCACTGCTGTACTGCTGTACGACTGCACTACTGTAGTACTATGTCAACTGGAGGAAACAACACAGAAATGGACAAAAGTACTGGGACACCTCCAGACGCCAGAAGTCAGTTGGAAGCCTAAAATTGTCCAAACTGTCTTGCTGAAATGAAGACTGAAGAGATTCAAGGACAACTTAGTACTCTAGTACACAAAAGTCTAGTACAAAGTCAACATGAGTCATGTTTACATGAGGAGTTTTTCCTCTTTCCAAATGGAATCTTTCTGAATGACTTTTCCAAAAACAAAAACTTGTCTACAATCAACAGAATAGTCCATGGGCAGTAAAACGTAAACATCAACATCACGTGATACCGACTTCCATGAGTGTTTCTTTCACTTTCACTTTAAATTGCCCCCTCGGGGATAAATAAACTTGAACTTCAACTTGTTAGAATAACTCCAACGTATTGCCAGTTTTTTGTTTGTTCATTCATTCATTTTCTACCGCTTATCCTCACGAGGGTCGCGGGGGTGCTGGAGCCTATCCCAGCTGTCTTGGGGCGAGAGGCGGGGTACACCCTGGACTGGTGGCCAGCCAATCACAGGGCACATATAGACAAACAACGCCAATATTTTACTTCACCAAAGCAGCCGGCGAGCACACGAGGTGAAGACCGGATTATTTGATGAATGTTTTTATCCAAACAACCTTGAAGCGCTATGACTCACAGGGAGGGGAGGGGAGGGGAGGGAGAGGAACAGAGAGGGAACTTTTGTTGCGGTGAAGCATCCTTGTGATTAAACGGCGTATTGAAGCACATGGTTCTGACTTGAAGAGTGCGGTGTGGCCACGCCCTCCTGTTGTTTACCCAGCAACATCCAAACATTGGAACGGGGGAATCCAAAAATGCTGCTGTTGTTGTCTCTCTCGCTCTACTGTCTCACCCCCCCACCCCCTCAGTTTCTCTTCTTCTTTTTTGTGGTTCTTCTTGCTCCGGTCCGGCCGCTCCAAATTCACAGGCATTTACATCAACAATACTAATTTTTAAAAATAAAAATAAAAATAAAAATAAAAATAAAAATAAAAATAAAAATAAAAATAAAAATAAAAATAAAAATAAAAATAAAAATAAAAATAAAAATAAAAATAAAAATAAAAATAAAAATAAAAATAAAAATAAAAATAAAAATAAAAATAAAAATAAAAATAAAAATAAAAATAAAAATAAAAATAAAAATAAAAATAAAAATAAAAATAAAAATAAAAATAAAAATAAAAATAAAAATAAAAATAAAAATAAATAAATAAAATAATTTTTAAATAATAATTTAAAAATAAAAAATAAAATAATAACATTAAAAATCCATCCATTTTCCTCCGCTTATCCGGGTCCCGGTTGCGGGGGCAGCAGTCTCAGTAGGTATTTTAGATATACTCAGATAGTATTTTTCTTTCCTTATTTTTAGCTGTGCATGACATTTTTATTTAGAATTTGAAATTTTTATAATTTTTTATGAATTTTAATGATTTTTTAAAAATAAAAATGAAAAATTTTTAATTTAATAAAAAATTTAAAAAAATTAAATTTAATAAAATTTAAAAAATATATATTTAATAAAAATTATTTTTTTTAAATTTAATAAAAATAAAAAATTAATGCACAGCTAAAAAAAGAAAAAAAGTGCAGAATGACATGTCTTTAAAAACCTGACCGGGATGCCGAGAAAAAGGTTTGTGTGTGTTTCTGGAATTTGCAGCATTTACTTTTGCATTTGCACTGATGTCATAAAACTGCAGACCCGACTTGCTATTTTGACTGAATTTTGGAAAAATATATAAACCAAACAAAGATCTGTGACGGAAAACCTAAAATTCCTAAAAGCATATCGTAAAGAAAGTCTTTCTGAACCACAAACCACCAAGGAAGGCGGTCTCACACCAGCCATGGCTGGCATCAAGCCGACGGCTTGCAAAACTGCACGCTAATCCTTACACCTGACAGGGATTGATGCTACACTGAGCTGGATAATGCCTTGGAGGGGGCTGTCGGGGGTGGCGGGCGCTCAGTTTTTGTGTGACGCAGGTTTGAATCCCTGCGCCCCTTTTTTCTCCTTTCCTTCTTCTTTGTCACCTCCTTTTTTACGGAGTCTGCCACGTCTATTTGTGTCCATTGTCCTCCTTTGTTATGTTGCCATTGTATTGGCAGCTACTTTTATAATCAGCATCATTCATTTAGCTGTCTGATGCCCTGCCTGCATGCATCCATTTCTTTTCATGTTCACACCTGATTTGAAAAGTTGGAAATGTAAAAGAATATAGTTGTATATTTACAAGCTTAAAGTCAGATATTGATGTGAAAAAAATTGGTAATATTCCAACAATAAAATCAACAAAACAAAAAAATGGAAACTTTATGATACAAGCATAGCCTGACACAGCAATTATTTGACCTTTGACTTTATTCCTGTAATTTTATTCTTGTGAATTCACCACTTTATTCTCATAATATTACAAGTATTTTCTCGGAAACTTCTCAAAATCATATGATTTTTTGTTCATAAATTTGCAACTTTATTCTTGCAATATTCCAATGTTTTTCTCATAAATGTATGACTTTATTCCTCTAACGTTCTATCTTTATTCTCATAATATTATAATATCTCAAAGTTTTTTCTCGTAAATTTCCGATTTTACTCTCAAAATATTAATGTGACCCTAATATTCTGCCATACGGTTTGACCCTGGAACATTCATTCATTCATTTTCATTCACACCCACATTCATACCTATGGACAATTTGGAGTGGCCAATTAACCTAGCATGTTTTTGGAATGTGGGAGGAAACCTGGTCTCCTTGCTGTGAGGTCTGCGCACTAACCACCCCACCACCGTGCAGCCTGCCCCTGGAACAGATGATTTCTATTTACATCATGCATGGACATGGACAACAAGGGTGTCCAAATATGTTTCCCCCCAAAAAAGATGCTAAAAACCATCCAGTTTAGGTCAAAATATGCTAAACTAACCAAACAAAACATCTTAACTTCGTGTTATAGGTGAGAAAGCATCATATCAAAGCATCATATTTAATAATATACAGTTGTCCCTCGCTACGACACGCTTCGAATTTCGCGGCGTCACTATTTCACTTCTCACATCTTAAGGAGGGATTACCGTATCACATTAATAATTCATTCATTGGATTTGTATTGGCTGCTTGAGGGCCAATAGAAAAAAACAACATGATGGACCTGATATCGGATCTGATTATTTAGCTTTGTGTTGACATGATGCCAAAAAGACCGTATTGGCATGCCGCTACATAAAAATAGAGACATTGATAAGAAAACATTTCCGAGAGTACAATTTGCAGTACAGAACATGCAGTAGTGAAGACAGAGGCAGGATTTGACAGCAGAAACTGCTGTTCCCTGACAAGACGAGGAAGAGGAAGGACCAAAAGTGAGGTTTTTTCCCTCACTTTTTCCTTTTTGCTTGCATATTCTCTTCTAGCCTTGGCTTCGTTCCTTCTTTTCTAGTCTGAACCCTCCAAGCTCACGTTCTGCTTTTTATTTATGGTATTTATGCTAGCAGACCAACATCTGCTCCATCCTTCTTACTATCCTTTGTGTGCCTGATACTAAGCTAATATTCGAGCTGGGTTTTTTTCTGACCATGTTGGTGAATTAAATACTACGTCCATCAGGATGGACGCAGCCAGGAACAGGAGACGAGGCTTGTGGATGAAGATCAGAACGTTGAAAAAAAGCAGCTCGTCATGAATAACATCAGTTTCAGCAAGAACATGACGCAATACCCCATCTCTTTGCACGCATCATACGGCAATTTGGTGTTAGAACGTCTCCTGTGTGTTTCTGATTCCTTCATCTGCGCCTTTGATCTACATGACCGCACTCAACATGGCCGCCGAAATCTTGGAATAATTATCAGAGCGGCCCGGCCGACCGACATCGTTTTGTGTCGTGAACCCACAGGAAAACTAAAGAGTCCAGAAACTACACACGAGACATAAAAATGACCAGAGTGGGACATCACCACCCGAGGCAGGAAAACAGTCAAGCATTGAGGACATAGACTATCAGAACAAAAGTATTGGGTCAGCGAAAGTGAATTTCGAGTGAAGTACAAGTCTCTTTCGTGAATGGAATATTTATATAGTTAAAGCATAAAGCCTGTTTATGACCGTCTAAATGCCCTTTTTAACATTATTAGAGCCCCCCGACATGAAATAACACACACGCATATTATCCTATGTGGGAGACATAATCATAGAAAATGAGCCAGACATAAATAAGACTCGTGGACAGGAAGTGATGTCAGGGGTTGAAAGTCGAGTTTTAGCTTGGCGTGGGTTACTGTTCATTCCAGCCTGCAATAAAAGTCTGTTGTTGGGGTGATCAAGTCTGGTACTTGTGTGTCTTAACAAACATCACGGTAACACTACTGACGCCACCTAGTGACCATTGCAGAATACTACGTCAACGTCTTTGGAATTCATTACCTTTGCTTCATTCATTCATTCATTTTCTCCCGCTTATCCTCACGAGGGTCGCAGGGGTGCTGGAGCCTATCCCAGCTGTGTTCAGGCGAGAGGCGGGGTCCACCCTGGACTGGTGGCCAGCCAATCCCAGGGCACATATAGACAAACAACCATTCACACTCACATTCATACCTATGGACAATTTGGAGTGGCCAATTAACCTAGCATGTTTTTGGAATGTGGGAGGAAACCGGAGTACCCGGAGAAAACCCACGCATGCACGGGGAGAACATGCAAACTCCACACAGAGATGGCCGAGGGTGGGATTGAACCTTGGTGTCCGAGCGGTGAGGTCTGCGCGCTAACCACTCGAGCGCCGTGCAGCCCTCCCTACCTTTGTATTTTAGCAAAAAAAAAAACGCAAAACATAAAAACATAACAAAATGTCTTTGGTATTGAATGAGTTAATTTAGGTAACGGAAATAAAAAACATTTGCTTTTAACGAATAATAATCTACAAAACAGCAGGATTTATGCATAGGAATATTTTAGAGTGCCCCCTGCTGGCCAACACACACACTGCAAGTGTCAAATAATACAGGCAGACGACTCCGGCAAGCACAATGCCAAATTGAGAGACTGAGCCAACACAGAATACAGACGCCGTGCACGTACGCTAGCGTAATTAATTTTTCTGTGTGTGTGTGTGTGTGTGTGTGTGTGTGCGTTGCCATAAATCTTGATTCTTTTGTGTGTAAACTGTCAAATTATGGAGCTTGAATGAATGATAAGTGTGTGTGTCGTTTGTCTGGAGGTTTTATGATATTCCAGTGCTTGTGTGTGTGTGTGTGTGTGTGTACTGTATAATAATTTGGATGTGTGTGTGTGCGTGTTTTGCCCAGATGGCTGCTCGCAGGCTGCAGTGTGTGAGATGCGTTGCCAGCGGTGAATACTGATCAGAGATCAGTGTCACACACACATACAAACACATGCACATGCACGTGCACACTCACGTCATCCATCTTCATTTATACATACACGCACACACACAAATGCGGAGCAACTACTAATTCACACAGCAGCGTGTCCTCCATACTACCAGTAGGGGGAGCACTTTGTCTTTAGCGTTACTGGAATGTATGAACGTATATTTGTGGTTGATACCTCTACATGTCACCCGTCCACTGTCCGTGTTTTGTTGTTGAGGCTGAACCGTATGTGTGTGTGTGTTAATGCCTGTGACCTTGACCATTGCTTCATGACCTTCAGAGAGGAAGCCGACAACCATCAAAGTCTAATGTGGCTTTTTTCACAACAACGTTTCCACTTGGTGGCAAAGTTAACAGAGTACAGGGTCCCTCATTTAGGTTCCCAAAATAGCCCGCAATGATTGAAACTTGCAAAGTAGCTTGTGTTGGTTGAAATAAATGATATGATATGATATTACATTATATTATGTTTTTTTTATATTATGTATTTTATTTTTCTATTATATATTTTTATTGTATATTATATTATTTGTTATTATATTATACTATATTATATATTATATTAGATATATTTTAATTTTATTTAATATTTTAAAATTATATATTATATTATATTATATTATATTATATTATATTATATTATATTATATTATATTATATTATATTATATTATATTATATTATATTATATTATATTATATTATATTATATTATATTATATTATATTATATTATATTATATTATATTATATTATATTATATTATATTATATTATATTATATTTGTGTTTTAAGGCTGTAAAACCCCATTACCATACCCTTTTACGAGGCACAAAGAGGATGATGCAACTCCACAATATAAGAGATCATGTTAGGTGCAGTTTTATGCTGGAAAAACGGCCACAAGGTGGCAGAAGTGCATTTTATAAGAGCTCGGCCTGCATCCCTCCCATGGAAATCCATGCTCAGCAACAACCAGGAAGCGAAAAGGCATCTTGGCGTGTAGCACATAACAGGTTCCGCATTCCAGGGAAATGTAAACGCATGCCCTGTAACCGTATTCTTACGGTGAGAGTCCATGAAAAGTGAACCACGGCGGAGCGAGGGAGCACTGTACTTTAATTAGTGGCTTACTTCTTTTTACACTTGTAAGACTGATATGACTTGGCGTCACGTTGTTTTCATTAGGACCACGTTGGGGCCATTCTTATGTCAGCACTTGGACGATACTCGCATCCCCATCTCGACTGGTGCTGGCATCGAACCACTTGTCTTTGTACGGGTACGTATTTCACCGCCAAAGCCCCGTGTTTCCAGGGGTTTCAAGCTCTGGCTAACGCCTGGATCTCTGCTCCTTTTCAGGCCACGGGAACACTTCTAGTCCCTCACTTCCAACATATAGCACACGGGATTTATTACAATGTGTCGTTCCACCCCTCACTACTTCTTTTAAGGATGTTTCATGGTGACTCGTCTATGTTCGTATCCTTGAACACCTTTCTGGTTTGTGTTTGACAAGACTGTGCATGTGTACCTAATAAAGATGCCTGGGGAGGTCGCGTCACAATTAATTCCCGGTTAGAGCCCAAGGTCACGACCTTGTCACTCAGGTGACCACCTGCGGCAATGGCACCAACCGTAACGTCTCGATGTAAGCAGAGGGTGTAATTATTGGATGTGCAATATAATATATATATATGCAAACAGCATCAATGGAAAGTCATTCAAAGAAAAGAGACGTGTGTGTGTGTGGTAAACCTGAGAGTCAACATCTTTACACACACGCTAATGAGCCAATGCAAATGACTCTTGTGGCCCGGCTCACAGACACACACACACACGCGTACGCACACGCACGCGCACACACGTGCACACACGTGCACACACGTGCACACACGTGCACACGTCACCAGTGCTTGAGAGCAACACCTCTCACACTAATATTCTGTCATATTATCCCTCACAGTACACCCTCGTGCACACACTCCAGATAATAATGCCGTCTCACGTTCACACACACACACACACACACACACACACACACACAGGGATTGTGTGCCTTCCAGACAAAACCAAAGTGAGGAGGAGGAGGAGGTAGCCGCATCGCACCTTCAAATGGACTCTCAGGACGCTCTCCGAGGACCTCTCTCACCAGCATGCACACGCACGCACACAGACACACACACAAATACACACAAATACACACACATACACACACACGTGCGCACGAGAAAGTGCATTATTGCCTTTTCTCCGCATTCCATCTGCTCCCGCTCGCCAGCCAGGTGATGTGTGCTCTCTGCGACGTGACTTACGACATACAACACAGCAAAAAGAAGAGGAGCGGGGGGGGGGGGGGGGGGGGGGTTGTGTAATTTATTGTGTGTGTATTGTGTGTTGGGGGGGGGCATCCTGGAGCAGAAAATAAAAAAGTCAAAGATGACTCGGTGGCAAACGGAGGGAAAACAACAAGTCGCAAACATCTGGCGTGGAAGTGGGTTGCATTTTATAGGGAGGGAGGAAAGGGAAGGGGGGGGTGCTCAGGTTTCAGCAGGAAGGGAACCCCAAGGTTCTCCCCCAGCAAGGGGTAGGGGGGTTTTACGGCGTCCACTTACCCAACGGCACAAAATGAAGAACTTTGTTGGTCTCCATGGCTGAGCGCGTGGCGGCGGCGGTGGTGGTGGCGTGGAACGCTCACACGCACACACTCACACACACACGCACGCGCACACACACTTCCTCTCTCCGACCGCCTCCCTCCCTCCGCCCCCCCCACAGAGAGTCAACCCATCATGGTGGTGTTATCCCGGACTGACGAGTGACAGATCACCTCTACTCTCTCGCTGGGCTTCCTCGTTCCGACTGCCGCTCAGACACATGCAGTGACTCAGCCTGGCTGCGCCCGCACGCTCGATGCCGCGCCGTTGGGTCCTAGTGCCGGCCCACGGCGACACTCCTCCCACCCGGAGCCTGTCGCTCGCATCCTCATCACATGGCCGGCCTGTAGGCGCACGTTAGAACACGCCCCTGCCCTCCGCCCCTCCCGGAAAGAGGACAGGATGCAACACGTTGCGGGGCGCCATCGCGCCACTACACATAGTTTGTGCGTGAAGGTCAAAGTGTCATCATCAGCGTGACTGACGACAGCATCGCTGGACTTCAACACATAGCATGTCCGCACACGCACCCTTCATTTCTTCAGTATTTTGCAGTACTAATATTTGATTAGTATTTATTATTAGTGTATAATTGTATTTATTCTCCAAACACCCGTTTGTTTGACTTTGACGGTAAGTGACAGTAATTATTAGAATACAATCCTCCACGTCTCTCTTTAATTGCCATTGCTGCACTCGCGACAAGGTTAGTTAACAAGCTAAATGCATAGAAGCATAATCCAGGTTGAAGATTCAAACTATTTTTATTTTTCACCAAGAATTTGAACATTTGTCAGGGAATTTGATGAATCGGGAATATGTGTGTGTGTGGCAGTGGCGTCATTAGGCCTATTTTAGGGGGACTTCAGCCCCCCTAAAATGTTCTTGAGCGCCCCCAAAATAATTTGATATTTTTTATTGATTTGATATATATATATTGATATTTAACTCTTTGAGTATGCAGTGTGTCTACACTGGCAGTATTTTTGAGTATGCGAGTATACTGCATTCATTAGGCCTAAAATGTTCTTAAGCCCCCCTAAATAATTTGAAATTTTTACTGATTTTTTTTTTTTTTACAAAAAAAATTTCTGACAAATTTCATATAATAGGGCAAAAGCAGGCTAATAAGCAAGCCAATAAGCAGGCTAATACTAGCCTACTAAGAATAATGATGATAGTAATAATAATAGGCTAATGAATAATATAATAATGATTATAATATGATGGATGACTGTCCACTGGACAGAATGGTTGCAGACCTTGAGCAGCGGTTTTGCAGTGTAGATTGTGTGTACTTGTGTACATTTAATGGTGGCCTAAAACTATTGAGTATCTCTACTAAATCTGTCCAAAAGTGGGAAAGTTATATCCCGCTTCTTGTTCCTTATTTGGTTTTAGGATTTTTTTCAATGTCTACTACATTCATTCATATCCTGTGCACCTAAGCCCCCCCCCCATCCTCACAACCTAGTGACGCCCCTGGTGTGTGGGGCAAACATTGAAGCAGATGACTTAATAAGAATGTTGAGTCTTGGAAAAGAAGCAATGATATTTGAGGGGACAGGCTGGCATCCTCGCCATGTTTAGCTGCTTTAAGACGCGCCCCCCCCGATCAGGAGGTAGTGAATCGCCTTGACCTTGACGTGTGTTATTGCTCAACAGGTGATTACTATCCAGTCTGATCGATAACAGGAAGTGTCCACGGCGGAGGCTCACCTTGAAGGAGCTAACAGAGCGTGAATGGCTTTTTTAGGACGCGGGAGGCGGAGAGGAGCAAAATGCATCATGGCTACCTGAAGCGACAGGCTAGAGCGTGGATACGATTCGTGTTGACGAGTCGGCGTTGGGACGCCGGGCGCCTCCGAGGGCCCCGTGCCGTGACAGGTCGTCCCATTTGTTGAGCGGAACTGAGCAGCGCAGCCCAGGCCTCCGGTTGCATTACAAATTCTGCCTTTTGACAGAAAAAGAGCTGTTTCTAATATTCTGACCCTCTCGGAGGCCAAAATATTAGAACCAGCTGTCAGTATGAGCGAGTACAGTAAGTACACCAATAAATTCCCATCAACAGGGACTATCACTCGCCAAATGAATGCAGACGCAACCTAATGGTGGTTATTACATAAAGCATTTGCGTTTTCCATCATAGCGATGTCTCGTACGTGTATTTACTAATTCGGTTACATCCTCCCGTGTTAGCAGCACGCGGTCGCTGGCGGATCAAAAAGTTAATTCCCTGCCTTGATGCGGATGCTCCGTGAAAGGTCGCTCATTTGCATATGTCTGCATATAGAACATCACGCCATGCGGTCCGCCCGCCGGCCCTGCTTTACATACGGACCGCTAGGCGCCGCCAGGGCCCGTGTGTCACTCAGTAGAGCCGGCCGCCGACCTGCAGCTCGCCTGGCCGACATGTCAATGCGCATGAATTTGAACTGGATTTAAGGTTCTATTTTCTTTGTGTTTACGTTACGACGGAGGATACTTTTTTAGAGTAAAGATTTTACCGTAGACAACTACAATGAATCCCATCTGGCATTTCTTTTTCTTTCTTTTGCTTTGCATCTGCCGATTGTGGTGACTCAATCATGCCACAATAGTACAGAAAGTCATGTTGCTAGCTACTTTCCATCTTAAAGGTATAAATAAAGGAATTTGGAAGTGTCCGGTGAGCAGTTTGGCGACCACTGTACTAGAGTGAAGTGGTTTATCCACCTTGTGGGGGAGCTTGAGTATCGTAAGAATCATTCATTCATTTTCTACCACTTATCCTCACGAGGGTCGCGGGGGTGCTGGAGCTTATCCCAGCTGTCGTCAGGCAAGAAGCGGGATACAGCCTGGACTGGTGGCCAGCCAATCACAGGGCACATATAGACAAACAACCATTCACACTCACATTCATACCTATGGACAATTTGGAGTGGCTAATTAACCTAGCATGTTTTTGGAATGTGGGAGGAAACCGGAGTACCCGGAGAAAACCCACGCATGCACGGGGAGAACATGCAAACTCCACACAGAGATGGCCAAGGGTGGGATTGAACTTGGGTCTCCTCGGTCCACTCGACCGGTTTGCAGCCCTATTGTAAGAATCATCAAATGAAAAATCCCTGAAGGTATCGTTTCTGTTTCACATGAAGTAAAAGCGTGACACGTGTCCCGCTCACAGGAAATGTCCAAAGGTGGAAAAGGTTGGCTCAAAATCGAACAAGCTCAATTTTGCAGCTTGTGGTTTTGACAGGCTGAAGTGGAGGTCCGTTTCAGGTCATGAAGAGGTGGCGGACAGGCGAGACGTGACATATCATGTCAGACTGAAGCATCGTTAGCAACTGAGAAAGAAGGCCCCGCCTTCAAAATGGTGACCGGTAGAGACATTGCTAACATAATTTCTTCCTAGGATATGAATGTGCACTATGAGCGTCCTGAGTCGCCCTCCTGGCCTGTATATTTTACCAGAGCCGTCCAAAGTCATTTGTTGGAAGATAAAAGAAGCCTTTTAGGCACGACTCCATGAATAATCATATGACAACATAAGTAATGTTGCTTATCATTCTGTCAGTGATTATTCCACAAACTGAGCACAGAGTCGGGAGTATGTAAATATGTTTGCACAAATGTCTGCAGACAGTGCCAGCCAGAAGCCTTTCATGAAGTCATTTCTTTCCACCAATCCTTGGGAACGTAGTACTTCCTGGGTACTTCCTGGGTAGGGGTGTGTATTGGCAAGAATCTGGCGATACGATACGTATCACGATACTAGGCTCACAATATGATATATCACGATACTGTTAACAAGGCAGTATTTTTTTTATTTTTCTTGTAGTTAAAGATTATTTCCTGGAAAAAACTGAATTACAGCAGCAACATGCACTTACTAAACCCATTTGTATTCCATTACTACAGTATGTTATGCTGTATCACAAACTTTCCTCTGTAAAAACCTAAAGTGTAGCATTAGGATAAATAAAGCTTTAACATCCAGCTTTAAATTTACAAAAAAACCCAATAAAAAACAAATAAATGAAATGATGTCTCAAGATCCTGCTCAAATGTTCACATTCTATTAGTTGTGGAAAAATGCAGTATCCAGTCCCTGACTTATCCACCATCAGAAGAGTATTTTTGTGGAACAAAGTAACTAACATCAGTAAAAAGTCCTTTTAGGATGCTTGAAATAACTATAATTATTTAACAAAATAGTCATATCAATTTGAAAAACAAAATACCTGCAATATCACAGTACTACTTTTGTAGTATACAAAAGGACCTTGGCATTGCTTGCTAGCGGCAGGTCCTCATGGTGTCTCGCTAAGTGGACTCGCAGATTTGTCGTGTTTCCCAAATACTTTATTCGGGCACGACACATTTTCCAAACGGCATGGCTTTTGTCCATTTCTGCACACCCTACTTTGTGTAGAAATCCAAAATGTGTCCACACTTGGGACACTGGCATTCCGCCATGTTGAACTGTGTTTATGTGTGAGGACGTTTCACTCGTCAATCTCCTTCAACGTCCTTGCCTAATTGACTACGGAAGTGCTGCCACCTAACCATCGGAGGTTTCAATTCAAATCAGAAATCAACCTTTGCCGTGTCTGCACTTGAATAAATACCATATACAGTCTATGATAAATGCCTGAAAATATCGATACAGTATCGTGGAACGAAGTATCGCGATACCGAAACGATATTTTCTTACACTACTAATCCTGGGTACATCTTGCCTGGCTGAGGACAAACGTAGTGTCTGGAACAAGACTTCTGGGTCTATTCATTGTAGGACTGGAGTAGAAGCACCGTGACATCATCTCGTCTTTTTTTTGGAGCGCCACAAATAGATTTTCCCTGCTCATAAACACCTTAGAACGCCCCCGGTCTAATGAAGCAGGAGGGATCAACTGGCAACTTAGTGACTGGGAGTGATCAGATCCCTTTGAATCCCCAAGTCTAAAAGTACACTCAGGCGGCACAATCTTTTTTGTTTAGCGACAGAAGAAAACATTTGTTTGTAGTTCTAAAACATCTTTGTTTGGCTTTTGACTTTTTCACACTTTTTTACAAATGCGTCACAGTCAATGATGCCAATTTGACGATTACGTCGTTATGTCATTTCCCCAACCTCGCAACCCACCACACCGCAAATAGATGGCGTACCTGTGGAAAACACTGCACCTGCCAAGACCATCTGCTGTGGTCAACTGTGCCCGACATTGGACCCTCACTGTCTACTTACTTTCACACACTGAATGTAAAAAAAGACATTGTTGAAACCAGATGCTAGAAGCCAAGACTTGTGTTACATCACATACTGCATTCATGACAGAATACTAAAAAAGGGCTAATTATTGGAAAGGTTAGATGTTGAAAGGCCGGAACAGGGGCCGTTTTCTTTTTATTGGCCAGCGACACGTTGTAGAAATAAAGTTAAAACAGCCAAAAAGGGAAAATAAAGGCATATATATCACAATCTAAACAGAAAAAATCTGATCTGAAATGTTGATACTAATAACTAATTTCAAAAAGTTTGGACCTCCTTGGATGAGATGGCTGGGTTGTATAAGTTGAACTTGTTGGGTTCAGGGTTTTTTGTTGGTGGGAATGGCATGTTGTTCTGTTACTCGAGCCAGTTGGAGTGACACGGTGGTTTACACGGACTGTCGGGTTGGGCAGGTTGGTGGACATCAGTGCGTGAAAGGGGTTGGATTTCTGCTTGGTCGGATTTGGTTGGACTGGCTGGTTCATTAGTTAGTAAAAGCAGTTAGACCAACTGTGTAGTGTTACACTGATTGGGCTGGGTTGGGTTGGATGCGTGAGATCAGGGGTCCCTGATATGGACCGGTACTGGGCTGTAGGAAACTTCCAGACAAAACCACAAAAATAGTTGAATAATGTATTACCATGTGTGTCTGTTTCCCTGCTCTCTCGCCTTCCAACAAGCGGGAAGAGGTTTCACTCTATGCACTGGTTTCAACACCTTGACACGTTTGTTCCATAGAACAATGGCATGAACGGAGTGAGCCTTTTTGTCAGTCATAGTCTCAAGTAGACTGGGCAGCTAGTCTCGTCTCGTCTTGACTCATTCTTGTCTCGTGACCCCCCAGTTAGATGTTTGGCAAAGTTAGACCAACAGGGATGGATCGATTGGTTGGATCTGTTCAGACGAATTGGGATAGGACAATTCCGGTTGGAGTGATCAGATCTGTTGGACTGGTTTAGTTGGTGGGTGGTCAGCTGGACTGGCTGGACAGGGTGGGCTGGGCTGGTCGGTCAAGGTATAGTAAGTTGTACTAATCGGTTAGTTGGCAGATAGAAGTGTAAAGACATGATTCTTCATGTTATTAAAAGCAGTTGTCCAGTAGAACTGAAGATCTTTCACATTTCTTTCACACGTTTACATGAGAAATTTTTCTCTTTCCGAATGACCTTTCCGAAAACAATGGTATCCATGGAAAGGAATATTCCAATCTCTTGTCTACATGCGCCGCTATAATCCAACAGAATAGTCAATGGGGCATGCGCAGTAAAACGTAAACATCAACATCACGTGATACTGACTTACTGATACTGAGTTTTTCTTTCACTTGTTGGAATAACTCTGTATTGCCAGTTTTTCCTTCGTACGGTCTTGAAATTTAGTTTGGATCAAAAACCAACTTTCCGCAGCAGTCCAGTGCCGATTGCTCGCCTCCATTTTTAAAACTGAAGAACGTCTGGATGTGCGTGTTACGTCATATCCGAGCATGTGCTGAAAGACCGCACCCGGGATCAATTTAAACAGGAAAAGATCAAATTCAATCTTGCTAATGTTTTATAATTAAACTGGGGATATGTTTTATATAGATATATATTTTCTTTTTTAATAAAACTGGACTTGTGAATGGCGTATAGAAGGGTTTAGATTCTGTTCCACAGATGGTGCTAATGCACACGAAAGCTGCTTGCCAACCGCCAATAAACAACAGAAGAAGAAGAACTCACCCTGACAACTTTCCGTTTGAGCGGGTACAAGATACCTCAATCGGATTGGGGAAAGGAATATTCCACCTCCATGAATCCCGTTATATATTCATTCGGAATGGCACTTTTCTCACGGAATGAGATGTATACAAAGGTTACATTCTTTCCGTTTGAGCAAATAAAGCGAATGCAATTGGAATATTTGGATCCATGTATCCGTGGCTAATGTACCTTCAAAGTTATCAGTGGCTGACGGATGTTCTGGGGAAAAAAAAAAGATTTGACATCTTCAATTAATCAGCGGCTTGTGACCGCACGGATAAACGACAAGACAAAGACGACTCAGAGGATGTCCTCTCTTGATAGACATGGCGATCACGAGCACCGATCTTGTAGACAAACGTTTTAACACACTTTTATCAGGCGTAAAACAAATCAACGCTAGCTTGTGACTGACCTCACGTCCAGCATGAGTCCTGCACAAAAACTCAGGTACACTTCAGATAACGCCGCAGCTCAGGCAGCGGGGTTATCCTGCAGAGAGCCGGCCGCCTCCACGCCATACCCCGCCCGTCATCGGCGGGTTCCTAACTCAGAAGTGCCTCCAGGAGGCTCGTGGCCGGTTGCGAGTGTGTTAGCAGTGATGAATCACCACTTGCCCTGCGCCTTAACCACTAGAAAGCAATAAGGTGCACAGCGCGATGTTAATGCTTTGGACAGACGCCTCTGGAGACGCTTGTGCCCTCGCTATCACTCCCAACACAGCGATACAGCTACATATGCAGCAAGGAAATATTACAAACAGCTCTCAGTATGATGCAGTACATTAAAAGACAACTCAGAGACCATCAAAACATGTTTGTCGGGTCTAAATGTGAAAATAAAACTAGTCAGGCGCCCGGAAGCATTAAGTGCATCTAGTGTTGTTTGGCTTTGTGTGGCCGTGTCGCACAATGGACGTCCTTGTTGGACTTCGTGTCAGCATGCAGTGCCCTGGTGGCCTCAACATTGACAGCCTTGCTCTCGGACCAGGACTCCCAATGAAAGGAAGCAAGAGATCAGTCGGGAAAGATGATCCAGTTGTAATTAGCCGCAAGCACTACCCTTCAAATGCCTCAATGCTATTTAAGACTTAGCATGTCTTTGACCATCATGACCAGTAGCTAACCTTTCACTACTGCTTGGTTAAAAGTCATGTTAGCATTATCTCTGTATTTGGGAAAACTTTGTTTACATAACAGGCTGCTTTTGGCCATTATTTTAACGCTCTGTTGTTCACATACTGATGTTAGTGTTCTGTTAGCATGACAAAGCAAGCAGCGTACTATTAGCAAGTTGATGTTAGCATGCTGATTTTTAGCATCAGCGGTCTGATGATAGGAGGCTGATGTTAACGTTACCATGTCACTCGTTGCCATGCTGTTCAACTTTAGCTTGCGTGTCAAAAGTTAGCATGCTTATTCATTCATTATTATTCATTCATTCATTTTCTACCGCTTATCCTCACGAGAGTAGCGGGGGTGCTGGAGCCTATCCCAGCTGTCTTTGGGCAAGAGGCGGGATACACCCTGGACTGGTACTGGGACATATAGACAAACACTCACATTCATACCTATGGACACTTTGGAGTGGCCAATTAACCTAGCATGTTTTTGGAATGTGGGAGGAAACCGGAGTACCCGGAGAAAACCCACGCATGCACGGGGAGAACATGCAAATTCCACACAGAGATGGCCAAGGGTGGGATTGAACTCTGGTTTCCTAGCTGTGAAGTCTGTGTGCTAACCACTCGACCACAGTGCAATCGGATATTATCCTATAGGCTAATGTTAGCATTTTGATCTAAGCAGGTTGATGTTGCCAAACTGAAGCAGTGTCGTTAGTGCGCATTATGTTGTCCTTTGTAATAAACCGTATTTAATTTTGTGTCAATGTTATCTAACAGACGTGTGACTGAATGCACAAATGCAGAAAATGTTGTTCAGGCTGATTTGTAGTCTGGAATTGAGTAGCAAAACTACGGCGGCCATGGCAGCCACGTGCCACGCTGTCCTTTTTGTCCTTGCGCCAGATGTCAGCCATGTGCAGTACGACTCATTAGGATGCTACCGCGCCTTTACAGCCGCATTGAGCCTGACCACCATGCTTAGACCAGCCGCGGGGCCGCGAGCGAGCCTGCATGACAGGAGAACGCCAGAGCGAGCGAACGGCGAGGGCCGCCCGAGTGAGTCATCAATCGGAGAGCGGGGGAATCCTGGGAACAACCTTCATTAGCAGAGTGTGTACTGACTGTAAACCTGTCAGTGTCTGTGTCTTTGACTGGCACCTCAGAGCAGCCATGCTGCCGTTTCTCAGCATGCACGTGAGTGGGGGGGCGAAGGACGTAATTGTGAAAACACTCAGTGGAGGAAGGTAAGTGGAGGAACTGCTTCTTGTTGAAATGTGAAGAGAAGGAACGTTTGTGGGGGGGAATATTTCCCCAGCCGACCAACACTAATCCGCCCCCTCCCGAAACGAAACATGTGGAAGCAGCATCTGAAGCAGCATCTGAAACACCATGTGTTGCATTTTACCGCGTGTTCATACAATAAGGGCGACATCCACGGTTTATCCTTCACGTTATTCAACTCGTCAGGAAGAGGCATTTTTAACCCAAACACAAAGTTCCGGCCTTCAAAATAAAAGCACTGTGGGCCACAGCAGGGCTAATTGTGCCAACAATATAAAGATATCATAAAAAATTGCTTCGGAAAAAAAGTCCTGTCCCGTCTTGACGAAACATGACATGTTCAAGATCATCTCTACATTCTGCAATTTCCTAACAATTGTGATTTCCCTTGAACGCAGCATAAATGTGGTTGCCAGCCATGTTCTTTTAAATTGGAATATGTGCTACTGGCTTGTCTCTTAGCAACCATGCCAAACCGGCTAACAATTTGCCGACATTATTACACATTCACATGGTCTGGAAC
Source organism: Doryrhamphus excisus (assembly GCF_030265055.1). NCBI lineage: Eukaryota > Metazoa > Chordata > Actinopteri > Syngnathiformes > Syngnathidae > Doryrhamphus > Doryrhamphus excisus. The sequence continues at coordinate 12,542,839 of NC_080472.1, forward strand.
TTGATCTGCCATCTTTGTTTGTGAACGTCCCAATTTTGTAGTAAATGAGCGTACAGAGAAACACGTGATGGTGACTTTGAAGGTATCAGAACGTTGACATTGGCTGGAAGTGCTGCAGCATGTTTTGGCTGTTTTTGTGCCTCCCTGGCCCATCCTGGCACATCTATTGTCCTAAATATGTCTCCTTCAGCAACACACACACAGGATGTATACTCTCACATGAAACCATCATTTTATAGACGTTTGTTTTTTGTCACACAGGCCAGAAAATAGCTTTCTACTTCACTTCCATACACACTGCAGTATATATATATATATATATATATATATATATATATATATATATATATATATATATATATATATATATTTCTTTTTACTGTGGTCATAAATAAATGTAAAGCCATTTAAAAACCTGGAAGAGGGAGGCCTCTTTGAATGAACAATGAGGTGTTTCCCATAAAAAACTGATATGTACACACACACTGCCCCCTTCTGGCACCTACAGGCACTGAAACAACACCACCAAAAAGGCAAACGGGCTGCTCCAAAAACATGCCCTTTGACCTCCAACTGTCCTTGTAAACGCACCTCCGTCTTGGGGAAATGTTTGTTTTTCCGTAAAAAGGAAGTAATGCTTGTGTCACAAACAGCCGGTATTGCGCCAGCTTGTTACAAAAAATGCATTTAAATGTGCATTAATGGCTTCTTATTACCAGTTGACATAACATTTTATTTGTCATTAATGGGACGTGGAATTGAGCCTATAATTTTATGGACATATGTTCCTATTGACCATGAAGACATCATGGAACTAATCTATTCTACAGTCAAGCTGTGGCCATCACCTTCATTAAGTTTTATGAAGTAGCATTCTTAACTGTCATACAAGTGTAAAAGGAAGTTAACCGCCTCGTTAAACACACACGTGCCCTACATCCTCACGTGCACTACGTCCAGGTTAGCACTCCCAGCGCAGGGCGCCCAAAGATGGATGCTGTCCTCCGGGCAGCACCAAACAACACAATTTCGCTCTCGCTCTCTCTCTGTCTCTCTGCAAAAGGCGAGAGCCTGGGGATGAAGGTGTCAGCCAAATGGCCAATGGAACACATCATCTACACTGATGCTAACACGACGCATGACATGACATGACATGACTAAAGTGCAAGGAAGGTTGGGGGGAGGTCAAGGTTGCAGGTAAAAACACTGATGCTAAGACGCAGGAGCTTACACCATGATGTTTTAGCTTGGTACTAAACGAGCAAAGTGGGAAAAATAGTACATTAAGCACATTAATTAACATGTACATTAGTAAGATTTTCCTCTTTTCTCACATATAAAAGTTGTTACAATGTTGTATTCTCATGCTAAAGGATGCCGGCGCGTCAGGAAATGAGGTTTGCGCATTTAGAAGTGAGCCGTGTTTCGGATGGCTCTTCATGCCGTGTTGTTTTTCACACCAAGTTCCTATATGGGCATGCCCGGTCTTGCGTAGCTCCCAGGAAATGTTTCCAGGTGTCAGGCAATGCTTTTCAGGCAATTGTTTAGCTTGGGCCGGGCTGCACGGCGGTCGAGTGGTTAGCAACTAGGAGACCCAAGTTCAATGCCTCCCTCGGCCATCTCTGTGTGGAGTTTGCATGTTCTCCCCGTGCATGCATGGGTTTTCTCCGGGTACTCCGGTTTCCTCCCACATTCCAAAAACATGCTAGGTTAATTGGCCACTCCAAATTGTCCATAGGTATGAATGTGAGTGTGAATGGTTGTTTGTCTATATGTGCCCTGTGATTGGCTGGCCACCAGTCCAGGGTGTACCCCGCCTCTCGCCCGAAGACAGCTGGGATAGGCTCCAGCACCCCCGTGAGGATAAGTGGTAGAAAATGAATGAATGAATGTTTAGCTTAGGCAAGCATCAGACACATGCTGATGAAATAAATATAAAACAATGAAAAACTGAATTTGAGAAAACACTCGAATGGATTTCAGAGGGCCCTGTCAGTCTTCAATAAACATGAAGGAAGCAACAACGTCTGCAGTGGAGGCGGGAATCATAAAGTAGAGGCTCAGTAATTTGGGAGGTACTTGGAAATAGTGACAGTCAGGTGCGGAATTTTTTCTGCGGAATGCGGAAAAAAAAGGATTTAACATTGAATCCATTCAACATAAATGGATTAAAACAGTGGACTCACAATGTCCGGTGAGCGTCACAGTTGCAATTATTTAGCACGAGAAGCTCTACCGCAAATGGACAGGCAACAAAGCCAGCTAATGGTTATATTTGACGTTTTCTATATTGCTGACACTCTTTGGCTCCATTGTGGGTTATAGCCTTACAGCCTGTGATCAATAAAAAAGCAGACTTGTGGTGTAAGTGTGTTAGCAAAGATCTACCATCCATCCCTCTACCAGCTTTATATCTGAACCCAACCGCTCGAGACAGATGGCCACCCCACAGAGCCTGGGTTCTGTTCGAGGTTTCTTCCCTCCTCCGGGCTCATGTGGGGTTTGAGTGCGTTCTCTTTTTTTATTTAAGAATGTAAAGCAGCATGAGATAACGGTTGTTGTGATTTGGTTTGATTGATTGCACTACGGTGTCAACTGCTGATGACATCATCGAGGGGCGACAAAGCCGGGTGACGATGACGTCCACTTCCCTGTTAACACGCTGCTAACGGCTGCTTTGTGAGAAAAACTTGAGTTGGACTCCCATCGTGTATCAGTACACGACAGGACAAACGCCATAGTATAAGATACGTGGGAAATGTATGCTAACCGAGGCACTAAATGGACTGTAACTGAGGTTCCACTGTATTACATCACTGCCACTATATTCATTTATTAAAAAAATATTCGAAAGTGTAAACTATTTACAGCATGTACAGTAAAAGTCATAATTCTTTCATTTTGTTGTTTGCAAACTTTTTTGGTGTCATGAGCATTTTAAAGCCAGTCTTCTGGTCTCAACAGTCATTTGTTTCCATGACTTTTTTTCAGTGGTCAGAAGCCCAAAATAATTGAATTGAATTGAATAATAAATATTGTCTCTTGACTGAACTGTCTGTTGTGTAAGTCAACACGTTTCCATGACATGTTAACAAGCCGTACAGAACATGGATGGCGTACATGACAACAGCAGCAGTAAACAGCAAGCAAACACACTACACACGTGGCAATGCCCGTCACGTGACACACTCCATGACGTTATGGATTGAAAGTTTTGAAAAAGTTCCAACCTGGAGTGAAGTCGTCATCCACCAAAGTCTTCATCGTGATGTCACAAGCGTGAAGTCTCTGACACCGGAAGTTAGCGGCCAGGAGACGGCGTGGACATTTGTCCGCCTTCCGTCCTCGCAACGAGACGACAAGTCGACAAGACAGAAAACACGACGGCACCACAGGCACATCTTACCAGATGTTACGGGCAGCTGGAGAGCACAGGCGGCCACGCCCACAGGCGGCCACGCCCACAGCTCCACGCGCCAGGCGGCGTGATTGGCGGGACTTCACCGGAAGCCACGGGCCACACTCACCTAGAGACCGGAGTGACAACAGAAGTCCGCTTTCAATTGAGATCAAAATCTGACCAAATTGATGAAAAAATGAAGGATGTCACATTGTATGGATAAAAATGGGCAAAATATCACAAGATGGCTTCTAATTGTATCCCAGATTAAGCACAGCAAGTGAAGACTGGGGCTGGAGCTGGTCATCGGTAAAACCTTGCTTTTTAATGCACAAGACTAGACACACACAAACTAATAAACACGTCTAAAAACCTCAGGTAGGGTTTAACAAGAAGAAACTGATGTTTGGGTTGGTCACCTGCTCAGACGCAGTCTCAAGTTCTTGTTTTTTAATGCACAAGATTAGACACATGCAATCCAGAAAATGATGTAAATGTCACAAAAAGTGGGCTAATAAATTGACAATAAGAGCACAAATACTGCGGATTTCAGAAAATAACAGATGGAATGATACAGCACTCTACAAGAAGCAATGAAGTCTGGAAAATTAAATAATTAAAAAAACAATTCCAAAAATGAACTATAATGATGAAAATGGTAATAATAATGATTATAATGATGATAAACATTATAACAATAATGATAATAATGATAATAATATTACAATGATAATAATAACAGGGGAAAACAAGACAGTGGCATGAACATGATTATATCTTGCAAAAAGGGGTAGGCATTTATTAGCTTTTGCTTCAGCCTACTCCTTTTGGGCTTGTGATCAGGTAGCTGAATACAGATGTAAACAATGGAGAGTTGTATTTTGATTAGTGTGGGAGATGCACTGTGGTGTTTCGTGTATTTGCCCAAATAAATATAATTAAAAAGAAAAAAAGGAATTTTACTTTACTAATTTTACTTTACTTCTAACTTTACTTTAAATAGAGTCCTCCAAAAGCGTGACAAAGTGTGTCAAAACTTCTGAGTGTATTCAGATAACAAGCTGTCATTGACAGTTTCTCTGATATAATAATACATATTTTCAATACCTTCAACTAGTCACCAGTATCTCAAGACGGCTTATTTGGAAATAAGTCACCTGACTTGTGTTAGCTGCATTGGACTCGCTAGTCACATGGTTTACACAAGATCGCATGTGACCGTGAACCACAGCACCACACTTAATTTCAATTTAGTAGCCGAGACGACCCAGACTCAATGCCTCCATGTATCGGTCTCGTCTCCTCCGGGAGGGCAGTCTAGGTCTAGGTCTAGGTCAAGGCCGGTCAGACTGGATCTCTACTGGAAGGTACTAGAATGCGGTGGTTCTGCCATGATATCACAACCCCCGCCCCGCCAAAGGGGGAGGATCACTGGCTCATCAGCATGACTCCTCCAAAGACAATTTAAAAAGCGCCTCGCAGTCCCCCAGGCGTTCCAAACACGAGAACCTTTTGTTCTCATGGCCATCTGCTTGTCAACATCTAAAACAGCAACAGCAAAAGACCACAAAATATAGAGTTTTTAGTCCTCTGACCACCATAACTGAACCATACTACACCGTTCCAGAATGGGAAGAATTAAAATCAAAAGTCTACACATTTTTGGACTCGATCTGCTTCAATTGATCATTGATTGCTGGTCATCTAACGTATCCAAGATATTTCATGATATTGTTTGACATCCAAACTGCATGTGATTATATAATAGATGTAGGAATTTGGCTTAAAAATAATAATTATAGATGACCTCGATGGGAATGCAGTGTATCTATATTGCAGACAAGGGCTTTTGTAGGACTTCAGGAGGTTAGCCACCAGCTGCTTAGAATTATCTGCCTTGTAGTTTCCAAGAAAAAGTCCATTTCTGCTACCGTTCATGAAATTTCGGTCCAAACATAAATGTGTCTTTGGAGGAGCACAAGCGGCTGTAGGCGAAGTACGTGTTGTACGTTTGAAGACGATGAAGCCAGCAGGTGAGTGAGATCACAGGCAAGCATCTTATGATTGATGCCTCCAGTCAGGAGCTGCTCTCAGCTGGAAGCTCATCCTCATTGTCTCCACGGCAGCCAAACATCACTTCCTGCATCTTCTCCACACTAGCGGCTTCCACGTCTTGAAATGTTTACTGGGATGAGATTCCAGTCCTGTTATGTAATTACTGGATATCATATCATTGCTACTATTTAGCTCCCCCTATAGTGTACTGGAAGTGTAGGGATTAGACAGTCTAAAAGTCATCCCGACTGGGATACGCCTCTTGGGGTTTATGGATGCTCTACCTCTACCTCTACGTACCTCTACTTCTACCTCTACGTACCGCTATCTCTACCTCTACGTACCTCTACCGCTACATACCTCTAACCTCTACCTTTACCTCTACGTACCTCCACCTCTACTTCTACCTCTACGTACCTCTACTTCTACCTCTACGTACCGCTATCTCTACCTCTACGTACCTCTACCACTACATACCTCTAACCCAGGGGTGCTCACACTTTTTCAGCATGCGAGCTACTTTTAAAATGACCGAGTCAAAATGATCTACCCACTACAAAAATGCAAAACATCTATTTATTTTCAAATGTATTGAGGATTATTTGTACGTACAATGTATGTTGATGTACCTTACATAACAAAATGAGCCAATATTGCAAAACACACATAATTAACTATTAAAATTTTTTGTAATTACCTGAGTTTACTTTGATGACTTGCACTGAATTGAACCAGCCAGGGATGCATAGTCCGGACAGTAGCTGCTGATAGCCAGCCTCAAGCACACTTCCAAATGTTTATCAGTCATGGATAATATCCGTATCATAATATCCGTATAATATTCCATATCAGTATGGAAGTGATATGTTTTTTGCCTTTTTATTTGGTCCAGTTTTTGCCTTTTTACTTGGTCCAGCTCCTTCACTCATTTTAGTGACCATAAACTTTAGCGAGGGCTTAAAATCTCGCAATTCGCCGACTAGCTTAGCACTTTGCATCGTTGTTTACGCATGACCGGTGACCTAAAGGTCAAAATTCAGTTGTCATCTGACTGGTTGTCCTGTATGTCAATCAAGTAACAGGGATGGATGATAGGCTGACATCGTAAGTTCTGCTGCACTTAGAGACGTCGTTTGATTTGATTGGTCACCCGAAGGGCAACATTCAGTTGTCATCTGAATGGCAATCAAGTGACGGCATTGATGCTGGGATGATATTTTTTTAATGTCACGCCGCGATCGACCAGCGATCGACCAGTACCACCTCCGCGATCAACCGGTAGCTCGCGATCGACTTAATGAGCACCCCTGCTCTAACCTCTACCTTTACCTCTATGTACCTCTACCTCTACGTACCTCTACTGCTACATACCTCTAACCTCTACCTTTACCTCTACGTACCTCTACCTCTACGTACCTCTACGTACCTCTACGTACCGCTACGTACCTCTACATACCTCTACATACCTCTACCTCTACGTACCTCTACGTACCTCTACGTACCTCTACTTCTACCTCTACGTACCTCTACCTCTACGTACCTCTACCTCTAACCTCTACCTTTACCTCTACGTACCTCTACGTACCTCTACGTACCTCTAGGTACCGCTACGTACCTCTACATACCACTACCTCTACGTACCTCTACCTCTACGTACCGCTACGTACCTCTATATACCTTTAGTTAAAACTATTCCCTGCCTGTTTTGACTGCCGCTCCTTCTCTCTCCCATACCGCCCCCCGGTCCAGGAGAGGCTGTTTTTGCCTTGACGAAACTGGACATCTGACGTGGCCTACCTTGTGGAGGCGCTGCAGCAGAGGGATGGTGATCATCTCAAGACCCGCGGCTGCCCAACTGTCCTAATGGCATTCCATCTTGGACCTGGACTATTATACTCTCTGTTTATATTTAACTGTCACATGTTAACCTCTCGACATCCATTGCAGCCTGGTCATCCTAGAAGGGGGATCCCCCTATCTGCGGTCCCTTCTCAAGGTTTCTTTTTCCCTAATGGGTTTTGAGTTTTTCCTTGCCCTTATGGGGGTTCAGATCAGGGGATGTCGTTTGTCGTCTATTGTCTATCATCTACTGTTGCCTGCTTGTTAAGCCCTTTGAGGCTCTTTTGTGATTAAGGGCTATATAAATAAACTTGACTTGACTTTACCTCTACGTACCTCTACCTCTACGTACCTCTACCTCTACATACCTCTACCTCTACGTACCTCTACCTCTACATACCTCTACGTACCTCTACCTCTACGTACCTCTACCTCTACGTACCTCTACCTAGCTCTACCTCTACGTACCGCTACGTACCTCTACATACCTCTACCTCTACGTACCTCTACCTAGCTCTACCTCTACGTACCTCTACCTAGCTCTACCTCTACGTACCTCTACCTCTATGTACCTCTACCTCTACGTACCTCTACATACCTCTACCTCTACGTACCTCTACCTCTATGTACCTCTACCTCTACGTACCTCTACATACCTCTACCTCTACGTACCTCTACCTCTATGTACCTCTACCTCTACGTACCTCTACATATCTCTACCTCTACGTACCTCTACCTCTACCTCTACCTCTACATACCTCTACCTCTACGTACCTCTACCTCTACCTCTATGTACCTCTACCTCTACGTACCTCTACATACCTCTACCTCTACGTACCTCTACCTCTACCTATCAAACGCACAGCTCCGATGTCTGTAGCTGACTGATTCCAAGTTGTCAGAGCCCCATTTTAAGATGCATAGCAAAGCCTACTTTTTGCAATATGGTGGCAGGGTGGGCTTATCCAGCTCGGGGTGGGTCAGCGATGGTATCATGCCCGAGAGGAAGGATGTTTTCTTTCTTTACGGTGTCACAAAAAAAAAACGAAACTTCAAAAGTGAGCGTTTGAGCGCCTCGTCTCTCAAAACTGGAGCAAAGAAGCGAGGATGACTGGTGCTCATAAACACGCTTGAGGGACACATATTACTGTTAGAACATTAATTTTACATCATTAAAATAAAACATGAAAGGAACTACAACGTTAAAGCTGGTAATTATGAAGATATTGTTAGATAATATCTAATGAAACTTTGTATCTTGGATCTTGTAAAGACAGTTTGCGTCGGATCGTGTGCCAAGTGTCTTGTGAATACATTTGGCCTCCGAGCTTCCAGAGAGGATTAAAGATGGAAGCATGGTGTAGGTCAAAGGTAACAGCGGCAGGCGGCAGGTGCGTGTTCCCTGCTCGACTATTTCAATAGTTATTTGAAGAAACTTAAGCTCCGTGCAGCGAAAAGACGTTCTGTGGTCTGTGGAAGCTGCTTAACATCCCTGCTTTTCTCTGCCATGTCATTAGCTCATATCGCTATCTCCACGCGTTTCATCTCTATTTTAGTATGACAGAGAAGCAGCCAGCCAGTACGCACCGACTGTTCCACCTAATAAGCCCGAGTGCGCCTCCTTGGCTGGCAGACTGCTGCAGCTCCAGATGGTTTTATCGCTGTGCTGGCCAGTGTTCCGCCCCCCGCATCAACAGCATCATCAACAGCAGCTTGTGGCTGCGTTACGCAACCACGTGGTCAGCGGCTGACATTATATTACCACGATCGGGTTGCCCCTCTTTGGCTTTTTTGGCACGTCACATGCTGCTTTTTTTAAATGAATGATGCAAAATGAAGCCTGCTTTGACGGAACAAATCAGACCCTTCCATCGGAACTGGACTACTTTTCCGTGCAACGTGAGCACACGCATAAGACATTTTGCCTAGCAACAAGTGGCTGGGGGAAAAAATCCATGCAGTTCTGTCAGTCGAAATAACGCAAACTTTGACATAATCCCGCAAATACACGAGCAGTCAAAAGTCTGGACGCACCTTCTGAATAATATGACAAGGTGTATGAAAATCTTTGACTGGGACTAAACTAATTACAATGCTTTCATTTTGGGGATAAATCTGATGAAAAAATCCATAAAGTGCAAGAAAGGTACTGCCCCATATGTAGAGACTTGCACCGGGTATCGCGAGACAATCAATCGGTTGACATAATGCGTTGCATCGCATGCGCCGTAGCTGACCAAGGCTGACGGCGAGAATGGACGTACAGTAAATAGTAGCCGGCGTGTTAGTCACCGCAAAAGTTTGAATCTACAAATCTACAGTTTGAAACATCACGGAAAAGTCCACAAGAGCCACACCAATTGTATGCCATACAGAGCAGTGCTTAAATCCACTGGTAGAAACCACACTGTTAGCCGCTAGTCAGAATATAACATTTTCAATCAGACCTTGAAACAACCTTGGACCTTCATAAAATCTGTCTAGCAACAAGAAGCCGGGGAAAAGAATGAGCGCAGTGGTGAATGTCCATAGAGGACATTTGGGGCAGCACCACATCAAACGACTCTCTTTTACTTTCTTTTTGTTGCATTTTATAATCCATACATCAAAGTGATCAAACTGCTAAAGCTAAACTTGTGGTAGTTTGACGGTGTTGCATTTGCTGTAATCGGCCCGTCAGTCGCTTGTTTGTAATTATTAAATCACATGCCAGTGTTTTTTTATAGAGCCAAGAGACACAGATGATAGGATTTCCCCAAATTCTGCCTAGCAACAAGGGGCCAGGAAGACCAAGCCAAGTCATTCTGTTGATGTATGTCTCGGTGATAAACTTTTATTGCTGCTGTAAAGTTTTATCACGAATCACAAAGGATGTTGCCTGTGCTATTTATAACATTGTCATGAGATGGAAAATTGGAATTTGAAAAAGTTCATGGGGCAGGAAGAGAGGTGACTGTATTCATTCATGGGACATAAGTGTTTTTACACAAAGAAGAGAAGCAGTGGTTAGGCTGAAGCGAATACGAGAAAACAGCCATGCAAGTACGCTCCCCGTAAATGTTCTGTTCTTTTCCAGTGCCCGCCTAATGAAGCCGGACTTAGACCAGCTTGTTTGCATTTGACGTGTCTATCAAGTATTTTAAAGCGCGTTTCCTTTTAGCCTCGCTATGAGTGTGTGTTGATGTGTTTACTGCTGACGTGCACATTAGCGAATGCCGCGCTGCTTGTAACAGCTACGACAAACGCTCGCATGGGGACCGCACCGCCGGGCCCGCTCGACCCCCTGGTCGACCCCCACTGGACCCCCGCACTCCTCGGCATGCACAGGCTCTTCATGTGTACACATCGAGACCGCAACCATTCAACACACACATATGTGCACACACACACACACACACGCACACACGTATGATCGGTGGCCACTCTCAACCCCATTGGCTGCTCTTTGTTGTATTTTTAGGCCTGTTATTCTGGGGCCTGTCCTGGCAGGCCACTGGGAGGCTATATAAGCCCCCCCCCCCACCAACCAACTGACAACACAGCAAACATCTCCACATGACACTCCAGCAAACACACAGCAGGCATTTCAAATCCACTCAGGGTGAGTACAACCACGCTGACGATACGATATATGTTTCCCGTGTGAAAGGCTTTGTAAAAATCTTCGGGTCTTCGATCTCTGGAGGAAAGTCATGAGTCAAAGGTCAGGGTCAAGTGCAGCAGATGCATTTGAAAGTGAGGCTGAGGGGCACTTACGTTGTGTGGACACAAATCCAATTTGCAAAGGACAAGAATGTTTTTTTCAGGGAATGTGACGGTAGCGTGGCCGTCATACACAATGCTCTCCAGGTCCGAGACGCACAGGAAGTTGCTAGGTGGAACTAATCTGCTGTAAGCACTGACAGAGACTAATGACTGCAACCTTTGCAATCATTGATGGTCACGAATAGAAATGATTTAATTGCCAATTCATCACTGTCGTCCGGAGGAGGTGCTGTACAGGACAGAGCATGACAGCGATGGCTCTGGATCCCTTTTTGCTAAATATTTTCTGTCTCTGCATTTAGGACACCATGACTGCAGCATAATGTCGGCAGAGGTTGGAATTCATAAGTTCTCCTTCCCCTTCTCTTGTGCTGCACGCCTTTCCAAGCAAGATGAGGACAGCCAGGTGGGACGCGTACAGGTGAAGGCCCTGCAGCTTTGTGATCTTCAGGAAAATCCCATTTTAAGCCAGTCTAGCGCCGTTACACCGGTAGGAGCTTTGGAAGGGCATGGGAATCCCAAAGCTCCCGCCGAGGGCGATGTGGCCGCCGCCCAAGTTCTGGTCTGCCCTGAGGCCTCCCAAAGCGGTGTGCTCTCTCGCCGGAGCGTCTTTGAGAAACTGGCAGCAGAGGCGGAGGACCAGCGCCCGGTGGCGAAGAGACAGCTGTCCTCGGAGAGTGCGGCCAGGAACATCACGGTGGTGAAGAAGAGCGCGGTGAGAGCTGAAGCAGAGGAGCAAAGACACCAGCAAAGCAAGGCCTCCGTGGCACTAGGGAGGAGGAAGCGTCGAAAAGATCTCTTTGCTAGCTCAGAGGTCTTTCAGAGACTCGACTCGCATGTCATCAGAGCAGGGGCAGAGGTGAGCCAAATCCTTCAAACCCTATGCTTATGGGTAATGCTGTACACTCTGGACTGTTGCCAGCCAATGGCAGGGCACATGCAGTCAAACAACCATTCACACTCACATTCGTGCTTATGGGCAATTTAGAGTCTCCAAGAGAAAACCCACGCACACACAGGGAGAACATGCGGATCCCACACAAGTATGCCCAAACTGATCTTCAGAATCTCCTGACTGTGTGGCCAACATGCCAACCACTAGGCCAAGGCGTGGCCCCTGGATCCACATGCACAGCATTCATTACAATTGGCCAAGTGGGTTTCATTTCAAAAGAGTGGAAAATGGCCTCTTTGGAACAAACAATGTAATCATGCTGCAAAAGCACGCCGCATGTTTTTGTGTTGCAGCTGAAGGAGAAGCGTGTGCATGATGTGGGAACCATCGTACAGACCATCACAAAGGTCTCCAGGACAGACCTGGAGAAAGTCCGCGCCATCTGGGTTTGGCTCTGTCACAACATCGGTGGGTGCTAGCACCTGGATCCTGGTGGCTTAGGACAGATTCCAGTGTGGGAACACAAAGTGAGCGTCACTCGTCACTCTCCACAGAGTATGATGTCAGCGGCTTCCTGGGACACTCGGAGAGGATGACCTCCCCGGAGGAAGTGATAGCGACCGGCCGAGGGGTTTGCTGTGGCTACTCCAGCCTCTGTGCAGACATGTGCGGGTAAACTGAAGAAGCGGAATACTTCCGATGACCTTGGTTGTATTTTGGAGCTCCTAGACGAGAGCAAAGGAGAGGAAATAGAATTAAGCGGAGGAGAGTGGTCACGAGAGGCAAAGTGGCGGTGATTTTGTGCATGCATCATGTGCTTGATGCTTTTCCAGCCCATGAGAAAGCCTCTGTGAGATTTGAATCAGAGGCAGCATGCCAAACACAATGAGTCATATTCCATAATGCAATACATTTAATTGACTTTTTCATTCGCTCACAATAGAGCAGCATTCTGCTCTTAATCCCTTCGGATTTTAAGCCAGATCATTTTCCATCAAACGACGTGCTGAGACAGTGGAGTGAGTGAGACACTGGACAGTGGCAAAGCGACTTTAAGGTCAGCTGGGTTCAGTGAGCACGCTCTGCTCCTTTCTGCAGGTTGGTGGGCATCGAATGCCAGGAGGTGGCGGGGCACAGCAAGGGCATAGGTTACCGCCAGGGCCAGAGCTTCAAGAATGTGAAATCGGATCACCTGTGGAACGCTGTGCTCCTGGGAGGACACTGGTTCTTAATGGACGCCTGCTGGGGAGCTGGACAAGTCAACATAAAACAAGAGAGCTTCGTCAAAAGGTATGCTATGAATTATTCCTCGAAGTCATTCCAGAGGCCTGCAGCATGTTGACTCTCACAACAGCAGACTCCATCTGTCACCCCTCAGGTTTGATGATTTCTATTTCCTGACGGACCCAGAGGAGTTCATCGAGTCACACTTCCCTGACGAGGAGAAATGGCAGCTCCTGGAGTCACCCATCACCCTGGAGGAGTTTGAGAGGAGGGTGTTCAAGACTTCAGCCTTCTTCTCCATGGGGCTGAGGTTGATGCAACCTCATCACTGCCACATAGTCACTGGTCAGTCACTTTGAGTGACGCCTCAATGAATGACACCGTGCTGTTGTTTTGGGGAAGACTCAAGAGGTTCCAACCACGAAAACTAAGCTTCAGTCTGTCCTCCACAGATGATGGTGAGGCAAACGTCTCCATTGGCTTCTCCAGGCCTGTGACCTTCACCTATGAGATGAAGCAGGACCAGGACTTCCTGCACAGTGGCGCTTCGGAGCAGAAGGAGAGCAGCCACTGCTCCTCCGGTCTCCTGACTGTCTCCCACCGCAGCATGAACCTGCAGCTGCTGCCGCCCGCCAGTGGCACGTACGACCTGAAGATATTCGCTAGGCCAGAAACTGCCACTACTCCGCTGGGGTGGGTATGCTCCTTTATGGTGGAGTGTCCAGAACCCCGAGCCATGGAGGACATCCCGGAGAACCCCTACCTGTCGTGGGGCCTGCTACCCAACGCAGCGTCTCTGGGCGTGGCAGGCTGCAGTCACGACAGTCAGGTGGCCCAGGTGGAGGAAGGCCGCTTTGAGTTGGTTTTGAAGACGTCGAGGTCTCTAATGGTGCTTTGTGAACTGGTCCACACGGAGCTGCACGCCGCTGTGACCAAGCGCTGCCTGGCAACTCAGATTCAACCAGATCTGCTGACATGCCACGTCCTCTGTCCCGCACGTGGCTTTTACCGGCTGTCCGTGTTTGTGCGAGACTACAAGAAAACAGATGTCAAGTTCCAGACGGCCGCAAACATCCTGTTACACTGCAAGGGAAAAGTCATCAGTCAGGATGAGCTGTTTCCTCCTAACCTCAGCTCGGCATGTGGGCCGGGGACCCGTACGTCAGAAATGGGTCTCTCCAAATTCAGCCACACGACGCCAGTGGTGAGCACGCCCCAAGGCAAGTGTAACATCACCTTCCACAACCAGCGAGACCTGGAGCTCCACCCTGTGATCAGCAGAGCAGACAACAAAGCGGCGGCTTTCCCACTCACGCGCCACCTTTTCTGCACGTACACGGACAGCAAAGTGACGGTGAGCATCAGTCTGCCAGAAGCGGGGATGTATCGCCTGGGCCTGTACGCCAGGACCAGCTCCAGCGGAGACTTCGACCCCATGTGCGACTTTGTACTGAAAAACACCTGCGATCAAGCGGGGCTTCCTTTCCCCTGCGTCTACGCCGCCTGGAGGAAAGGCTGCGTGCTCTTTGAGCCCCGCGTGGGCCTGTTGGAGCCCGCTACCTGTGTACGCTTCCGGGTGAGGATCCCGGGAGCCCAGAGGGTGTGCGTGGTGGGAGAAGGGCGGACGGATCTGAAACTGAACAAGAGCCGGGTCTGGGAAGGTGAGGTATTCAGCGGGGAAGGTGTCCCGCAGCTGAAGCTGGCCGCCTCCTCGGGGGAGTCCAGCGACTTGTCTGTTTTGTTGACCTTTGACATCAAAACGGGGCAGGGAGTGTGAAATGGATCAGACCTGGCAGGTAGCTATCTGGAAATAGCTCGGCATGCTAACGATATGAGCAATTGTCAGATAGATGAGCAAAGACTGTGAGCGGTCTCCTGCAGGTTTTATTTCAAAGCTTGAGGCTTTCCCTTTTTTTCGGTAGAATTCAGGACTAAACACGTTTGTAACTGGTGCTCAGCTGCGGTGCTCGGCCATTATTTCATGACTTGATTGCATTTGTACGTATTTCTATTGTGTAACAAAGAACTGTGCTTTGTACAATACCACACATTAAAAACTTACTTTAGACTTCTGAATGCCGTTTTTTTTAGCATGTATCCAACTTCTACTTTGACTTAAGGAATGTTAATGCAGCTTTTCTTATTTATTAGTATTAGATTATGGGGTGTAATAATAATAATAATAATAAGCAAGTCAACTAAGTCAAGACAGATGAAGTAACTGAATAAAAGATGTTGGCTTATTTTTCATTCATTCATTTTCTACCGCTTATCCTCACGAGGGTCACAGGGGTGCTGGAGCCTATCCCAGCTGTCTTCGGCCGAGAGGCGGGGTACACCCTGGACTGGTGGCCAGCCAATCACAGGGCACATATAGACAAACAACCATTCACACTCACATTCATACCTATGGACAATTTGGAGTGGCCAATTAACCTAGCATGTTTTTGGAATGTGGGAGGAGTACCGGAGTACCCGGAGAGAACATGCAAACTCCACACAGAGATGGCCGAGGGTGGGATTGAACTCGGGTCTCCCAGCTGTAACCACTCGAGCGCCGTGCAGCCCGGGTTATTTATTAGTAGTACATTAATAAGCTTTGTCTCCTATAACACAAAGCTCAGACGTTAGCTTATATATTGACCTACATGAGATTGGTTTTAACGTCTTTAATGCACAAAATGTACGTAGCTAATTGGCCACCGCATCTTGTCGCAACTCGCGAGCGTGCTACAGCAGCAGCGATTCATTGAAGGGAAAAAAACGGCAAACCGCACTGTGACATTGTGAACCGAGATGAGGAAACTGAAGGTGATGACATCACGACCAACCAAACACGCAACAGGACCCTCAAGTTTGTTAAAGTCAACAAAGCGAACTGTCTTTAGCCGCTATGTTGTCCACAAAGCCCTGTGTCCACTCAGCTCAGTGTGAGTGACGAGTGTTTATGTGCGGCTGTCACAGAGCTCCACAAATAGTCCCACAGCGCCAACACAATGGAGAAGGGGCGAAAAAAAGACGGCTGCTTCATATTTGAAGTGTGCTGAGCGTGTCAGGTTGGGGAGGGGGTACTTTGTGTGTGTGTGTGTTCTTGCCTTAAGTCGGTGGGGAGAAACAGGCATTTCAGTGGGGTGGCAGGAGGGAGGTGAGGAAATGCTGATGTCAGAGGTTAGCCATGTGGAGAGCTGTATCTGCCTGGCAACAATACAAGGACACACACACACACACTTTTCCTTTCTTGTAAACACAGCATGAGGAAATGGAAGTCTAAAACCTCGCCATGTGGAGCCGCATTTATGACATTGTCAGCACTTTTTCAGCTGCCCTCTCTCTTTAAACTCCGGCCTGATGCCGTTGTCGCGTCCAGGATTTGGTCTCCAAGCGACGGCCGTAAAACAGGGCTGGGAAAAGGAAACCACTTAGACACCATCACAGCAGAAATGTTCAATGGACCGTTTCAATATTTAATGAGTCACATGGTGCAGAAAGTACACAATGAGATTATCGTATATGTATACCGTATTTTCCGGACGATAAGTCGCACTTTTTTTCATAGGTTGGCTGTTCCTGCGACTTATACTCCAGAGGGACTTAGAAATGAAAAAAGTGTTTATGTTCCATAAACACTGGACATCTTTTCTGTTCGTGTTTATTTTTTGTGTAGCTGAATAAGCATTGTGTTAGCATATCTTACACCTATTCAGCCTGTTCTCTATTCTTTTATTGTTACAACTTGCCTTCCAAGAGGACGTAATGTCTGTTTTGGTCAAGTAGTTTGGAAAATAAATTACCTGCAAAAAATGCGACTTATACTCCAGTGCGACTTATGTATGGTTTTTTTCTACCTAATTATGCATTTTTGGCCTTGTGCGACTTATACTCTGGAGCGACTTATAGTCCAGAAAATACAGTAATTAGACAGTATTTTTTTTAAGCATCAGTCACAGGAAAAAAACAGAAGTTACAGCAGTTTTGTGCAAAATACAATTTGACGCCCTCCAAGACAAAATGTGGAGGTCAGTATGGCACCTTTGAAATACGAGAGGCCTCTCTTTGTTCACAATACAATAAGTTCCTTTTTTATTTATTGAACTATAAGCCCTTTGTTGAGATTTTTATTCTCCAAATCTAACTGTGGCGGCGTGACATCAAAATCCATACACAATTCGATTTGGGGGACAAATAAAAGCTTCCTCCTTCTTGCATGTGCCCAAAGTGGCGTGTGAGACAAGACACACGTTCATATCCGTTCAATTCCAAAAGTGATTACAATCCACATTGATGGCAAGTAGAAACAACCTTCCATATACAATTGGACGCTATCACACCAAACTTTGTTTTGATCCTATAACTTCAGCTCCAAAACAAGAAAGACACGAAGGTGCTGGTCCGCCAGAGAGCTGAGTAGCACTGAACGTACAAAAAGAGGCTTGTGGAGAGCGCTTTGGGGACCCCGCAAGTGTAAACTGGGGTATTGAAAACAAGTACCCAAAAGAAAATTGGGTACCAAGCTAGTTCATTTCACCAAAGAGAGTTTGACTTTCAACCCTGTCAGAGACGAGCACTTCCTTTACGTCATTAGTCCAAGTTGAAGCCCCAATTATTAAGAAGATGGGGGATGAACTGCATACCTCAAAACTGGAACATCCCTGAGGGAGTAGAATTTGACCACATTTACAGGAAAATTCCACTTCCAAAGTCGCACCAAGCCTCGAGGGATTTCGCCATTGAGACGTCAGCGTACCTGACGAGGATGCGGTTCAGCAAAAAAGGATCCACTCTTTGGTTTTTCGGGTCTTTTTGGGACACTTCCTAGTTGCTGTCCCTTGTTATAAAGGTCAAGATGGGCTACTTTATTGGAACAATGTATTTAATTATTAATGTTCAAAAATACTTCAATTTTACAATATTTCAAGGATCCAAAAAAGAGCTGTGCGCCAACAATGGCCCCTGGGCCGCACTGTGAACACCCCAGCCTTAGAAGGTACATTAGATTTCTAAAAGAATGCTGGCCGCTATTGATTGTAGCTCAAAATAACGTTTATATTAAGGTACCGTTCCTCTTTTTTGGTCAGATTAGCTGCCATAAAACATTTACGATATGTACATAATTTGTACGTTCTTAAAGTACTACATGACTCCTTCCTATACGTATTGTTGTACTGACTCTGGTAAATTGTCCAAACATGTTTTAGGTTCCTGTGCAATAATTATTTTGCTCCCTCCGGCAGCTTCCTCTTGTGTGACCGAGCCTACTTCGCCCTCTGGCTGAAAAAAAAAAAATTCTTTGCAAGATGATTCCACAGATTCCTTTCACCAACACTGTTTAAAGACGAACCCACACGGACCACATCTCCTCAGCCTGGGCACAGGACCGGGATGGAAGTCTGAGCTGGAGCCAAGGCACTGCTGGCTCTGAGAAACCTTCTTTCTCACAAGATGTGTCTTTTTTAAATACATATCCAATGATGGATTCATATTTGTACAAAAATACTATTCACTGTTTGGAGGTATTGCAAAATAACTCCTTTTTGTCGTAGCAGGTTGGTGAAAGGCATTTTTGGGATTAAGGTGGCATCCTGTTACCGTGACATCATAACACATGCAAACAGTAGTGGTAATCAGATTTTACGTATAGTATATGTGTGAGTGTAATCTCTGGTATAACCTCTGAAATATCACACCCTGCAGAACTCTCCACTCTTTAAGGACTTCTTCTGGCCAATCAGGGTTTGTGCTGGGCTCCTACAAATTTGACACCAATTTAAGCAGCCTTTGGTGCGCCCCCAAATTCTGCATGGCTATTTTGCTGTCAGTGGAGGTAAATCTCAGTGGTCTTACGTAACTTACTTGCAGAGAGGCGAGCAACTGTTGCGGAGGGAGGGGAAGGGGGGTGGGGGATCGACTAGGAGCGAAAACCACCAGGCTCTGCTTTTGTTAGCATTTTTTTTTTTGCCTACAAAGGATTTCAGTTACATTTAATCCCGCGTCACCGTAATCCTGCTGTTAATCTGTCAATATAAAAGAGCCGCAGAGGCATTGCTTGTTTTCCCCCCCAATGAAGCAGTGTCTCATTTTACAGCACAATAACACTTTGTCGTTGTCCTTGAAGAGCCGATGAGCGCAACGTAGTCTAAACATCAGCTACAATTCCACTTCCATTCATGGAGGAAGTTACAAAAAGAAGCGAGCGTTGACCTTCTTCCACTGGCTAAGAGGAACACATTAGAGGCTTACTTTGTTACTATTCTAAGCATTCCGTTATTGGAAAAGACAGTGGCACATCTAGCGCTGGATGGTATGGCTTGTGAGCGAGGTTGGGGGAGTGAGGATTATATAAATCTGCACAGAGACACACAAGGGGAGATAGCTTTTATCACTTTTGGCCTGTCGACCTGGAGAGAAAACACTGTAATATTCATGTTTTCTTTCTGACAGCCGCACACAAAGCTGACAGCCCACAACGAGTCGCGATTTCGGTGTCCGGTGTGGTCTCCTCACAAAGTGACACAGCCGCACAAATCCCGACCTCTCCATATATTCCAACCGACTGGGAATCTAAACACCCTCCAGTACTGGGGGAGACCTCAGTCCCGTAAAGACTCCTCTACGTATCCTCCAGCCTGGGTTCTGATTGCGGTTTCCTCCCTTGCTCGTGTCACCAAGTGCTTGGTCTTGTGGGGTTTGGCTGGTTCTCTTTAACGTACCAGAAGCATGCTTCTACACCTACCGCATGTGTATGGTGCCTTGAGATAACTCCTGTTGTGAAACGGTGCTATATATGTGCATATATTCATTCATTCATTCATTTTCTACCGCTTATCCTCACGAGGGTCGCGCGGTGCTGGAGCCTATCCCAGCTGTCTTGGGCCAAGAGGCGGGGTCCACCCTGGACTGGTGGCCAGCCAATCACAGGGCACATACAGTCAAACAACCATTCACACTCACATTCATACCTATGGACAATTTGGAGTGGCCAATTAACCTAGCATGTTTTTGGAATGTGTGAGGAAACCGGAGTACCCGGAGAAAACCCACGCATGCACGGGGAGAACATGCAAACTCCACACAGAGATGGCTGAGGGTGGAATTGAACCTGGTCTCCTAGCTGTGAGGTCTGCGCGCTGACCACTCACCTTATGTGCATATACGTGTGTGTATATATATATATATATATATATATATATATATATATATATATATATATATATATATATATATATATATATATATATATATATATATATATATATATATATATATATATATATATATATATATATATATAACTCAATTGACTTCACCTGCTTGGCAAGCTCATTATTGTGTACATCAGGGGTGTCCACAGTGCAAATCCTTCAATATTGGCCAACGGCTTAGAAAAATTAGAGTCTTCTAGACATGAAATAACACCCCTACAGTCATATTTACACTTGTATTACTAAATATAGTCGGCATAATAACAGTAAATAAGCCATTTAAGACAAAATAAGACTCACGTTGTCGTGTATGTTGCTGTAAGTCCCGACGGTAGCCAAGTGAGGAAGTGACCTCGGCGATTCAGAGATGAGTTTTAGCCTGCCGTCGGTTACGGCCGCAACAGTAGCTCCTGTTAGGCATTATTGTACCTGTTAATTACAGTAACATTACTGACACCTAATGATCATCACATAGTTTATATTTGAAAATTCTCAATTTAGGCATAAAATACGTAACATTTGCTGTTTTTTATTATTAATAATAAGCTGAATTCAACTACAAAAGAGCATTAAATTTGCAGCATAAAGTAGCGAGGGTATTGAACTACACAGTATTGCTTTTAGCATCTTTAATGTACAAAAGGGTCCCCCGTGTTACATTTTTCTCTATGTGGTCCTTGCTGGAAAAGGTTTGGACACCCCTGATGTATCTATATCAATATATCATGTTTACTATCTTATTTGATGTCGTATTTTACAAAACTGATTTGTTTTTTGCTGAGAAATACTGGCTTATCCTGGTCGTCAGCCATGTTTTTTGCTCACATCTGACTGATATGTTTGGTGTTCAGACCCCGTAAGCTGCATGTGGGATATGTCCGACTTCCCAGCCGTCCTGAACGTAGCATCGGTCTACCGTAAGCGACAGCAACTCTTCATTGTCAACACCAGGTAGCTGGGGTCAAGGGTCAAATTGGGTTCCTTTGAAATGGACCTTTCATGCCACACTGTGTGCTACAACACGGTTTGAAATGAGGGAGGCGATGTCACATTTTTGGAGGGGGTCAAAACTCAGCAATGTTTTGGCTGTGACGGCACAGTTTTGTTTTTATGACAAGCGCCAGTAAACTGTCTTGTGTTTTAACAGCGACATGGAATGCCTCAGTGATTGTTAGACAAATCCAGCTTTAGCTTAGCTCTTATTGCTAATGCTATAGGAAGACGTGCTAGTGCTAGATGTGTGATGTGCAGCAAGGCTTAGCTTGCGTTTATCTCTAAAATCTGCTTTCTTCCTGGTAACAGAGGAGAAGATTCTGGTGGACACAACACCGGCCTCAGCTGTTCTGAGATGATGCTGCGGGGACCCGCGTTTGCTTAATTGCACTTTCATTAGATTCACGGCGGGAAGTCTTAAAATAAAACGTGGGGCTGGCGCGTAGCACTGTTGTCTCAACAGCACACAGATTGTGCTGTGTTTACATCTCGGCAGCCGAGCGCGGCACGCAGACGAGTAGACAGGTGCTCGGCAGATTGGGTGACGACAATTCTTGAGAAACCCCACCAGGGAGCCCACCGGAATCATACGGCTATTCACGTCGGGCCAGAAATAGAGGCATTAACTTGCCACATGCGATAAACACAAAGGCGCAAGCTGCAGCAGGGTTGTCGGAAATTGGAATGGAAATTCCCTTACATCGTGTCTGGCTGCGTGGCATGCCGGTGTGGTGGCGGAGTGGACGACTTTCATGGTGCAAACACGCGTCACAACATATCCGAAACTCGCCTGCACTTGGCACCAGAAAGAAAGGATTTGTAGTTAAGTGCTCAGTGACCCCCGTGCCCTCCCTGACCCCCCGGCCCCCCTCCCCAAAGGCGTTAAATTAGACCGACAGATGGCGTGATTCCACATGTGGCTCTCCTTCAAGGATCAAACAGGTCCGGTTGCACCTGCAGCTCCAGCTGGCGGTTGAACAGCTCGATGTCTTTGTTGGCCTCAGCCACGTACTCCTTGATGAACTCGTCCATGTCTGTAGGGAGCCACGTCAAGGAGGCAACACATGCATGGACTCCAACAGGCGAGGGAGCGCATACACGGCACCACATGCATCCGTGCACATCCTCTATGGTTGCCGCTAACATGCTATCAACACGGCGGCTAGTCAAGATTGCACACGCTGTCTTTTTGCCTGTTTCATGGCTACAGCCACAAAACTTTTGCAGAACATTTGCAGCATCCACAGTCGTCAAACAAGGTACACGTCTTATAAGGACGCCTCATAAGGCTTACGTGACTTCACTGCCAGCAGCACGTTTTTTAGATCAAACGGCATATTATCATTTATTGCTTCTGTGACGGGGTTTTTTTTTTCTTCTGATGATCATCTCTGATCACGCTGGTGGGTATGCTGGAGCCTATCCCAGCTGACTGTGGGCAAGAGGTGGGGTGCACCCTGGACTGGGCTTCCCAGACATACGAGTTGGGAGTTGAAACCAGTTTAGCAGCTCGCATTTTCCCATGGGCTATTGGCCACCAGTCCAGGGTGTACCCCGCCTCTCGCCCAAAGACAGCTGGGATATGCTCCAGCACCCCCCCCCCCCCCCCATGCGCGCGACCCTCGTGAGGATAAGCTGTAGAAATTGAATGAATAAATGAATGTTGGTAGTTAGATGTTAGCTGAGGTAACGATGACATGATGTGGTCGGAGAAGGATACTGGGATGACTGTTTCTTTTCTCTCCAAAGATGTCCACATATTGATAACCGTTGTAGAAGAATCCTGGTGGCAGTGGGTCCAAGTGTCTGCTCATCTGCATGAACACGGAAGAAGTAATACGTTTCAGGCTCTCTTAACCACAAAAACAAAGAAACATTTCTAAAATGTTGTGTCTCTGCCAGATAAAGGGAAAGAGGATCCACAGCTTGACCACATTAACGCAAAATGGCTGCAGTCAAATTGTTCAAATTTGAAAGGATTGTAAATGTTTTATACTTTTATTAACAATTAAAAAGGATCATAGGTCTCTATGTGACTAAACACGATCACTGTGACATGTTTAGTCACAAGGGAAACGCCTATAAAAAGTCATTAGCTAGACCAAAGAAAAGCCAGCCCCTGATTGGTTTGAAGGCTTTGAAGGCTTCATTGGGTGCCTCAAAGCTCGCTATATGACTAGCTGCCACTACATCGTGGAGAAAACTATACAACAAATGCATCAAGAAGGAAATGGGTCAGTTTTTCTCATACC
This sequence comes from Doryrhamphus excisus, assembly GCF_030265055.1. Classification (NCBI taxonomy): domain Eukaryota; kingdom Metazoa; phylum Chordata; class Actinopteri; order Syngnathiformes; family Syngnathidae; genus Doryrhamphus; species Doryrhamphus excisus. The sequence continues at coordinate 12,566,461 of NC_080472.1, forward strand.
TACTGTTGCTGACAGTTGTCCTCTGTTTGAATATCATTTCATCAAGCTTTTTCTAACATTCCAATAAGTAAAACGAGTACTTGTATGATTTGTGCTGATATTGGCCAACATCAGCTGATAGTCAAGGCTGTAATATCAGTATCGTAGGATAATGGTGATACGTCGTATGTGTTATAAGTCCTATAACTGGACTGTGTCCTTGAACTGGACACAGCAAAAGACTAAAAAATGCTCACGTGAATGTTCTTGATTTCTTGCGGTGAAAGAGTTGCTTCAGTTTTTTGAGGCTTCTTGGTCTGTCTCTGTGTGCACATACAACACGGTGTTTACCTTGTAGCTATACATATTTATTGACATACGGTATTTTCATGCTCATCTGCATTTAGAATAAAAATGCATGTAAAATTGTCATTTGGATGCAGAGTGCATAATGTCAACACATAATGTACATGCTTATAACAGCATACCTGCTTGGTGCACAGCCTGAGCCAGTCCTTGAGTCCGTCCTCAGCCAGGCTGACCCCATCAAAGACCAGGAAGCACGGCGAATCGTTCCTTTGAACGCCCGCTTGAATCAAGGGGTCGACGCTCTGCTCCGGGATGATGATGAGGTTACCGGTCACAGTGTTGTAGCTCACCTCCATCACATGCTGAGAGTCTAGAGGCCCCACACAAGGAAAGATGGATGCAGCTCAACGGCAAAAACAAAAAAAGTTCACACCCGGAGAGACACCTGCCGCCCTTGAGGTGTTAATGTCCCGACACCCGTATGACCCCCGTGATCCCAAAATGGCTCAAAGGCCTCACATGTGGTGCAAACATTGTAACACCGGGAAGAATATGTGATGTGATCATTTTTTAGATACCGGTGCCTAATCTGTACTTTGGAATCAGTTTTGGTGCCCGAACCAGTACCTACAAATGTTGTCCTAAAACAATGCCTAAAACAAAGAAGGGAATAGTCATTGAAATACTTCAAAAATATGAATACAATTATAACCAAGTTAGAAATGTATCAATATGAAACCAAATCCTCAACATACATGTTGGTAATTCTCCTAAAATAGAATGCAACGCAACTTGTGATTTTGGCACAATGTATGTATGAAATACTTCAAAAATATGAATACAATTATAACCAAGTTAGAAATGTATCAATATGAAACCAAATCCTCAACATACATGTTGGTAATTCTCCTAAAATAGAATGCAACGCAACTTGTGATTTTGGCACAATGTATGTAAATGTAAACTTAGAGGTGTAAATTTTTAGTTCCCCAAGAAATAAAATGACAAAACAAACAGACAGATAGTATGTTATTAATGTGCAAGAGATATACAGCTATATTTCCAGCAGCAAAATTGTGGAAATAGGAGCAGGAACAGGCATAATGTAGAGCGGAAAAGTGGCAATGCTAATTTAGCTTTAGCATATTGGATTGGGTTTAGCCTAAAAATGATCAAAATCACCCCTCCACGTTCTAGGTTTTTCAAATACGCAGCCCACGGTGGAAAACATTGGACACCCCCGATTCCGTAAATAGTAAACAGTCATATAAACAAAGGGAAAAAAACCTACCAGAAAACCTGACTTTTCCAGAAAGATTGTAGACATTCCCTCGGAAGGGGCTCGGCCTCAGTGATGCCTTGAGAGCTACAGAGGAGACAGCGCTGAGTGTTGTATGATAAAGAGTAAGTATTTATTGCAATACATATCATATAAAAGCACAATTATGGAGTTGCTACCACTGAGGCAGCACTTGGCAGAGGGCGCCAACAATTACAGCTCTTTGGCACGGTGGTCCTTCCCATATTTGGATGGAAACCCAGCTTATGTAATCACTGTGGACTCTGCCAGCCCGTATCTAAAGCTTCAAGAGGAATAAAAAGAGTAGGGCAGGGGAGCCTTTCTTTCCATCTTACCTTTACAGCGGACCAGAAATAGAGGCCTCTCAAGAGGCCGGCTGAAAGCCACGCGATGCTGGCCGAGGACCAGAGACCCAGAGCCAGACAGGAAGCGCCCTGTGCACCTGCAACAAAGACCAGGAGCATGTTACGTGGATGGCGAGGAGACAAATGTTGTGCTATATTTTGTCTTTGGACGGAGGCTTGTTTACTCTTCGAGCTGCCCGCAGGAAAAGAGCCAAGCGAGGTTGTCTGGTTTGCTGGTAAAAGTGGAAAATACTCAAGAGTGCAGATTATCTACTAAAAAGTCCAGGCTGGTGCCAGAGACACCAAGGGTATTATCCGGGGAGAGACATGGGGGGAGGTTGGTGAACACCGAGGCAAGAAGAGCGGATGGAGCAGGTCCAGCCAAGGAATGGAGGGCCCAGTGTGTACATGGCAACTGTGCTGCGTGGCCAACAGCTTGTTACTGGGCTGCGAGGAGGCAGCTGCTGATAGAACACAAGATGCCCGGAGGGCTTTACAGCAATCAGCACCGCTGCGGCCAAGCGACAATTACACCATGGGGGGGGCACACCGAAGCCAGAATCAATGGAAGTGTTTGGCTTGGTGGCCACAAGTTTAACTGAGGACGTGAGTAAGGTAGGATGTAAAAGTGAATGTACGGGAGAAGAAAGGAAGGATGTCGTACAAGAGCATAACCAGTATGTAGAGGAGGATGAATACAAAGGTGAGGACATAGTCGGGGAATACGCAGGAAACGGTATGGCTGGAAGATGGCATCGAGAAGCTCATTAGGAGGACATGCAGGTGTTCATTCAGGAAGACATGTGGGGGGCTTTTCTAGGAAATGTATTGGAGGATGTAGGAAATATCTGAGGACAAGGGCATCCAAAGTGCAGCCTGAGGGCCATCAGTACCCGAAAATCATGTTTCATTGGCCTAAATAAAAACATAAAAACAGGCCTGTCCTAACAAGAAAAGCAAAGCAAAGTTGACATACATTTTCTGTACTGAAAATCCCACCTATTTGGAGGTCAGCATTCACAGCCCCACATATTTGTGTTTTTAATGAGTAACCGTAGATTCTACTCCGAGTTTCCCCTGGATGACTGTGCTTCCCACCTTCTCCATAAGGGAGACCTCAGCCAGCCTACAGAGAAAACTCATTTCAGCTGCTTATATCCTGTCCTTTTGGTCACAGGCTAGAGCGTTATGATATCATTTTACAATTTAAAACGCCTTTAATAAGTGTATGATATATTATGGGTTTTAGAGCACAAGTGTCAAACTCCACCACATCAATTTATGTGGCCCACGAAAACCTGGGAATAATGTGTGTAAATAAGGCATCTTCCTTGCTAAATGTATTTGAATTTTGACAGGAAGATGGCATAGAGTGTCCAAAATACACAATTTTATGTGCGTATCCATTGTTGGTGGTCAAACAGACTATGGGACAGCTTCTTTCCCAAAGCCATGACTGCAGTGAACAATCATAAATGAACATTACTTATTTTTGCACTACTAAAACACCTCACTGTTACGTACAATAAGCTTCAAATTGTGCAATACTGGACTTATGTGCAGTAAGATTCATTCATTCAAGTGAAACTCAGGTACAATATGTGCAATACTACATTTTGGTTCATGCAATTATACACATGGTTACTGTATAGATTATTGTTTTGACTGATTTTACATTTTGTTACTGCATAGGTTATTGTTTTGATGTACATATACATATTTACACTTATTTTGAACAGCACCTGCCACTTTTATATTTATATTGTTATTCCTCGTTTTATTTTTATCCTTTCCATATTCTTATTTTTACTTTCGACAAAATGCACTGTGGAGTTGCACTCAAATTTCTTTGTATGCAATGCAATGACAATAAAGGCGATTCTGATTCATCTTGGAGATCTTGATCACACGATTTTAAAACCACCATTTGATTGTTCAGGATGAGACCCTAGCTGGAAACCTTTGGGAGACCCCCCAGTCTAAGAAGATGTGGTAGCACACAAGAGATGGCTCTCACCAGCCTGGGTAGAGGACATAACGTGCTCTCAGCATCTGAGGTCCATTGAAGCTGCTCTCAGACAAAATTAGCTTGACGTCTTCATTCCTGTTGCAAGCATTACAAAATGTGACATCAGATAGCATCTCCATGACAACAGCAGGATGATACTTGTGCTTTTTAAACATTGATACTTTCAAGCACATACTGCTTATTCAAATGTCATTGTTCAGGTATCTCCATAATGCCAATAAGGACTATAATATCTATCAATTAATTGACCAATGTGAAGGTCTCCTGTTGGGGTCCTACCTGGTGACCGCTCCCCTCGCTGCCAGGACGAAGGCTGCGCTGGGGTTGGCGGTGCGTACCAACTGCTGAATGTGCTGCACCAGGGGGTGCGTCTGCTCTGCCGCAGGCCCGGTGAACACCACCACACTTACGATACCTACAAATAAAAGAAACTATCCTCAATTGCATATTTTTATACACACGCAAAGTATTTGGAACATCCCTTCCAGGATTCTTTGTGGCAGACTTCAACACGTCCAGTGTTGTGACAAATTGAAAGTAACTTACATATCAATTGCCAACTGTTTGGCTGCCTCAGTTTGAAAGACACATCCGGGGCCCCTTTGTGACCCTTTTGGGAGTGTTCATGCAGACGGTATTATATTGTTAAGCGGGACACAAAGCAAGTGGGACTTACCTTGGCTACACTGCTCCAACAGTTTAGGAAAGGCAAACCTGAAGGGAAAGAGAAGAAAACACTGAGGGTAGGTTCTTTTGTCTTCTGCTGGCGCCCAAGACCAGCACGTTGATGTGCACGTGCAGGACTTCACAAAACCGGTCACAGTTGCTAATTCATTCAAGTAACATAAGTATACTTATGTTCGAATATAGGAATCAGACTACATCCCAAAAGATGTGCAAGATGGTGAGCTGCGGCTTCACTGTAACGTCTTTGGGTGATGTCACGGTCCCTGAATTTAACTGAAGCAAAGGATCAGTCATTTATCTTCCCCGTCCTGATGTAATGAAGTGTCCGTATCCATGACAAAGAATGGATCATGGCTGACTGATAAGCTTGAAGGGGGGCTCACACATGTGGCTTTGGTGGATTAGGGAGCTATGTTGAGGGAGGTGACAGACGGGTCAGAACCAAGATGGGCTAAACACACCCAATTAGCAACACAACTGGGGCCCGCTGACCACTACACAATCTCTGGCAACAAATAGTCACGAGGTGGGGGTGGGGGGGGCTGACTCGTGGAAGATGACGCCTGAAATAGAAAAGTCCATGTGGACCACCTGTCAAAGGGCGGGTCCACAACCTCCTGGAAAACATCAACATTAACAAGCTAAAGATATTCCTGATGCGGACGTGTCTCTATACCAGTGCAGTACCAGCACGGTGGAAAAAGAGTCCATTAACCGGAGTGGTGCACCGTGTGTGAAAGCCTAAAGCCTAAAGACTAAAGCCTGTGACCAAAAAAGGAGATTGAATGTAAGGCTGATCCCCAAGCCTCCAGTTTGAACGGCTAAAAACATCACGTGACCTCCTCCTGGAAACCTCCAGGAACTTATCCACATCCACCTTGTCAGTCATCATCTGAGCTGTTCTTTGAGGGAATCCTCTATTCCAAGCTATTATACTACTTTTCTTTTGCCTTATTAAGGATTACGTAACAGGGCCAGAGCACTAAGCCATTAAAACCGCTCTGTTTTAGTATATTACTGCTCAGTAAAGCTACATCTAACATGCCAAAAATCACACCAAATTTGGCAAGCGCATGCATCCGGTCGGGAATTGACAGATTTTGAAAGTGCCCAGTAATTGATAAACCTGACATTAGCTTCAGAGAGTGAAATTAAATCTGACAGGCGTGTCTATCATAGCACAAAGGAACATAATTATGTATGTTGCAGCAATCTCATTTATTCATTTCATTCTATTTATTACTATTATTATGTACTGTGTAAAACCTAGGCACAACATCAAATTAAAACCAACAAAATGAATACAGACCCGCCATCCACTAGTATGAGCCTATAGAGAAGATGATAATGTCATTGTCCTTCAGGCTGCACTTTGGACACCCCCTCATATATACTTTACATTTTTCATTTCTTGGGATGTTGATGCCTGAAAGGATCTCCAGTTTACTTTAATGTGACACCAAGTCAAGCAGTATAAAAAAATAGTGTCACATGTTCTAAAGGTGTCGTGGAGAGATTCTAGAGCTGAGCTTCACATGTCACCTGTGCTCCATGCAGGAGGCCAGTGGATCAACGCAGGCAGTAACAGCGCCGATGGTAAAATAGGCCTGGACAACAGGATCCGGGTGGAAAAGCACAGCCCGAACAACATCTAGAACATCTATGTATCTGTGGGAGTAGATTGCAATGTTAGAATCCTCGGCCAAAATAATCCCAACCAAGCATTAATATTTGTCAAAGGCAGAATCTCTGTACTGCATCTCTTGAAAGTGGAGTTTTCCTACCCAGGTGAGAGCACCAACAGGCGCCACTTGCCTCCCAGGGTCCTCTTATGGTTCTCTGAGAAGTCAGATAAAAAGTCCTGCAGGTGAGAGGCTGAGAAGACGTCGCAGGGGTCAGCAGCCGGTGGATACACCAACCACCTGCAGGCACCAGGAGATCTTTATTATTCTTGTGTGTGTGTGATATTTTAATGTCCTAAGAGTGATGAAACATAGAACCATGTATGCAAAATGAGACCTGGATGCACACTTTTCCCCTCACCATGCACTCCTATTTCCCTACCTTCCGTATTCTCTGTTCAGCCGGACCAGGAAGTCGCAGAGCGTCTCCTTGTGGCTTCCTGGTAGCCCGCTGATAACAGTGATGACAACCTTTTCCCCCAAAAAACTTGACAAGGTCAGCTTCAAAATGCACAATGTCGTTTTCACCTTCTTGCAATCTCAGAAGCCTACCTTGGTGTCTCCCTGGCTGCTGGAGTTCCTGCTCAGCTTTGCGGAAGGGAAGAGTGCCCCCAGGTGGTCAAACAGTATAGGCTCCTCGTCGATGCTGCTCAGGGAAAAGTGTTGCAGGAACCTGCAAAAGGAGCATTAAGACCTTCAGAAACTGTACAGAATAAATGATTGTTATTGTGATGCCAGTACGAACATGTCCTGCTCTGGCTGATGTGAGTGTAATGTCTTCAGGGTGCCTCTGCGTTTGGCCACTGGGGGCTCCTGACCATCATGCAGCTGTTGCAGCCTACTGTGCCTGAGAGAGACATTTACAATCATACACAGCTGAGAATTATGCGAGTCTTGACTAAATCAACTTGACGACTTGATGAAGAGATCCAATCTGTTGTTGCTGTGGCATGATATTGGATGACTGATTTCATGGTCAAAAGTGAATCATACATGCTTTTGTGACTCCACGTCAGCTGGTCCTGGTCCACCGAGTGCACGGTGAGTCCAGATTCAGCACTTGGCCACTCTAGCAAAACCTACATAGAGAGTAGACGTGTGACACATGAAATGATGAAACTCCAAGATGGTGAAGGGCTCACCTTGGAGTAGAAGCACCTGCAACCCTTTGACTTGGGCTGAAGGGCAAAGACCAGGCACTGGTCGGGGCTGTGGAGGGGGAAGGGCAGGTGAGGGAGCAGGCTGGCCTTGTAGTCCACAAAGAGGGACAACACCGCACTAGGGTCCTGTTCGAAGGGATAATATTTGAAACTTTTATCGGGATAACCAACTCAAGATAAGTCACATGACGGCAGCGTACCGGGTCATAGAACCGAATGGTACTGATGTGTTCCTGGGAGATAGTGATGCTTCCGTACTGAGAATGGACAAACAGAAGCCCGCCAGAGAAGAAGCTGATTTTACCTATCATCGAAATGAATCGAAATGAAAACACATAAAACAGTCACATGATTAAAAGATGGCTGATATCTTTGTGAGTATGCATACTTACCGTCTTCAGGGGCTGAAAGATGGCTGCTGGACAATATGTACGCTGGGTCTGCTATGGTTAAAGCAAATCCCAGACAAGAGTCTTCCTCATTCTGTCCAAACACAACACACACACATTATATCAACGTGTAGAAATTCACTTCAATAGGTACACCAGTACGATGGAATAGGCTGGATCAAAACTTCTCCCTCCTAATTGGATTGTGTGGGTGTTTTATTGACGTGGTATGCAGTGTACAGCTCTGACGTCACCTTCGTAAGTTGCTGGGCCAGTTCAGACTGCTTGACATCAGGTTCCATCTACATCAAACACAACATTTCACTAATACGACCTCAGCTAACTTCTACCCACAGTCATTCTAAACGTCCGCATTCATTTGAGTAGCGCCCATACGTACCATCCAGCAGGCGTACCGAGGCACGTTTGCAGTAAGGATGGTGCAGCAGCTGTCTGAGGACACCGTGCCGTCTGCAAGAGATGGAGCGCACTTGACAGGTGAAGCCACAACAAGCAGAGAGAACCCCAAAATATCAACAAGTCGTACCTTTGTGTTGAATGTTGATGCTGGATTCTAGGAAGGCTTCAGAGAAGACCACAGAGCCGAGGTTGTCCCCACCCCCCTGCAGGTCTGGGATGTTGCAGACTGTCATGGAGGCCTGAGGTAAAAAGGAGGTGTATGTACACAAAGACCATAAACTTACTAAATTACATGAAGCCTTTACAAAGCATCACAAACAACGTGTATGTTTATGTACGACCAACTAATGGGAATTACGATCCTCATCACCAAAAGCCTATCAGACCAAGCAGGGGTAAGGCACTGTTGATGCACTGCACTGCTGACAGGATGTCGTACAGCGCTGCGCTGCTTTTGCACTACTGTCCTGGATAATGCACACGGTGTTTCTACTATTGGAACCGTATTTCCCCTGACAGCACACGCAAAAGCGAGCAATACAGTTACTGTAAATCCGATCGAAAGGACACTTACGTTTTTTATGACAAAGCGGCTTGCAGCATCGGTCAGAGGTAGGAGCCTAAAACAGAGAAAAAGTAATGTTTAACTTTTCTAGCGCATCTCTAAGCTGACTGGATGCTGAAGACCCACCGCCCCTGCTTATTGGCTGCCTGAATGATGAATTCACATCTGGATCTGCGTGAATACAGAATCACACAAACATATAAGCGCTACCTGTTCCATTTTTAAATAAACGTTTAGAGTCGAAAGAAAAATATTTCCTTACTTGAGAAGACTACAGTATGCACTTAAATCCAAAGAGTCCAAAGTGGCCAAGAAGGTGTGTTCTGCTACATCTTTAGCCTGATTATAACATTACAACAACGTTAACTGTTTATGTGCCGCACGTGAAGGAGAGAGGATAAAACCACAGTGGTTCTTCTCACCTTGGTGGCACTGGAAGTTCTGGTGAAGCATTTGATTCCTGCAAGAACGGCTTGAACAGCAGCTGAGTAAATGCCGGACAACAGCCTGAAAGTGACAAGTAATTAAGTCTTCATTTTTCACAAATATACTCTGTTCAGAAAAAAAACAAGTAAAAACTTACAAGACTTGGGTTTTCTTTGGCTTTGTGTGATAACTCCCTGCGGATGACACATACATGAAAATATAGCGCTATTATGCTTCTCTAGTCTGATTTTTTATCTCCAAGCTGTGTTAATCATGAACAGTTGAAAATTGGTTAGCGTACACGCTGGTGTATGTCTAAGCTAGCAGGAGGCTTTGGTGGGGGAGCGGTAAATTATGTTGTTATGATGACGTTTTTATGGTTGCATCGATGACTCCCGAATTTTCCCCATTCATCCGTTCACGGGTAGTGAAATGTGACTCTGGTGTAAAGCGGGGGATCAACTGTAAGGTCAAATCATATCCAATGGCCTCACCAAGGTACGGCGTGTGTGTGGTTCCAAAGAAATAGGTCCGACAGCAGGCTAACGCTCCTCTGGGGGCAACACATTGCAAAATCTGAGGATGGAAAGAGTATGCATTGATCAGTAAAAATCCTCAGAAATTAAAAAAACTGAAAAAAACATCCTTAATGACATGAATTCTTTTCTGGCATGCTTTTAATGAGAGGGAACTGCAGCATGTTGGAACCTGTCCTGTTCCAGATGACACCACCAGGTGGTGCTGCAGGACCAGAACTAACTTGACGTCTCATACAGTAAAATGTGCCATCATGGCTGCATGGCCAATGTGCGGATGCCGCTGTGCTGCTTCCTACCATGTGTCGGGCTGCACCACCTGCAGGTCCTGTGCTGCGAACTTGATGACTCTCAGACGGAAAGTTGAAGGAATAACTGTCCATGTCTTCTGAGGACGAGTGTGCACCAAACAAAACGAAGGGCTGCCTCTCTTTACTGGAAATGAAACAAGTGTTCTGTTAACATCCGAACTGCAACAGTTTTATTTACTATTGCAGGAAAATTACTTTTTGTCTGTGATGTTGCTTGAGATGAGTCCATGGGAGTAATACAGACGGAAGGCCTGAAAAGTAAAGCACTTTGAGGACTACTGCATGGAAACGGCATATATAAGAACTCTATTTGTTTTATAGCGCGTCGGCTTGCCTCTCCTGCCTGCGCCTCAGACAATTCCAAAATGGACAGATGACTCTCCAGGTCCATGCTGGAGAAGAAGCTGCTCCACTGCCTCTCAAAGCTGCTCAAATCCTGAAAGCGGCAACAGCGTAGGAGAAGTCATCACATTGGGACATGATTATCATACTGAGCACAGGATTCAGGATGCCTAGTAACTCTGGTGAAAGGTTGTGTCAATATATTTTTTCCTGCTTTCATGACAGCGGTTCAACCAGACCTGGGCCAGCAGCTGGTCCAGAGACACAGAGTCCAGTCGGCTGTAAAGCTGCCACAGTTGCTCGCTCATGTCCGACAACTGAGGAAAACAGGAAGTGGTTGTTAAAGCGGAGGAGAAAGTGTGAAATGAAATAAAAAATACAAATAAAAACCCCATCTCACCTTGTACTTCAGGGTGAAAAAGCTTCCTCCACCAATGCCCTCCAGGGCGAAGGCTTGGATAAGGGGCCACTTTTCCACCATGAAGATATCAAACTTTTGCACATGTCCTGGAAGTCAAATAACGGCAGTATAATTAACGATGTACATTGAAGTGAATGTTAAATCAAGTAATCTCTACCAAGGGAGCTGTAGGGGACACCGATGCGATGGCAGTCTTGCACCATTGTGACAAAACTGGAGATTTTGAACTCCTCTGCCGCCTCTTCATCTTGGTACTGCGTGAGGAAGACACAAGTGGGGACACAACGTGAAGTCACACCGCTGATAGAGACTGCTAAGCCCGTAAGAAGAAATACACTGAAATCTTCTAAAGGTGCTGTAATAACATGTCTCCATTGGACATAATGTAAACAGAATTCATCTGTTCCAGGGTCAAACTGTAGATTGTATAAAGCCTTCATTAAGTGTTGGGGTTTAAAGTAGCATTTAAGCAGCATTATAACAATCTTAGCTACCATACAAGTGCATAAAGACGTTAACGGCTGCATGATAAAACAATGCAAAACTCAACCTCAATTTCAGTCATGCAGTAGAGGTGCAGGTTCCTCCAGTGAGACAAATAAGGCAGCAGGTAGTTAAAGTTGACTGGGTTGCAGTAGAGGTGAACACACTCGGCCTTGATCAGTAGGATGACGTCTGTAAAGAAGACCAGAAGAATTTACAGAGTTACTTAACAGAAAGAAAGCAAAAGATTCGATAGACTCACCATCCAGCATTTCTTCTGAGAACCCCTCCAGGGAATGTTCCATGTTGATTGGACTTCTTCCGTAGAGGCCATAGAAGAGGTATTTTGCCAGCTCTGTGCAGCCCTCATTGTACCGGCTGTCAATTCCTGAGAAACAACATCCATACGCAATATATGTCAAATGATCATAATCCATAGAGAAATGATGTTCCACAGAACATGGTTCTCCTCACCAAGAGAGCACAGGATGCCATCAGAACTGGAAGTATCTCCATCGCTCAGCAGAGACTGAACCTGACGCAGGCGGCAGCAACTAGAGGCATAAAATGTATAAAATTAAGAATTTAAGGAGTGGTTCTCTTTTTTGTTTCGTTTCATTATTGTATTTTGTGTTAGTCATGTGTTCTGTGTACAGTGTGAGTGACTTTGGAGTTAATTTAACTATTGGCAATGTTCTAACTTACCTGACCTCCTGCATTGTCATTCCAGAGGATGATTTACTTGCAATCAAGCGTCTTAATGAAGTACTAAAACCAAGTACAAGCGAATTGTTATGTGATAACACGGCGGTTGTTGTGCTGGTTCAAGCTAACCATAGCAACGCTTGTTGAAGCGTAAACTAACCGATTCCCGACTCCCGTAGGAACCGTGTACGCCACTTTCATGATTGTTGTTTTAGGTTTACACCGATTAGGCGGCAAGTAAGACAGTGAGCAGCTTTGATGTTAACAGAAACAACAACAGTAAATTTGACAGGCTGGAGATGGACAGATGTGCTTCTTAGCATGCTAGCAAAGATGGCAGAAATACAACATTAACGGTACCTGACAGCTGGGGTCACTCCAGGGTATTTCCCAGTAGCTCGTCTAATCCCGGCCATGGTTCGGTATCGTCTCGGTGTGGCAGGGAGATGTTTTATATCCTTAAAATCTCGCTTTTCCCAGGCCAGAGAGCTAGCTGCATCTTCTCCATCACCACCGAGATCGTCCACACTAGCATAGCAACGGGGCGAACCATTACAAACTGAGGAGGGGTAACATGAATATTTAGGTCAACTTGGATTCCACGCACACACACATAATAAATATTGTATGTTTCGGCGACATAGTCTATTTTAAAATGTTGTTTATGTCAGAAAACCGTCCACAAAGTTTAATATATCTGATTTCACCCCCCTCCTCTCTGTGTTTTAACGCTATGGTCGTGTCCTGTTTGGGGTCTTTTGACAGCTGTACAACACAGCCGCATTATGGTGCAATCCCTGTGCAATAACACACATAAGGACGCATAGTTGTGCATGCGCAAACCTTATTTTTTCCCTTTAACTTACATGGTTTAAAACTCTCATCGCATGATTAATATAAATGATATCAGACATTGTGATTCTCACACCATAAACATACACTATACAGTATACAGTACTATATTGTACTATTCCTTCCTTAATCATCCTGCACATTCTGACAAAATAAAGTTTTTAGCGTCGTGCGAGCATGCAGACGTGGATTTGATACACATCTTGCATATTCCAGGAGTGTTGGAATGCAGTTCCTTGAGAAAAACAATGCAGGTGGCACAATACTTGTTGATGTCAGGAATGTTATTCTAATGTTGCTTGTTGCAGAGCAGAGCAACCAGTCATTTGTCTTGTTTATGAAAGCCTGCACCTTGCCAGAGACATGTCTTGCAGTAAGTGGAACTTTTTGTGCATCAACAGGATATATATGTATATATGTATATTTGTATGTATTATAAATGACTTCTTTGCACTCTTGTTTAGCAGACATGAAGCAGGCCATGGTGGTCATCTCCACAGAAGAGGAATGGTCCTCTCTGGTGTCTTTGCTGGAGGAAAATGTTACAGATAAAGACCAACAATCGAATACAGAGGAACATGTCTATAACTTGGTGCTGGATGACCGCTTGATCAGCCTCCACTATGCAGATTTAAAAGCAGACATGACGGAGGAGAACATCAGCCAAGTGATGAATGCTTGCTTCACATCTTGCAAAGACGGAATCAGCACATTCCTGCTGTTGGTTCAAGGTGGGCGTTACACAACAAAACAAATGCGACTGTTGGAGATAGTTCAGGCACATTTTGGAGCCGAGGCGTACAAGTACCTGGTGATTGTCTCTCTGGAAGACGGCCAAGCGGTGACCATGCTGGATGACACCCTCTTGGAGCTAATAAACACGTGCGATGGACGCTACTGCACAATGACCTCGACCTCTGCCAGGGACAAAGCCAGCGCGCTGGTCAGCATGGTGGACTACATGCTGGCCGCGACTGGTTCCACGGGCTACAGCCACAGCATGCTGGCCGACGCTAAGAAACGCAGCACAGAGGACACGGCGATGCGCATGCTGAAGCAGAAGGTGCAGGAAGCTGAGGAGAAGGTGCGGGCCTTCCAGCAGTTGGTCGTCCACAAGGAGGAGAGACGAGCCAAAGAGGTGGAGGAGCTGAGGGAGAAGCACGACGAGGAAAGACGCAAGGAGGCTGCAGAAAGGAGGCGGCACGAGGCAAAGAAGGAGAGCCTGGAGGAGGCTGTGGTCAGCCATACAGCAATACTGCACCTCCAGGCCAGGCCAGAGGATGGTGGGTACCATTAGTAGCAGAAGGACTTGTCGACCTATTGTTGTTTTGTCATGTTTCAACTGCTTTCTTCCATAGTCTGGGTATAGGTTTACTACTGTATTTGAAGGTTTCCTCCATAGTCCTCACAAAAGTACTTTCAATGTCTCTCAGCGGAAACAACAATATTAGCATTGAGCTCTCATGCTCCACTCCAGTCCAGTAGGAGTCATGCACATTAAAAAGTGGGTGTAAAAGTAGCGTGCTTTGACAACACATGGTCATTTCTTCCAGTTGTTGCCAGCAGAGCGGCAAAAATAACATTCTTGTCATAGTCTGGACTCCCCTGAATGCTTCAGTTGCTATATATAAATTGTTAGTTAGCTCAGTGGTTTGCAAAAGCTATATATAACTTGTTAGTTAGCTTGCTGGTTTGCATAAGCTATATACAACTTGTTAGTTAGCTAGGTGGTTTGCATAAGCTATATATAACTTGTTAGTTAGCTAGGTGGTTTGCATAAGCTATATATAACTTGTTAGTTAGCTAGGTGGTTTGCATAAGCTATATACAACTTGTTAGTTAGCTAGGTGGTTTGCATAAGCTATATATAACTTGTTAGTTAGCTTGCTGGTTTGCATAAGCTATATACAACTTGTTAGTTAGCTAGGTGGTTTGCATAAGCTATATATAAATTGTTAGTTAGCTCAGTGGTTTGCAAAAGCTATATATAACTTGTTAGTTGGCTGGGTGGTTTGCATAAGCAATATATACCTATATTGTTTATATTTGCCTTTACAGATCACGTACCACTATAGGATAGTCTGTGGTTAATTGAATATTGGAGTATGCACTCCAAAGTTGACAAAGACCAAACAGAAAAACCCTCAATTAACGACCCGGATCTGCACCAACTTTGAAGGACGTAATAACCAGTTGTTTTGTCTCGTCTTTTAGAGGATGACACAAACAAGATGTCCGTCGTCCTGCTGGGTCTGTCCGGTTGTGGCAAGACATCAGCTCTCAATCTCATCTTGCAGCGAGCAGGCAACCAGTACCCCAGTGCCGAGTCCACTGACGAGGACCCCCACCCCACCCTTGTCTGTGAGAGGAGGGAGGTTTGCACGGCGGGGAAGAAGCTTATCCTGGTGGACACCCCCGAGCTGTGGGATGAGGACGGCACGGAGAACCTGGAGCAGGTGAAGGACTGTCTGGCTCTGGCGCTGCCGGGACCCCACATCTACCTGCTGGTCCTCCAGGTGGGCCGCTTCACTCAGGGTGAGAGCGAAATGCTGACCTACCTGCAGAGGATCTTTGGAAGGGACGCCGTCGAGCACTGCATGGTGCTGTTTGTGCACATGAACCAAGGCCCGCAGCGGTCTCAGAGGATCCACGACTATGTGGCAGGGGCCCACACAACGCTGCATGAGCTCGTCCGGAGGTGCGGCAGCCGCTACTACGAGCTGAGCCTGGCCAAGACCCACAATGGTCTGAGCTACCCTCAGGTCAGACAGCTGCTGTCAGGCGTCAACAAGCTTGTGGCGTCCCACGGAGGACGAGCACATGCCGTGAAGAGGTTCGCTGCTCAAGAGCTCCAGGGAAGGAAGACAACGATTGAGGACAAGAAGAACAACGGCTGGGAGGCCAACTTCCTGCTTAAAGATGCTTAATGCCAATCATCCATCATGTGCTGTATCTTATTGGATTGCTTGGACTTGACCAGGGTGTCCAAACTCTGTTGGGGGCCACTTTGATCGACGCATATTAACCTAAAGCATTATTTTTATTTGTGGGAAAACCTGCCATGTTGTGCTCATAAACGCCATAATCAGGCTGCTTATTAGTAGAAAAACCATCCCACTTCAGCTTGCTTGAGGAGGTTTTCTTTACTTGCAGTGAATCGGCTTAATATTTACACTCTTACTCACGGTGCATCCAAAATAACACAACAGGTAACAGGAAGTTACCAAACATGACTTTGTGTTTTGTTTTGAATGTAGAGTATATTAGTGTGTGAATGTGTATTCCGATCCCTGTACAGTCTGTGTGTGTTTTCACATGTGCTACTTGGTATTTTTGGTTGCACCGTGAGTGAGGGAGGTGTTTGCTTTGACCACCCGTGAATGGCGTACTCAGTGTGACTTTAGTTTAATTTTATTTTTGGAAAATGTTATGGTCCACTATGTAAATAATGTGCCACGATTCACAAATGACCCCCAGGCCGGACTTTGGAGACCACGATACTATACGGTATACTGTAAATGAACCAAAGTGCAAATTAAAGCATTGAGAAGACACAGTGAAAGATGTGATAACATGTAGTAATCCAAGTGTTTGGTGAGACACACAAGCACCAGATACCTGCAACAACAGGCTTTTATTGCAGGTTTGAATCATCCCACAACAGATACAATAACGTCTAATAAAAGTCCCTAATAAAAACACACCAAGCTGAAACTCAACTCCGTAGCCCTGACATCATGTCCGTCCCACCACTCCTATGGATCACATTTATATAGCAACACACCAGAGTCTTATTTATGTTGTTATTATGTTTACTATATTGGATAATAAGAGTGTAAATGTGACTATAGGGGTGTTATTTTATGTCTGGAGGGCTCTAATAATGGACAAACAAACATTTAGAGGGTTGTAAAAAAGGTTTTCTATGCTCTAACTATGAAGATATTCAATTTATAAATAAAAAATATGACTTTGTGAATGTGATTAACCGCGATAAACAAGGGATTACTGTTTAGGTTTGGTGCTACAGTTGAAGGTCAAAGTGACAAGTAGATGACAGGCTTGTGACCTTATGAGCGAGGAGGAAGGAAATATCCCCGAGGTGAACCTTAAGCGTCGCTCTGAAGGCCCATGATGCCGTCTATCCACTGGGTGTAGTGTGAGATGATGGTGTAGATCCCCGGCTTCTTCAGTTGGCCGCACTTCTTCCCTCCGTTGGACGTGATGCCCACCGCCACGCCGTTGTAGAGCAGCGGACCGCCAGAGTCTCCCTAAAAGAGAAAGACGGGTTTAATATTGAGGTTGTGATTCAGGGATGGGCTGATGGGATAAATGGGCTGCTGGTGACATAAAAACACATAACAGGAAAAACGAAATAAAACTAAAACAAAATAAACTAAAACAAACTAAATAATAATGTAAATATTGCAATACAACACAAACTGATGGCAGGTGAATGGAATGAGGTTCCACAGGGTGGCTAAGGCACTGCACGTTTGTTTTCATGTGCTGGACTGACTTTCAAAGCATGTTGACATATTTATCTCCAACAATCAGCTTCTGATTGTGATGATGCCTCCTACGCTGCTGCCATTACTGTTCCTTTGTCGTCCTTTGTCGACATTTTGTTCCATTTCTTTAAGCACGGCAGTTAATATTGGAGGGACTTGTTGTGATATATTACTCAAATAAAGATTTCATCCTGGAAATCACTACATTGCAACGTCTAATTCCTGCTGTACTGTGTACTGATTTGACCTTTGACTTCTACCTCAGTCAACTTAGGGTGACGACTAACTGAAAACTCAAAAATGCCAACCATTGTGTCTAAAGAACAGGCAGTCCTTGTGTTGACTTCTCGTGTTCTGATATTTCACAGTCGTATACAGTATGTACTTCATTGAATCATTATTATTATTACAGTGGTGCGTGACCCAAAACCATCGGACAGCCAAACAGCATGTCTAAAACTAGTCTAGTGTTTGCCTGCTGACTCCAAATGGATCGCGGTTCTTTTACAGTTCAGACACTATAGACAGATTCCAGTCAGGAAATCCTTAAATCGTCTTTATAGTGTGTGAGTGTTTTATTTGTTCATAGTATACAACGCAGAGTGTCCAAAACTGTCTGCTGACTCTGAATGGATCGCAGTTCTTTTACAGTTGGGACACTATAGACAGATTCCAGCCAGGGAATCCTTAAATCGTCTTTATAGTGGGTGAGTGTTTTATTTGTTCATAGTATACAACACAGAGTGTCCAAAACTGTCTGTTTTTCTGCTGACTCCAAATGGGTCGCGGTTCTTTTACAATTGGGAAACGATAGACAGATTCCGGTCAGGAAATCCTTAAATCATCTTTATAGTCTGTGAGTGTTTTATTTGTTCATAGTATACAACGCAGAGTGTCCAAAGCTGTCTGACTGTCTGCTGACTCCGAATGAATTGCGGTTCTTTTACAATTGGGCCACTATAGACAGATTCAGGCCAGGGAATCCTTAAATCGTCTTTATAGTGTGTGAGTGTTTTATTTGTTCATAGTATACAACGCAGAGTGTCCAAAACGTTCTATTGACTCTGAATGGATCACGGTTCTTTTACAATTGGCACACTATAGACAGATTCCGGCCAGGGAATCCTTAAATCGTCTTTATAGTGTGTGAGTGTTTTATTTGTTCGTAGTATACGACGCACACAGAACGATGAACGACTCTGTATCTGTCTCCAACAGAACATTGATGGTAAAGGTGAGAAACTTGCATGTCGACCTCCTGTATCTTGCCAGTCTAGCTTGATGTTAGTCCACCGGAAAAGCATCAACTCACATCACAGGTGTCCTCCTTCTTGTGCGGCTGGTCACAAGGTTCCTCGCAAACCTTGTGAGCACAGATCATGTTGGCGGTGAACTTCCTGCCAAAGTAGTCACTGCGTCTGCAGCGTGCCGGGTTCATCACTTCCACCACCACCTCCTTCAACTTGTCCGGCCGGGAGCCCAGATTGTCCAGGGACCCCCAGCCGGCCGTGTCCACCTCGGCATCCGTGTCGGGGTTGCCGGAGTCCTCTCGCAGGAACGCCACGGCTTTGACAGCGTCCGAGGCGTTGAACGGCCGATCCAACTGCGAGGATCACAAAAAGACAAAGGTTATGTTGTCTGACAAAGACACGGCAGCCGACTGAGTTTGCTTACTTTAATGAGAGCGATGTCGTTGTCGTAATTGGACGAGTCGAACTGAGCGTGATTGTGGAGCTCCATAATGTCAAACGTCTGCTTGGTGTCTTCACCTTGACTCAGAGAGTGAACACCAAGGACCACTTTTCTGCCGTTTGCCCTGTCAGAGTAATACACCTGGAGCTTTACTGACCAAATCTGTCCTTTCCTAGGACATATCCTGTTTTCCCATCTTGTCTAGGCCATCCTGAGGTTTTGATAAAGTGTTGAAATTGCCCCAACGCTATATTTTCCAGTGTTTTGAGTGTCTCACATATGAGGAGTCCTCACCCTGTGGGAAGGCAGTGCACCGCCGTCATCACCCACCGATCGCCGACCACAAAACCTCCGCATTCGTGCTTCATGCTGTCGCCTTCGACCACCTGGATAGACGCCATGTAGGGCCGAGAGTGGGGTGCCGCCTCCCTGCCCCCGATGATGCCCTCCCCTGAGGGGGGCCACAACAGGACATGGCACTTCGATAAATCATGTCATGCATCCAGTGGATCTAAAAGTACAAGTCAAAGTGAGCCTCACCTTTGGAGAAGAAGGCAAAAACCAAGAGAGAAACAACCATGAGCTTTTTCTCTGACACCATGATGGCGTTTCAACCAAAAAGTCAAAGCTGGGGGCTTTTAAAGGGATTCAGCCTTAAGGGCAGGAAGTGGGAGTAGATCCTCTTGTCCCTTTCCTGGAATACAACAAAAAAACAGGAAAGCACAAGATGTTATTCCGACACTGGACTCGTCTCTTCAATGTGTTTCTGTGTCCTTGGTGTTTTATCTTGTACTTTTATACTTTTATGAAACTTTGTCAACCTCCTGCCTTCTCAGTGTCTGCTTTGGTGTCCAAACTACACAAACTACAACACAAAATGCTTACTTTCGGCAAAAAAGGGTAACTTTTGCTTAAATGTGCAATCTTTTGGACTGTATTCAACCACGTAACAACATTATTTATTATTTAATTTAGAAAAAACGAGAGAGAGAAGCCACAAAATTCAGTAAGTACACCTCTAAGGGAAATACAGTCAGGTTTTTCCATACAGGTTTGGGTTTAGCCTTTTTTACATCATGAAAAACATCAAAAATGGCCTCCGCGTCAGTAAATTTGGACATCCAACAGGAAGTCATTTCTCAAGTCAAGTTTTCACTGCAGTGCACATAAAGCAGGAAGTACACATGTCCAATGAGAATGATGTTACATAACTCCCTGTACAATCAAATGAGGAAGTAAGTCAAGGTGGTTGGACTCCAGGAAGAAGATGGCCCCTGTGGACCTGTCCTATTTCCTGGAAGCAATCACCAACAATTCAACTAAAGGATTCACTTCACATTATTATTTCCGTAGTAAGTCAAGCGGTCCTACACAGAACAGTGTTACAATACAGCTTTTACTTTTATTACCGCTACCATTACTGCTGCCCATTTGGAACTGAAATACTACGATTAGGGGCGTCACTACGTTCTGAGGACAGGGGGGGCTTAGCCCCCTGGAGATGCACAGGATATGAATGAATGTAGGAGACATTCAAAAAAATTCAAAACACAAATAAGTACCAGTACCAGTAAATACCAGAGACAAAGAAGATAAATAATAATAAATAATAATAATAATAATGTGCCTCACAGCTAGAAGACCAGGGTTCAGTTCCACCCTCGGCCATCTCTGTGTGGAGTTTGCATGTTCTCCCCGTGCATGCGTGGGTTTTCTCCGTGTACTCCGGTTTCCTCCCACATTCCAAAAACATGCTAGGTTAATTGGCCACTCCAAATTGTCCATAGGTATGAATGTGAGTGTGAATGGTTGTTTGTCTATATGTGCCCTGTGATTGGCTGGCCACCAGTCCAGGGTGTACACCACCTCTCGCCCGAAGATGGCTGGGATAGGCTCCAGCACCCCCGCGACCATCGTGAGGAGAAGCGGTAGAAAATGAATGAATGAATGAATAAAAAATGACAGGCTCTCGCTAAGTTCTTCAATGAATGAATGAATGAATGAATGAATGAATGAATGAATACTGTGATTGGCTGGCGACCAGTCCAGGGTGTACCCCGCCTCTCGCCCAAAGACAGCTGGGATAGGCTCCAGCACCCCCCGCGACCCTCATGAGGAAAAGCGGTAGAACATGAATGAATGAATGAATGAATAATAATGTGGCGACTAGATGACATCAAATATGAACAACAATGTAAAGCGTAAACAGTAAATTGCACAAATAATTTAAATAATTTTGAATAAATAATAATATTATATTATTAGTTAGCCTATTATCATTACTATCATAATTCTTCTTCTTCTGATTATTACTACTACTAGTAGTAGTAGTAGCCTCGTATTAGCCTGCTTATTGGCTTGCTTATTAGCCTGCTTTTGCCCTATTATATGAAATATGTCAGATATTTATTTTGTAAAAAAAACAACAAAATCAATTAAAATAAATAAATAAATGAAATAAAAATTATCAAATTATTTAGGGGGACTTCCGCCTAATGACGTCATTGACTACAATTGTATAAAAGATTTTGAGTCACGTCCAAAAACTTCGTTTGGGTCGTAAAGGTATCACTGATTGACTTCCAACAAGCCTACACTGCCCCCTACAGGCCAGAATCAAAATGGCGTCTAAAAACAACGTGTGTGTTTTGAAGCGTGGAGCTCCACGTGTGCGGTCTTGGCAGTGAAGGAGCCATCAGAGCTTCCTGACAGCCATTTTTCACCTGATGTCTTCAGACTGTTTGTTGCTCTGGCTCTCTCACGCCTCCTCCTCTCGTGTTCAGACGATGAGTCAGGAGGCGGCTGGCGGCTGGCGGCTGACTGGCAACGCCAACTCTTCACAGGAAGCTGCGGGCTTCTCTACACATCTTAAAATGCGGCCTGGAGCTCGGACAACTATCTGTTAGCATCGTTAGCGTGGTACTTCGTATGCAGGGAATAGGCTAACCTAGGCCATCCCTTCAAATGTGAATGTATATTAATAATAATAATGAATACGTTAAAGAACTGGAATCTGAGGCGGGGTGTCGAACTTGGGAGAAAACTTTATTCTTCTCACAAACATTAACACACTCCTCGCTACGTGAGACATAACATCCCACCTTGCAAACACCACAGGAAGAGAAACCCCCTTCCCCTCGCGCCCAACTCTCCGGGTGGCAACCATTCTCCTGTCGATCATTCCGGGGTGAATTATGTACCGGTAAGTTAGCACTACAACGTATATCAATAATGTATATGATGTGATTGTTTGTGTGATTCACGGCCCCAATTATCGTGGAGGTTACAGTGTATATGTCCCAAGTGGATGAAGAACCCAACGTGGGAGACAGGCGTGGAAGAACACGCGTATTTTTAGATGTGGCGGTAGTCCGGCACGGCCGTGGTCTGGCTGAGATCCAGGTTTAGGATTACTGCTCAACTGCTTTAATCCAACCTGCTTCCTCCGTCAACCTTGTCTGCTTGTCTGATGCGTCACCAGGTAGTGAGGAGGGGGGGGTTCACAGGATATGAATGAATGTAGTAAACATTCAAAAATAAAACAAAAAAAACAAATAAGGAACAAGAAGCGGGATATAACTTTCCCACTTTTGGACAGATTTAGTAGAGATACTCAATAGTTTTAGGCCACCATTAAATGTACACAAGTACACACAATCTACACTGCAAAACCGCTGCTCAAACTCTGCAACCATTCTGTCCCGTGGACAGTCATCCATCATATCATAATCATTATTATATTATTCATTAGCCTATTATTATTACTATCATCATTATTCTTCTTCTGATTATTATTATTATTAGTAGTAGGCTAGTATTAGCCTGCTTATTGGCTTGCTTATTAAGCCTGCTTTTGCCCTAATTTGTCAGATATTTTTTTGTAAATAAAAATATATATAAAAATTATTTTTTTGGGCTTAAGAAAATCTTCAACATTTTAAAACAGGCCTAATGACGCTACTGCCACACACACATATTCCCAATTCCCAACAAATTTTCAAATTCTTGGTGAAAAAAAAAAATTTTTGAATCTTCAACCTGGATTATGCTTCTCTGCATTTAACTTGTTAACTAACCTTGTCGCGAGCGCAACAATGGCAATTAAAGAGAGACGGGGAGGATTGTAGTCTAATAATTACTGTCACTTACCGTCAAAGTCAAACAAACGGGTGTTTGGAGAATAAATACAATCATACACTAATAATAAATACTAATCAAATATCAGTACTGCAAAATACTGAAGAGATGAAGGGTGCGTGTGCGGACATGGCTTGCTTATTAAGCCTGCTTTTGCCCTATAATATGAAATTTGTCAGATATTTTTTTTGTGAAAAAAATCAATACAAAATACCAGATTATTTAGGGGGGCTTAAGAACATTTTAGAGCATTTTAAGAGCACCTAAAATGTTCTTAAATGTCCCCTGTTGGATCAACACTTAAAACATTACTGACTAAAATCCCGATATTCTTCATGTTAGCAAGTGGCTAAACACACGGTGACGTTTGCTTTGTTGTCTGGTTGCTGTCAAAAGAACATGACGCAGCCGACGAAGAGAAACACGGACATGGAAGCTTGCCTCGTCCTGGTCTCGTTTCAACACGTCTGCTAAAAAAAAAAAAAAAAAAAAGAACCACGCCCAGTGACCCCCATTGATGATGTGCAGACCAATGAGAGCTCGCCGTGTGCCACCGCCTGTCACCGTGTAAATGCATGCATGGCATTTCTATGGAGATGCTCCAGGATGGGGTGGCTGGTTTCCTCCTTTGAAGGTGCAGGATGGGGACCTGATCCCAACTCAGCCAGGATGCCGACTATAGGGGTCACTGGGTGCCGCTGACCCCTCAGACACTTGATGGAGTCACTCAGTGAAGACGACAAACACAACACTGCTTCTCATCTTTTTCTCTCTCTCTCTGTCACACACACACACACACACACACATACACACACACACACACACACACACACACACACACACACACAGATACACACACACACGTACATGTTGCAGAAATAAAAACAGCTTAAAAGAATAATACTTGTTGCTTAGTAGTTACTGAATCTGAAGTATGACTGGCTAAAAAAAAAAAGCTAATTCCATTGCTAATCTGACAGGGACCAGCACTGGTGATTCTGAAGGCCCTGGGCAGAATACATTGACATGGCAAAAACACATGAAGTACGCTGGAAGCAGTCCAGCCAAGAAACATGCTACAAAATGAAGATAATAGATGAAAATGAATCCCAATAATAAGAATAACTGAATAAGATTGAGTTCATATTATAATGAATGTAATTTAATGGAGCAAATATTACAATTGAAGTTGTAAACGTGACCCAGAGAAGGCATCGCTGGCCCTGACTGCGCAACACAAAAAGTCCATGACAAGCATATTAAAACATTTGGAAAACACCCGCCGCCATTGTGTGGATGTTGCCTGCCTCCCTCCCCGGTGTGTGTGGTTCCACCTGCCTCCCCCCAGGGCGCCCAGCACTACGGGCCCGCCTAGCTAACATAGCAAAGTGGTGACAGATGGCAAAAAATATGAAAAGCACGTCAAATCATCTCAGCCTCCACCGTAGAGACCCGAGGGCCCATTTTTGGATTGGCAGCGTGTGCGACGGGAGGCTAATAAAACGACACCGTCCCTGACCAGGGACCAGGCAACTCATTACACAACATCAATTACTGCAAATGAAACCACTTTAATAAGACTCAGTTCATTTGCCCTGTTTTCTTCCCAGAACAACACAAAACAGGTCAATTACAACATTCCGGTGCATTAAAGTTCCCTGACAACAACAACAACAACAACAACAAATATTACTAGCGCAGATTCCACCACACAACACTTTTGTGGCTACCTCTACTCAAGGTTTTCAATGTCAAAATCCTCATTATACCACCTGAAATCAATAATTATAACACCATATATTTTTTACAAGCCACAAAACTTGATTTAATTTCTTATGTAAACTTCATTTTGTTACTTTTGTGACAAGAAAAGCCTCTGGCATTTGTAAAGGACAACAACAACAACTAATGCAAATGAAACATAAACTATGCAGTACTCGGGTATTTTGATTAAGTATTCAGCAAAATATTAACTCAATGATATGTTTTAACACCTTAAATTACACTTTATGTGCTACGTATAAACTACTTTTAGTTAAGTATTTATGTTTTACTTTTTTACATTTTTCAAACATTTTTTAAACATTTTTTAAACATTTTAAAACATTTGTAAAACATTTGTAAAACATTTGTAAAACATTTGTAAAACATTTTTTAAACATTTTTTTTACATTTTTTAAAACATTTTTTAACATTTTTAAAAACATTTTTATATTTTTTCATCTTTACATTTATCTTTACATTTATCTTTAATATTTTTACATTTTTAATTTTTTTTACATTTCCCGAATTCAGCATAAAAATGCAATATGATATTGATATCGGTATCGGAAATTGAGATTAATTAAGCAGTTTTATTGAATTTGAATTTTAAAACTGAGTTTAATTTTAGCTTTTAGCTCTGAATGAATTATGGATGTTGTATTTTAACGTCTACTACTTTGATTTTTTACTCAACTTTTTTTTTCTTCCCTGTAAAGCGTCTTTGAGTATTCTGAAAAGCGCTATACAAATAAAATGTATTATTATTATTATTATTATTATTATTATTGTTATTATTATTATTATTATTATTATTATTATTATTATTATTATTATTATTATTATTATTATTATTATTATTATTATTATTATTATTATTATTATCATCATCATTTTTGGAATGCCCCATGGGGCCCCTACTGATGTAATTAACAGTAATTAGCCACGACAGCATCCCCAGCAGCTCTGCTGTAGTTCTATACTTTATGAATTGTGCTATAGTAGATTATTGACATCATTATATTATTCTTCTATTTATTCACATTAATGAAAGCTGTCATCAGTCTGAGTCACCACTGAGCGTGCACGTGCGTGTGCATGTACGAGAGAGCGCCGACAAGAAAACTAAGGGGGCTTTTTTCTCTCCTTTGACGGAGCATTTTGTCTGTCAACAAATCAAAGGCGGCATCCACTTTGACCCGAGCTGTCTGGACGTAACATCACTTCATGTCTGCTGAAGAAGAGGAGGAAGAGGAAGAAGAAGAAGAGGGAAAAAATGTCACTCAGTCATCATCGTCGTCATCTTTTGCGGGCCTCCAACAAAGTACAGCTGACATCTTGTTTCGACAACTCAGCATCTTCAGCAGCAGCAAAACAGCCCCAGACCATCACACTACCGCCGCCATATTTTACTGTGGTTATGATGTTCTTTTTCCGAAATATTGCCTCCTTATTGGCTTGCTTATCAGTCTGATTTTGTCCTATTATATGAAATATGTCAGAGTTTTTTTGTAAAAAAAAATCTATCAAAAATAAAAACAAATCAATAAAAATATTTATTTAATTACTTAGGGGGGGCTTAAGAACATTTTCAACATTTTAAAATAGGCCTAATGACGCCACTGCCACACACACATATTCCCGATTCATCAAATTCCCTGACAAATGTTCAAATTCTTGGTGAAAAATAAAAATACTTTGAATCTTAAACCTGGATTATGCTTCTATGCATTTAGCTTGTTAACTAACCTTGTCGCGAGCGCAGCAATGGCAATTAAAGAGAGATGTGGAGGATTGTATTCTAATAATTTACTTCACTTCACAGGCGTAAATTCACTTACTGTCAAAGTCAAACAAACAGGTGTTTGGACCCTAATATTATACACTAATAATAAATACTAATCAAATATTAGTACAGCAAAAGACTGAAGAAATGAAGGGTGTGTGTGCGGACATGTTATGTGTTGAAGTCCAGCGATGCTGTCCCTTATTAATAAAAAGTTAAGTTAAACGTAAGAATGTTAAAATCTAGAATTCCCTTTTCCTGTCCACTTCATAAAGCTCTTATGATGGCCACAGGAAGTTTCTACGTATTTACATGCAAATAAATGGATCATGTTCAATTCCAATAAAATCAAGCCAGTCTTAGGCCTCACCGCCTGCAGGGAGCTTCGGTGTAAATTTGTCGCAGATCAATTTTAAGAAAAAGGGTGTGCAGGTTTTCCCCCGCCAGAACCCTAGAGGAGAAATCTGACAAATGGTCTCGCTCTTGGATCTCTTGCAGACTCGGCGCCGTCACGGAGGCGGGCCGACGGCGTGTGATGTGTGCGAGGTGAAGTGTTCGAAGGTGGGGAGGGGGTGATTTCTAGAAGAATTAAGAGCGTTTACATGGATGCAATATTGTAAAAAGCACACTCCCACCCATCCACTCCTCCTCCTCCTCCTTCTTCTTCTTCTACCCTCAGTTCTTCTTTATTTGTTCTAATTCCAGCGACGGGCCGGGTCTTGCCTGGCTGTGCTTTCAAAGGGTAATTGACACCTTCGCTGTAATTTCATGGTTTCACTCCACCTGCCTTTCATGTCTGAATCTAGCCTTTGCGTGTGTGTGTGTATTGGGGGTGGGGGTGAGGGGTAGAGTCTGTGTGTGCTGCTTTGCTGTCTGTCTCTTCCAGCCCGTGGAAAACCTTTTCTCAACATGAACGACACGTTTCAAGCAAGGCTGACTTATTTATGAAAGGAGGGCCAAGTCGTTATGTCAGACCAAAGACAGACAACATAAAAGATGGTAATGGTAATGGTAATGGTAATGGTAATGGTAATGGTAATGGTAATGGTAATGGTAATGGTAATGGTAATGGTAATGGTAATGGTAATGGTAATGGTTTAATTTCATTTGAACATGCATCAGATTCCAATTGAGTGCATCCCATAATCAGTTCCCAGTTCTACATGTCCAAAAGGAGTAGGAAGAAGCAAAGCTTATTAAATCCTACCCCTCCATCTGGTACTTTTACAATCACTAACTGTTACATTTGTTCACTTCCTGCTTTCCTAATATAGTTTTATTTATTTTTATTTTTATTTTTATTTTTATTTTTATTTTTATTTTTATTTTTATTTTTATTTTTATTTTTATTTTTATTTTTATTTTTATTTTTATTTTTATTTTTATTTTTATTTTTATTTTTATTTTTATTTTTATTTTTATTTTTATTTTTATTTTTATTTTTATTTTTATTTTTATTTTTAGTCACGTACCGAAGTAGGAGGTGATATGAGCATCCAATGCCATAATGGGTACCATAGTGCATGTCAATATAGTGATATATATAGCACATCATGACTGGTTCAAGACTCTTCATCCTTGTATTTAGCAAACATCAACTGCTTGTATTGTTTCTTGAATTGGCTCATCGTTGTGCATTGTGTATCAATATTTAATCCAGATTATTATTATTATTATTCTCCTGGTAAACAATGTAAGGTTAAGATAATGAGGTTTGAGTTGGCTCTGGCTATTAGAGTGCAGGTTACGGTTGCTAGCTGTGGCTGCCAGGAAATCTTTCTAGCAGGCAAGAACAGGCAGAAGTGGTTGGAGTTGGTTAATCAGAATCAGAATCGCCTTTATTGTATTACATACAACAAAATTTGATCTACGTTACTGCTCTTTGGGTTCATATACAAGTCAGTCGCTTCTAAACACTTTTCAATTAGCTCTCCAAAGACTTCATGCGTTTATTATCAAGTCCTAATGACAAGGAAATTACATTGGAGGAACCATGAATCATCGCAAACAAGCTTTAAAAGACACCCCCCCAACCCCCCACTTGCTATAATTGCCCAATGTATGAAGTGTACGTTATTACCTGGCGTTCCACGCTGGCTTTGAGGGTGAATTACAGAAGATCTTAAAGTCATATGCAAATGTTTCCACATGTGACCCATAACCCCCCCCCCCCCCCCCCCCACTAGAGCCGTTGGCTAATTTATGTATAATCTTGCTTGCAAACTAGTTATATAGCAACCAAGCATCCAGAGGAGTCCAGACAGCCTTAACCGATCATAGAGAAGCAGATCATCATCAGGGGTACGGGCACCACTGCCCAATGAGGGAACACCCAATGGTCATCTCGAGGTCAGGTGCCCCCGCCCCCCCCCCCCCTTTTGGAGCCCCAACCTCGGCCCGCTTCAGCGCCCTCACTGCTGCCTGGCCTCCAGCAGGCTGGCCGGGCAGCGTTCCAGCTTTCTGTCCCAATGACCGGCACAGGCCAAGGCCAGGGGGGTGACAAGACCCCAACCCCCCAGCCCCCCAACCCCTTCCTCATCTGAAGCGCCTCGCTAGCCTGCTGCAAAGCTGATGGAGCGTCGCGGTTGGCCTTGGATTGCACCTGCAGTGTGGTGGGAGGTTATGGGGGGAGGGGGGGTGGGGGGGGGCACGGTACAGCTTTTCCCCTCCTGCCTTCTTGCTAATGTTTGGTCAGAAAGTGAACAAGTGAAGGTAAAATGTCTTAGCACTTTTTTAACAAGGGGACGCCCCCTTGGGGACTTCTTCACTCTTGCTCGGTCAAATGGAGGACATCTTTCTACTTGGTTTTGGTCTTCTTCCCCCTCAGGAAGTGACCATTCTCTGTTCGCCAAACGGCACACTACACTACCTCCGTGCAGCCCCGCCCCTTTCGCTGCCCCATAGGTGGTGGTGCCCCAACAGCAGGGTGCCAAAGGGTGGTAAGGGAAGGGAAGAAATGGCATACTGATTATTAATCAGGTACTCAAACATTTTGTGGGATGCCAAAAGAACACACAGAAGTCACCGTTCTCTGTCCACCAATCAGGACTCTACTTAGCTCCACCCTTTAGGTACCCTGGACTGCATCTGGTACCCTAAAGGACGAGAGCCAAAAGGGCGTTTCGTCAGTTTTGAGTCCCTCTGGGTAGAAGTGGGTCTTGGGACACTTTGGAACGTGTCTTTCTAAAGTTCTAAAGTGGTCAACAAAACAACTGCATTTCCCTGCTGATGTTCTAACCCCCCCCCCCCCCCCCCAAATCATTTATTGACCCCCCTACCCAGTGCGCTGACCCCAAACAAATGCGGGTGAGGAACCTCAAAAACCAGTAACCACCGCCGATCCCCCTCATGTGCTGACAAAAAGCTGTTAGGAACTCCAGGCGCCCCCTTTTCCTCCGACACCACCCCCCAGCCCCCCGGCCCCCCAGCCCTCCATTTCTTACTTTGCCATGGAGGCTGGTTTCGCCCTCTGGATGAACCTTTCCCCCGAGACCTCGAGCTCAGAGGGAGCTGGATTAGAGCATGGATGTAGAAAGTGTGTGTGTGTTACTAATTATTCTCATAGTGACACACACTGTTGCATTGGCTCCGCCCACAGCGCCATTTCTAGCTTTCATTTGGGTTTTCCACCGCGTTTCCGTGCTTCTCGATACTTGTCAACTTTTTAAAGACGGTGGCTCACCAGGTTGTTTCTGTTGGGTGCAGGAAGTGAAGATGCTGGCTCTTGGATGGGGGTGGGGGTGGGATACCAGTGTAAGCTAGCATTAGCACCTGTGGAATCAGTCCTGTTGCTTTGGATGGTTCCCCCCTCCCCCACAATGCAACATGGCTACCAAAAAAAAAACAAGTTTTTTTTGGTTCGGGGTTGATCTGATTGGGCGGTTGCTTATTATGACTGCTACCAAGGGTGGGGGTGGGTGGTAGTGGGCGTCAGGGGGGACCAAAAGGTTCTGTGTTGTTGTTTTGGGACGAGGCATAAAGTCATATTTTTGCCAAAGCAGGATAGCAGAGCTGAAGGTGTTACAGTTTGTTTTCTTGTTTCCTGGGGGGCACGGAGAGCGGGTTCGCCTCAGCTTGACCCCCCCACCACCTCCCAGTTGTGTTTACCTACATCACCCTCTCCTCCCCACTGTGCCGCGCCCCCCTCCGTCTGTGTCCTCCTGCAAAGCCGAGGCGTGGACGTCCATAGAAACAACAGTCCTCGTCCCACACAATGAGCATGTCCATGTCGATTAGCGTGGGGGGGGGGGGGGGGGGGGGGGGGTGTCATGGGGGGGCTAATAGCTTATTACGCAGTGTAAAGTGACAGTGTGATCTGGAGAGGTGCCCGCCGAGTAGGCCCAATTAAAAGCTAAACAGACGGTGTGTGTGTGGTGGGAGTGGGAGTGGTGAGAGAGAGGGGGCGGGGCGTACATGAGGCCAACCATGTGCATTCCTCTGCGCTTCAGGCCCCACTGGCCCAAGGTGGGTTCCCCCGGGGGGGCTCACACCCGCCTCTGCCAGCAATATTAGAGCGTCCGATAAAGCACGAATGGAACAAACCCTGGGCTAGCTATCAGGCTAGCTAGGTGGCGGATCTAGCTACAAGCTAACAACAGCTCATACTGGGAGTAGTAGCACCACTAAAGAACTACGAGATTGAAACTGACAGCAAATGTTGTCCACGCCAGTGTAGCTTAATATTACTCAGCAATAGAGTACATGCAAGTTAGAATTCAGTCTAAGTAGTTTTTCTGTTTATCTATGCAGTGGTGTGCCATCAGATACAGCATAGCCTTCACTGCAGGCCTAAATGTTACCAGAAGCACAGACTCAATTCTAGTATTTCCTTCCAGTCGTGTATTTTTATGTTAAGATTTGGACTACCGAATCAGATTTCAGCTTCCATCTGACATCATGTCAATGTAATCTTCCCAGGGCCTTCAAAATCAAGAATGCAGGCCCATGTCACTTCAACACTACGAGCAACGGGGGATGTTTCTTTAACCGATCAGATTTCAGATGTGCCACACAGGGCAAGCTGGCAGGGATGCAGTAACGTCAGTATTTTTTCATCCTCTGATCTGTTATGACTGAGTACTCAAAGTTACCAGTGCACTTGAAGGCATCATCGCATAAACAGCAGTGCTTAATTGATAGGCGCGGTGTTGTTCATCCTGATGTTTACGTTATATGAACAAATAAGTCACTTTATATCAGTTATATATCAGTAAGCGGCTGCACGGAGGTCAAGTGGTTAGCACGCAGACCTCACAGCTAAGAGAGTTCAATCCCGCCCTCGGCCATCTATGTGTGGAGTTTGCATGTTCTCCCCGTGCATGCGTGGGTTTTCTCCGGGTACTCCGGTTTCCTCCCACATTCCAAAAACATGCTAGGTTAATTAGCCACTCCAAATTGTCCATAGGTATGAATGTGAGTGTGAATGGTTGTTTGTCTATATGTGCCCTGTGATTGGCTGGCCACCAGTCCAGGGTGTACCCCGCCTCTTGCCCCAAGACAGCTGGGATAGGCTCCAGCACCCCTTGTGACCCTTGTGGCGGTAGAAAACGAATGAATGAATATATAAGTAAGCTGGCCCCACAGTGGCATGTTCTTAGCATGTTGGCCACACAGTCAGAAGATCCGGGTTTGAATCTCTGTGTGGAGTTTTGCGTGGGTTTTGTGAGGGTACTCCGGTTTCCTCCCGTATGTCCAAAAAGGTTAGGTTAATCAGTGACTCTAAATGGTCCGCAGGGTGTACCCCACCTCTCGCCCAAAGTCAGCTGGGATAGGCTCCAGCATACCCCCATGACTCTAGTGAGGATTAAACAGCATAGGAAATGAATGTCCAGTCCAAAGTCAGCTGTGCCTCCTAAAGATATTAAAACAATGCTCCATTTACACAGAAATGCTTAAAAGGACCAAAATATGGTCATTCATTCATTTTCTACCGCTTTTTCCTCACGAGGGTCGCGGGGGTGCTGGAGCCTATCCTAGCTGGCTTTGGGCGAGAGGCGGGGTCCACCCTGGACTGGTGGCCAGCCAATCACAGGGCACATATAGACAAACAACCATTCACACTCACATTCATACCTATGGACAATTTGGAGTGGCCAATTAACCTAGCATGTTTTTGGAATGTGGGAGGAAACCGGAGTACCCGGAGAAAACCCACACATGCACGGGAGAACATGCAAACTCCACACAGAGATGGCCGAGGGTGGAATTGAACCCTGGTCTCCTAGCTGTGAGGTCTGCGCGCTAACCACTAGACCGCCGTGCCGCCCCAAAATATGGTCAAATACTGTAAATAGTACATGTTAGTTACAGCATGTTTTAGCTTTTTTTATATCTTTAGAACACACATAAAAGTGATAGACGTGTGCGTTCATGTCACATAAAGATTGTGGATGAGGGCCTGATAGGAAATTGACGCAAAGAGATGGGTCTGGAATAAAGTCGGGGATCCAAAATGTCAGCCTCGTATCTGGTATCTCCAGGATGAAGATCAACACAAGGGGTTAATGTAATCCATTTCATCGTCAAGGGCCTCTAATAATTGCTCTCTCCGTGCGCCTCCATCGGCCCGCGGAGTTTCCATTGTGCTGGCCGGTGCAGGTGTGGGACATGCTTTGTTGATCATAATCCCCACGGCGAGTGGAGAGGTTTTGAGTGCGCTTGACGTAGCCCACCGGCGGGCCCTTTGCTCCTCGGCCGCCGCGCTGCCACCGTCTCCCGCCGCCGCTCATGGGATCCGACAGGCGGAAAAATAATGAATAACACCTTCACCCGGAGATGACCTGGCTCCGATTCAGACGCTCCACACAAGGGCGAAAGCAACCACTTAATTGAGCCTTACTGGATCAAATCATTCTCAGGAGACACCCGTCCTGATTCCCTGGACGCCACCCATCAGGACGTTTCCCGCACGCTGCCGTAGAAGAGCCAACGTTAATCCTTCACTAAACTAGAATTGGTCAACACGAAGGCAAACGAGTGTCCAGTCGTACTGTTGCTACAATTGATAGTCTAAGACTAGACTAGACAAGACTCTAAGTCTAGACTCCGGCATCTCTCCCGTGTCCTGAGTCGATCCCATCCCATCCCTGGGAAGACTCTTTCAGTTCCATGTTTCTCATTAGCGAGGTGTCACCTCCGTCCTTCGGGGTCATTTCAGGACGCCAACCTACACGTCACCCCTGCAAAGACCGCACTCGGAACATTTTCCAGCCGCTTCCCAGCCGCACCACAATGGCGCTTTTCAATGTCACCCGATAGAGACGTGCCGCAGCCAAATTAGGAGGGAGGGGGTCACCGATGTTCCGGGCCCCGAGGGAAGGTGATCAAACAGACCCCCGGGTCAGTGGATACACTCTAATTGAGAAGTCCACGCTTGGCAGCCGACGCGGTCATTCACCAGAGGAAGAACTGGTGCCAGGGTGGAAAAGTTCTGCAAGCGGACGCATAGAATCACATGTTCCTATAGTTCTAAACTGGTTCTGAATGGACACACATAACAAGGGGGGGGGGGTGTTCATGTTAAAACAGAGAGAATAATCACGAATAATTCAATATTTATTCATTTTAGGGGGGCCTACCTAATTTGTATATGAAGTACAGTCGTCACTGGAACATTGCTCCCTCACTATATCATGCTTTTTCAAAAATAATCAATGAATGATTGCTGTTTATTATTATTAGTAAAAAAAAATATTGAAATAACTTATATGTAGCATTGTGCTCACTAGGTATTAGTAATGTTATGAGACGTGACGTTAGATCACGGTACATTACCTTTCACACTGCATGGAGCGAATGTGGAAAAAAAGGTTCTCCTCTCATACTGTGTGGAAGTGGTACATTTTTTGCTTTGTTTTTTTTCCCCACGCCGTTTGAAACATTTTTTGTACATGTAAATTATGGCGGCTTGTACTCATATTTGATTGGTCCCACTTCCACTGTGATCTATACGGCAAAACAGGAGAGTAAATTTTTCTGTTTTGTATTTGTATCCGTATTTGCATCAAAAAGTCAATCAAAACAAAAGCTATATCCTGCTTGCTAATTGTTTACAAATGAAGCAGTCACCAAGCGGTTATTTCCAAAGAAGTTGGCATGATGGAGCCCCCCCCCCCCAAGATCACAGCTGCATTGTCATATCAGTGTCATGGCAAGCTCTCATCGTGTGCACGCTAACGCTAACGCTAACCATCAAACGCCAAGCAAAGAGTCTGTGTGCGCCTGCAACAAAGCAACATGACCTCTCCTCAGAGGAGCCCTAATTGACACAAAAGGACGAGCATGAAGGAGCCGGGACAAAAGGCCCATTGTTTTGGAGTCGCTGTCAATCAACACGTGCATCGACCTCGCCGCTCGTTGGCCCGGTGCCAAATTTGAACTTCCGCTCTTCGGTGCTTGTTTGGTTGGAAGTGGCCTCCATGATTTAAACGCACCATCTCGTGTTGTCTTGTCTGATATAAAAGTACCAGAAAGACCTTCTGTGGTTCTTTTCATTTTATTTGCAAACACCAACCAACTGTCTGGTTCCTTATACACAAATTACATTTTTACGGACACTTTTTAACAGTAAAAGTTGCAATTGTTTGAGACATATAAAATGATTAGTTTAGTTTACTGATGTTAAAGTGAGGGTCTGACTCGGTGATGACACAATCAGTGGCTTCAGTCCCCCTAAAATGTTCTTAAGCCCCCCTAAATAATTTGATATTTTTTATTGATGAAATTATTATTATTATTATTTTAATTATTTTTTTTACAAAAAAAATCTGACAAATTTCATATAATAGGCTATAGTAGGCTATAATAAGCAGGCTAATACTAGCCTACTACTAATTTAATCTTTAATTGATAGTCATGTCAGGATAAGCGTCATAGAAGATGGATGGATGGATGATAATCGTGTCGACACTCGTCAATACTCTTGTTTATGACTCATCAGGAATTCAGCGTATTACTTAGTGTCATAGGTCTTTGTGTAAAATGTCAGCAACACCCAAATATGGGTATCACATGAGGATCTGCTTCTAAATTATCTTACGGTTAGCATGTTGGCCACATCTGGGACATCACTGTGTGGGGTTTTACTTCGGGTACTTCGGTTTCCTCCCGCATTCCTATAGAGCAGCTACACACCATAACCAGCACAGAAAGCTTTCTAGTTTTTCCAGAACCTGCACCTATTCCAGCTGGATTTCTTTGGATTTGGTGCTCCCCGCGAAAATGGTGTGTTTTAATGTTTTCCCCCACGGACGGCCTCCAGGCATGCCGACTCGTCTGTGGTTGGTGACACTCACAACTGCTTAGAAAGACTTCCGGTGTTAGCGGTGTTAGCCGCTAGCTGCTAACCCAATTTTATAGGAGTTGCTAAACGCTATAGGAGTTGATAATAATTTCATTCATTAATTTTCTACCGCTTATCTTAAGGGTTGCAGGGGGTGCTGGAGCCTATCCCAAATGTCTTCGGGTGAGAGGCGGGGTACACCCTGGACTGGTGGCCAGCCAATCACAGGGCACATATAGACAAACAATTTGGAGTCGCCAATTAACCTAGCATGTTCAGGGAGAACATGCAAACTCCACACAGAGATGTCCGAGAGCGGATTTGAACCCGGGTCACCTGGCTGTGAGGCCTGTGCGCTAACCACTCGAACCACCGTGCAGCCTTGATAATAATTTTTCTTTTTATAATTACTCAGATCCAGATATAGAGACTGGACAGTCCCAAGTTTCTTAAGGAAACATCTCTCAAAGGTAAGTAGCTTTAGCATTTTAGCGTTGTGTTTTGCGGGACCATTGTTTTAAAAACTCGGCTTTAAAAACACTTGCTGGTAGGGAATCAGGAATTCCAACCCGATGGTGGCATCTTTTAGAATTGAACAAATGTCCTTTACACCCAAAGAAACACTTTTTCCGAGCCATTACTAGCAACATAAACAGAGAAGCAGAGGTGGGGGAGGGCCCATGAGGAATCCCGCTCTCTGTGACATCACAAAAGAACAGTTTAGCAACACCCCCTAAAACCGAGCGTTTTGAGCCATCCCAAACTTCTTTCGTTATCTGAAACTTTGTCATGGTTTAACACCAAAATAGAACATTCCAACTCCATGTATGGGTCAGAAAGGGGAAAAAGCATCATAGGTCCCTTTAAAGAATTGAGACACATAAAAACGACTAATTTTGACACTCAGCTCCAGCCGAACTCTCCTGCTTGTTGAAGACACCTCTCGATGTTCCGTCATCAACTATGGAAACGGTGCTGCATGCACACATGACAACATAACAAGGACAAGAGGATATTTATTCATGAAACAGTCTGGAGGTGCGGGTCGTGTGTACAGAATGGATATAAAAACAGTTTAAGGGCTGTCAGTGCATCCTGAGAAAGCATCATATACTGTAGCAGTGATTGATATACGTATAGAACGTCTCATTTATCAAACTATGTTCAGATAAGAATAGAAAAAAATGCCTATCAGCATAAATAGCATAAATATTTGCAAACTATATTTGACATAAACACACATTTAAGGTCAAAGGATTTGTATTATTAATATTTATATTAGAAAGAGGCGTAGCGCCATCCGTTCAGTCACATGGTGTGAGCGTCATGTTTACTGCATGAGAAGCTGAGACGTGACATCTTTGTGAGGTAACGTGAGGCGGTCCCTCCTCTGGCCTTCAAAAAAGGCAACTTTGGCAGGTTTGAACATGTTTCACTTTTTTTCCCATTCCTCGGTTTGGGTGCCAGAGAGCAGAAATTTGAATAAAAACATTTGGCAACATCCTGAAAGTATACTTACATACTAGGGATGCCGATATCGCTATGTGTAACATGACGTCTCTCTTGTGGTGGAATGAACGCATGCAGTATGTGTTGTACAATTATCGGACATCCCTAATATTTACTGCTGTAAACCAGACCAAAGTGGATTTGCATGAGACTAATTGGATTGCACTAATGAACGGAACAGAAGAAATGTGAGAATAAACATAGATAATCACACATCTAACCTCACAAAAAGCAGGTTTAAGGTTAAAAAAAATCATATTATAAACAAAGGGAGGAGATAAGTGCTGGTTGGCATCGTCACTAAATAAATTGGCTAACAACACTGAGTGGTCACTTCATTAGGGACACCTGCACCATTTCAAGATATGGTTATTTAACAATATTTCTTTGTAATATTTTGACACTGTAGCTTAATAATACAACCAATGTACATATATTCAACATATTGTTAAAATAACACCTAAGCTGTGCGTTCTGATTGGTGCAGGTGTACCTAATCAAGTGTCCAGTGACCAAGTCGCCATGACCTCGCCGACCCCTATAGTTCGGAGCCGTCACGGGGATAAATGAGGCTGTTGACGCTGAAGCTGTTGTACAAGTGGCCGTTGAACTGTCCGCCCTGCCCCCCTCCGAAGGTGTTGTAGTAAACTCCGCGGTTGAAATGCAGGCCGTCGCCGTGATGCTCGGGCGGCCCCGCGTCTTGCCCGCCAGGGTTGGCGTGGTAGGCGCTCCCCAGGGCTGTAATGTTCCTGTTGGACAGCTCGTTCAGCAGTCCCAGAGGCCCCTGCCTGTTCGGGCCCCCCGAGCCCAGAGAGGCCATGCTGCCGTAAAAGTTGTTGAAGCACGGAGACGCCGCCTTAAGGTTCTCGCTCAGGGCCTCCATGTCCGGCGAGGGCGGCCCCAGCAGCTGGGGGCTGTCGACGGGCTTCGGCGTGGAGCTCATCGCCACACCGCCATCGTCCACCTTGGTGGCGCCGGCGCCTGTCACCCCTCCTGACCCGCTGGCATCAGACCTTCTCTTCCTCTTCCTGCGGAAGTTGCCGTTGTCAAACATTTTCTCACAGTTGGGGTCCAACGTCCAATAGTTTCCTTTTCCTGAGGCATAAAAAGAAATCATGATGGGGATATTGGACCTGATGAACATCATCAATCTATCCATCAGTCCCTTTGTCTTTACACATCACTGTCGTTCATAAGAAAATCAACTGTGTTGAAATGATTGTAATTATTGATTGCTGAGAATGTCTTGTCATGGCCTGGTTACTCTTGGAAAAGAGATTTTCATTTTCAATAGTGTTTACATGATTCAATAAAATATAGAATTATCTTTAAAAAGAATAATTGATGAAATGATGCTTATTTTTCCACAAAACCGGACATCACTAAATACCTCATATTTATAATAAATGTACAGTTGTGTTGCTTAAATCACTGGAAACCAATAATATCAATTTTAATACATTAACGTTTTTACTAGTTTATTAACATATGAACTATATTTACATTTTATTTGGCTCCTTAAATTCTTGCTTTTACTGCTGTTATTCATTTAAAAAATGTACTACTTGGCCATCTTCCCTATTAAGCACTTTTTGCTAAATCAAACAATTTTAACTGGAAAATACTTGCTATAAAAAACGAATCCGAGTTTAATATTCAAATCACAACGTCGGTAATGGTTCGGTATTTTATCATCTTTCTGGGTTAGTTGTTTGTTTTGAAGGTCAGTAAACTAAACACGTTCTTCGCGAGTGGTTCGGCGTTGCGTTCACGTACCGGGGTCGTCCTCGTCCCTGGGCACCTTCTTGAAGCAGTCGTTGAGCGACAGGTTGTGCCTGATGGAGTTCTGCCAGCCGGCCTTGCTCTTCTTGTAGAAGGGGAAGTTGTCGGCCACGTACTGGTAGATCTGACTCAGGGTCAGCTTCTTGTCCTGGGCGTTCTGGATGGCCATGGCGATGAGAGCCGAGTAGGAGTAGGGAGGCCGAACCAGCTTGAGCAACTCCTCCTGGCTCGCCACCGACAGCCAGCCCAGCTCCGGGCCGCCGAAGGCCGGCGAGCCGGCGGCGAGGAACTGCCGCTGCGAGCCGTACGAGGGCGGGGCGAAGGGCGCGGCGGGGCTGCCGGCGTGCAGGTAAGACGAGGGGGGGTTGACGCCCCACAGGTAAGGACCAGACGGGGACGCGTACTCCCCGAGGCCGAAGCCCGCTGCTCGGTGGGCGGGGGTCTGCAGGTTCTGCTGCTGCTGTTGGTGGTGGTGGTGATGGTGATGATGATACATGCCGCTCAGACTCTCGCAGTACGCCGCCGCCATGTCCGGGGCCTCCTGGGTGCCTTTAGGTGGG
Organism: Doryrhamphus excisus; assembly: GCF_030265055.1. NCBI lineage: Eukaryota > Metazoa > Chordata > Actinopteri > Syngnathiformes > Syngnathidae > Doryrhamphus > Doryrhamphus excisus. The sequence goes on from NC_080472.1 coordinate 12,606,419, forward strand.
AGGGAGCCGACGCTCGGGGAGGTGTGATGGTGCTGGTTCTGGTGGTTCTGGTGGTGATGGGACTCGGGATCGATCATCACTCCCGGCGGGAACCCCCCAGAAGGAGGTGCAGTGAAACCGCGGAGGTGTTCGCTCAACAAGTGTCAGCCAGCATGCAAGACTTTTAATTGTATTGGCGCTCCTGGCTGGCCTCGGCGGCCAATCGGGACGCGAGGGGGGCGTGGTCAGCCCCATGCCGTAAGGTCGGGGTCGCCGGGCGTGAAGCGTCCAACCTCCTGCAGGGAGACACTGGAACTTTGCTTTCACTCTGCCTACTCTTTTTGGGTCAAAAACAAAAAAAAAGTACATAATTACTGCAGAATGTCTGCTATTCTAGCTAGCATCAACATCATGCCATTGATCACGATATATTAGAAGTGCTAATACGTTTTTTTTTTGCTTCTAGGACACCATTGGATGAGTGGTTTGCATGTTGGCCCCGGTTGGACATCACTCTGTGGAGTTTGCATGTTCTCCTCGGGAGTGCGTGGGTTTCCTCCCACACTCCAAAAACAAGGCGTTAACGTTGGTGTTAATTATTGACTCCAAATTGTCCATAGGTATGAATGTGAGTGTGAATGGTTGTTTGTCTATATGTGCCCTGTGATTGGCTGGCCACCAGTCCAGGGTGTATATGGGAAAATTTTGATTTGGAAACAATGAATGTGTACTTACAGCAGTGTTGGACATCACGATATATACACATATTTGTTTATATATTGAAAAATAATTTTCTGTGATGATTATATCAATAATGTACCCACTGTACATGGCCCAATGCCCCAGCAAAATTGCAGCTTTTTGGTCAATATTTGTTTTTGTATTTTTGTAAAATAGGCAGTTTGTCCTCTATCTAAGTCAGTAATAATTTATAAATACTGTATGTAATAATACAGGTGAAATGTACAGCAGGCAAGTAACACTGTAAAAAAAACACAAAATTGACATGTTTTTCTTTATGCTTCACTGTCAGTGTTTTTCCTGTCAAGAGTTGAGGTTTCGCACTTTGCACTACAGTTCTTGAACGCAACATTGTTCCTGTGAGTCGCAAAAATGTGAAAAGCAAGATGAACGATGCAAAAATTGTTTGTTTTTTTGGGGCCTATCAATTTTCCCCGTTCACTGGTGGGATGTACTGTACCAAATTCCATTCCATTCCATTCCATTCTCCTGTGCTAATCCGGGTTACGGGGGCACCAGGAGGGAAGCCCACTGCTCGATCCCCGGCCACCTCCTCCAGCTCCACCAGGAGGACACCAAGGCGTTCCCAGGCCAGCGAGTCCTATAAGTCTGCCCCGGGGGCCTTTCCCCTGGCTGGGCATGCCCAGAACAACTCACCAAGTCGGTATCCATTCCATTCAATAACACATTTTCATAGTTCTACTTTCCATTTATAGTTGAAATTCTAAGATACAACTCATGTTAGGTTAAGTGGAGACTCTAAATTGTCTCTGGGCTGACGACCAGTCCGGGGTGTACAGTGGGATAGGCTCCAGCATACCCCGGTGGCATAGAAAACAGATGAATGCTATTATGCACCCTCGTCTCTCAATGAGTCAATACTAATTTAGTCAGTCCAGCTTCATAAATTCTCAATGATAGACGCTAATAAAGTAGGACATAAATATCACATGATTTTAACATGACATGCAACTATGAGGCCAGAAGAAGAAGTGATTATATTGGCGCTGGAGGCCATGACCCCCCCTCCCCCCCACCGCCCACAAAGTAATGTTTAAGCATTTAAGATAGAAACAACCTAAAATTAACGGCTCCTTATGACAATAATTAAGACTAAGAGGCCCTAATTACTCATGATTACACTCTATGAGTATGTACAGGGACCTGGGGTGTAATTAAAGGATATGCTATTAAAATTGTGAACTGTCAAAAGTTATGACATCTTCTTAAACGTCTCCTGGGGCCAACATTAAAAGTTGCAAACTCTTCAAAAAGACGTCTAAAATGTGTCTAATTAAAAGCGTCTGCAGAAGGTGCACAGATGGGCTTTTTATCTTTTTATCTTACACTGCAGTACTTTGGGAACAAGTCTTTCAGACTCAAAGTTAGACAAATATAAGAAAATGGTGAACATACAGTATGAGGATGTTAAACTGTCAAACTTGGTTTAAAACTAAGTTATTTGAAATCATTCTCATGTATATATATATTATTCCCATGCAGTGATTATAGAAAATATTATTATAAATTATAAATCATATTATAAATCATATTATTATATTAACAATACTACTACTACTACTACTAATAATAATGTGATTATAATAATAAGAATTATTATTATTAATAATAATATTATATAAGCAATAGAAAATGAATGAATGAAGAATGAATGAATATTATTATTATTATATATTATATGTTATAATAATATTACAATAATATATTATAATAATAATATATATAATAATGATTATTATTATGTTTTTGTTATTATTATTGTTGTGATTTTTGTTTATTATTGTATTTATCATTTGCATATATTTCCATACATTGTTAAGCAAAAACACTGTTTTTGGCAATGGAGCTCTCCGATGGTTTTTAGTGGACGCACACTGCCCCCTACAGCTTAGTGGCTGCAAGTACAGTGTACGGTGACTGTCTCCACTAGATGGCAGCTTCATCCTGCACAGTGCCACATTAGCAACAACTGCAGTAACTTGGAATGTTCCTGCAACATCCAACTTCATGAATTGACCTCAGAAAGGACTAAAATTCCATCACAGGAAGAAAAAAAACATCCAAAGTAGATTGGAAAACTCACCTTTGAATGAAACACCAACTCTTCTCCCTCCATGTCTTATTGAACACGGAAGGAGTTTTGACACATTGGCGCTAGAAGCAATCCCTCTTCTAGCATCTGATCTTCTTGTCTTCTCCCTCCCTGCTCTTCTGCTAGGATGCGTCCAGGCCACAGAGTCAGGAGTCGCTCAGTCTGAGAGTAATGCCATCATTTTGGGGCTTGGCCGTGACAATAATCCCCCGCTCGCCAAAGACCATTCGCACACGGATGCGTGGGAATGTCGCAGTGGGGACGGGAAACGGATGAACCAGATGAAAAAGTGCGACTCAAACATGACAGAGACCACATGAAAGACCTTCAAGTATCAGATTGCCTTAAAAACGTATAGGGTTCTTGATGAGATGAAGAAGCATGTAATTAGTCGAACTTTGGCTTCTACTTCATTGTTCCAAATAATTATTGTTCTTGCTTCAACATGGAAAATAAAATCATCTCTGAATGGCTGAAGAACATCAGTCAATATTTGATTAGGAGGTCCACACGCTACACATCGATGCTACCAAGGATCAAAGATTGTTTATTAAACAACATGGGTGCACCATTGCTAGGACTGATATTAATATTGATTAATAATGCGATATGCGGGCGGCACGGTGGTCTAGGGGTTAGCGCGCAGACCTCACAGCTAGGAGACCAGGGTTCAATCCCACCCTCGGCCATCTCTGTGTGGAGTTTGCATGTTCTCCCCGTGCATGCGTGGGTTTTCTCCGGGTACTCCGGTTTCCTCCCACATTCCAAAAACATGCTAGGTTAATTGGCCACTCCAAATTGTCCATAGGTATGAATGTGAGTGTGAATGGTTGTTTGTCTATATGTGCCCTGTGATTGGCTGGCCACCAGTCCAGGGTGTACCCCGCCTTACACCCGAAGACAGCTGGGATAGGCTCCAGCACCCCCCACGACCCTCGTGAGGAAAAGCGGTAGAAAATGAATGAATGAATGAATGAATGCGATATGCACCATGTCAGCATGTCAATGATCACGTGTGCTTGTAGGCAACAAGGTCAAGTGTAGTCATGGCACAATCAGCTCCATTCAGCAGACATCTATTTCTGTGACATACCCCCCCCCTTTCCTTCCAACCCCCCAACATCAGCCTGTGAATCCACCTGTGTTCATTAGGATGGTTTATCCAGCCGTACCGCGGTCATCAACATTGTTGTTCTATGCTGCATACTTCTCAGTGCACACACCCACATACACGCATGTTACAAGACACACACACACATGCACACACTGGGGGCATTCATAGTGGGGTGGGGGCGGCAGCGGCGTAGCTTTCAGAGCGCCGATAGTGTCACCGTGTGGACTCAGTGGAGACTGATTGCTTTGCTTGTTTACAATGCTGCCATGGTGAAAGAGGGGGCACACCCACACTACTCTTGTTCTTCCTTAGGGGACACCAGTCACTACTCTTATTATACCTTAGGGGACACTAGTCACTACTCTTATTCCTTAGAGGACACTAGTCACTACTGTTATTATACCTTAGGGGGCACTCGTCACTACTCTTATTATACCTTAGGGGACACTAGTCACTACTATTCTTCCTTAGAGGACACTAGTCACCACTCTTATTTTTCCTTAGGGGGCACCAGTCACTACTCTTATTATACCTTAGGGGGCGCTAGTCACTACCCTTAGTCTTCCTTAGAGGACACTAGTCACTACTCTTATTATACCTTAGGGGGCACTAGTCATTACTCTTATTCTTCCTCAGAGGACGCTAGTCACTACTCTTGTTATACCTCAGGGGGCACTAGTCACTACTCTTGTTCTTTCTTAGGGGACACCAGTCACTACTCTTATTATACCTTAGGGGACACTAGTCACTACTATTCTTCCTTAGGCGACACTAGTCACTACTCTTATTCCTTAGAGGACACTAGTCACTACTGTTATTATACCTTAGGGGGCACTCGTCACTACTCTTATTATACCTTAGGGGACACTAGTCACTACTCTTGTTATACCTTAGGGGGCACTAGTCACTACTCTTCTTCCTTAGAGGACACAAGTCTTATTCTTATTCTCTTATTCGCTTATTCTTCCTTAGAGGACACCAGTCACTACTCTTATTATACCTTAGGGGACACCAGTCACTACTATTCTTCCTTAGAGGACACTCGCCACAACTCTTGTTCCTTAGAGGATACTAGTCACTACTCTTATTATACCTTAGGGGACACCAGTCACTACTCTTATTCTTCCTTAGGGGACACTAGTCACTACTCTTATTCTTCCTTAGGGGGCACTAGTCACTACTCACGTCTACTAGTCACGTCTTTAGGGACACAGCACACTACACTTCTTCTTCAGGGGCCACTGTTTTGGGATACTCAAGAAGAGAGAAATGATGCTATTTCTGTTTTACTGGGATCCAACATAGCAAAGGTCGTTGATGTCAAAGTGAATTTTTGTGTAATTTCCATTCATAAAAACCAGACGAATCAATGTGAGTCTAGAAGTTGAAGACTTGAGAATGAAGTTGAGACTTTGACAAGGAAACGTCAGCTTCCAACGCAGCAACGTTTCTGTGTTGTTCTGGAATAACACATTGTTCCAAACCAGAGTATTCTCCTGTTCCACAAAGTGTTCCTAAATGCGGTGAAGTCATGTCACATCTCTGAAAGCCCGCCAGGATCCAGAGGAAGACTTGGAACTTTCTTACTGCAGTTATTTTTTTGTGGACTCGGCTGTGAGAGCGTGAAAATCCATGAAAGTGTCATCCAACTTTAAAATCCAACTTTGCAAGCTCAGTCTTCCTCAAAGCCTCTTGTTCCATCTTTAATCCTCCCTTTTTGACCCCGTCTTGCTTGTTCCACTTTGGCAGGCTTCTGCAACATGATGTGTCTCACTGGATGAAGATGTGTCTGGATGAGGCCCCCCCCCGCCAGACAACATTTTTATGTTAAAAATGCTTCTGCTCAGTTAGGGAGTCACATTAGCATTCATTGTCATGCTAAGGGCGTTAGCTAGTTGACAGTCCAGAAAGGTCCGCAGAAGAACCGGCTCTACGACTTGTCAACTATTAAAAGAAGTAATTCATGGGCTTGGCAGTACCTGGTGTTCAGTGTGCAGCGGACTGGGCTGTGCAGGATTTGGTTGATGGTGAGGATGACCAGGATGATGGTCCTTTATGCCATGGTCTGACATCCTGATGGTGAGGATGACCAGGATGATGGTCCTTTATGCCATGGTCTGACATCCTGATGGTGAGGATGACCAGGATGATGGTCCTTTATGCCATGGTCTGACATCCTGATGGTGAGGATGACCAGGATGATGATGCTTTATGCCATGGTCTGACATCCTGATGGTGAGGATGACCAGGATGATGATGCTTTATGCCATGGTCTGACATCCTGATGGTGAGGATGACCAGGATGATGATGATGCTTTATGCCATGGTCTGACATCCTGATGGTGAGGATGACCAGGATGATGATGATGCTTTATGCCATGGTCTGACATCCTGATGGTGAGGATGACCAGGATGATGGTCCTTTATGCCATGGACTGACATCCTGATGGTGAGGATGACCAGGATGATGATGGTCCTTTATGCCATGGACTGACATCCTGATGGTGAGGATGACCAGGATGATGATGCTTTTATGCCATGGACTGACATCCTGATACTGACATGTGATACTGACTTGTTTTCTTTCATCCTAAGCTAAATACTTTGTCCCTCCATCCTAAAACTGTTTGAGCGAGAGCGAGCCCTTTTGCCAGTTGCCATGGCGACCGGCCTGGGCAGCGAGCGGAGGACAGCAGAGGGAGGCAGGGTTCACATCAAAGTTCATTATCAATGCAGGCATCTCGGACGGTGGCTACTTTGATGGCAGAAGACAGACATGTATTTTTTACTTTAAGTACAATTCTAGAATATTAAAATGCCTAGTGCGACATTTCAAATAATCATTAATACACTTCATTTACTTTCCGTGATAATAAATATATTATTGTTTGTTTTTTTTAATTGCCCAATTGAAGGAAAATAAATTTCTGGGGATCACAATAGATGAAAATATGAGCTGGAAACCTCATATTACAAATATACAACATAAGGTGGCAAGAAATATTTCAATATTGAACAAAGCAAAATTTGTTCTTAATCAGAAATCACTCCACACTCTTTATTGCTCTCTGGTTCTACCATATCTTACTTATTGTGTGGAAATATGGGCTAATAACTATAAAAGCAATCTTCACTATCTAAATGTACTGCAAAAAAGGTCAGTAAGGATAATTCATAATGCCGCCTACAGAGCACACACTAAAAATAACCAATTAGCTAAAAATGTCATTCAATACTTCTCTACAAGAGAGGAGAAATGTGATCTCAGGGAAGAAGTACATCTGAAACACTTCTATGCTAGGACTACGTTATGCTAGCCATAGCATTTCAGTATGTGGAATCAAACTATGGAATGGATTGAGTAAGGAAATCAAACAATGCACAACGATGAGCCAATTCAAGAAACAATACAAGCAGTTGATGTTTGCTAAATACAAGGATGAAGAGTCTTGAACCAGTCATGATGTGCTATATATATCACTATATTGACACGCACTATGGTACCCATTATGGCATTGGATGCTCATATCACCTACTTCGGTACGTGACAAAAATTAAAAAAAAATTATTATTAAAAATTAATGTTAAAGTTTTTTTTAAATAAATGTAAAAAAAATTAAAACATTTTTTAAAATTATATTAGAAAGGCAGGAAGTGAACAAATGTAACAGTTACTGATCGTAAAAGTACCAGATGGAGGGGTAGGATTTAATAAGCTTTGCTTCTTAAAATAAAAATAAAAATAAAAATAAAAATAAAAATAAAAATAAAAATAAAAATAAAAATAAAAATAAAAATAAAAATGAAAATGAAAATGAAAATGAAAATGAAAATGAAAATGAAAATGAAAATGAAAATGAAAATGAAATTGAAATTAAAATTAAAATTAAAATTAAAATTAAAATTAAAATTAAAATTAAAATTAAAATTAAAATTAAAATTAAAATTAAAATTAAAATTAAAATTAAAATTAAAATTAAAACAAACATAAAAAGAACATAAAAACAAACTTAGACTATATTAGGAAAGCAGGAAGTGAACAAATGTAACAGTTACTGATTGTAAAAGTACCAGATGGAGGGGTAGGATTTAATAAGCTTTGCTTCTTCCTACTCCTTTCGGACATGTGGAACTGGGAACTGATTATGGGATGCACTCAATTGGAATCTGATGCATGTTCAAATGAAATAAAACCATTACCATTACCATTACCATCGTCGTCTTCTCCGTCAGAAGTTAGCAAGTAAGCTGTTGAGTTTTTGTAAGACAAAGTCGGACCTCTGCTGACCTCCAGCCCCGAATGTTGGTTCCATCTGGCGCACATTCATCAGCGGAGTGGACTGCACAGAGCGTTATTCTTCAGACAGCCCTGCTTCTTGACACAGCAACTCCGTGAGAAGACGCTTGACAGGCCTCAAGCTTGTGTCCAAGAGGCCCGCTTGGTCGCACATCCAAACGCTGTTTGCTCACGCATGATTGATTACAGCTTATCTCTCTTGGTCAATCGGGGGAGTAATTGAGCACCGTTTGGTTACAGGGGTCTTTTCTGTGTCCATGAAAGGCTTGGCCTCCTTTAGTTGCCTCTCAATGGGTGCTGTCCCCGGCCAGGCCGTCCTGTGGGCGGGCCTTTGTCCCGCTGACTGATGACTTTAGGCCGTGAACCGGCTTCCAAGCGGTTGGTAGCAAGTGGATCTGGCAGCAACGGATGATGCCTGGATGGGCCTGGACCGTTTTGTCAGCACTGACAGCTGTAGAGAACACGGGACATCCCTCAAGTCCAGTGAGCCAACGTGTTAAGTTGACCCAGCAGCAGGTTCCTGTGCCCTTGAGCAGGACGTTCATCCATCTGTCCACAAATCTGTCCATCATACATCCCTTCATCGTCCAAGCATTCAATCCATCGTCAAGCCGTTATAAATACGTCATCACCATCATGTAGCCGTCGCTCTGTGCTTTCCATGCATCTTGTCTTGTCTACACAGCCATCCTTCCATGATTATTATGATTGTGACTAACAGATTCATCCGCTTCATCCTACTACAGGTTCATCTAGCTATCAGTTTGTGTCCTTTATTTACCCATCATCCAACACATCCATGCATCATGTCTTGTCCATGCATCTGTCTTCCAATGGGTTTGTCCATCCATTTGTCTGTCTCCTTTATTTACCCATCATGCATGCACGTCTGTCCTTCCTTGAGTTCATACATCTCTCTGATGGTCGTTTAACCATCAATCCTCCAAATATTTGCTTTTGTTGGTAATAGAAATTAAAACTTCTTGCTCCACTACCTTGAAGTGTTTTCCAATTTGGGAATGTTTACTCATTCCCTTTGGCATAAACGCATACTGACATTGATGATTTTTCATTAGGGATCAATTGCTAAAGTACACATGCTGCTGGTGTGTGCTCCTTCTGGTGGCAGCAGTCTTTGCTAAACGTTATATGATGTTATTTAAGGTGGTCAAACGGGAATTTGACTATAGAAGAGGAGACTTCCAAAAGGCTAAACGGTGGAGGCAGAGGAAAACGCCCTCCCACACACACACGCGTCAACATTCGTACAGTGTTGTATTTTTCTCACCGTCATCAGACCTCCAAGGTCACAGAGAGCTTGCGGCTGAATGGAGCTCCTGTTCTGGAAGCAGGTAAGGAGAACCTCGGTGGGCCTTGGCCAGGAAGTGAACAAGAGTTCACACAAAGATAACAACATTTCGTCTCAGACAAAGTGTTATACTTGGATGCTGCGGCTGCTGGTCGTTAAAGCCAGATCACAGGATGATATGAAGCCCCTACCCCCCACCCCGAGGTCAGACATGATACAAAGAGGCATCACAGCTGCACGAAGGTGGAAGTAACGTCATATTAGTGCAGAGAATTGTGAGAATGGATACATAAGAAATGAAGGATTGTTTATAGATTTGTATGAAAATACATTGTCATTAATGGGAAATGGGGGGAATTAAAGATGTTGTTGTCATGTGATCAAAACGTATCGTCACTTAAATAATTATTTTCCCGATAAAAGGTGGCCATAACACACACATTAAACTCTGAACAGACGCTTTGAAATGCATCGGGAAATGATCAGCGAAGTGGAATACGATAGTTTAAATAACAGTTCACTTAGGGCCTACAGACCACTGCACAGTATAGTTATGTGTACTTTGAAAGACTTTTAAAGATAAACGATCAGCCCAGGTTTCCAGGCAAAGTGTCCTGCTCGGCTTCTGTGGACCAGTCGGGGCATTCAGCTTTGTTTGTGTGAGCCGTCCAAGACGATCCAGAACAGAACTTCCTGTCAAACAGGGCAATGCTGGTGAAACATGTCTTGGTGGACAAGAAGTCCTGCTCTGTCTCAGCTCCTCTCTGCTGACCGGCGCCGGAGACGTTCCCATCCTGGCATTCGGGCTCAGTACCTTGCTTTAAAAGGCCTTGAGCACTGCCAGAGCAGAGCAAGTCGTCCTTAGTTGGAAAGCTTTGTTTGTACTTGAGGCGCGGTCTGAGATGATGTGTGTCTCTGCCACACAGAACCCTCTCTGACCCCCCACCCCCACAGCCAACTCATGTATTAAATCTGGACTGTCTACACAGTTCAGTAGTGATGAGCCTTCATGGTTGTCCCCTGAGACAAACAGTACAATTTGTACTTGCGCTCTCAGGGCCATTAATATCTACGACTGCTTCTTTAAACCTGCGGTGCCACTTGCAGGTACACAAACAATCCATTACCAATCTGCAGACACAACTTCCATCACAGACTTTATGTTTCCAAGTATTGAAAAAATATCATGTTTACTGACAAATGTTTTTACGGCCACAAAGTGAATGGAGTCTTTTTTCTATAGTTGGGGTTTAGCAATAGTAATTATTTGAAATGTGAAAAGCTGGGATTGGCTGACATAGGCTCCAGGTCACTGTTGGGATATGAGAAATTCAAAAGATCTAAAGGGAATCTAATGAAGTTCTCATAACCGGTGGGTCACAAGATTCCAGGATGGCATAAAAATGAAAGCAGGAAGAACTTAAAAACACACCGACCTCACGGTATGGCACTTCCACATCATATGGAACAATGGAAACGTATGCTTAAGTCTGAAAAGTTGAAAATGTAGAATAGTGCCCCTTTGAGATTGTTAAAATGTGACTTAAAGGGGACTTATTATGCTTTTTTCCCACTTTCTGACCTATAAATGTAGTTAGAATGTAGCATTCCTGTGTTAGACCGTGCTAAAGTTTCAGATAAAGACGTTTGCACATTTGGAAATGAGCTCTGAAAGAAGTTTGGGATGGCTCAAAATACTCGGTTTCAAAGGGTGTTGCAAAACTGTTCTTTTGTGATGTCACAGAGGAGCAAGCCTCCTTATGGCTGTAGGCCAAACTCAAACTCTGCGACTAGGCAAGGTCAGGTAGAAGTTATTGGAGCAATGACCACATTTCCACAACTGATGTTGTGCCAAGATTTCGGCCTCACGTCTGCCGCCGTCCTAGCTCCACGGCACCAGCGGTGCCTCTGACAAAGTGTGTCTGACAATGAGTCCTCCTCCTCAGGCAGGCGAGGTCGGAGGAGCACCAGTGGTGAGTTCATACACGGTAACTCAACTCAGGGATCTCCAGCCAGCCGCTCCTAAACACTTCCCAGTTAGCTCTCCAAAGACTTTATTCATTCACCTGCCATAGCCACTAAATTAGAAAGTGTTTTTTGCAGTAGTCAGGAAGTAGTTTGGCACTGTGACCAATCATAGGTGCAGATTCTGGAAGATCAAGAAAGTTTTCTGTTCGGGTTATTGGGTTATTGTCTAGCTACTTTGGAATCCACAACTCAATACATTCAGACAGCTGGGATAGGCTCCAGCACCCCTGCAACTCAATACAAAGGGTCGAAAAATTAGCACAGTAAAAAAAATGTACATTACATCATAACTAACTAAATTCAGATATAAAATATTTGTTAGGCAGAAGCAACACTGGGCAACACTGACCCGCTTTCAATTTTTGAGCACAGCTTTGAAAAAGCAAAGAAGCACTCTTTTATCTGAGGGAAAGCACCATTAGATGTGTTTAGCAAACAAAGAAAATAGCAGCTTTAGGCTTTGCAAAGATAAACCAAGACGTCTCTTCAGCCAGGGGCAGTTCAAATATGAAATGAAGCCAGAACAAAGAAATCCCTCCAATAACAACATGTGACCTTCATCACTCCTCGCTGACCTTGTAGGCAGCTTTCTACTTGTCTTTGTACAATAGCAATACACACTCCAGGCAATTATAAAACAACAATAATGGAGCTATCATCCCAGTCTGTCCTTAACACCACTCGCCCCACTCACTTCTTTCTACACATGTAAACACATTGTTTGATTTCCTTCTCACTCAGGAAGACTTTATCTCGTATTTTGCAACCTTTCACTCCTCCTTTTTGGACTTATCAGCATTGTGGGACTTCCTGACTCACTCCCAAACATCCACACCATCCACACTTCATTAGATACACCAGCTTGTGAGATCCAAGGCAAAAATTTGGCTCGCTTTGCTTCTGCAACCACATACGGTATATCAAATCAGATTCAGCTTTCTTGAATTGGACTGTACTAGAGTCTTGGTCGTTCATACATTTCTACAAAAGCATTTACAGCAGGGTTGTCCAAACCTTTCCCAGTGAGGACCATGTACTGAAAAATCAAAGGATGCAGTGGCGACTTTGACATTTACGATTGGTAAACCAACCCAAGTAGATATGCTAACAAGCTACACATCGACTCCATCATAACGTGCACATGTTGATTGTTTGGCCCAAAGAGTCTCAGAGAGAAGATAGAGCCGTGGTTTAGGGCAATCTCCAGAACCTCACTTCCTGTGGGTCCGCATGTCGGAAACAAGGAGATCAATAAATGTCCGGTTGTGTGCTGTTCTAAACTTGAGTCTAAGTCATGTGATGCTCATATGATGAAGCTTCATTTGGAAGCTCCAGACAGACAATTGAATTATTAACCGAGTCCATGCTAGCTCAACTAAATGGAACACTCCAGTAATAGAAATACTAATTACAAAGGCAGCAGTGCATTATGAGTGTGAGAGATTAACACCCTAAAGGCTTTCAAATAAGTTAGCTAATCTAACTCGGGGTGGAAATGATGAATATTACAATGATGCTAATGTCACTGACATCACCGCATTTATTCCTAGACAACCTGTCACGACAAAGAAGACATGAGCTGAAAACCTTCAAATCTAGCTAGAAATGTGATAATGACAAAAGTAGCACACAAAACTCATCAATTATTATTATGACTAAGCATGCAACAAAGTTGTTCCTTCAATTCAATGTTTCTCACCTCAATAACCTAAAAGGGAATGGAATAAAAATTAGGGTAGTCAAATGAGAAAAAAAGTCACATTAATCACTTCCACTTAATTAATCATGAATAATCACCATTTGCATCTCTGTGTGAAATATACCAATTTTACTGTATTTTATAAACAAAAAGACAAATGATCAAAAAGTTAAATTACATATATGTATGTATTAACTGCTTAGAATTAGGTTAGTGAGCATTAACAATTCCCACTTTTTGTTTTTCTTTGTCTTTCTGTTCATTTAGACCACACATATGCGCATAACTAAGACATTCTTGTGATTTTCGGATTGTCCATAAATGCATCCTGTGGCCGTCGCGTGACAACGAGGAAGTACTTTCTGTGGAGGTCTAGACTAACTCACGTTTTATGTGAGTTGAGATACATATAGCTGCTTAATTTCACTGCTGTTAATGTTTTTAGGTCAGAAAAACGTGATTAAAGAGCGTCAGACTTTGTGTGACTGTTTGGGGACGTTGCACTATGGTAAATCCATCTGCACTCATAGAAAGGTATGGCTAATGGACACGATGCTCCTGCGTTAATTACACGAAAAATGTTCACGTAATTCACGAAATAAATTAGTTACCACTTACATACAGTAGATAACTACAACTATGTTTCAAATACTGTAAAAGTGCAAAAGGAAGTTCTACAATTCTTAATCGTAAAACTACAGCAGATATTTGCACCAACCAATATTTTATTTACACACATTATTTACATGATCAGCTCTGAATTAAATATTAAATATGTATGTGGGATGAGTCAATGTTAAAGACACAAAGAAGATGATATGGCTTTACTCACTTTTAATGGCACTTAGAGATTTGATCAGCAATGAATAATCACCATTTGCATCTCTGTGTGAAATATACCAATTTTACTGTATTTTATAAACAAAAAGACAAATGATCAAAAAGTTAAATTACATATATGTATGTATTAACTGCTTAGAATTAGGTTAGTGAGCATTAACAATTCCCACTTTTTGTTTTTCTTTGTCTTTCTGTTCATTTAGACCACACATATGCGCATAACTAAGACATTCTTGTGATTTTCGGATTGTCCATAAATGCATCCTGTGGCCGTCGCGTGACAACGAGGAAGTACTTTCTGTGGAGGTCTAGACTAACTCACGTTTTATGTGAGTTGAGATACATATAGCTGCTTAATTTCACTGCTGTTAATGTTTTTAGGTCAGAAAAACGTGATTAAAGAGCGTCAGACTTTGTGTGACTGTTTGGGGACGTTGCACTATGGTAAATCCATCTGCACTCATAGAAAGGTATGGCTAATGGACACGATGCTCCTGCGTTAATTACACGAAAAATGTTCACGTAATTCACGAAATAAATTAGTTACCACTTACATACAGTAGATAACTACAACTATGTTTCAAATACTGTAAAAGTGCAAAAGGAAGTTCTACAATTCTTAATCGTAAAACTACAGCAGATATTTGCACCAACCAATATTTTATTTACACACATTATTTACATGATCAGCTCTGAATTAAATATTAAATATGTATGTGGGATGAGTCAATGTTAAAGACACAAAGAAGATGATATGGCTTTACTCACTTTTAATGGCACTTAGAGATTTGATCAGCAGCACTCAGCCTCATTTGGTCTTCATTTCATCTCATTAGCGCAACTCCTTGTCGTCCACGTCGCTGATTTGTATTGATCCACAGACTCCACTCTCAAAATGATGCAAGTTAATGCCACGCTAAAAAGAGGTAAAAGGAATTTACTTAGTGTACCATATTGTTTTGTTATGTTTGCGTTTTTTTTATGTCTAAACAAATTTGCAGGTTCCCAAGAAGAACTCTTCCTGATTGGTTCATTGATGGGTCAGTTCTTCAAGCCTCCTGGAGGTGGCGCTTCTCAAATGAAATAAGGTAAGAAATAGAAATACAAGCACCCTTCACCATTTCCAGCTTGGAATTTTGCACTTCACGCTATCACGTTTTTTTCAAAAATAGATTCCTTAATAAATTATAAAGCATAAAATAAAGCATAATGATGGAAAATACAAATATAAGGGATTCAGAGGAAATGTTGTGGTGATATGTAGTATTCTACAGTGGTCTCTAGGTCACTGGGGACATATTTGTCCTCATTAACTCTTTAATTAATGAACTATTTTGGGTAATACAAGTGTAAAGGTGACTATAGGGGTGTTATTTCATGTCTGGAGGGCTCTAATAATGTTGAAGACGGTATTTTGAAGGTTGTTAACATGTTTCCTATGCTCTAAGAAAATATACAATATATAATTTACAAATAAGCAATGCTATTTCAAAAGAAATGTATTTATCATTATCATTTGTCGGGTCTGGAACCAATTAACCGTGACGAACGAGGGATTACTGTTGTACTGTTGAAGAAGTAGACAGTGAGTACTGTATGTCAAAGAAAGTTTGTCGTTTCGGTAGATTACAGTAGATTATAGCTTTTTTCAGGGGTGACATCCCTGCACCACCATCAGTGAAGCATAAAGACAAGTATTACAGATTTATTTCACCATATTTTCTGGGGAAAATGTTACTATAGCAATAAGTTAGTGGAAGTTTCACTTCACACATTTATACATTACCCAGCATGTTGTGAAAAGCTCATGTACTTCTATATGTCTGCATGCATTAGTCATCAGCTTGATAGACTCAACAAAAGCACGAACGCTCGTAGCTGGTAGAGAGAAATAATTGAATTCTTATCTTATTTGACACAACAATGAGTCATTAGACTGGCTTTCTTGGCTTTTTCATGGTAGTTAATTACTTCTGCTCTCCGGGCCAGCTAGCGAGGGCGTGAGGAGTGGAAGCTTCTTTAAGCCGGAGGCTAAAGGCGACACGTTGGCAACTTTTACCTTATCTGTTGTAAATGTACACTGAATGGTGAATTCAAAGCAAACAATAAACAAAATAAAAACGTCATACCACAAGAAGTGGTAGTGTGAAATCCGTAAAAGAAGCATTAAAGTCAACCTTCAACATTCGAGCAGGATTTGATTGACATGTTTACTTGCTTCCGGTTGCCATGGAAACTTCACAAACCAGGGGAGTATTCTGGACACCCGGAGAGAGAATTGTCATGATGTCATCCCTGGTGGTCACCGTGGTGACGGCGACGACAACAGACACGTCTCACCAGGGCCGTGCTTGTCTGCAGGTAAACTGCAACACACACATTTTCATTTTCGACTCAGTCGCTCACAGAATATTTCATTCACAAAGGCGCATTACATGAATAAATAAAACTAAACACATGAAATTTGTTTAGTTTGGACTATAGACTCCGTTAGCTGACCTGATTGAAGAGATTACATGCTAAACATATCAGAGAGGTTTATTTGTACAAGTTAGTACAAGTCAATTATTGAACTGTAGTAGTTTCCCAACATTTATTGAGGCAGGGCACGTACTTCAAATTAAAAAAATATATCTCAGGGCAAACAAAAATGTTTTATAAATGGCAGCAGGTGGATACACAGGTTAATTATGTACTTCCTGCCATCGAGAAGAAGAGCATTTCATTGTTCTCGCTGTCACTAGACATTGCTGTCTTAGACGAACAGATGAACAAAGACATATTTATAGTACCGTAATCCCTCGTTTAGGTGGCAGACAGACAGTGATGTCAGGAGTTCAGAGTTGACTTTCAGCTTGGTGTGGGTTACAGCCATAACAGTATCTTGTGTTTTCATTCGGGATTATTGTGAGATAATTCCAATTTGCAATGAAAACCTGTTGTAGATGTTTGTGTGCCTCACCAAACTTCACTGTAACATTACTGACACGTAGTGACCAGTGTGGAATAATGAAAAAAAATTTTGTGAAATTGTATCATTACCCGTGACACACTTGGAGATCACACGAATGGTTTGGGAATCATGGAACTACAGAAGTGAAATTAATTATACTCATACAAGACAATCAAAGTAAAAAAGTCAAAAAATGCTATAATGAATTGCGGAATGAGCGCACGTTGTAACATGGGATATTTACACAGAAAGATACACTATAAACCTTGCAATCCTACTTACACTCATTGTTCCCGAGTCACTGGCTTTTTTTTTGGAGTTGAACTTTAGCTGCCACGGTCCAAACAGTCCAAGCAGCAGCTGAATAGTAATTCTATACTTGATCAAACTTACTTAATATTTGTCAGATCATAACACGATTGCCGCATAAGACTTCAAAATGTGATACTTGCGTCCTCTTCACGACTCACGGCATCATGGAAATTGATTGGATCTTTTGGCCATAAATGAGCCACATCATTGTTTATGCCGCAGTGTTTAAGCTTGTGAAAGTACCATAAATTATGGTAAATAGTATCAGGAAATGACTAGAATACTTAAGGTATCGCCATCCATCTTAACTATAAGCTGTTGTAGTCTAATAAACTTCTGGGTGAGAAAATGCGAGCATTTCTTGGCGGGAAGCGAGGACGTCTCTCAGCACGAATAAATATATGAATGAATCCGTGTTTTCTCATGCAAACACTGCCTGGCTGATGACTTGAGCGAGAGGCGGCGGCTTAACGAGATCACTGGAGGACGCCTGGTTTGCCCCCGCTGCCCATTCACAGAGTGTGAGCAGCACACACACTCATGTGTGAAATGGACTCTTCATACGCTTTAAGGGCTGCATCTTAATCCCCCACCCTCTGGATTCCTTTATGGGGGGGGGGTGGTGAGGGGTGGTGCAGGGGGCGTGGCCATTGAATCCCCTGACAGAGGTTGTGTATCTGCTGGGATAGAGGTGATGATTTCATTAAGGACGCTTGGCTGAGCCACAATGGCTGCACAGCAATTCTATGGTGTGTTTGTCAAAGTGTAACTTGCACATAATCTTCATCTCATAGACCGACCCCCCAGGATGACCCCTCTTCTTCTTAAGAATGAGCCAGGGTGACAATAATAAAATAATAATTTGCTAACTTTACTAACAAGTTAGAACGTGTAGGCTAGTTGCCTTTAATACAGGGGTGGGCAAACTTTACGACTATATATATATATATATGACTATATTTTACACGCAACAGTCCATTTTCACATGTATATTTTTACGCATATTTTACACGTAAAAGTGTCATGCAATCTGCTATATGTGCGCTTTGAGATCATTTATTTGATGTAAAGTGAGTTTGATGTAAATTAAAATTAAAATTAAAATTAACCCTCGTGAGGAAAAGCGGTACAAAATGAAATTAAATGAAAAATTAAAATTAAAATGTGCTTGTGTCCGTTTTTTCAGGAGCATTTTGTAAACAATAGACCACATCAAATAAGGAAATTGATAAAACAGCTACTTCAACCATCAGAAGGTTGGCTCAAGCCATGATGCCAGGTTGTTGTTGAGTTTAAATAAGTACTTTGGAAAGAACAGGTGGGCCGTATTCAAACACTTGGCGGGCTGGATGTGGCCCCCTTGGGCCGTAGTTTGCCCACACCTGCTTTAATAGGTGTCACATTTTCAGTGTCACACATTTGAAAAAATAAGTGAATTATTGTTCATAATATAAAATATTAACTTTGCTAACAAGTGAGGACGTGTATGGTGATGCTAGAGTCTTACTACTTAGGTTTAGTAACTTCTTGTCTCTATTCTTATCTTCTCACCTTCTTCTTCTCCTCTTAAAACCCATTGTTGAGGTGCAATAATCCAAATAAAAAGCAAAACGAAATAAGTGTTGCAAGAAAAAATCCTCAAGAAGCCAAAGAAAATGCAAAGAACGACCCAGAGGAAAATGTATTGATGTTTGATGAGATAAAACGGTGCAAGATGAAGGCAATGTTGCATGCTGGGTGACTCAAAGTCTGACGTTATGTGGGACTTTCTTCTTCAATGGAGGATGCAACGATGCTTACTAAGCGAATGATATTGCACTCTGTCACTCGGGGGGCCAATTAGCAGGGCATCCACTGATTGCAGTGGGAGGTTGTGATATATTAACCAGTGTATACGTATATTACCACCTCTATTGTGATTATATATACGGTATGTCAATCATTATTAATTACAAGTAATGGTGATGTCATTTGGAATTGATCCATCATTGTAGATGTGATATGATGAAGAAAACAAACATGGTCACACTTCCTGCATGGACGCCTTGCTGGGCGTCTATTAGAGGGCAAGGGGGGCGGAGACACCTCCCCATCATGCAGTGTCTCAAGCTGCGTGGGCTGGACTCGGCCCTCCTCCTGGCCCGGCTCAACTATTCTCCAGCTTCAATAGCTCTGCTGGACTCCTCACTAGAGGCCCCTTAGTGGTCCGAGGGCCCTCAGTGGAACCCCTCGGCAGAGCCCTTCAGAAGAAGAGGTCATCCCTCACTTCTCTTTAGATCCTCATCCCTAAAAACAAAAAGATGTGAGCAGGCTACGCTGACATCCCGGTTTACTACCCTAGTGCGGCTAGCAGGGAACCAGATGAGATCCGAGGACGCTCGCGGGGGGGCAGATGAAGCAAGGTGCAAACATGGCGAGACAGCGAGCAGGGAGGGAGCATCCATGTGAGTCGTGATGGCGAGATGGGAAGTGGCGGCATTTCAGAGGGTGCAGAGAAATGGGAGTAAAGTGAGGAAGGGAGAGAAAGACTGAGAAATGGACTAGAAGACACAAAGAGACAGATAGAACCGCAGCAGATGAAACAGCTTGCTGGTCTGTGATAATGCGTTTATATGCTTTCATCTCGTCTCTTCTCTTTACATTAGTTTATATTCTCTTTGACTGGAGAATTACAAATGTTTTTTTTAATGCAGAACAACATGGGAGTGAATCGATGCCCATGAGAAGTGGGTGTGCCTCCACCAAAAGGGGGCACCAGAGTCACACTTCCTCAAGTCAACAACATAAACATTCTTCAAGTCAGGGGTGTCCAAACTTTTTCAAAAATCGATGAGATGCAGGGGCCGCTTTATTATTCAACAACAGGCTAGAAGCACTTCAGTGTAGCTCGAGCTGTACTAAGCTAACAATTATTGTTATTGTTAGTATGATGTCTTGTTCACACTTTCATTATTTCAACTTGTTCTCTTTTAATTTCACTTTCCTTTTTGATGCACTGTCATCCGAAGATAAATGAAGTGAAAAAAGTTATAGCTACGCAGGGGCGTCACTAGGTTCTGAGAACGGGGGGGCTTAGCTCCCTGGAGATGCACAGGATATGAATGAATGTAGTAGACATTGAAAAAAATCCAGTGGACAGCGATCAATTATATAATAATCATTATTATATTGTTCATTAGCCTATTATTATTACTATCATCATTATTATTCTTCTGATTATTACTAGTATTAGCCTGCTTATTGGCTTGCTTATTAGCCCGCTTTTGCCCTATTATATGACATTTGTCAGATATTTTTTTTGTAAAAACAAAAAATAACAAATCTATAAAAAATATCATTATTTAGGGGGCTTACGAACCCTCCGGGCCACACAACCACTGTTGGGTACCAACATGGTACATGTATGAAAAAAAACACACAGGTTTGTATACACTTTTGGACGGATGCTGTACATGAGACCTACTACTCATAGTGTTGGTCCATAGGGTGTTTAAATTAAACATCCCCCATGAAAAGCTTGAGTCAGGAAACAATGGTGAACAATAACAACATGCAGGTAGTGTAGACAAACTCTAACAAGCTGTGTTATATTATGAAGCTTCTTTTTAGAAGAAGATGAAATGTTTCTTCCGGCATTGAACATGTAAAATATGCATGAAGACACAACAATGTGTCAGCGTGAGGCGTTCACGCGCCCACAGAACGTCTTCATCTTGACGACAGCACAAAGCTTGAGCACAGCGGGTCATTCGGTGCCGCCTCAGACGAACAACAATGAGAGCAGATAAGGATTTTTTTTAAGGATCAGTGGCCAGGAAGACTGCCCTGAGGAGCTCCTTCAGGACACGCTGGCCCCAAACAATTCCAGTCAACCAGAGATGGGATCGGCTTGCAACTTTTGTGGAGGTCTTCAAGCATCTCGTTGAGTGTTTTTTTTTTTCATTCCCTCCTTGTCACACTATTCCACTCAACAGGAGAGGAGCATCCATGGAAGTCTTTCTACATTGTAAAAAAAAAAACACACCAGTCAGATCTATTTTAGTGACACAGCTTTTGTCACATGGCAGCGTAGGCGTCTTGTCTTCATCGCTGCATGCACTCGTCGAAAGTTAGCACAAACTGTTGACGACTCACAACTCAGAACATCCATCTTTTTTATATGCCGCCTATCCTAACTAGGGTGACTGAGCAGTCACTGAAAAGCCCAAAACGTCAAGTAAGTGAAGTAAGTGAAGTAATACATACTGACTGAAATAGTCAAATTCAGAATGCTTGTTTTTTAAGAATTGTGAATCGTCTCAATATTTTTTGTGAACTGCAACTGAACTGTGTATGCACACATGGACGTGCACACATGGACGTGCACGCACGCATCAATGCATTCAAATTTCCCTGCAATGAGTAATCTCTTCAACAATACCAGTTTTTATAAAATGCACTTTTTCAAGTTCAAAAGTGCATGAAACATGCTCGCTTCGATTGCAGAGTTGCATCATCACCTATTTTTGCCTCCACTGCAAAAAACAATGTCTTTAGGAGCGAGCTCGGATTGGTCGGATTGGTTGGATTGATAAAACATAAATACATCTTTGGTAGCGGATGAGTTAAGTGCTATGGTCCTGGAAGTGTGAACCCTGGAAGCAGAAGCTGAGACCCTCTTGACCACAAATAAAAACCTTACTAGTCCAAAGACAACAACTGCAGAAAAAGGGTAGGACTGGCAAAAGGAGCGCTGTAAGAAACATACAAAAATAACATACAAAAAACATACAAAACATACAAAAAGCGCTGCTGGGCACATACGTTGTGGGAAAATAAGTCCAGTAAGACAAAAGACTGGCTATACATAGAACAACAAGGCAATAAACAGGACTGGAACACCAGAGCTGTTGCACCCATGCCACTAACTAGGCCCTGTGTAATGGCTGATTAGCACCAGCTGCTGCTCGTGGCTTCGGCCAGCTCCCGATCCCCGGAAGTCTTCGGGAACAAGGAGAGAGAGAGCTGGAAGTCACATGGCACAGCAGTTTACAACTGTTGATTTATATTATCACATGAATGTAGTTGATATGCTCATTAGCGCCCTCTCCCGGAGAGTGAGATTATTATTAGCACCTTGTCACCAGGGTAGGTCAAAGGTACACATGTACATATGTCATGACAAACAAATCATCAAAGAAGCTATTCCAGAAGAATATAAGTCTTTATATAAGCAATGGGGCAACAGAAAGATGTCATGTTTTGACCGGGAAGGGCTTTGGTGGAGTTGTGTATGTATGCTACTGTATATGTGTTGCATCTTTGGGATGACCCTTTGGATTGATTTTGGCATACACAACAGCTACAATATTAGCTGCTTAGCTCGTCATGACAAGGCACAGCGATTGGTTGGTTACCAAAGTTCTCTTTTTCAAAGATTTCCAATTTTATGTGTGTTTTCTCCATACTGCAAATACTACTTCAGAACGCTCTAATGCGGGCTGTGTTTAATTTTATTTGTAGAATAAATGTAATGGCACCTGAGCCACAGTTTGGACACCCCTGAAGAACTTAGCGAGAGCCTGTCATCTTTTATTCATTCATTCATTCATTTTCTACCGCTTATCCTCACGAGGGTCGCAGGGGAGCTGGAGCCTATCCCAGCTGTCTTCGGGCGAGAGGCGGGGTCCACCCTGGACTGGTGGCCAGCCAATCACAGGGCATAGTATATAGACAAACAACCATTCACACTCACATTCATACCTATGGACTATTTGGAGTGGCCAATTAACCTAGCATGTTTTTGGAATGTGGGAGGAAACCGGAGTACCTGGAGAAAACCCACGCATGCACGGGGAGAACATGCAAACTCCACACAGAGATGGCCGAGGGTGGGATTGAACTCGGAGCCCATCATCTTATAGTTGCTATACGCTGGATGTCATTAGCGCCACATTGAAACTTTGGGTCTGAGTCATAGCGAAGACGCATTTAATTCATAAGAGGCTGACGGTCCGTCTCTCTATTCCCTTGACAGCCAACCAATCATGTTTTTTTTGGTAAAAAACGCCATCACATGAAGTGGCATTTGCTTCATCAAAATGCTCCACCTGGTGCTCCGGCGTGAATAGAAACACTTCCATCTCCAAGCACGCCGCTTGAAATTGAGTAAGACTCCAGTCTCCAGAGAGACATGACGGCCAGTTAGAAGACGCTTTGCATGGCGCTCGCTTTAATTCACAAAGCAATTACTTCTTTTTCCACTTGAGGAGTGAAAGACACGATGAGTTTACTAAGGAGAGGTCAGAAGTGAACTATGGAATATTGCAAACTTTGCAACAGAAGTACCTTGTTGGAGATTTATCATGTCTGAGTGTCAGTCATTGATAAGAGGACATTCCAGAAAAAAACGTATTGAGGGTGAGGAGGTCCAGACTGCTTCATTAAATCAGGCCTAGAGCCACAGACAAGGGGGAGGTGCAAGGTCACTGGACCTTTGAGCATTCCTAACGTGGTCAGTATCAGTCAGGCCTTAAGAGGTTAAAGAGCATCTTTCAAGGCTGCGCTGTTCATTCATTCATTCATTCATTCCAGACCCGCATATTTGAATTCAAATGAAGTATTTTCTGTCAATGCTTCATTATGTAAGCATGCGAAAGCACACCTCCAAGGAAAGTGACAGGATGCCTGTGATTGATGCTTTTCCCTGCCAGCGTAAGCCAGCTAAAGTGGGTCAGGTCTGTCGGGAACCAGAATGTTTAATAAGCATCAGCGGGAAGCGGCGAGAAAGTGTCAAAGATGTGTGCTAATAGTGTCTTTCCTGTACATTTATCTGCTGCTCAGAGCTGTTATGGGGCTTATTCTGCTGGCATATGAGTGTGTATCATGTTCTTGATGAGAGCGTGGGTTTGATTACGCACATAGTTTTACTAGCCAAAACCTGGAGTGTACGTCTACGCATTCAGCTTGTTAGCTTGTTAGCTTCCTCCATGGTGAGTGAACAATGGCAATTTCAGCTCAGCTCTGTCTTCACCACGACGGGCAAACTCACGTTCCATCCTCCCTTCTCTTGTGACCCCGAGATACTGAAACTCAGGATCTCATCCCCGACCTGGAGGTGACCCTCAAGAACCATGGACTCGGATTTGGAGGTGTCAGTAATGTCGCTGTAATGTTCGGTGAGGCACACAAGCATTGGAGATAATCTCCGTAACAACAGGATTTTATCTCACAATAGGCACAGTAATGCAGAATACAAATCCCGAATAAAAACACAGGCTGCTGTTGCGGCCTTAACCCATGCCAAGCGCAACATTTACAGCAACACACACAGCAACACACACAGCAAGAGTCTTTTCTCTTATTAGATCTACTATGTTGGGTAATATGACTGTAAATGTGTCGATATCGGTGGTATTTCATGTAGACAATGCTCTAACTTAAAAAACGGGGCTGCACGGCGGACTAGTGGTTAGCGCGCAGAGACCCGAGTTCAAGCCCACCCTCAGCCATCTCTGTGTGGAGTTTGCATGCGTGGGTTTACTCCGGGTACTCGGGTTTCCTCCCACGTTCCAAAAACATGCTAGGTTAATTGGCCACTCCAAACTGTCCATAGGTATGAATGTGAGTGTGAATGGTTGTTTGTCTATATGTGCCCTGTGATTGGCTGGTCACCAGTCCAGGGTGTACCCCGCCTCTCGCCCGAAGACAGCTGGGATAGGCTCCAGCACCCCCACGAATGAATGTTAAAAAACGTATTTAGAAGGTTGTAAATAGGTTTTCTATACTCTAAGAGCAAAAATATTCAATTTATAAGTACTACTGTGTCGTACTTGTCATGGTTGGGGCTAAAACAGGGGTGGGCAAACTACGGCCCGGGGGCCACATCCGGCCCGCCAAGTGTTTGAATACGGCCCGCCCGTTCTTTCCAAAGTATTTCATTTAAAGTCAACATACAAGCTGGCATCATGGCTTGAGACGACATTTTCATGGTTTGGCGGTTTTATCAATTTCGTTATTTGATGCGGTCTGTTGTTTACAAAGTGAAAAAACGGACACAAGCACATAATAATAATAATAATAATAATAATACTAATAATAATACTAATAATAATATTAAATAATACATTTATTCTTATTATTATAAATTTATAACACACAATAATTTAGTTATTTGATGCGGTCTGTTGTTTACAAAGTGCTCCTGAAAAAAGGGACACAGGCACATAATAATAATAATAATAATAATAATAACAAATAATAATAATATAAAATAAAAATAACAAATAATAATAACAAATAATATAAAATAATACTAAATGTATTCTTCTTATTATACATTTATAAAGCACTTTACTTCATAATAATAATAACAAATTAATATAAAATAATAATAACAAATAATATCAAATAATAATACATTTATTCTAATTATTGTAAATTTATAACGTACTTTACATCAAATAAATGATCTTAAAGTGCACATATAGCAGATTGCATAACACTTTTACAGATACAATAATTTCGTTATTTGATGTGGTCTGTTATTTACAAAGTGCTCCTGATAAAAGGGACACAGGCACATAATAATAATAATAATAACAAATAATAATAATATAAAATAATAATAACAAATAATATAAAATAATACTAAATTTATTCTTCTTATACATTTATAAAGCACTTTACATCATAATAATAATAACAAATAATATAAAATAATAATAACAAATAATATCAAATAATAATACATTTATTCTAATTATTATAAATTTATAACGTACTTTACATCAAATAAATGATCTTAAAGTGCACATATAGCAGATTGCATAACACTTTTACAGATACAATAATTTTGTTATTTGATGTGGTCTGTTGTTTACAAAGTGCTCCTGAAAAAAAGGGACACAGGCACATAATAATAATAATAATAAATAATATCAATATAAATAATAATACATTTATTATTATAAATTTATAACGCACTTTACATCAAATAAATGATCTCAAAGTGCACATATAGCAGATTGCATAACACTTTTACAGATACAATAATTCCAGCTGGACTGTTACGTGTAAAATATCGATTCTGCCCCCCCCCCCCGTCAATTTTGTTAAATGAATGCGGCCCGCCAGTCAAAAAGTTTGCCCACCCCTGGTCTAGAACCAAGCAACAGTGATTACTGTATTATGTAAATGTGCTCCAAGTCAACAACTTTACCATAAGGCAGCGGCTAGCATTTGCCTCAGGTCCTGCTTCTTCAAGTTCTTTGTATTTGTATATTTTGCAGTATTTTCATGTCAAGACACGTTTTACAATTCATGGTGTTCATTTGCTGTCATTCCTAAAAAGAACTTAAAGGGTATTTATCGTTTTGTGGCTCCATGGTATAATCAGGAACGTTAAAAATAAAGTAGGTTAAATTACAGCTCAGACATGTTGGACTTGTGTAACGTTTTTGGATGAACATTTGTGTCTTTGGAGACATGTTTGTGACGGTGTAGAAAAGGACAGGGTTAGCAAGTAGGCCGGTGACGCGAGGCGGCGTTGGGAACGTTGCAGCCTCGTCTTTCACTAACAAACAAACGAAAGCATCACAACCTCGAGTGGCCTGCGGGTCCGTGGAGGTGAACTTGTCTCCGCGGTCTCGCTCCCGCGGACGTTAATTGAAGTGTCAGAAATGAGTCGGACAACCGCAGAGGGAGCCGGAATGTAGCGTAATTACAGTCTACACTTTGGACCCGCTGCAGCTGTGCGGAGTCAAAAAGCTTCTTGGCACGCCGCAGTCCGCTCTCAGACGGCTGTAATTGTCTCCAAATAGCCCCACAATGTATTCTCTGTGCATAAATAATGGCTATTTTCGATTCAGCACATATTACCGCTTATTTAGAGAGGCGCGGCCTGTCGCACGGATATACACTCGCTGTCGAGCCTCCAGCCGCGAACGCCTACACACTAACAACAACACCGTCGTTAAATGTTGCGTCAGCTCCAAGTATCACAACATTCCAATAAAAGACACCGCAAGATATCCATCAGTGGTTTGGGGAGTGAAGGGCAAACAATGACTCTCGCTGGTTTCCAACAGGGACAAACCACCGGGAGGAAGTTGATTTATTTCATTTTGAAAGTTGCAACAATCAGCACAGAGGTCACTGCGACTTTAAATGACAATATTGCTCCTGAAAAAAGGCCTTATGAAGTATGTAACATTCCAATGTAACCAGCGGTGGTTTGAAGCCCCGTTTGTATCGTGTACATTTTGTTCAAAAACACATGACTCGTACCTTTCTAGCAGGATAACAATACAGTAGATTACTGCTTATCTTGGGGGTTAAGCACGGGGCGACCGGCGAAGGGCAAATTCTGTGTGGAATTGAAAAGCCCATAAAAATGTCTGTGTTTAACATCATTGGGCCTTCCGCGGGGGGCTTAAAATGTACATAATCTCCTTTGATAGACTAGCCTAGCCTCTCATGCTGCACAAAAAACACTTGCCCTCTGGTGAAGTCTTCCTTCCATCTCTTACGACTGCAGTTTCTAGCCCACCCCATCAGGATGGAGCTTGTCGGTGCACACAAAGTGGCTCCAGACTCCTTTCTGGATCCCTTTGATGGTCTGATCCTGCAGGAGGAAGCAACTAATCCTTAATGTCAAGAGAGGACCAGGAGATGCACTCTATATATTTCTATGTGTGCAGCCATGTGTTGTCCATATGCTGGTCATAGTGGAAGGAGCTGCTGGATTTCCACTGGGATGTCTGAGACAGGCCAATCTCTCCTCATCGCTCCTTTGCCTGACATTCCTTCACTTCAGTGTGTGTGTTTTTGATTTAAAGCCTGATCTACAACTTTGCCGATAGAGAGCAAAAAAAAAACATAATTCTAACAACCGGAATACAATGCAAATGAAGCTCCCTCCTTTGGAAAAGAGACTTTTATTGATGATATTTTATGTGTCTCTAGAGCTTGTTTATGAGCACCAAACGTGAGCAAAAGCTATCATCTCCATCATTTGTTTGTTCCCCTTTTGAGAGAAGAAGCTGTCAAATGCTCGCGTTTAAACTTAAAAGGTTGAGGCTTTTCCCACCGTCTTTATATGCCCACTACTAAAAGGTAAAAAAGTAGTTAGCTACACATGCACACTCCTTTATGCACGATCTTTAGAATAGGTGATTTCATATCTGCCCTCAGGGCTGATTTGACTGCGGTAACAGCCCCACACGTCTATTTATCATATACAGTTGTCCTGCACCACATTGTGCTTCCAATTTCACAGCTTCACTCTATCGTGCTTTTACAAAATATCCATTCATCCGTCCACCTTCTTCCGCTTATCCAACGTCGAGTCGCAGGAGCAGCAGCCTAAGCAGGGAAGCCCAGACTTCCTTCTCCCCAGCTAGATCTCCCAGGCTACTTGAGGGCCTCACTCTCTCCTACGTGTGGAAATGGCGATGAATGACTTGTGTTACACGTACTCTTTGACACATTTTGTAAACTGTACTAAATATCCCATGTTACGACATCCGGAAATGACTGTATACAGTCGTCTATCATTTATGGCAGTTAATTGATGACAGACCCATTCACCATCAGTGATTACCTATTAGTAAACTTCATAGTTAGTTAGCATAGAAAACCTGTTTATGAATTTGTAAATCCGTTTTTGAACATTATTAGAGCCATGTAGACATGAAATAACACCCCTATAGTCCTATCAGTCTTTGTTTATACTACATTGCGCAATAGTGCTACGCTGCCTATGGGATGACTGCAGAGACAGCAGCCGCTCATAGCATATAGCAAGTTACCAAGCTAACTAGTTAGCCTCAAATTTAGTTGTTCTGTGTGTTTCAAATGGAGTGAGGAATAAAGACAGATTGTATGGTGTCGATTTTGTTCAAAAACACATGACTCGTACCTTTCTAGCAGGATAACAACACAGTAGATTACATGTCCCGGGTTTCACTTATTCACTTGAACTTATCACAAATGAGGAATGACTGTACTGCAATCCTGACGTATTATAATACTTTCCTCACAAATACCCAATAAATCTAAGCCTACTACACACACCGGCTTTGCTACCCGTCTTAAAATGTCAGCCAGCTAATGAGAGCTGTTTCATCATGATCATGTTGTTTTTCTTTGGCAAATAGGCTAACCTAGCATGATGTTGCTGTTAAAATGTGAGCATAATATTGGCAGTTATATGTAACAGTATACATATACGTAGCTACACAACTAAATAGCATTAAAGCTACAGACATACAATAGTAGGCATGTGTATACAGATTGTGTGACTTGAAGCTGTCATCATTTTAAGAGGTCTTCTTATCTCGGGTCTTGTGTATGAGAACCTTGTATGACCCCCCATCTCCTGGTAGTTTATCAGTGTGGGCATTTGACAAGATGCAGCGCTGACCCACTTTATCCTACACCGCCATCTCGCCGCGTCATCAGAAATGATCGGAAAACATGGAAAGTATTTGAAAGTCCCATTTTAAGTGAGTCAGAAGAGTAAAACCGGCGATGTTGGCTCCAAATGTGGCTGAAGAGGCATCCAGCCACTTCCTGTTCTTGCGATGCTTGTGTTGGCACGCAGCAGAACAAACAAACATTTTGTCCTTCGCTGTTGTCATGTCATCGTGTTTAACAAGGCGTCCCTGCACACCAGCTGTCCCCTTCGCCGCAGACAATAATGGGACGTGTCGAGTTGGCGACATCTTTTGGGCAGAGTTGTTGGGAACGTTTGGGCACGGCGTGTGGAGCCAGACAGGGAGCGGCCATGACGGAATGTTGGGGAATATTTAGAGCGCCCTCTTCTTGCACCCCGTGGTGCTAAATACAAGATTGTCAGGATGATGAGAGGCTGAATGGACGCTGCTGTGTGCTGCCAGAGCGTTGTGGCTGTTCTGTGTCTCTGGTCCAAAAGACAGGCCCTATTTTTAAGCACTCTTTTCTTTTAGGCTACTTCATGGCTACGTGCGGGCCAATAAGGTAGCTCCGTTTGACCTTATTGTTGCCAAAGATTTGCAATAGAGGTTTTCATTAGACATTCTCTCATCAGCATGGAGGAAACTCATAAAAACGTGATGACCCTGTGGACTGTTACCTTTGAACTTCAGGTCAAAATCAACAGGGTTCTTTTTTTATGACTTGGAACAGAAATCTCTGAAAGTTCTTTCATTATTGGTGAAAAATATTGCAAGACAAGCCACATGTAGTATTCTGGTCACTGTGCATCAGTAACATTACCATCAGACCGGGTACATTACCATTGATTACATGACCTTAACACTGCATGGAGTCAGCCGTGGCATGTCGGAAATTATGAAAAAAAGTTATCCTCCCATTTGGTGTGGAAGTGGCCTGTTTTTGGCCTTTTGTTTTGTCTTTCTTCCTCGCTCCATTTGAAACACACAGAACAACTAAATTGGAGGCTAACTAGTTAGCTTGGTAACTTGCTATTTGCTATGAGTCTCTGCAGTCATCCCATAGGCAGCGCAGCACTGTTGCGCAATGTAGTATAAACAAAGACTAATAGGACTATAGGGGTGTTATGTCTTGTTTACATGGCTCTAATAATGTTCAAAAACGGATTTTCAAAGTCATAAACAGGTTTTCTATGCTAACTAACTATGAAGTTAATTAATAGGTAATCACTGATGGCGGATGGGTCTGTCATCAATTAACTGCCATAAATGATAGACGACTGTATACAGTCATTTCCGGATGTCGTAACATGGGATATTTAGTACACAGAAATATTAAATAAAGAGTTTTTTACAAAATGTGCCAAAGAGTACGTGTAACACAAGTCATTCATCGCCATCTCCATCCTCCTCTTGGGAACTGGAACAACTAAAGTCGTCTTCTTGAGTGTCAAATTAGGACAGCCTCATAATTTCTTCGTCACACACTTTGTCAGTCTCTCTTTCATTGCCACGCTTGGTGTCACTTTGGTCTCAAGGCAAAATGAGATACCGTTTATCATATATCCTGTTATTCTTTATTTCTGCCCAATAGATGTACAGTTTGTACTTATTTATTCATGATTCTTTTACCAAATAATGAACTTTACTATCTTAGCCATCTCTTTTACTATGAGAACATGGTAACCTAGTAAGTGTTAAAAACAATTGCTGAGGCCGGGAGACGGGGTGGAGTTAAATAAGCTCTTCTTCTTTTTGGACATGCTGAATTGTGCTGAAGTGTGGAGATCGTTTTGAAGACTTCATTTACCAAATATGGTCTCAAAAGGCGCTACAGATATGTGGCATCCTCCATTGTCAAATGTTGTCAAATGTTGTCAAATGTGATCGGATGTTTTGTTGCGAGTTAGCGGGGTAAGGGTCCATGTGATGCTACAAGTAGATGAAAAGTATAAAAACGAAGCGTGGAGAAGCAGTGCGAGGAGGAGGAGTGTTTCTTATTAGGATGGCTGCTGCAGCCTTGCGGCTTGGGCCGGCGTGCCAGGAAGTCCCGAAAGAGACTGCGCTGACGCCTTTGAGGCCTGCCAAGCACAGCCACAGAATACATCCCATAATGCTCTGCCACTGCAGCCACGCAACATCTGAAAAAACAATCATTTTCTGCCCTGTTGTCGCTGACATTTTCCTCCCCGGGGTAGAGAGGATGCAAAACGATACCTCGCGTTTGATATGTGACGCCTAACATGTGAGCAAATGTGTGTGGGCGGGTCGTGTCGATAGACTGTGACACAACAAACGCATCAACATGTCGCTTGTGTTGATATCAGTTTGACGAATACTCATGCTTGGTAGGAGACACTGTTAACACTGTGGCTGCCTCACTTTAACACACAACATATAACATAAAATAAACATTTTAGCACATTTGTAGTACTTTTCCTAGCCATTTTAACACACACTACATGTTCTCTTCATCTTTAATGAAACAAGCCTTTTGGAGGTTTTCAAGAATTAAATATGTATCATTGACACATAGCTCATTTGCTTCTCTGTGGGAGTTTTACACTTTATACTTTGGGTATACTTTTGGTTATACGATGGGTGTCCAAACCTGCCTCTAAAAAGCATCAGAATCGAGAACCGTTAAGAATCTGAATCGAAATAGAGGAATCTGAACAGGAATCGTTCAAATCCAACCTTAGTTCTGCCTTTGTTTCACTTTGTTTGTTTGTTTCTTTCTTCTTATAGTAGCAGCCAATATCTTTCGTGTAGCAGCTGCACTGGCGCTTGTGTCCATCATCATATATGAAATAGCAGAAACAGCATTTGTGTAAAGATTATTTGGAATAATTGGACAAAATAAGAACGTTTCCTAAAGAGAAGCCTATTTCTATATAGCTTTGTTTGGCGGTTAGCATTAGCATTGTGGCCCAATGTTGCTAAAATGCTACAAATGGAAATATTGCCATAACTTCAAAAATACTCATCACACATATTTTTGGTAGGTTGTATGAGCACACGATCATTTTACTATTGAACAACTTATTTGACATACTATCATTACTACTCATTTCCAGCCTCGTTGTTCTTCATGTCACAAACTGAGTCGTCCTCTTGCATCAGCAGGATATACGTATGTCCATCGCAGATCCATCCGACCAGAAACAAGTGCTTGCTGAGCATAAAGTATTTGATATTACATATTTGCGACAGTCGGCAACAATGAGTATGTTAAAGCTATGCCTTCTGGAGTGGCCTTTTATTGTGGCCAGTCTAAGGCACACCTATGCGATAATCATGCCTTCTCATCAGCATGGTGGTATGCCACACCTGTGAGGTGGGTGGGTTTTCTATGCTCAGTAAAAACAGATGCAGGCAACCATGCAACACCTTTTTCGTCTGTAGAAATAGACCAGTTAGAATGACATGACATATAAGAAGCTTCTGAGTTGTCACCTTGACAACATGATTGCATCACATGGAGATGGTTTGTGCTTCAAACACATCTGTCAAATCATTTTCTGCTGTCATGAGCCCCCCCCCCCCCCCCCCCCCCAAAAAAAAACTCCCCACCATCACATGAATGACAACACTTTTTTCTCAATGTGAACGTAAAGTGCTGCCATTTGTGGATCTATGCGCTGACATGAGCGGGTCAGGGTTGGGTGTGGGTGTGTGTGGGTGGGTGTCTAATGAACACCCCCGAGGATGCTCGCTCTTTGTGGGTAGAGAATGAAAGTGATGATGCTGTGAACCAGCATTCCTGCTTCCTTTTAATGACGTGCCAACAGTCAAATAGTCACAGAAGGAAGCAGCATCTCCAATGGAAGACTGGAGGCTTCTCTCCTACTTAAATGACGCATTCATGGGAGCAGAACTGTCACGTCTAACCTACAGTACATGTGATGTGGGGAAAAACTCCGCCCAGCACGCCTTTCTGGACCAGAGGAGGGCATTCCCCAACGTATTCCCACATAGTTGGACAGCTGTAATTGTCCAACAAGTTTTGCTAGGATGAGGATTTCATAATGAAATGGTCTCTGCTGGGGTGCCCAAAGTGCATGTGCAGATAAAATTAACTATTTCTAAAAAAACAAACAAAAAAAATCATTTACTATTTCGCATTTAGACGTATTTATAAGTTTTTTTTCAACCCAACATCTTGTTCCCAAAGACATATTTACACGTATACATATGTATACGTTTTTTTTTGTGAGGTGATGATGTAACTTTAAATGGATTGCAGCTTTAAAATTGCATTTTATAAGAACTCGCCCTGCATGGCTTCCATTGAAATACACGCTGCACAGAAACCAGGAAGTGAAAAGGCATCTCACCATGTTGCGGGAAGGAGGTTACGCATTCAAGGGAACTGTTTAATTACACGCACACACAGTTCAGTTGCAAAGGTGACAGTTGTAAAGAGTTCATGGGGTTATATTTGTTGTTTATATTGTGGCATTGTTGTTTAGAAGTGTTAGACATGTTGTTTATTGAGAACTGATTTTTTGCTGAAAGATTTTTGGACTCCCACACCCGGTTTAGTGCATCCAGAGACTGATTCAGTTATTGATTAAGAGCTGCCTTCTTGTACGTGGACATCAAGTAAACAATGAAAACAATATGTCTATAATTAGATGTGTGACATCATCTCTTTTTGGGCCCTGTTCCATCTGTGGATGAATATGTCATCATTTCATGAAGGCGCAGCACTCAGCAGATGAACCACAGGCTCGTTAGACAGCCATTCATCAGGCATCCATCACCAACGTCTGCATCATCCTCACCTCAGGTGAGTGTTGCCGACTGACCTTGAAGGCTTCGCGGCTCTTCCAGCCCTCGTCAGCAAAGTACGACATTGTGCTGTTAAAGCCGACATCAAGCCCAAAGAGTTGCGTCATGGTGTCAGCCAGCATGTGTCATTTTCAGGCCTAATGAGGCAGCTACATTCGCTGTGAAAGTCTCCAGGCTAATTATCTTCTCTTGTTGGAAGCTTGTCAGTGTGTGAAGCTGCGGGCTTGATGCATAAATCATCGCACCGCCAAGCTGGTTGGACCGCGCATTAATGGAGGTTAATGCGGGCGGCGGCTCCAACATGGTGGAGACCCGTCGTCTCCTCAAATATTGCACTGGGGCCGAAATGACATTTTGACAGCGTTTCATCACCACTTTTACTTTCAAGTACATTTTAGGAGAATTTTAATCTGGTGAGTGAATATTTACTTACTTCAAACTGAAATACTGTAGCATACATTATACTATTATTAAAAATACATATGTACAGTGGAACCTCAGTTAGAGTTTGCATGCCCCAGTTTGCATGCATTTTTTTGGTTAACATACATCTTGTTATTAATACGCTGCGTGAGCCGTGCATCTGTGCTTTGTTGTGATTAAGTCAGCAAAAAGTAAAGAATATCATATAACATGGCCCCCTGCATACTCCATATTTTTCCTGTATGCGGCGTCAAACTCGTGCCAGGAGGGCCGAGACACTGCAGGTTTTCTTTCCAGCTGTTCATGAGTGCAGGTGATTTTAATGATCAACACCTCCTTCATTTTAAGGGAAGGAGCTCCTCAATTAAATCCCCCGCTGCCACAAAGACCTCCAGGTGCAATAATAGAAATAATCTGTTCCAGGGTCAGGATGTAGCCCTAGCCCGTGGTGCCTT
Source organism: Doryrhamphus excisus (assembly GCF_030265055.1). Taxonomy (NCBI): domain Eukaryota; kingdom Metazoa; phylum Chordata; class Actinopteri; order Syngnathiformes; family Syngnathidae; genus Doryrhamphus; species Doryrhamphus excisus. Next base: position 12,641,889 of record NC_080472.1, read on the forward strand.
AGTAGCGTTATTAAATGTACAAACAATGTTTTAGTCACATCATACAAGTGGAAAAAAAAATCAAAAATAATAAAACAATTCTTAACCGGGCGCACGGTGCTTAAGTGGTTGGCGCGCAGGTGAGACAGCTAGGAGACCCGAGTTCAATCCCACTCTCGGCCATCTCTGTGTGGAGTTTGCATGTTCTCCCCGTGCATGCGTGGGTTTTCTCCGGGTACTCCGGTTTCCTCCCACATTCCAAAAACATGCTAGGTTAAATAGCCACTCCAAATTGTCCATAGGTATGAATGTGAGTGTGAATGGTTGTTTGTCTATATGTGCCCTGTGATTGGCTGGCGACCAGTCCAGGGTGTACGCCAGCTGGGATAGGCTCCAGCACCCCCGCGACCCTTGTGAGGATAAGCGGTAGAAAATGAAAGAATGAATGAATTAATAATTCTTAACCTTGAAGACAATTGACAAAGCATCTCACTTGTGTATTTTTTACCCCAAAATAAAACAAATTTGTTGTGATTTTCTGGTGATCAGTCAAGAGGGTATTGTTTCTCTCGCTCAAAGTCAGCTGGTCACCCCTTGACCCCTCACCATGACAAGTGGGACAGAAAATGGACGCATTTGTGCGACTTTAGAAGCGTTTTTCTGGGCTATATCAAATGAAAGAAATCCTGTCAGTACACTTTAGTAAAACTAGTCATGAAGTGGTGCTAAAAGCAAATGATTAACTACACCTGACAGACCAGCTGTTTGGGTGTTTTTTTTTGGTTTTTTTATGCCGTTAGCTACAGTGAGCGGTTGCCATTACGAGTCCACAGGTGGCACAAAAAGGATATTTTTAAAAAGTAATTATGTGCAGTCTTTTTAAAATCATGAAAATGCAACTTTTAAAATAACACACATGCTAATCTGGAGTGAAACACCTGCAGAGTGAGTTCTGGTTTATTAGTTTATTGATTTTGGACTGGCGTATTGATCATTTAGCTCAGTGGTTTTCAAAAGGGGGTGCTTGAGATTCAAAAACGTGCGTCTATAATAAATATTTTAATCTTTATTGTAACTGAGATAGACAGAATGTAAAGAAAAACAGTACTAAGTAAAGCTTATGAATCAATTTGCATGTCACAACCCTTTTATTATAATCCCAGTCATCGAAGGCAGGTGAGGCGGGGCCTTAAAAAAGTGGAATGATAACTGTCTTCCTTCCAGAGAGGAAAAGCTAGTGGGTTGTTTTGTTTGTTTTTTTTGACAGCAGTAGCTGGAGAGCACCGTTGGAGTTTTTAAAAGCGCCAAAGGAGTCAGTACCTCACCAGTTTTTAAAAACTCCAAAGGAGTCAGTACCTCACCAGTTTTTAAAAACTCCAAAGGAGTCAGTACCTCACCAGTTTTTAAAAACTCCAAAGGAGTCAGTACCTCACCAGTTTTTAAAAGCGCCAAAGGAGTCAGTACCTCACCAGTTTTTAAAAACTCCAAAGGAGTCAGTACCTCACCAGTTTTTAAAAACTCCAAAGGAGTCAGTACCTCACCAGTTTTTAAAAGCGCCAAAGGAGTCAGTACCTCACCAGTTTTTAAAAACTCCAAAGGAGTCAGTACCTCAGCAGTTTTTAAAAACTCCAAAGGAGTCAGTACCTCAGCAGTTTTTAAAAGCGCCAAAGGAGTCAGTACCTCACCAGTTTTTAAAGGCGCCAAAGGAGTCAGTACCTCACCAGTTTTTAAAAACTCCAAAGGAGTCAGTACCTCACCAGTTTTTAAAGGCGCCAAAGGAGTCAGTACCTCAGCAGTTTTTAAAAGCGCCAAAGGAGTCAGTACCTCACCAGTTTTTACAAACTCCAAAGGAGTCAGTACCTCAGCAGTTTTTAAAAACTCCAAAGGAGTCAGTACCTCACCAGTTTTTAAAAACTCCAAAGGAGTCAGTACCTCACCAGTTTTTAAAAACTCCAAAGGAGTCAGTACCTCACCAGTTTTTAAAAACTCCAAAGGAGTCAGTACCTCACCAGTTTTTAAAGGCGCCAAAGGAGTCAGTACCTCACCAGTTTTTAAAAACTCCAAAGGAGTCAGTACCTCACCAGTTTTTAAAAACTCCAAAGGAGTCAGTACCTCAGCAGTTTTTAAAAGCGCCAAAGGAGTCAGTACCTCACCAGTTTTTAAAGGCGCCAAAGGAGTCAGTACCTCACCAGTTTTTAAAAACTCCAAAGGAGTCAGTACCTCACCAGTTTTTAAAAACTCCAAAGGAGTCAGTACCTCACCAGTTTTTAAAGGCGCCAAAGGAGTCAGTACCTCAGCAGTTTTTAAAAGCGCCAAAGGAGTCAGTACCTCACCAGTTTTTAAAAACTCCAAAGGAGTCAGTACCTCAGCAGTTTTTAAAAACTCCAAAGGAGTCAGTACCTCAGCAGTTTTTAAAAGCGCCAAAGGAGTCAGTACCTCACCAGTTTTTAAAAACTCCAAAGGAGTCAGTACCTCAGCAGTTGGGAAGCTTCTTGGATTTTGTTGTTTGGACAGTACTGAGGAATGACAGTGGGTGTGGGGGGAGTGGGGGGAGTGGGGGTACATGGGCCACAAGGTGAAATAGAACCCACGCCCTGAAAAGACATGAGAGTGCCAGGGGGCGAGGGGCCTGGGTGGCGTCTTTGTACCCCTCAAACCACACCTGTTAACAAGAGGAAGTGATGATGTCACCCGCTTGGCCCCCTGGTGGTGATGGGGGGCGTGCCTTGGAGAAAGCAGCAGGTCACTCAGAGGGGTGGGGGTGGGGGTTACAGGGAGGAGTTGTCAAGGGTCCTGAAGAAGCACTCTGGTTTATTTACCGTGGACACTTTGTTTGGGAGCCCAGCGCAATAACACTTGCTGCTTAAAGGCCCCCCCCCCCCATGCATCATATGGCCGCCGCTCAAAGCCGTGAATTTCCCATCTATTGAAGCTCCTCCAAAATTACCTTGAGAGGATAAAACAGGGAGGTGGGGGGGCATATTAAAAAGAAATAGTCTGCATTCTTCTATCAGTGCTCAATAAAAGGATGAGGAGGAGGAGGAGGAGGAGGAGGAGGAGGAGGAGGAGGAGGAGGAGGAGGAGGAGGTGTCGGCTCTATCAAAACAGGGTGCCTTCCAGAAGTTGTTCCCCCGGGGGAATCTGAATAAATTAATCACGGCGATTGGCTCCCCCACCGCCCCCCTCCCACCACCTCCACACCCCCCCTGTGGTGGGACGCTGTGGTCTAATTGGGCCCTGCCAGGACGGAGCATTCTCATTGGCCAAGAGAGAATGTGAGAACCTGAAGACCCCGGCCCGCCAGGCTGACAGGAGCTCAAAGGGCAGCTTCTCTCTGCGGCGTGAATGGTGAGGTAGGGGGGGGCAGGGGCGCACTATTATCCAGCCACTAATGGAGCGGCGGATTTGGAGAGGGATAATTAAAAGCGATGGAAGCGGAGGAGGTGTGAGAGGAGTGCGTAGAGGAGTGTGTAGAGGAGTGTGTTGTCATGTGTGCGGCTTTCCATGTGTGTAGGTGACCACGAGAGGCTGTGAGAGGCACGCTAGCGGAGCAGAGTGCCACACAGCCAAAGACTCAACCTCTGCAACAAAAGCTGGGATATGCAGCCCCCCACCACCCCCCTCCCCCTCCACACACAACACTGCCGCCCCCAGTGTGTCCCAATAGGCAGACATCTGCCTCATTATTGCCTGCACTTCACTGCGTGCTACCCATTGTGCGTGCCTTTCTGTTTGTGCACACCAGTCTGAGGCCGCCGCACAGTGCTGCAACGCTACACAGGAAGTGCTTTGTTTTGAAAATGACTCATCCATATTAGCCTTGCGGGAGATGGACAGCGATATCTGTGACGAACACTGCGATACCTGAATGGGACGCCTGCTAGAAAGGCTGTGGTACCAGCAAGGACTCATATGAGTTCTTTTAAAAAGCGTATGATAGCTGCAGAGAAAGACTGTATCTATCTAGTATCTATCTGTCTATCTGTCTATCTGTCTATCTGTCTATCTATCTATCTATCTATCTATCTATCTATCTAGCTATCTAGCTATCTAGCTATCTAGCTATCTATCTAGCTATCCATCCATCCATCCATCCATCCATCCATCCATCCTTCCATCTTCTCAAGGTCCGTCGCCATGATTTTGTGCTTCATTGGCACATTTCAAATCCAAATAGGTTCTCCACTGGTACCTACCTGAAGAGTATAATGGCGGGACATTCCCATGTTGTTTATGCTTGCGGGTACTTGGAACAGAAGAACACGGCAATCTCACGCATCTGGAAATTGCAGACTTGTGGAGCGCCGCCATTATTTTCTTAATATCTTGGCTGATTTCTTTGGATTTTCCCACAATGTCAAACAAGGAAACAGTGTGTCTGAAGTCAGGCCTTAACAACATGCACAGTTGTGTCAGAAGTTGTCGCAAAAGTCCTTTAGATCTATACAGGTCAACCACAGATGGACTGTATGTCTGTAGACATACAAAGTATCAACAGATCTATATTACAACCCTTGTATGGAGCTATGCTCCAACGTAGCGGTGACCTTTGCCAGTGTGATGTATGCGAATGTCACATGATGACATGATGGAGCATCATAAAGATGTGAGGAATGCCAGCATACTTGACAAAAACGTCCATAAATTCCTGCACCGGGACAACGCACATAGCAGCACAGCGCTTAGAACCAAAGTAGCGCCGCACATACTTTCATATAGCGGGCTTCATTTCTGCCGGGGGGCGATGTGAATGTGCCCTTTGAGAGTCGGGAAGGCGGGGGGAGCAAACATCTAGCCGGCAGCTCTCGCCTGGGAAAAGAACATCCAGAGGGACTGGGGCGTCTTCACAGCGACAGCCTGAGCAAACAACCTGAGAGGGCTTCGTGAGAGCTGGGGGGGGGGGGGCGCTGGGTGGGGCGGTCCCGCCTTATTTTCAACTTTGAGAAACTTCTGATGATGAGATATGAGCCAATACAAAAGAATGATTCATGGTTGTGAACCAAACAGTCTTAGATTTTATCCCTGGTTTGTTGAATTTACAAATAATGACCTTTAATGTGGCTTTTTGAACTCATATGTTGGTAAAATGTGAGTATTCTTAAATAAATTACCAGCTTTTCTTATGTACCAGTTTGGTTTATCATTTCAAATGGTGCAGTTGTTTGGTCCGAGGGGGGGCCTTTACTGGTTTGTTTACGCAGCGGTCCAATCGTGACTACGGTCCACGCAGGCAGGATCAGTACACACAGATGAGGGCTTTGAGTGTTTTACTCGACGGATTAACTATTGTGCCCGCCCAGCACCGTGGGCCCCGCCCCACCTCACGACCCTGACCTGCCACCCACGGCAGCGTAGCCTCCGGTGGGCACTCTGCACCGAGGGGGGTCTAAACCCAGATTAGAACGCCTGATTTAACCACAGAGCATTGCAGAGTTTGGGCTGGAAAATTGGGCTTTGTATATTGGGATGGAGTGACACATCTTAACTCAATCAAAGACGTATTATTAGACGAGTGTTAACTTTGGCATGCTTTGCAGCGTGTTCAGGTTTCGTGCTAAGCTAGGCTAACTGTGCAGACTTGGCGCAGGTGTCATGTGATGTCATGGAATGAATTTCATTGTTGTGTCTATTAATGAGCTGTAAAAGTGGAAAGAGGCTTGCAGGCTGGGAGGTGCCAACTGTAAAAGTTGTCCACTTCCACATCCACAGAGGGAACAATGGAGCAAACGCGGCCTCCATTCATTCCGCAGCTGGCGGCCAAACAAACCCGCTTCCAAAAAAAACGGCACATTCCGCACACACATATACACACACAAGCAGGCAGCCATCTTGCCCCGGAGAGAGTGATCAAAATCATTAGAGGCTCAGTCGAGGAGGGTTTGAGCTCAGACTTCTTTGTGGGACCACCTGTTGTCACTCTCTCATTGTATTGGACATCCCTGCCAGGGGATTTGGACCTGGTACTCTAGGTTTAAAGGTCATATCAGTACATAATACCCTGCAATCCTTAGCCGATCCTTTTGTAAACCCTATTGATTTTGAACTAACCAACGTGTGCATGGAGAATATAATACATGCTGGAGGTCTTATTGGTTGGTGGGTGCTGGTTTCTTATCGCCATTTTCTTGGCCTCCAAAATGTCTAAATATTTCTACGGAACAAGAAGAGGAGAATGGCGTTAATTACAGTTGAATTCAGTGGCGCAGACCCCAGCCAAGGCCAATTTGGTGCTCGACTATTACCCCAAACCACAGCAGCGCATGTGTCTGCAAGACAGGGTAGCTTTTTTTTTACCTCCATAAAGTCAAACAAGGAGACTTTGAAAAATAATTCAGTGAATTTGTGGTCTATAATGCCGTTTGATTGTTTAGTTTGGTGGTTCTCAACTGGTTTGGCCTGGGCACCCACCATCACCCTTTCATGACAAGCCCTGACCCAAATTGCGGACGTTTTTAAACAGAAACTTTCTCCATCCATCCATCCATCAATTTGCTATGCATCTATGCATCTTATCCTCACCAGGGTTAACATTCGGTAGTGGCCTGAAGCATTGTGAGCATATTTATATAAAGCTATACAATAAACACTTTATAGATTGGAGTAAAAGGTGCAGTTGTTAAACATTCATGCGATGTATCGGACTCTTTCATTCGGGACGAGAAGGTAAAAAAGGAGGTGTGTGCGTGTTGTGAGGAAGCTGGTCTACAGTGGCGGCCTTTAATAGCTCCTGAGGGACTTGGTGAAGACTAGCAGGAGTCGCCACCGATCAATGTGAATGGACTTTGTTTTTTCTTGTGTGTGTGCGTGTGTGTGTGCTGAAAGGGTGCCCTGTAGCGCACGGACGGCACCCCCTCGGCCTTGACCGTCACAGCCAGCGCTTGTAATAATGACTTGTAATGACTTGTAGACCAGTTAGCAGAGGTGAAACTTCAGTCGAGTCAGATAAATGAGCCACTGAAGAGACGTTTGTGCTTGAATGCAACACATTCACAAAGTCCTCAAACAGTGATTGCCTGTGTTCACCAAGGCTGGAGACCCCGTTTCCCTCCCCATTTATGTACCCATATAGGTGGTCCTAATGTTTCGATGTCTCATGAATTATGAATAGCTTACAAAAGGAGAAAGAGAACTAGCTACAGTACAAATGCGTAGGGGGAAGAATACGTATCTCGATGCATGTTACAGACTGCAAGGCGGACTTCTCTGATAGCGGTGCTTCACAGAAATACTGTATTTTCTATAAGTTGCTCCGGAGTATAAGTCGCACAAGGTAAAAAATGCATAATTAGATAGAAAAAAACATACATAGTAAGTCGCACTTGGGTATAAGTTGCATTTTTTGCGGGTAATTTATTTAACTAACTACTAATTATTTAATTAACTACTTGACCAAAACAGACATTACGTCCTCTTGGAAGGCAAGTTGTAACAATAAAAGAATAGAGAACAGGCTGAATAGGTGTAAGATATGCTAACACAATGCTTATTCAGCTACACAAAAAATAAACATGAACACAAAAGGTGTCCAGTGTTTATGAACATAAACACTTCTTTCATGTATAAGTCGCTCTGGAGTATAAGTCGCAGGAACAGCCAACCTATGAAAAAAAGTGCGACTTATAGTCCGGAAAATACGGTAAATCATGATATTGAAATAAGCAGTGTTTTCTTCCTTGGTGACTGTTTCCAGTCATCCATCCATCTTCAATGCTGCTGATCCTCACTGGGGTTGCAGGTATGCTGGAACCTATTCCAGCTGACACCCTGGACTGGTTGCCAGCCAATCGCAGGGCTGTTTAATAGTAATAGGTAATGGAATTCATTACTATGTCCATCTTTACCAGACCATTACCATTACCCAAAGTGAAATGTGGTCCATTATGATGCATTGATATCCAACAACTTTTTGTTCGACTTATTGTCTTTTTTTTCTGAGGGGGGGGGATGACAGACACATAAATAATGACGCTCAGCCAAAGGTAGAGTGTAATTTCATGGTAAGGCAATCGGTGCCAGAGCTCAGGTAGGTGGCTGTCAAGAGAACAAGACGCAGCACCGTGTGTGGAGTTAAAAGTGTCCTTTCACAGCCACGACTTTGGCATTGATGTAAATGGCAAGAACATCCAGTCCATGTGGAGTGTACATTATGTCCCGCAGCAAAGCGTATGTAAGAGTATCTCTAACCTTATCAAATCTCTCTCAACGCCACTACGAAGCTAAATCAAACAATTCTTGGACACATTCGAAGGTTCTTTCTATGGTAACTAGTTACATTCATGAAGGAGGGATTCTACTACTAATTGAATTGTTTGGGGGGGGGGGGGGGCTGCATGCCCGGTCCAAGCCACTCAAACCCTGCGGCCATCATGAAGGATAAAGATTTTATCTTTGATTGTATTTTTGATTGAATCCCTTGAAATGATCTCCTTTGAAATGCACAGTGACACGTAAGCAGTGTAGTGGTTTCATTATTGAGACTATCTCTCCTACGCTTGCACCCCCCCCCCCCTCCCTTCCAGTGTGTAAGACAACCACAGGATAAAAAGTAAGGAATTATTCATTTTTCTTATAGTATTTTATATCTTTTATGTGTTCTGTTTTGAGTATGTGTAACTAACGTTGTCATAGGAATAGATAAATGTACTTTATTGATCACTAGTGATTAAATAAAACCTAACTCTAGTCTTCCGGCTGTCCTCCAGGTACAATTTGGAGTGCAACCCAAACGTTAACCCTCCATAGTCAAACAAAAGTTAGCTTGACAATAACAAATGCTAACATTTTGCTCATCGTAGTTTGATTTCATTTGACATTCTGCAAACAAAGAGAAGTTTAAAGCCAAGACTAACTTTCTTGAAGGCAACACGGGTCCCACTGAGAGCGAGACGTTTTTTTGTTGGACGTGCTCCACATTCTTGTGGCCAAGCAGCATTCATGTTGACGCCATCGAAAAAGCCTCAATTAAGAAAATAATAAAAACAGTCCAGTCATCATCATCATCATCATCATCATCATCATCATCAGTGCTATGGCGTCGGCCCGGGTGGGTGGTCCGCTGATTCTGTCCTCCATGTTTGTTCTGTCATCACACACATTTATTACAGTATTATTTACAAGTTCTCTCTTGATTTGTATCTACAGACACACAAATGATTTATGTCTGTCTTTGTTCTCGTAACGACAAAGTTTGGATTATGAATTGCTGTGGTTTTAAACGTACTTACAGACGAAGCAGGAGAGCTGTGCTGGTTTGCATGGCTCCACGTGTCCAAAAGGAGTAGGAAGAAGCAAAGCTTATTTCATGCTGCCTGCTCTTTGTTTCACATCAATTACAATACATTTGTTCACTTCCTGTATTCTACATGTACTCTCTGCCAATTGTACATACACAGGGATATGATGAGGTGGTATAACAATAGGAGTCAAGGTTTATCATCATTGTGGGTCAATTATATACCGTATTTTCTGGACTATAAGGACTCCCTCCGGAGTATAAGTCGCACAATGCCAAAATTGTATAATTAGGTAGAAAAAAAACATACATAAGTCGCACTGGAGTATAAGTCGCATTTTTTGCGGGTAATTTATTTTCCAAACTCTTCCAAACAGACATTACGTCCTCTTGGAAGGCAAATTCTAACAATAAAAGAATAGAGAACAGGCTGAATAGATGTAAGATATGCTAACACAATGCTTATTCAGCTACACAAAAAATAAACATGAACAGAAAAGGTGTCCAGTGTTTATGGAACATAAACAGTTTTTTCATGTATAAGTCGCTCTGGAGTATAAGTCGCAGGAACAGCCAACCTATGAAAAAAAGTACGACTTATAAAACTTCCTAAAACTAATGAAAGGGGTTAACAATCAGCTGAAACACAGTTGGATGATGGCTGAATAGAGACAAAGTACTGAAATAAATGAAGCGTAGCAGTATGTGCAATAAGTACACGAGTGAACTAAGAACTGCAACCAAATATTTGTGACGCAGTTCTACGGCGAGGCGGCGGCCATGTTGTTGTTGTGCCAGTGTGCTGGTCAGCACTTACCGTAAACGAGCGCTCTGACTTTTATAGCCCCGCTAACCAGAATAACATGCTAAACGTGCACACACACACACACACACACACAGCATGCAAGGTTAGCTCCGTGCGGCTTTCATGCAAAAACCAATGACATTTTTTTTTTTTGGTACTCATTTATTTTGGGTCAAGGCAGCTGTGTCGTTTGTGGTTGTTTGTGAAGACCAGTTTGGATCTGACCGCCTCCCTCTGGGCCATGTGCCATTAAGCTTCTGTCAAGTACACTATAAAGCAGGGGTGGCCACAGCTTGATTTTTATTGGCCCTCTGCATCCTGTAAAAATAATATGAATTCATTATTAGAGCTGTGTGACACTGATTTGCTAGTTTAGCATACATTGGCCGACATTAGCTTGCTTTTAGCATCTGTAATATTCCAGTGTCCCATCCATCTTTTATGCCACTTATCGTCACGAGGGTCACGGGAGGTGGGGGGGGGGGATGGGGCCACATCCTAGTGTGGACCGGTCGCCAGTCGATCAGGGAACATATAGACAATCATTCATACCTATGGATCATCTGGAGTGGCCAATTACCCTTACATGCATGCGTGAGGAAACGCAATGATGGCCAACTATCAGATGAGCCAACATGAAAGGGCCCCACAAAGGAAAAGGTTTGGACACAAAATATAATTAACGGATGAATGAGCATCTGGCCAATCGGCATCTTCATTCTTCATCTTAACAAGACATTGTGGACAATTGTATTCTTAAAACCTTGTGGGAACACTTTGGGGAAGATCCCAAAGTTCCTTGTACACCAAGCCACACCAAAGGGGGTGAGTATGCTGCGGGAGAATTTCACAAATGTACAAAATATAGACAACCATTCCCATAAAACTAGTCTTCATAAGAGTGGAAGACTCCACATTTGGGTGTCCCAGTACTTTTGTCCATGTGGTGTACTGAAAGCAAGCGTGTGTCAGTCAGTCATGGCCTCCTTGTGTGTTTTCACAGATATAAATACACTCTGGTCTTGTCTCGTCTAGTCTGGACTAAAGCTGCTTTTGTGGGACATTTTCCTACGGCTCAAAGAGCTACAGTCTGCCTCGAGGTGGACTTAGTCTGGACCAGAACCACAACCTTCACATTGTTCCTCTGGGTCTTTTTGCCGCTTTCTCCTCCCCCCTGTGAGGCAGGCAACCCTAAAGCCATGAAGAGTTCTTAAGCACGAGCAGATAGAATGAGAATCTGTTGGTGTCGCGTTGACCTAAAGACGCAATATCTGGATGGGGGTGTCCAACGTCGACTTTCATTGGGCTTTGCGTCAGAACATTAGCAAGGAGAGTAAACAGAATCAATCATTTTTGATTTGTTTATGAGTTATTACCAATGAAAATGTTTAACACTGAAAGTTAAAAAAGGAGGCCTCTGATGGTATGTGATTGCTTGACCCAAAATGACACTGAAAATATTTGTATTTTATTTTATTTTATTTATATTAAGTGAGTACGGTGTTTGCTGACTAACATATTTGCTTACAGTTTGTCAAATATTTCTCACATACGGGTGTTGCATTGACTCATGCTGCGGACACAATAGGAGTCGATTTCAGGCCCGTCGAGTCACACAATAAAACAATGTGTGGAAACAGCTGGACTCTTTCCAGCCATTGTTAAGTCCATCCACGTTTTCGTCGTCTATTTACGAGCGTGCAGAGGTGCCTCTTTTTTTGTTCCTCGAAGTTCCAGTGACTTTACAGTGGAGAGCATCTGCTTGGATGGACTTGGCTGACAGCTGCCTGTCTAAGCAGACGCCTCGTCGCTGCAGTTATCACTCTGCTGCACAGGCCTCAATGCCAACCCCCCACCCCCTGATGTAATGAAGTTCATTCTCTCCTATTAAATCATTAACACGTCGCCAGACAGCAGGTGGAGCGAGACAAATGAAAAAGTCGCCTCGCTAAGAGGACACAAAGAGCTTAAGAAAGTTGTGTTTTATGTGAAATAATCCATGAAGAGCGACATATGTTAACACTTACTTGAACATACTGTATCATTAAATGTGCATTTTGGCCACCGGCTTTAGCTACTGGAAGCATAAACATGTTAATAACACTTTTCATCACACATAGCTACCAAATAGCTTCACCCAATGACTCACTCATGAAGCAATAACGTCATCTACACTGTTAACACTGGTCAAAGATCCTCTATAGCACAGTGGCGCTCTTCAGTTTTTAAAGACCTACTGCAAAAATCCCAGTCAAAGAGCCTCTACTTCACAGAAGATTCCGGCTGTTTTTGAGGATCTACTGCAAAAATGCTTGCTAAAAATGATGCATTTTCCACTTTTCTGACCTATAAACTTTGCTGGATTGTGTTTGCGCATTTGGAACTGAAAGACGTTTGAAAGAAGTTTGGGTTGGCTCCAAATTCTCGGTTTCAGAGAGTTTTTTCTAATCTAGTCTAGTCTCCATCCAATCCAGTGGGACCAATCACAGCGGAGTAGGTGTGCCAGTGGGTGGAATAAATAAAAACGGATCGTTTTGGAAATCCAAGGAAATACAGCTGGAATAGGTGCGGATTCTGGAAGATCTAGAAAGCTTACTGTGCGGGTTATTGTATGTAGCTGCTCTGTAGGAGTTCACAACTCAACGTAAAGGGAGGAAAATTAGCATAATAGCTACTCTTCAAGAGCCCTGTGCTCTCTATGAGAAGATACTGCAAAAATGCTGTTTTTAAGGACCTACTACAAAAAGCATCTATTTGGCAAGATACTGCTGCTGTTTTTTGAAATATACAGCAAAAATTGTCGGCAAAGATCTGCCATATGATGTTCTGCTGTTTTCAAGGACGAGATGCTGCAAGGATCCTCTATACGGCAGGAGTGTGCAGCTGTTTTTTAAAGGACTTATGGCATAACACTTGTGCGTTTTTTCTGGGTCCACTGCAAAAATGCTAGTCAAAGGTCCTCTAAATGTACTGATTATAGACAGAGGCGCTCTGCTTCTACAGCAAAAATGCTTGTCAAAGATCTGTTAAATGACAGGAGTCATCAGCTTTTTTTTTTGCAGAAAAAACTGCAGAATTACCTCCGCTATTTCAAAGGAGGTTCCTGCTGTTTTTAAGAATCGAATGCAAAAATACTAGTCAAAGATCTTCTACAGTAAATCAGTAAATGAGTCACTAAAAGGAGTACTCTGTTTTTCAAGGAGATTCTTCAAAAAAGCCAGTCAAAGATTCTGTCCCTCAGGTGTTTTTAAGAAACTACTGCAAAAATAGCAGTAAAAGATCCTCTATTTCAAAGGAGGCTCCTGCCGTTTTTAAGGATGGAATGCAAAAATGCTAGTCAAAGATTGTCTGTATGACAGCATGGTTCTGCTGTTTTGGGAACAGTCAGAGATCCTCTATTTCATAAGAACTTCCTGCTGCTTTTGAGGCTCAATTCCAAAAATATGCTTGTCAAAGATCCTGTATGTGATAGCACCACCTTCTGCTGATGTTGCGAACCACCGGGCGTATCGATGAAGGCGATGGTGGTATTGTTGATAGATGCAAAAGTTACACACTTTTAAACACGATTGCGCGTGGGCACGTTAACGTCGGTGCACGCCCTCGCTGTCTTCCCTGTGGCGTTTAAGGTGTGTCGAATCAGCAGAAAACAATTACAGCAACACGTGCAGTAGACAAGCAGAAGAAGAAGAAGCTGATTGTGCGGTGCCGCCCGCCTACAGGCGAAGAAGCGACAGATTAAAATAACCACACGCATCAATCACGCTGACACTCCCCGCCAGGTGTGGAATGGCAGCACGGAGACGCCATTAACGCCGAGAGTGAAGTGAGGTCTTCACCTACGGGACATCCATCATGGAGTCCACTTTAACACATCCTTTTAGCAACAACACAACAACACCACCAAATGTGTGTGTGTGTTGCACGGATAAGTAGAGCTGTGGAGGCGTTGTGGTTTTCGGGACGAGGCCTGGCTCCGCATCAGAAGCCTTCAGGTCATCCAAAATCAGTCGTGTTCTTGTTGTCTGCAGGCAAGCTGGTAAAAGAACATTTCATAACATTTTCATGAACTCAACTCACCGCCATTAAAAGAAACATATGTTTAATTCATATAGCACATATTACCGCCTACAATATTACATGATTACATTATTGCATCACTGCGCAGCCTGTTGGGGCGGGGCCTCCTCGGCCATACTCTCAAAGCACAGCGAATCATAAAGAAGTACTGTTTGGACGGGGCTCTCTGAACAACCAAGGACCTACTCTAGTAGAAAGTACTCTAGAAAAATATTCCAAATGATATTTTTATGTAAAGCATACAAATTCACCAATTAGTCTCCGTCTAGCTGCCGCGTTGGAGTGTTTGGGGATTTCATGGACATACAACATTAATGACTTTAGCTCAGGTGACAAACATGTTGTGTATAGCTGGAAACTAGAAATCTATTTTGATGCTTTTGTTTGCACAAAAATAAAAAATGTAAAAGTCTTTCAATCTTAGACCATAATGTGAAGACTGTACGGAAAATAATATGATCTTGGAGTAATACAGTTTACATCCAGTACGCTAAGGGTATTTCTTCCTGATTTCCTGTCATGCAAGCTTGGTTAGCTACCTGGCAACACCAGCTGGACTCACTTTGATGGTTGTTGACAAGACTCGAACTCTATACCTACTGTGTTTGACGGGACCTCAAGAACAAACGAGAGGTCTTACCGTGGGGGAAATACTTGGATCTGATAAGGCTGAAGTGAAAGTAAAAGGCTAATCCTAAAGACCAGATCCAGGTGGACAGGAGTTGAGGAGATGATTGTCTTGGTGGTGCTTGTGGGAAACACCTGAGACAAATGTTTACACTGGGGATGCCATTCCAAACTCAACCAGGAATTTGATCAAAATAGGAGAACCTTAACTAACACTCTGGACACAATCTAGTTTTTGGAGAGGAAAGAGAAACTTCAAGTCAGCACCATAACGGTCTGAAGGTTTCAAAGTCAAATTCATTGTATTTAGTCAGGAACAAGCTAACCAGTATTGGCGACACTTCTTGTCCATCGGTCTTTTAGTGTCCTTCAGTGGTAGACATAGACGAGCTATCCTTTCTGGTGCTCGGCCAAGTTGTTGCCCAAACACTGCGACCGTGACGCCCCTGCACCTTTAGTTTTTCCACTCAAACCAAGAAGATGAGTC
The DNA here is from genome assembly GCF_030265055.1 of Doryrhamphus excisus. NCBI lineage: Eukaryota > Metazoa > Chordata > Actinopteri > Syngnathiformes > Syngnathidae > Doryrhamphus > Doryrhamphus excisus. The sequence goes on from NC_080472.1 coordinate 12,657,099, forward strand.
TGGGTAAAGGGGGGCAATAATGAGGATAAGGTATTGGGTTGGGGGTTATTGAGGAAGATTAGCGACCAAAGCTTTCTGACGTTGGACAGAGGAGGGGGTGAAGTACTACCGAGGCTCTCTCCATTGTGAAATTCCCGTCAAAACAAGTTATTGCTGAGAATTAAAGACAAAAACATTGTAGCAAAGCTGATACAGAAACTTCAGACACAGCCGTTCCGTGAAAAAAACCTCAATCACAGCAACGGTCTCTATCTGCAAACCGGCCCTTAAAGATCAAAGAGCGTCTTGAAAAATGCTGAGTGGCGAACGCTGACCCAGAGACAGCTAAGAGGCTCCTTGATCAGCTGGAGCCGATGTGTCAATCATCCTCCAGGCGAGCGCCAAGCCCTGCTCACACAGTTACGACATCATGCTCACAGATTGTGGTCTACCTTTACTTACATTATTATGATTTATTTCAATTATTTCAATTATTTGGGCAATTTAATGTTCACGCTGCACTTTACATTATGTTGTTCGTATTTTGGTGTCTATTCTATCTATTTATTCTCCACATTATTATTATTATTATTATTTATTATTACTTATCTTCTTTTGTGTCTGTTAGTATATGCGAGCCAGGCAACGACATTTCGTTGGCAATTTCACTACTGTGTTTTTGTGCAATGACAATAAAGGGAGTCTATTCTATTCTATTCTATACTCGCTGCCTGTAACCCAGTTTTGCATTAGCTACTAATGTAACGCCAACAAATAGTTTGAATACTAAAATAGTACAACAGTACAGTAGAGTAGTACAAGCACAATAATAAGGCTAGATCCAATTAGATGGTGTATGTTGTTTATCGTGACGTTATTAGCATACAGTAATTGTTCCTTAGCGTTGCATATGCAAGCAGTCGTCTTGTGGTTTTACAGGCTTAGCCTCATCTGTTGCCGTGGTAACCAGCAGCTGGCATAGCAGCGCACTAATGCTACATACACACAGCTAACGTGTATGTATGCGTTGTCTTTGTATGGATTTCCAATTAAGCTTAGCCGCCGCTAATGATCCCGACTCCCAAGGGACTTCTGGGAAATTGATTCTGTGCGTTGTTGGCGGGATTGCTTTAATGAGGTGCTTTTTGGAACAACACTCATTCGATAGTTGAAAAGAAAGCCGCAAATGAATATAAGCAGCTTTTTATTTATGATGTCATGCTTCTCCACCAAACATCATCGCATACAATGGAGCTGATTCCTCCGTGACAACTTCAACAAAGCTGCTTTTGTGTGGGTGACGGCTGAGTGGATGTTGGGACACTTGTACCTGGCTGGACCGGTACTGAACAATGTCAGGACTGTCACGTTTCCAGTCCGAGTGCTGAGCTGTCATCTTGTTGCATTTGTTGGATTCCTGGCATCTCTCACTCGACTATCACATGACCACCTTAGTCTTAATGTGTAGATGTGTGTCTTCACTCGCTAAATGTACTGCAAAAAAGGTCAGTAAGGATAATTCATAATGCCGCCTACAGAGAACATACTAACTCCTTATTTCTAAGATCACAAATACCACAACTTGCTGATATAGTTCATCTTCAAACAGCTAAAATAATGCATAAGGCTAAAAATAAGCAATTAGCTAAAAATGTCATCCAATACTTCTCTACAAGAGAGGAGAAATATGATCTCAGGGAAGAAGTACATCTGAAACACTTCTATGCTAGGACTACGTTATGCTAGCCATAGCATTTCAGTATGTGGAATCAAACTATGGAATGGATTGAGTAAGGAAATCAAACAATGCACAACGATGAGCCAATTCAAGAAACAATACAAGCAGTTGATGTTTGCTAAATACAAGGATGAAGAGTCTTGAACCAGTCATGATGTGCTATATATATCACTATATTGACACGCACTATGGTACCCATTATGTCATTGGATGCTCATACCACCGAGTACTTCGGTATGTGACAAAAAATAAATGAATAAATAAATTAAAAAAATTAATTTCTTTTAAAAATTATATTAGGAAAGCAGGAAGTGAACAAATGTAACAGTTACTGATTGTAAAAGTACCAGATGGAGGGGTAGGATTTAATAAGCTTCTCCTTTTGGACATGTGGAACTGGGAACTGATTATGGGATGCACTCAATTGTAATCTGATGCATGTTCAAATGAAATTAAACCATTACCATTACCATAATCCTATGGTGAACTTTCTAATGCTAATATTAATCTTTAGCCATGCAGACCCCATTATTATCCTTCAAAAGGGAGCATGGTATTTGTTAATGGGGACAAAAGAAGTCTCAGGTGTCCGTTTTACTCAATTACACCTCCGATACGACCGTCTTGCAGGTTAACTTTTGGAACCTACAGTATTTTATATCGTGGTTTTTGTTCTATACTGCTTAGCCTCATTGGGATTGCCTCCTTAAACCCAACCCCGGTTGGCCCACCCCGAGCAGCAACAACTGCAATCAAGCGTTTGGGATAACCCTTACAGAAAAGGCTTTTCCACTGTATATCTATATTTATATATTATTTTATGCCACTTACTGGCCCAAGATAAGATGACAGATGATCCCAGCAGGTGATTACGCAAAGCATCTTTGTCAGCATCCGTCTCAGTCCTGACAGAAGCAAAATATCTTGTCTGCTGAGAAGAACCTTCAGTCAGGTTCCTTTAAAGACAGCAAACCTTAAAGTTCAGTAAGATAGGACCCCCTCTGCAAACAAACACAGTTGTTCTTTTTACTCACAACAATTTGTCGTTGATTGATTCGTCGCTCCAAAGGTCACGTTGTTCTTTCCCTGGCCTTGTCAGGTGGATCTTCTCAGGTTCTCTCAGTTGGCTTCATTTGGTCTTAATAATATGATATTCAGGGAGAAAAACCACCATGCGACCACCATGCGACCACCATGCGACCACCATGCCTCCACATTAGACAGCTTTTATCTTCTTACTAATGTTTTTCTTTTTCATCTTAGAAAGCTTAAGGGAACTTCACAGCTCCGGAAAAATCTAGTAAGTGGACTGGCTACTACTCCCGTCGCCCATGCAGTGTCAATCTGCCTGAATATACAGTCCTATACATAAATCAATGATGAAGATTTTTGTACATGTCCAACTTTACGTCCTAGCATAAATCTGCTGATGTCAAAGGTTTTTCAAAATGAGATGATTAAATGTTGACGTGTGTGGACTTTAAACCTTTTCCTTCCACCGCATTAATCTTTGCACCGGTGAAAAACATCCTTTTCTTTCCTAACTGACCTCTGGGCCCTCATGACAGCTGATTGCAGCTCTGGTCGTCAAAGACGATCAATACTCGATCGTCCTCCGCTTTGAGGTCTCGGAAGGACAAAGAGCGCCGGCAGCCAAGAAGAATAAATTCTAAAAAAATCTATAAAACATCTTGAAGCACAGCGATGTTAAAGTAATGTTCAGCTGGAGACATGTTTCATGCGCACGTAGAGCTCCATCTGATCGGGGAAAGTAAACATCTGGAAGCTTTCATTGCGCTTCGGACATCAGTCACACTGAAGGCATTTTCATTCAGTGCGATGCGTTCATTCACAAAAGTCAGGAAAGAAAAAGGACAAAAGTGCATTGAGGACCGACAGTATAGTATTTTATTAGGACACAAACGTTTGCAACGGTAGCATAGCTATGTGAGCAACAACGCTAACATTAGGTTCAGTAGTTAGGTCATTATCCCCATATTTGCTGAGGGTTGTGGGGGTTTAGTTGTATTTCTACCATGTGCCGCCGCCCAGTAAAATAAAATATAAGCCACAGGCTGACAATGGCCCTCCCAGACCGCACTTTGGACACCCATGATCTAAATGTGTTTGACAAAAAACTCCATTGGTTTGGTTAAGCTAAGTTAAGCTAAAAATCTAATCTTATAAAATGTAAGCATTTTGCTGTCCCATTGTTGTTCAATTTGAGTGTCTTTTGGTAGCATTTTATGTTGGGGGGGTGGGGGGTGGGGGGGTCATTTGAAACATGAAACACAAACCTACTTTTAAGTCATGACATTGCGAGCTGACAACTTGGACCTCTTCAACATTTTAGACGTGGACTATATCTCTCCTGGTCCTGGTCCTGGTCCTGGTCCTGGTCCTGGTCCTGGTCCTGGTCCTGGTCCTGGTCCTGGTCCTGGTCCTGGTCCTGGTCCTGGTCCTGATCCAGGTCCTAGTCCTGGAACTCTTAATAAGCCCACCCCACCCTCCCGCTGCTCTCAACGCCTCCCTCTTTAAAACACTATGAACACACACACATTGTTTGACAAAGCGTGGAATCCTATAGACACTCATATAAAACATTGTAAGCTTCATACTGACAGACACAGACACATTGATATGCTATGTCTCATGCACATGCACGCGCGCGCGCACACACATACGATCCATCGGAGTGAAGTGTGCGTTCAAAGACGTAATTTGTGTTTTGCCAACAAAGGCTGGCTAATCCTGCAGAGGCTTTGTCACAGCTGTGTGTGTGTGTTTGTCCCAGCTGTGTATGCATTTGTGTGTGTGTGTGTGTGTTGGGGGGGGGGGTGTTTTCCACCCGCCCCCCATCCTCACAGTTTTCTGCATGACAGAGTCCATTGGCCTCCCCAGCAGTGGTCAGTCCTCCAGACCTCTGCTCCTTGTACCCCCACGGTGCCGCAGGGGGTTGCGGTGGTCACATGAGGAGGGAGGGATAAGGATCAGGGTTGGGGGGGGGGGGGGGGGGGGGTCGGGTCGCGACGCTTGTTGGAGTAGTTTAGCTTAAGACGCATATGATCTCTGTGATATCTGCAGGGGGGGGGGGGGGGCAGTGGAAATAAAGTCACCAAAGTGTGACAGGTGGAAAGAGAGACAGCTAATAGCCCCCCACGCTCCACCCCCCCACCACAAACATTCACTCCTCCCTCATCATCTCGGAGAGAGCGGACGATAAAACTAACCATCCTCATCGTTGGGGGGGTCAGAATCAGTCAAATGGACAACCGGCCAGTTTGTCTTCAAAGAGGACCTCCATCAGGGTCCACTGGACTGCTTCTATCAGAGGGCTGGTGCAATTGGAACACGATGCTCTAATGTGGTCGTAACATAAGTCAAGTCAAACATAAGAATTACTGACCATCAAAATGCTTTGGAAATGACATAATAATTCATTGTCATTGATGTCGAGTCTTTAATGATATTGTCAAGTTGAGTCAAAAGTCATCAAAAACGTGCCTTCAAAATAATAACTACTTCAGTGGAAGTACACACTGGAAAACACAGTGGGGCCATACGTGAGTACTTGACTAGTCCCGGTTTAGCTTTTTTTCCCTCATAAGTGACCTGGATGTCATTTTTTTTTCATGTCGGTGTGAGCAGTGCAATTCAGGTTTTTTTTTCAAATGGACCCCATTCCTCTTTTCATATGTGGTCATACGCACGGTAATATGCATTTGATGATACTGCAGTCCCTAAAGCGTCCCATGTCAAACCTGATCACGATCATAATCACAATAAAGGACAGGACAAAGATTGTAGGCAAACAAAATGTATCAACTGTTATTTGTGAGGAATTTAACAAGATGTAAATAACAGAACACTATAATAACAGCAATAACAGGAACAAAATACATCGATAAATGAACAATGTCCATCACATCACGATTCCGTAGCAGCACCGCATGGTGTTTCTGATATCCATATTTGGATCGATCCACCCACCTTGAGCTCAGAGTTCAGGCTCGTTTACCTTCATTAGCAACCACGTGTCGCTAAACAAGCCAGAGACAAGACTGATGGCAGTTTCAAGTCAACACTCGACCTGACAATCACACCTATACTTTGATTGACAGCTGGCTGCTTTCCACCTGGACTTCACCAACAGGTCCGACAGGCCGCATGAGGCATGTCTGTCCGCCCACACACACACACACACACACATTAGAAGTGAGAAGACAGAGAATGTTGTCCATGCGTCAGGGGCGTCACTAGGTTCTGAGGACAGGGGGGGCTTAGCCCCCTGGAGATGCACAGGATATGAATGAATGTAGTAGACATTAAAAAAAAAAATCCAAAAACCAAATAAGGAACAAGAAGCGGGATATAACTTTCCCACTTTTGGATAGATTTAGTAGAAATACTCAATAGTTTTAGGCCACCATTAAATGTACACAAGTACACACAATCTACACTGCAAAACCGCTGCTCAAGCTCTGCAACCATTCTGTCCCGTGGACAGTCATCCATCATATCATAATCATTATTATATTATTCATTAGCCTATTATTATTACTATCATCATTATTCTTCTTCTGATTATTACTACTACAGGCTAGTATTAGCCTGCTTATTGGATGGCTTATTAGCCTGCTTTTGCCGTATTATACAAAATTTTCCAGAATTTTTTTTGTAAAAAATATTTTTAAAAAGTCAATAAAAAATCAATATATATTTTTTTTAATCCATAAAAAATCAATAAAAAATATCAAATTATTTAGGGGGGATTAATAACATTTTAGGGGGACTGAAGCCCCCTAAAATAAGCCTAATGACGCCCCTGCAATGCGTCAGGCTGGCATTGTAGGAGAAAGTGTCCATGACATCCCGTGTAAACCTGCGCCCCCCCCCCCCCCCCCCACCCACCCACACATGCATGGACAGATGTAATATACTAATATACTGTAGCAGTGCAGCGCTGCGGCCTGCCCCTGTCTTTCATGTGCTTTCTTTTTTCCTGTGTGATGTGGCCGAGAAGCAGGCAGCCTCATGAAAGCGAGAGCGGGATAAAAATAGCCCGTGGATGAAAAACGGGCAGAAAGTCGCCTTTCATCTGCTTCTGCCACGCACTTTTTTTTCTTTCTTTTTGCGCTCCTCCATGCACGGAAAATGAAACGTGGGGCTGACAAGGAGGATGATAATAGATAATAGATTACAGGCCGCCATGGGGGATTACTGCAGAAGTGGCGGGAACTATCTTCCTACCTCATATTACGGCTTTAGCTCTAAAAATGTAAATGTTAGAGTACATAGGCTAACGCAAAGATACAGAATTGCATGAAACTACACTTCCTTCCGACTTGACATTTCCTCCCCCAGACGAAGAAAATAGAAATACAGTACGGTGGTGCCTCATTAAGTGTCTACCTCAGTTAATGTCAAAAATGTTGCCTTGGTTTGTGTACATTTTCCAGTTAGCGTACAACTCCATAATCAGGAAATAGTCAAAAGAAACAAACAAATGGTGTAATGCTGCAGTTTTTCTCCATTGGTTTCTTGAAATTGAAATTACGCCCCCCAAAACACCCCCAAAACTGTTCATCCATACTTCAAGACTAATTTCTTTCCCTTAGAAATAACGCGACAATCCTTCTCAATATCTTTGGCTCATTTCTTTGGGACCATTCATGTCAAGAATCACTTCTTCAATGAAGGTAAAAGTAACCTTTATCATGTTCATTTATCATTTATATTTATATCTATATCGACTTTACTCTGCTGAGGGATATTGCAGTTGACTTACTTGCTTTTCTGCCTCATCTTTTAGTAACAAATATGAACGTGAGGAGTGAGGTTACATGAAAACATGAATAAGCTTCACCTGTTTCTGACTTTTCACGGCAGAAAACAAAAGAAGCGTCTTTGTTTTGTTGTTTTTCTGTGGCAAACACAGCTGAAGGCAGCTTTTGTTTGTGTTTGTTTGACTCTCGCTTCTTTGACACCTCAGCGGCCAATGGTAGGTCCACCTTTGGCGAGCCAGCCCGCGGGAGTGTGCCAGCCCGGAACAAGCGGCCAGTGTGCGGCCGGGACAACAGAGGAAAGATTTAACGTCCTCGGCCCGCTCCGGCCCAAAGTGGGGCTAATAATCTTTTCATTCACTGGCAGCATCCCATTAGAGCTTGTTGCCGGAGGAGGGAGACATGTTTACTGCAGCTGGAAAAGTTAGCAGCTCCTAGCAGCTCATTTGAGGCAAAACTGTCAACACTTGTTGGCTTTTTTATGTGGAACAAACAAGTAGGATGCTAAACTCGACACTGACAAACCTTCACTACAGACTTTAGCTTTCAGAGCTTGCTTACACAATGACAACGCATAAAGTAGAAAGTGTTTGGCCACAAAGTGCACATTTTTTACAACGCCGACGTTATCGTTCTTATGTAAACACTCAAGCGCTCTTTGTTTGCGTGCCTAAGCATGTCATACGTCGCTGGAAAGCTTAGTTTGTTTAAAAATGGGACCTGATATACATCATTCCAGGATACAATCATGACTACAGGCTCGGTAAACACTCGTGTTGGACCGGTCAGACACATGAATGCGGCTCAGTCTTCCAACGGCGGACAAAAATGGACCTGTTACGTTGCCAATGGTCAATTACATATACCATGTTACCTCAGTGTTCAGACCCCCCAGCTTTTGTAAGATTCATTTTTTGACAAAAATTATCACCACAGTTGTGTCTTGGTTTTTGTCTAATTGGATTCACATTATTATTAACAATAATTCTAAATTATTCTTCAAAAATTGCTTCTGTTTTTGTACGTTTCGGTTTTTCTTTGACATTTTGTTACGTTTTGCAACAGATTAATGACAAACCCAGAGGTTCAACTGAAATTAGTCCTAACTGTTAAGCTCATTTGGCCAGGATGCGGTAGCCACACTGTGCTACCCAAGCAACACCCAACGACACCTCAATCCACCCATGAGACAACTGTTTACCTGTCTGCTGCTGTGGCATCATTGGCAGGTCTTGTCAGCACTCTTGCCCTCTAGATCATCTTTGAATTTGGCATCTTCTGCAGGTGTTCCTTCCAAGCAGTCATCAGTGAAATGGTCACCGCAAAGAACAGAACTGGAGGCGGGCATCCATCGGTCTCTCGAGCTTTGCATTTGCATCGTCCTTTCATCTCTCAAATTGTTCTCTTTAGGGAAAAAAAATAACTTACAGTATCACAGCCAACCACAGGGCACATATAGACAAACAACCATTCACACTCACATTCATACCTATGGACAATTTGGAGTGGCCAATTAACCTAGCATGTTTTTGGAATGTGGGAGGAAACCGGAGTACCCGGAGAAAACCCACGCATGCACGGGGAGAACATGCAAACTCCACACAGAGATGGCCGAGGGTGGGATTGAACTTTGGTCTCCTAGCTGTGAGGCCTGAGTGCTAACCGCTCCTCCACCGTGCAGCCAATGTAGACCATATTTAAGCAAATTTAATGAATCATGTCAGCGACTTCTTAAGCTACTTCAGTCTAAAATGATCAAAAACATCGTCCAGGTTGTTCTCGTGTCCTGCTAGGTTTTTACCAGCTAGCTTCTCTGCACATTACAACGTGTTTATTTCCATCTCATCACTTCTTCTCATGTGTTACTTGTCATTCATCCGAGACTTTGAGTCATATTTTTGGGTTGCTTTTGCACCTACTGTTTTTCTGTACCCGGGCGTATGATTTGTTGTTTTTTCTCTTCGCACTAAAAATAATGCTTACTTACTTACTCATGCTTTGCATTGAAGATCCAAGTGGAAGGTTTCCAGCTTCTGGAGGTCCTCCAAGAAGCTATCTGCTAAATTGGTCTGTGGAGAAAGTGAGCTTGGCTTCTTCCCTGGTGTGAAAGCAGACGTTGCATAATGTGGACACGCGCCCGACGCTCCCAAACGCCACTTTTATGATGCTAAATGTTACATTAGCTAGTTCGCAACGCCATCTTCTTCTAACGGTCCTCACTGCATTAGTTAGCACAGGAAAAGACACTTTGGGCTCCGTCATATCGAAGATCTTTGACTGGCGTTTTTGCAGCAGATTCATAAAAACAGCAAAGCGCTCTTCTCTTATGAAACATCTTTGACTGGCATTTTTGGAGTAGATCCTTAAAAACAGCACACCGCTCCTGTCATATAGAGCATCTTTGACTGGCGTTTTTGGAGTAGATCCTTAAAAACAGCACAACGCTCCTCTCTTATGAAACATCTTTGACTGGCGTTTTTGCAGCAGATTCCTAAAAACAGCAGAGCGCTCCTGTCATAAAGTAGATCTTTGATCCTGTTCATGTTTTCTTGTTTCAACCTGTTGAAGCTTTGCCACCCCAATGAACTCTGAAGTTTAATTTTTAACTCATTCTCAATGAAAAAGGCCTCATTGTTCACCCCACGCTCCCCCCCCCCATCCCGGGGGGTGTGAGTGAGTGAGTGTGTGTGTGTTTGTGTTGCAGGGACATTATTAACTGGAGGACAATTAACAATTAACAGTGCCATAAACAGCCAGATACTGGGGATCAATAGATGCAGCAGATCAAGAGTGGGGAACATTTTGACTCGGGGGCCACCAGGGGCTGTCTTTATTCTGTACATTGGTGTCTTTAAGCAGAACAACATACTTGCTCACGGTGCAACAAAACGGAAACACATCACATACTTCAGCATCATGTGTGTTGACGTGTAATGTTGTTTGGATGGGAAGGACTTTGGAAATACCCGGTGGACCAGACCGGATTAAGATGCTTGGCGGGCCTGATGTGGGCCCCGGTACGCAGTTTGGCACCCCTGCAATAGATTGATGGAAAGGCAAAATATTAGGGACACAAAGGCAAACTTTATGTATTGTTGCGTGCGGTACAAATGTGTGTGTTTGTGTGAGAGAGAGACGGGGAGAGTCTCATTTCAATTTAGTGTGTTGTGGGGGTGTGAGGAGGAGTTTTGTTTTCCCTGCCAACATCTGAGGGGTGTGTGTGTGTGTGTGTGTGTGTGTGTGTGTGTGAGTGTGAGGGGTCGTTTGGTCATGTGGCCCATCAGTACTGGAGCTGTCTGACTGAGCATTCTCACCATCTGCACGACCTCCTCTCCCGGCCGACTGGCTTTTGTTCTTCCAACCTTTCTCACACTTCACTGTAGCGTCACTGCCAGCCTTCATCGGTACACCCGCCTCTTCTTCTTCACTTTCATCACAACAACATTGTGCACTCTTCAAACAGTGCTGCGAATAACGTACTAGCAAGGTTATTGTTGACATTGTAGGCTAATTGTAGGCTGTTTGCAACAGGTGCTCAAGCAGTTTTGTCGCAATTATTTACGCACCCAAGTATTTGGTTGTAATTGTATTAATTGTAAGTCCACCTGCAAACAGGCCCTGGCATCCTCATGCAGAATAATCCACGGTCGTACAGGATGCAGGACTCAGAGGAACCAGCAGGCACCGTGGTTATTTCAGGAAGAACAACATCAAAAATTAAGTTTTAAAGCACAATATCTCCAAAGTCAAATAAAAAGCACATCAAAACAAACCGCTGCCTAATCCATACATAAAATGTATGGATTTGTATCCTGAGTTGCTCATGTTTGAACTCCCTGATGTAGCTAAATGAGGTAACTAAATATTTAGACAGTAGCCACGTATACATGGACCCAAATATTCCAATTGCATTTGCTTTATTTGCTCAAAGGGAAAGAATGTAACCTTTGTATACGCCTCATTCCCAAAGAAAAGTGCCAATCAGAATGAATATATAATGGGATTCACGGGGTGGAATATTCCTTTCCCCAATCCGATTGCGGTATCTTGTACCTTGTTCTTCTTTGTGGTGTTCTTCTTCTTCCGTTGTTTATTGGCGGTTGGCAAGCAGCTTTTGTGTGCATTAGCACCATCTGTGGAACAGAATCTAAACCCTTCTATACGCCATTCACAAGTCCAGTTTTATTAAAAAAGAAAATATATATCTATATAAAACATATCCCCAGTTTAATTATAAAATATTAGCAAGATTGAATTTGATATTTTCCTGTTTAAATTTATCCCGGGTGCGTTCTTTCAGCGCATGCTCAGATATGACATAACACGCACATCCAGACGTTCTTCAGTTTTAAAAATGGAGGCGAGCAATCGGCACTTTACTGCTGCGGAAAGTTGGTTTTTCATACAAACTAAATTTCAAGACTGAACAAAGGAAAAACTGGCAATACGGAGTTATCCCAACAAGTGAAAGAAAAACTCGGGGAGTATCACATGTCTGGATCAGTATCAGTATCACATGATGTTGGTGTTTACGTTTCACTGCGCATGCCCCATTGACTATTCTGTTGGATTATAGCGGCGCATGTAGACAAGAGACTATATGTGCCCTGTGATTGGCTGGCGACCAGTCCAGGGTGTACCCCGCCTCTCGCCCAAAGACAGCTGGGATAGGCTCCAGCACCCCCCGCGACCCTCGTGAGGAAAAGCGGTAGAAAATGAATGAATGAATGTAGACAAGAGATTGGAATATTCCTTTCCATGTCAACCATTGTTTTAGGAAAGAGAAAAACTCCTCATGTAAACGTGGCTTAGTGTCAATCAATCATTTTCATTTTAAAGGCTGAAGTTGAAGATGTCATTGGTGCACTGGTGTACGTACCTAATGAGTGGTCAATCAAGTGGTTGTGTCATGTATGTATAGCAGCGCTGTTTTATTTGCTGTGAGTTGTTGCAGATGTTATCCCAGCTGGTTTTATTGGTCTATAGCAGCTCATGCTGTGGTTTGTACAGACAATTAAATGCATATTAACAGGTTTACAATAGTATTTCAATTCAAGGGGTGTGTGAAAAAGATTCTGTTCCCTCGTTGGTATGACAGAAAATATTAAAGAGCCATATAGCGTATATAGAATATGTACAGTATATACGTCCGTGCATTGGCTGTTGTGCTGTTATTTATGGTGTGCTGATTGCTACAAATCAAAGTGAAGAGGTGGACAAACAGAGAAGGACAACAGCGGCACACTCCTCCGAGCCTGGGGGGGTATCACTGATCCGCTTTATGGCGTCATAAAGGCGCCCTCTCAAAACAGCACTTGGGACATGTCAGCAGCCGACGTGTTGTTTTAAAGCGGCGGCCTGTCTGCACCAATTAGAGCCGGCGTGTTATTGCAGATTAAATGGGCAGTTAAACGTTGCTGTCAAACGTCACTTTAGGCCCCCCGCAGCAGCTTAGCATTAGCTTCTGTTGGACCGCTGGGGGACCCGAGGTTTCACTTACAGGACATCACTGCAGAAGCCTACTAGAAATGGTCAAACGGGAAAGATGTAAAGTGATGGTAGCCATAGAACAGGAAATGTTGTCCCTTGGTTATCACGGTTAATTGGTACCAGACTTGACTGTGATAAGTGAGTTTTTGTGAAGTAGGATTCAATCTTAATACAAGGAATAGTTCCTAGTTAAGAGCATAGAAATGCTGTTTTTAATACAGTTTTTAACTAGGTAAACTGGAGATATCTGTACCGATAATTATCGGCCCGATATCAGCATAAAATCAGGTGATATCACTATCTGAGTTTTTGTCCCTGATCATGAAAACCCATATTAGAAAAATCCTGTATACAACACATATGTGTTGATTCCACCAGACGCAGTATGTCATGTTACACATACTGTATCGGTATTGGCTAATATCGGTATCGAAAATGGAGTTGGACAATATAGTTTTTTTGGCAAAAAAGCAAATGTCGGACATCCCTAGTCCGACATTTGTTGGAGCCCAATAATATTTTTGGAAAAACGGAAACTGGAGTCCCCGGAGAAAACCCACACAAACTCCACACAGAGCTGACCGAGGGTGGGATTGAACTCGGGTCGCCTACATGTGAGGTATGCGCGCTAACACCCCATTATTGGATCCCTGTAGACATGAAGTAACACCCCAATAGTCACTTTCACACTCCTTACATCACATTGCACAGGCTGTGGGATCACTGCAGGGACACAACATACGGACACAGATAATATAGCCAGCTAACGAGCTAGCCTCTCCAATTTACTTGTTTTAAACTAAAGAAACTGTCTCAAACGGAGGGGGGAAGAAGGTACCAGGTACCACTTCCACACTTAATGAGAGGCGAACCTTTCTTTCACTCGACCTCTGCCATGGCATCTCTGCTGGCGAAGTAGCCCGCCTACCATGCTGTGTGAAAGGTAATCTAACGTCATGTCTCATCACATTACTGGTTCCTAGTGACCAGGGTACTACATAGAACTTGAAACATGAATCGTTTTGTCAGTTTCAAACTGTACACGGGTCCCAGTGGTCTCTTAAAGCCACAGGGTATGTCTCTAGTGGATTTTAAGCTGAGAAAAGTGCAATGGAGCCCGAGGCTCATTGGTTCAGCGGATCAGACGTGTGAGGAGATGTGGGAGGTGCTGGATGGACCATCCGTCACTTGCTTGCTGCCTCCAGCAGCCCCACAGGGAAATCTGATCTGCACACCCCCTCTTAAGACTAGCAGACAATTATGTCTGCAAGGCACACTGAACCAAGAGCAGCTCTCCTCCAAAATAAGAGCACGGAAAGCTGGGACCCACCTGATGTTACTGCACATTCACATAACGCGTCTTATCTGCAAATAGATATGCTTTAGGACCTTTTAGTACACCTTTTAGACTTAGCTGAATGAGGCCTTCAACTCCAGCCATCATTAGCATTATTAGCATCGTTCCACCTCTGATGAACACCAGCAAGTATGAGAAAAACTGACCTATGTACTTCATTAGGTATCTGTGGTATAACTTTATCGACAGTGTAGCGGTGGCGAGGCTCGAGGTGCCCAAACCGACGACTTTTGGAGTAAGAAATCCTTGTGTTTTTTGTGATGCTGCTTCAAATCGCAATAATGTTTTTGTGCTGTCACAGAAAAGTTTGCACTGCATACCGAAACGTACAAAATCCAATGCATTTTTTCCTCCAGGAAATCATCTAAATCCATTTCATTCTTCTGGATTATTTACCACTCCTTAAAGCACTTTGGGTTGTATTTTATTTTATGTATGAAAAGCACGTTATACATAAAGTTTGACTTGATTTCATTAAAAATGCTCAGCTCAGTCTTTGGCACTTGATGAGGTGAACCATTAGGTAGGTGAACCATCTAAAATGATGCAAATAAAAGAAAACAATGACAATAATAATAATCCATGCGTTTTTGAATATCAGTGCCAAAGTATTTTCACAAACAGTAAGGTTTCCCATAAATGTCCCATAGTTTAACTTCAATGGTGACATAGGCCCCTTGAGCAAGAGCAATCTGCAAAGATAATGGCACAATGGCAGTGCGTATTACATTAAGGGTCTGCATTGAAATGTCTCCAATATTTAGACCCCCTCATGTAGCGAAAAAGCTCAATAATAAACACGATGTTAAATGAATGCATCATTAATACATCCCCGACAGCGCCAGACAAAGCGTGAGCATTATTATATGCTGTTTTGTTTTGTTTTTTTGCATTGAAGCGTATTGGCACGAGCGTCGCTCTTACTTTGAAAGCGCCAAGCGGAAGTGTAGCCGTAACGCTCGACTCAGCCCCGCCAACCTGACGTCTGTCTCCATGCCCCGGGTCTTCTTGACCCAGTCGGAGCAGAGCAGCGCCGCCAGTCCGCCTCACTTGCTGAGCCGAGCGGTACCGGCTGGGCGCTGTGGAGACAACATGAACGAGGGCGCCAGGTTCGGGCTCTGTGGACCGCAGCGCGCCGTGGACCGGACCGGGGGGACCTGTTAGTGCTAGTAGTGGACAAGTGGACGCTGTTGGAGTGGAGGGAAAGGATTGGTGACTTTTCTTTTGCTTCTTATTTTTTCTCCTCATTGACGCCAAAGTGGTGCACAGGAGAGAGGAGGCGTGTGGATGATTTCCAAAGTACTTTTGGGGAGTTTTTTTTTAAAATCTGGAATTCCAAGCGGGGACACCTGAAGACATCAAGCCTGAACAGTGAAGGACGTACATTGGGTAAGTTTGTCTTTATTTCATGAGGAGTGCATTCATTCACTTCCTTGTACGCTGCAGTCGAACAGGTTGAGTTGCGTGTGCGTGTGCGTGTCCAAGTCCGTACATGCAAGCTGAACTTCTGCTCATTTTTGATTTTTTTGCAATTTATGTCTCCATACATCAAAGTTCACGCTTCCATCCTCTATCTCTGGTTGATGCTGCATTTTGGAGCCAGCATGGAGGATTAAGGTAGCATTAAAAAAATCCCAATTTGAAGAAAAAGATACAGATATGAAATATTTATTGATGTAAACATTCATATGTTGTCATGTGTTGCTCCCTGTTGAAGCAGAACACGCCTGGGATTTCCACCCCCATCCCGCTGCATCGCTGACGTCTTGTGTTTAAGATGAAATATGAATTACACATCAGCTCCAAACGCCTCGTCTCTATTCTCTCTCATCCTCTTTGCTTTTGAAATCATCCTTTCCCAAAACTCCATAGGGAAACAAACATTGGCGTTAATGCAGGACGCCAATCTTGAGTGAAAATTGCTTCTGTCCACAAATATAGGACACACTTCATCATCTATAATTCAGCTTTATTGCCTGCAACCACTATAAAACAGATACAAATATACTTTAAAAATCCTCTAATGCTGCGTTTTAATTGACAGTGTCTTAAAAGGAGTAAATGTCACCCTATTATTCATATGTTATATATTATATTCATATATTCATATTATTCTAGTAGCGTGGGTGAAGGTATAGGACAGAGTAGTCAGCATGATAAGAGTACAGAAGTACCAGGTCTGTCATAAACGTGTCTCCTGTTCTTCATGATCATATAAGACATTTGGACAGTCACATCATTGAATCCTCTGACATCCAAAGTGCGGTGCTGGGGGCTGACCGTGGCCTGAAGCTTGTTTGTATTGGCCCTCGGCGGCACATTGTAAAAATACAATGAAACAATAGCAAAAAATTGTAAACACCTGGTATTCAATAACAGTATGTCCTGTCCTGTCCGGGCCGATGACAGGCGGCCCTTTGTGTCCATCAGCCA
Source organism: Doryrhamphus excisus (assembly GCF_030265055.1). NCBI lineage: Eukaryota > Metazoa > Chordata > Actinopteri > Syngnathiformes > Syngnathidae > Doryrhamphus > Doryrhamphus excisus. Next base: position 12,673,879 of record NC_080472.1, read on the forward strand.
GTATAGTGAGTCCGACTCTGCGGCCTGCGGCGACACTCCACTCCACTCCATGTGCAGCTCTTCTTGCCTCCCCGTCAACTGATCGCTATCTTCCCTCACTCGAGGGTGCGTTTGATTGAGTGGTGGAGGAGGCGACAAGTGAAAGAACCAGAAAAAAAAGAGATAAATCAATCCATTTTCTATCGCTTAGAATGGAATGACAGCTGGAGCCTATCCCAGCCCAGTGAAGCACCCCACCTGGGGTGTCAATTGCCACGTTGATACATTGTGTGTATGTAAAGTTGCTGAAGGTAACCCAATGTAGCGCACGTCCATATGTTAAGCGATATGACTATGAACTATTAACACTTTGACGCCTGCCGATTGTGTGTATTATTCATCATGAAAAACGATGGTTGACGGCGTCCCATCTGACCTTGCACTGATTATCCTCCTCACCAGGGGAAAGTCATGTCGGGAGTTTGAACCCGCGCTTCTCTGCCTCCGAGCCACTCCATTGTGCACGTGCGGGGCCATACATGATTTATGCTCATCATGTATTATTCACCGCTGTTGCCTTTCATGCTTTTAAGAAAATATTAGCATGAAAAACACGTCGGGCCGCTCGGTGCGCCGGGTGCGCTCGCTCAATGGCATTAAAGCCTTCGGAGTTGGCGCCTGTCCATTTTGCCAGAAAGATAGAGAGCAGCGCCGTCGGGCAACGCTTGGAAAGATTGAGCGTTTACGGGGGGGGGGGGGGACGGGAGGGGGGTTACGGCCCTTTTCGTCACGCCTTTAAATGTCGCTTATCCTGTGTCAAACGTCAGTTGGCTCTTTCACGCGGAAAAATAGCCACGACACAGCTGAGCTGACTTGGATTCGCCAGTGCCTTTCACACAGAACACACAGAAGCGGGATGTTGTCACGGCTGTGCACACTTTCACACAGCGTTAACACTTTTTAACGGTCTCAGTGTTTCCCACAGGAAGGCTGTCCATCTGTGGTGGGGGGGGGGGGTACATTAGGTCATGTTTCCAACCTTATTTAACAAGAGAATATGAACTTATTGACTGATGGGTGTTGTTGTGCAGTGGTAGACGCATGTGACTTAAAAAAAAACCAAAAACATTCCCAATGTATCCCGGGCTCCATGGAAGTGTTTGCTGATTTAAAGATATTTTAAATAGATATTTTGCTATATTGATTGTTGATTATTGATTGTTCAGAAGCAAAGGGACGATGGCAAGCTACACAGATAGTCCCGCTATAACAGGTTTGTGAGCGAGGGTAATTTATTTGTGGAGCTCCACATGTATCGGTGTCTGGCCGCGGGGCAATTGAGTGTTTGTCGTCACACCCCCATTTTGGCCTTTCCCCAAAAAGTCCCCGAAAAGTCAACTTATAACCGTTTTAATGCAGGTCAAAATATGCTGGCGTTAAATATCCTCCCTGATATTGTTGGTGCCTTTCAAATAAAGGTGTGGAAATGGTTGTCTGTGTAAAAGGGGCTGTTGACCAGCAGTACAAAGGTTCATTCAAATTGAAAAGTCTGTCAACAGTCAAGGTGAAAATGGCAACGTGGCGTGTGGACGAATACCCGAGGCTGTTGTGTGTCAGATAGCATTCCAAATCAATACTGTACTTGCTCACAGAAATAATCCCTGCAGGATCAATCAGATGAGAATCGCTACCAGCAGCGCCCTGACCAGGAATAGTTTAGGACGCAAAACTACATGAAAGTGGTCTGCATCGGCTAATTAGTCACCTGAAGTTCGATTTCCTCATCTCTTGTAAAAAAGTTAGCGCTCAGCGGCGTGTGGTCGGCGTAGATCCTTGGAAGTGGGCGGAGCGACCTCACGGCCGTGCTGCCCGAACACCACCCAGGCCTGGCGGCAAGGCCGACATGAAAGGCTTCGGTATGAAAACGTTGGTGTATGTCTGTTATCTGCCGCCTGTGTGTCCCGCCGCGCTGGAAATGTGCGAACAGAGCGGTGCTGAGCGAGGCGTGTGCGTCGCTAGGTCCTTGCAGGGGGAAGAAAAGCAGCACTGTTAAGGCAACACAACCTCTCTGTGGACACACAATACACCCCTGTGTGCCAGCCAACAGCACTCCTAACCTTTGTGTGTGTGTGTGTGTGTGTGTGTGTGTGTCGGTGGTGGTGGGCGAGACCATTCCAAGGTTATGTCCACATTGTACATTTGAAAAAAAATCTTACAGTTGAACCTCTAAAGTCAAACAGCAGTTAAGCTGTGCATATATGAAAAGTTGACCAATAAGACATAACAGTTGTTTTTACTTTTTACACTTAAAATGTGACTTAAAATACACTGTCTGTGCAGTTAAAAAAAATTTACATAGCCATTATTTCTATTATTATTTATTATTATATTTTATGTGCCATTATTATATTTTATTATTTTTTATTATTTTCTTTTTTTCTTTTTTTATTTTTTAAAATTGTTTTTATTTTATTTTATTTTATTATAATTATTTCTATTTATACTATTTCCTGTGGGAAAAGTAGGTTCCAATGTATTTTTCAACATCCTGCAACATCCTTGTAGGTTGTTAATCGTATGCAAAGCAAAAGGTGGCAAGGTTCCATTTTATTTTATTTTTTAATCAGAAGCTCTGCATTTTTGGAAAAGACTCCTAAAATAATAGCAATGTTAAGGAAAAGGAGTGGACCGATGAAGCGGAATTCCTCCTGACTGTCACAATTGAATATTAAGTTATAGGAACACTCAATAATAGGAAAATAAAACAAAAACTGGCTACTTTACGGAGACTAGTGATGTCATACAATGGAGACAAGCCAAATAAAACACTGGTTTTCATAACTGATTTTCCAAAAAGTCACTTTTTTATTCTACTAAAGAAGAAAATGGGGTGAAAAATTCATATTTTCAAACTGGACGTGTTCTACTGGACTAAGCCTGAGGCCGAATAGAAATGCTGGAGTTTAAACTAACATGTGTCTGTGTGCGGGCATGTGTGTGGACCCCTCGCTCGCAGCTTTCCTTCACATTCCAGCGTCTTTCCCAACATGAGCAAACAGCACTCGGCCGCCGCTTGCTCCGTGTGCACGCACGCCGCCGGGCACGTTGGTCCACGGCTTCATTCCTGCTCCCCAGGCAGGCAGGAACATTTGTCCACAAGGAGATCCGCCATGTTGTGTCATTCTCTGTGGATTGATGAGCCGCTGAGTGATCATCTCCGACTGTCATGTCATCTTTTAGTTGGGTCACATGTTCCCTGTGGTGCCCCCACACTGACTAGTTGTTTTTTTTTGGTGTCTTCCAGGTCGGAAGAGAGATTCTCTCGGCGTCCCCGGGCCGCCGTTCCGCCAGACGTCATGCGAATGGAGGATGTCGCCTGAGTCGGGCCTCGCCACTCTGCGCCTTGCCTCGCCGCCCGGAGGGATGGCGGCCGCGTTGCGCTCGCTCTGGCTTTGTGTCCTGCTGCCCGTCTGCGTGGTGGCGGCCAGGCTTCCCATCGCCGAGCCCACAGGTAGGACGCACCGCGTTAGACCCTCACGCCATCAGAAACGATGTTAAAAAGTGAAATCCGTTCATGTGGCGTTCATGTTCAAATGGCCAATGGGTGATTTTGGAAAACCTTCAAATATCTGGTGTGGCATGGAGAGCTTATTACATGTGTACATAATTGTATGACCTTCGGAGTCTCGATGTCCGTGAATGCACCTCACGTATGACTGGTGGAGAACGAGGAAGTGTTGCGTGGGAGACCGGGGTTGTGCGGTGATGGAACTGAGCACGACTGTTGACGTGTTCGGGTCAGATTGAAGTTAAAAAAAGACCGTGTGTGAACTGTGAAGGTTGTCGTTATGCTACTATAATAACTGCCTTTGTAATATTTGAAATTGTAATTAATTAGGAACACAATAACACCGTTAATAGAGCGACCCGTTATGTCGGGTCACGGGGCCAGAAGCCTAACCAGGGAAGCCCTACTTCATTCATCTAGCTCCTCCCACCAGGCGTTCCCAGTGTCCTGGGTCCAGTTGGCCAGCTGATTGGCTGCCTTGAAGGGGCGGGAAAGATGAGCAGATGATAAGTAAGTAACCTGAAGGAACAAAAGTGGGAAGTATTTCACCCAAATGTCAAATGAACATGGAGGAGGCCGCTTGTTTACATTTTCTTCTTTGCATTTCCCAGTTTTCTTATAACAAGAATGCTCGCTCATCACTTCAACACAATAGCAGATTTCAAAGCATGCATGTATTGTTTGAACCAACAGCATTTAATTGGACTCTTCTCGCTTTGCTGAGCTGCTTTTTTTTCATCCCGCGCGTCCCCCAGGCAGAGAAACAAGCGAGGATCAATCCAAAGCAAACGTGGAACATGTTTGCTTTAATCATTCCATATTGTAGGGGGAGAGAGAACAACAACAAACGGAGAGGAATAATCTTTTGTTTGAGGCCCGAGTCGATTCTTGTTTCTTTTTCTTTTAAGTCTCCACGCGAGACACCGCGCCGTGTGTGAGACACGATGAGCTCAGCAGTTTTTGGACAGTGTGCGAGGCTTGAGAAACACACTTTGGAAGATAGTTTTCATGTTTGCAGGCACACGCCTCTTAATCAGTCGGTTTCCTTTGTGATCAGAAGAGCCTGCCTCACGCCTGGGAGACATCATGTAGGGAAAAAAAGGGGACCAAAAACAACAAAAGTCACGTTTTTCTTCCTCAATGTAGCAATGCAGGACTACGCTTTCATCCACTGTAGTATGGAACTTTTTGTACAACAATTAATGTGAATGCGTTGTGAACATGAAACGTAATATCAGCACTACATTGTCAAAATGTACGCACTCAGAAAGTACCTTGCAGTATACTTACTGAAGTGTACTGACAGAAGTCACCAATTTGAGACACAATCGTGTCACTTTTGTTCATTTCTCTTAACTTTTTCATTCATTCATTCATTTTCTACTGCTTTTCCTCATGAGGGTCGCGGGGGTGCTGGAGCCTATCCCAGCTGTCTTCAGGCGAGAGGCGGGGTACACCCTGGACTGGTGGCCAGCCAATCACAGGGCACATATAGACAAACAACCATTCACACTCACATTCATACCTATGGACAATTTGGAGTGGCCAATTAACCTAGCATGTTTTTGGAATGTGGGAGGAAACCGGAGTACCCGGAGAAAACCCACGCATGCACGGGGAGAACATGCAAACTCCACACAGGGATGGCCGAGGGTGGGATTGAACCCTGCTCTACTCGACCGCGGTGCAGCCATTCTATTAACGTTTTTTCATTAAAAAGTGAAGATAGACATCGTAAAATACTTGAGTGATGATAAGCAGCGTAGTGATGTCATTATTGAGACTTCCTCCTCCCAATAAGCCTTTCTCTCCCTCCTTTACACCACAGGAATAAAAGAAAGGGGTTGTTCCATGTACTGTTTTTATTATGGTGTTTTATATGCCCACCTTGTATTCTGTGTGACTTTATTGTTTATTTATCTCTAATACAGTCAAACTGTAAAACGTAGAATGCTGTTACAGGAATGGAAGTCTCACCTCCTGTTGAGTGAATATTATTTAGGCACACACGTCTTATCTCACCTACTTCCCCGTCTCCCTGGTGGCGTTGTGGCTCCCAGCAGACGTCCGCATATGGACGAGCAGTAGGGATAAAATGACTGCTGTTTACTGGCAGACGGCTCCGTTTCCCACCAGCCGCCACTTACCTGTGCAGCGTGTGCGTGGAGGAGTGTGTGTATGTGGGTCGTAAAGCAGTTGGCACTGCAGACAGACACGTCCTTGAACGCAGCACGTCGTCTGACAGCAGCCAAATGAGTAAGTAGTTTGGCTGCTGCGTACGACCGTGCCAGACGCTGCGTGTGCGTGTGCACATTCCGACTTGTGAGTGTGTATGTGTGTGTCCTATTTAGTGTATTAACCCCCACCTCTCTTAAGCCGCCATGATTATTGTGGCACCTCCACTCTTGACGTTTAGATGCAGCACATTCAACACACTTTTGCCATTGCATTACTATGTGTGTGTGTGTGTGTGTGTGTGTGTGTGTTTTAGTTAAATCCCCAGGTTCCCGTCATTAAATGTTGCCAAAGTGTGTTTGGGTCGTTACCTGGCTTGTGAAAGCCACGCCATCCTCCCACTCAACGCCGCTGATGCGCACACTCCCTGCACTGCGATCACACCCTCTCTCTCTCTCGCTCTCTCTCTCTCTCTCTCTCTCCCCTCGGTCCTTTTCACACACACACACACACACACTTGGAGGACTTGAGAAGACTCCTCTGGTAACGCTTTGATCATACTGCGTGTTATTAGTCGTGCGTCAGCGTGTTTTCTATACAAGCACAGTCAGCACATCTGGAGCTCCACGCTCAAAAGCTGTCACCTGTAATGTTCCTAACATTGACATATATCAATCAGAATCAGAATCAGAAATCACTCCACACTCTTTATTGCTCTCTGGTTCTACCATATCTTACTTATTGTGTGGAAATATGGGCTAATAACTATAAAAACAATCTTCACTCGCTAAATGTACTGCAAAAAAGGTCAGTAAGGATAATTCATAATGCCGCCTACAGAGAACATACTAACTCCTTATTTCTAAAATCACAAATACTTCAACTTGCTGATATAGTTCATCCTCAAACAGCTAAAATAATGCATAAGGCTAAAAATAAGCAATTTGCTAAAAATGTCATCCAATACTTCTCTACAAGAGAGGAGAAATATGATCTCAGGGAAGAAGTACATTTGAAACACTTCTATGCTAGGACTACGTTATGCTAGCCATAGCATTTCAGTATGTGGAATCAAACTATGGAATGGATTGAGTAAGGAAATCAAACAATGCACAACGATGAGCCAATTCAAGAAACAATACAAGCAGTTGATGTTTGCTAAATACAAGGATGAAGAGTCTTGAACCAGTCATGATGTGCTATATATATCACTATATTGACACGCACTATGGTACCCATTATGGCATTGGATGCTCATATCACCTCATACTTTGGTATGTGACAAAAAATAAAAATAAAAAACTTAAACTATATTAGGAAAGCAGGAAGTGAACAAATGTAACAGTTACTGATTGTAAAAGTACCAGATGGAGGGGTAGGATTTAATAAGCTTTGCTTCTTCCTACTCCTTTTGGACATGTGGAACTGGGAACTGATTATGGGATGCACTCAATTGTAATCTGATGCATGTTCAAATGAAATTAAACCATTACCATTACCACTACCATTACCATTACCTTATATACAAGTCTATAGTTTGACACTGTATCTCCACTCGGTGACTTTTTAACTAACTGACATGAGATGGCCTCGCTGGGACTGCTTCCGCCTTCCAAGCATACCTTGCAGCATTTTTTTGGTAGTTGCTCAATGTATCTGTTTAGGGTTAACGTAGGAGTTGTATCTTACTCCCCGTAGTAGTAGTACTTAAACGTTAAATGATTGCAGTAGTGTTTTGTAGTGAGCTTGAAATCCTGTTAGAGCTTCAACAACATGGCCCGTACAAGAGAGACAAGCAACAGAAGCTCAAAGAGTGGGTGTGTGTGTGTGTGTGTGAGTGAGTGAGTGTTGTTGGCACACAAGCTGCCATCTGTTTGCCTCTGCCGGCTACAAAGTACACCGCTCACACACACACACACACACACACACACACACTTTGAGAACTGGCTGTGTTTAGCAATCAATCACAGTATAGAAATGGTGCTGGTGTTCATGAATCCACATGTCATTGCGCTGATAAGAATAAGAAGCTTTCACCTTCAAGCCATCATCACGTTGGCAGATTTAAGTGCTGAGCCCCGCCCCCCTCCTACCTGCGCTTTCCTCCCAGGGCCCGATGCGATCCTCACAATGAGCTTCTTTGTTCCCAGGCTCCTCAGTCTAACTTATCTGATAACTATCTCAACAATTTCCTTAAGGGCAGCCTGCAAATTAAAAAGCGGCCGCCTGTCAATGCCGTTGTCAGGTGGCGGGCCACGACCCAACCTGAACCAACGCCGTAGGAGCAGCGCAGGACATGCATTGATTTATGTCCAAATGTTTGTGTGCAGCTTGGAGAGTCAAAGATGGTTTTTTTTATGTATATATACAAACGATGCCCATAGGAAGTAATGTAAATGAAATAATCTGTTCCAGGGTCAAACTGTGGCCATCATAAAAACCATTATGAATAGTTTTTGCTCACGACAAGACTACAAGTGTGAAAATACAGTGGGACAGGGGTGGTAAACATCTTAATATGGCACACTGGCCACTTCCAACTTACTTTTTATTAAAAACATTTTTTTAAAGCCATCTAAACAACACAACGCGTCAACACACAGTGTAACCTCCCAACTGTACCATGCGGGCGTCCAAATAACCGTCTTGACATCCATGCACACACGTTTATTCCCGCTGCAAGGTATGCTGGGTAGCTTGAGACACGCTTGTCTCCCAATATGTGGCTGTGTTTGCCACATTTTTGCTTGATTGCAAAACATGTTGAGGAGCTCGTCAGGGACGTGAACGAGGGGGGAGCTACTCATTTATGTAACATATATTTTATATTGGCTTATTTCAACCCCGCCCGCCACAAAAATAACGAACATGAACAAAATTCTGTATTTCAGAATGCTTTTGTTTCTAGTGTTCTCATATTATTAACCGGAACCTTGAATGAAAAGCAGGCTCGTGGGCGCCTCATGTGGTCGTGGGGGCCTACGTTGGTGACCCCCGCCCTATATCATGGTAATCATGTGACCAGAATGCTGTCTTCACGTGTAGCGATGTGCTGACTGTTTATCCAACGCGATGTGATCCCAGCGCTTCTGCGTGTGCTCCGTGGCAGCCCTGAGCGTTAATCAGAACCAGAAGCGTCCCGTCTGGCCCGAGTCGGCAGCACGAGCATTTCTATGAATGGAAACACAAAGCTGACAGAGCGCCTCATCCCGCCTTCATGCTTGATCCATCAGACCAACTGACACATCGCACGCTGAAACCAAACCGGCGCTCTTCCTCTTCGTTTTCTTCCTCCCTCCCCCCATTCTGGTGTGATTCTGCCAGGAGAGCAAAAATAATAAAGCCTTATGCCGCCTGCACAGCGTAATGGAATCCTCGTCTTGGAAAGCGGACAGCGACGACGACGACGACGTCTTTTGGGCAGCGTGCGGCGCAATGGCAGCTTTTTAAATAAACCACGCCAGGAGTGTTTCAAAATTCCCATGGAATTTTATTTGGGAGTGCAGTGCGTCTTGTAATTGGCTGCAGCGCCAACTTTCCCCTGCATCACCCGTGTGGTGGTTTTATCAAGCTGGGGGATTTGAACCGTCTCACTTTTCTAAGCCTCCTAAACGGGTCCTTTTATAAAATGACATTGGATCCCAGTGGAGCGCTTCAGTCAAACTTTGCCGTTGTCAAGAAAGTGACAAACGGTACTGAGCAGACCTGGCAAGTCGTCTTAGTATATCACTGCTTCTCGTAGAGCAGGTGCTGTTTTTTATGCTTTATACCTTTATTGTTACAATTTCTGTAACAGAAATGACATATAATGTTTGGAGTATAACCCATCCCGTATAATTATACAAGATGAGAAATGTCTGAAAGCGGGTCCTGAAATTGCTTGTAAAGCGCTACAAGCTGACCTTAAAAAAGGTGAACCCTGCTTATGTAAGAACTCTGTCCCACTGGGCCAGTAAGCAGCATTAGAAATGGAGCCGTTAGCACTTTTAGCCCCCACTTAGTCCAACCGAGGGCCCCGCCCACTCTGCGTGAGTCTTAATGATGCTCGCCGGGCTCATCAAGAAACACCGAAGTGTATAAACACAATTACAAGGCCTTTTTTTCTTGTAGGATGAAAGCACGGTGGGGCGTTACCACGGTGACAGCGCTCAACAGTCAGTTCTTTAGGCTTGTTTTGCATATGTGTGTGTGTGTGTGAGTGACCAGGGCAGAGGTGGTGTCGGGGTCAGCAGAGGGTAACATTTCAATCAGGCTTCACTTCCTGCCATCATGGACGCCCTCCATCAGCTGCTTCCTGTTTTTGGTTGGACATTTTCATCTTAGAAAAATCTGTGTTGGATAAACAGGAGGACATGTTTGGAGGACTTCAGCACAAATGTCATCATTCGTCTTTCTGTCAATAAGTTTGACAAATAACCAGATGGAGGACAGTTCATTTAATTCATTTTCTACCGCTTTTCCTCACGAGGGTCGAGGGGGGTGCTGGAGCCTATCTCAGCTGTCTTCAGGCAAGAGGCGGGGTACACCCTGGACTGGTGGCCAGCCAATCACAGGGCACATATAGACAAACAACCATTCACACTCACATTCATACCTATGGACAATTTGGAGTGGCCAACCTAGCATGTTTTTGGAATGTGGGAGGAAACCGGAGTACCCGGAGAAAACCCATGCATGCACGGGGAGAACATGCAAACTCCACACAGAGATGGCCGAGGGTGGAATTGAACCCTGGTCCTGAGCCCTAACCCTAGCCCTAACTGTGAGGTCTGTGCGCTAACCACTCGACCGCCGTGCAGCTGGACAGTTCATTGAATTCATTTAATTGTAGTGAAGATTTGAGCGTTGTGTCAATAGTTTTCAAGGAGGAAGAAACATTTGGAGATGAACCGGTGGAAGAGCATCCCTTTTCAAAATACATTTAAAGTTTAATACTTTCAAGCCAAAGGCCTTCGAAGCAGTCGAAAGAACAGAACTCAAGGTGACCGTCCATCTGTGGGTCATTCGCTGCACTTACTTTGTCCATTATTTACTTATACATTACTTGCAGTATCACTGGTATACTGTGAACATCCAGCAGCAACACGACATTTGGGAATGACTACGATTTGGATGAAAGCAAGTGAACCAAGTCCATGAGCTAACTTGAAAAGCGTTATTGATGTCACTTCCGGAAATGAGGCTGCGAGCTAGTTTGAAGTATAAATGTAATTTTTGTGAATTTACCGTTCCAGGTGGAGTAGACTAATATCCATTGTAGTTTTTAAGCATTTAAAAAGGATTACACTTTATTTTCTATACAGGGTTGTCGTTTTTGTTATATACTGTTTTCAGTACATTTGTGGTTGTTCTGGAAAATATAATGTAAAATATGTCAGCATATGCATATCATCTATTCTAAAACAAGATCCTTCGAGCTCTTCTTTTTTTTTTTCCTTCATGAAACGCCCTCAAATTTTGAAAGTGAGCGTTTGCGCACCTCTTCTCTTCAAAGTGGAGCAAACAAGTAAGGGAGATGATGGGTTTTTATTATGTTTGGGGCTCATAAACAGGCTCTCAGCACATATAAGACCGTTAAAGCATCATTAAAAAGTCACTTTTCATCAAATTCCATCAACAAGTGGATCAGAACGTGATGTCATCACATCCTGTCTTCGTGGGTCATCCATGCGTCTTGCGCTCAATGGAATGTAGGACAGTTTGTCTTTGGAATGACAATTAGCGCCGGCCCGCCACTGGGAGGCTGTTGGCGGTGTGTTGAAGGCGTGCTGGAGGGGGCCATGGGGGCGGGTCGTCCCTTGTACTGATGAGGCTATAAAAGGAGCAAAGACGTCAGGACGCTGCCAGGACGCGCTGGACGTACGTTAGCTTCCGAAGCTCGTTAGCGAGCACAGCCAAGCGTTTTTGGCCATAGTCTGAGGGGGGGGGCGAAGTTGGCAGGGTCGTTGGTGGCTTGTTTGGAAGCTAACGTCTATCTTTAACTTGTTGTCAGGGCTGAAAGAATAGCAGCATCAAGCTGGGGAAAGCCTTCCCTGATCTCTGGCAGCCCATCGCTCTTCTCGCCACGTCCCCCTCCTGACAGGCTGCCCCCGCCACGGTGAGAGCTTGTCCGGACTTCCCTGATTAAGAGCATTGTACGGAGGTATTTACATCCGGCCAAAGCACATTAAAGTGACATTAAGGCTCCTTGATGCACACTGGAGGGGGTTCTGAGAAAAGAAGGGTACCATTGGCAAGGCTGTGAAGTGAAGGGGGGGGGGGGGGGTGCGTGTGGGTGGAGGAGGTGAAGGTTGAGGCGATTTGGGGGGACGCCACAGTTCCTGTGTGAAGGTCATGTGATCCTGGCGCGTCTGAGTGTGCCAAACGTTGGCAGCCGGGATGCTTTTTCACAGGAAACAGCGAGCGGACGGCTGCTGTGGATCACCGTCTGGACCTTCTCGATATGTCCTCGCCGTATGGTGAAGACTGCGTCCAGTTCCGGAAAAGCGAAGTGCTTTATCGATGTAATGGTTTTTCTGTGATGTGAGCAGCTCGGCCGCGTTCCCTTATCAGGCCAGCTGATGAAGAGGAGGGAAAGCTTGATAAAGATGAACGTCTCCATCTGGAATCCAGAACTCTGAAAAGGCACGCTAATGCGTTCAAACGCTGTGAGCTTATTGTATAAAATCACCTGCTCAACTCCCCAAAGAGACTTGGAACATTGGATTATCTTTGCTTTGTTTTTATGCTTTATGTCACTTTGCCCTTCATGGAAAGTAGCTGCTATCTATTCATGTTTCATGCCTGAATACAATTTAAGCAGTACATTATGTTTAAATTATGTTTTGTTTTTTGCTCCAGGTAAATAATTTACATTTGCATATGTTTGAACTCAAACTCCATTTACAATATCTGCTTTTCCCCCATTTGTCCACCCGAGGCTATTTGTGCAATTTGTGTATAAAGGAGGAGGTCCTCTGAGGAGGTCCTCGGACTACAAACAAGTTCCTGCTATGGCGATGTAAGTGGACTTGCTAGTCTAGGTCTAGGTTCTAACTTGTACCCAGTGTTGGGCACGTTACTTTAAAAACGTAATTAGTTATAGTTGCTAGTTTCTTCTTCTAAAAAAAAAAAAAAGTAACTGAGTTCCTAACCGAGGTACTCCATTACAAAAGTAACTAGTTACCAGTAAAAGTAACTAATGTACATTTTACCTTTGACATCAACGAGGTTAAAGCAGTGTCTGTACATCCATTTGGCAAACGCTGTTTGGATGTGCTCTAAACACCCGCCCACCCAAGTTCTCTGATTGTCCGAAAACACAATTTTACTAAACCTTAGCCAATCCTCATTGTTTATGTGGTTATCCCTCCCCCCTCCCTTGTCACTCTCACTGCGTTACAGATTAGTTAAGAAGTCGGTGATATATTTTTAGGCAGCTTCAGTAACGGGGTGTCGAAAATGGTAACGGCGTTATGCTGACAGTAAAAGTACTTAGTTAGATTACCCGTTACTGAAAAAAGTAACAGTGTTACTAACTAAACGCTGTTATTCCCATCACTGCTTCTACCTAATTGATAAGTGAACAATGGTATACATCTTTGTAGTTTGAAGTCCAGAGGAGTATTCAAACTTCTAATGTGAACCTCCAGTTGAAAAAGTTTGTGTTACAGAGTGTAAACAAAAAAAGCCTGAATTGCTATATTGTGTTGGTGATATTGTGCAGATATTAGCCTGGTATTGGTGGGATGATTGGAGCAGCAGGAGTAACATTTATCAGCCCAGAGGGTCTGTAGGAAGGACGCGAGGCTGCTCAGATGGATTTATGAACACATCCACTGCTGTTATGGATGACCTGCAGGTTGTGTTGTTGCCAAGCAGCGGGAGACGAAACCCCTTTAAACGCTTCGTATTTCCTTCTCCTCCGCCACAAAAGAACATCTTGCTCTCACACTAGGACTGGGACTCAAGGGTCCAGAAAGACATTAAAATATCGGTTAAGTCAGAGATTTTTCAGATTTTTATTCAATAATTATGGTTTTGGGAGCCGAATGCTTGATGGACCAAGTACATGAGCTCCTGGTCCACGTATGGCACAGTATGAGTTCCGTTTCTACCAAACCGCAAGTTCATTTTCGAAACTTGGAACATTGGACATCGAGGCATTCAGAAAAACGCAGCGTGAAATTGGTTTTAAATTGTCATTATTATGCTTGGAAAAGTTTTTAAGTCTTAAATTTGACCTTCAGAGATCCTGATACACTTGTCTGAAATGTCTTGCTAAGATGAACAATGAAGATTCAGGGACAGCTAAGGACTGCAGACCAAAGTGTCTCAGCTTTCAGGCGGATTGTGATCCCGGAGCTCCAGAGTTTATGTAGTTTAGGACCATCCTGTGACATGACAGGAAAGTATCCATGATCCCAGTCTATGCTGGGTCTGGTGCTTCAGATCTCTCCATCAGCCTGAACTGAGCACAAGTGTGTTAAGGAGTGAGTGAGTAGCGGGCGTGGACAGACTTCCCACATAAAGAGGCCTTTTCTTTCTCCGCACACCGGACTCCGTGCGAGTTTGCGGAGGATAAATAAACCTCTTCACACAGAAAAAAGATGGAGTCTGTAAGCGGGCCGTTCTTGAGCCGCATGCCGCCGCATCTCAATGAGAGGGCCTGTGCTATTCTGAAGGACTGTTTGTTATGATACTGAGCTGAGAGGGAGGGCGGGGCCACGTGGGGTGGGGGCGGGCCTCCTGATTTATGGAGTGACCGTCCGCCTTGCGGTGCTCACGAACACACACGCACGCATCTGGCCTCGGGTTCGAGAGAAAGTGCTGCCGAAGGTGAGCAGGGAGAAAGCAAGTGGCAACGTTTGGCGGTGACGACGGCGACAACAATACAAAAATGTTCAAATAGTTCTTCCTGGAAATAACGTCAACCTGCCAGTGTTACAGTTCGTGACCTGCAGGTCCACATTATCTTCATGGATGATGACAGCATCTGTCTGTGTAGCACAGGGGTGCTCATTAAGTCGATCGCGATCTACCGGTCGATCGCGGAGGTGGTACTGGTCGATCGCTGGTCGATCGCGGCGTGACATTAAAAAAATATCATCCTCGCATCAATGCCGTCACTTGATTGATATACAGGGCAGCCATTCAGATGACAACTGAATGTTGCCCTTCGGGTGACCAATCAAATCAAACAACGTCTCTAAGTGCAGCAGAACTTACGATGTCAGCCTATCATCCATCCCCGTTACTTGATTGACATACAGGACAACCAATCAGATGACAACTGAATTTTGACCTTTAGGTCACCGCTCATGCGTAAACAGCGATGCAAAGTGCTAAGCTAGTCGGCGAATTGTGAGATTTTAAGCCCTCGCTAAAGTTTATGGTCACTAAAATGAGTGAAGGAGCTGGACCAAGTAAAAAGGCAAAAAACATATCACTTCCATACGGATATGGAATATTATACGGATATTGTGATACGGATATTATCCATGACTGATAAACATTTGGAAGTGTGCTTGAGGCTGGCTATCAGCAGCTACTGTCCGGACTATGCATCCCTGGCTGGTTCAATTCAGTGCAAGTCATCAAAGTAAACTCAGGTAATTACAAAAAATGTTAATAGTTAATTATGTGTGTTTTGCAATATTGGCTCATTTGTGTAAGGTACATCAACATACATTGTACGTACAAATAATCCTCAATACATTTGAAAATAAATAGATGTTTTGCATTTTTGTAGTGGGTAGATCATTTTGACTCGGTCATTTTAAAAGTAGCTTGCATGCTGAAAAAGTGTGAGCACCCCTGGTGTAGCACCACAAGCTAGTACAGGTGAGCCGTGTGTCTGTGGTAGGTGTTCATTCAGGGACTTCCCAAATGGGAATTTCATGACAAATCACAGGAAGTGTCCCTTTTTGCTACCGATCATTTATTATTTTCCCTTCTTTGACACATGCTGCCAAATGTGATGCAAATAAGACTTCCATCAGTACATGCTTATTCATTATCATCATCATCATCATCATCATCATCATCATCATCATCATCATCATCATCATCATGGTGGTTCCTGGTCTGCGACATGAGAGCAAACGTCTTACTAATGTGGCGGCAGCCAGCCTTTCAGGAAGTGTCAGGGCTCCGTGCTGCAGAAAGTGAACTGTGAATCTCCTGAGATGACGGTGTGTACTCTGTAACACGACGCCCCCCGCTACGTGTTTAAGACATTTTAAGACATATGTTCTCATTCGTCTGCACAGAGGTCACTGCCAATACGCCAAGTCAGTCAGTCAGTGAGCCATTCATGCTGGCTTTGACTTTCTCCTCTCAGCACAGGCGCCTCTGTGTTTTCCTTTTTATGAATGGACCTTTTTGTTTGGGAATATAAAAAAAACGTGTTTGTAGCGCCAGAGGCCTCAGTGAGAACAACGTGGCAGCTTGGAGTGCTGTATTGCTTCTTTAAGCTTCGCTCAGTGCGCTTGTACACTTGACACATGCTAAGTGGCTATCGTGCTAACACGAAGGTGATGTGATGACAGGTTGTGATGTCATTTATTGAAGTTTTTTAACAAAGTGTAGGTGTGTAGTCCTTTTAAGTGAGTACGTCAGCTTGCGGAGTCCAAATTGGGATGGAACACGCTAATTTTGCTGACTCGAAATTACTACTGCAGCCCGTCTAGGCAGCTTTAGCTTGTTGCTGCCACATAAAAGGCTTACATAATATACATAACCTTGCTGCTTTTTACATTGTGATAGATGAACATACCTGTCAACGTTTGTATTATACAATAATGTACATTTTACAGATAAATAAAGGAGAATGAGTGAAAATATGGAAGGGCTCAGGGAAAGAAGCACAACATATGTTAGTTTCCCACCCAAAACCAGTGGGTTGACTGGGATGTTGACAGTATGTAGATGAATCAAGTTGTTTTATTTTATGCTGAACAATGATGCGAAAAGAAAAACAACTGTTTGTGTTTTAACTCCTTGTTTGCTGCACATCATTGAGCTGCAATGCCAATTCCCCCGCCGCCCTTTCAGTCGGGTCACCAGTGGGTGTGACGGCCATCATACTAGATCACACGCCCCGAATCCCCTCCCCCTCGCCCCTTTCCCATGGTGCATGTGTGCGCGTAAACAAGCGTGCGTTGTTGCCTGATCCCAGCTCGCTCCCAGTCGGTGTTTTTATGTGTGTGAAAGTGTGCGCTTGTGCTCGTCATGGAGTTCCCTTGAATGGTTACCTCGGTGACCGTGTGTGCCGGAGGCCTGGAAGCGAGAGGACGCCGCTGATTTAAAGACTCGTCGTTGCGGGTTGATATTTCTCTGCTGGAGCTTAACAACCCAACGTTTTCAATATTTAACATTTTATTCATCGTGTTTCAAAAATGCTGTATTACTCTTACTGTACTTTACCATTCAGCTCCTGCGGCCTTTTGTTGATTCCCCACAATTTAGTTAGAAAATGAAGTCAATAAAAGTACAATTCTATTGGCGCAAGACGGGTGCAAACTATATAAGGCAATACTGTTTTGTAGTCATTTATAACCCCAGGCATACTATGTAATTAAGTAAAAAATTAAGTTTTGTTGTGTTATTTTTGTTTGAAACGCTGATTCCCCCCCCCCCGGGCCGTGCTTTTGGACGCCCCCGTTGGAGGCTTACTATACAGCCGTAGAGCATGTGATTTATCCCAGCCAATTATTTAGTAACGTACGTCCTCATATAAAATGGCCAATGTGCTTTCTTCTGGTCAGATGCTGTGTCCAGCGAGGCGGCTTTCCTGGAGGACTTTGTTCTTGGCGTGGGGGACACCCTGGAAATGTCATGTGACCCGGAGGGCTCCTCTTCCTCGCCCTCCCGGCCGGTGGTCTGGTATAAAGATGGCGGCGGGATGGTGTCTAGCAACCGCACACGAGTGGGCCATAGGATGCTGCGCATCATCAACGTGTCGTACGAGGACTCGGGTGTGTACGCCTGTCGACTCGCCCTCAGCAACAAGCTGCTCAGCAACTACACCATCAGAGTGACAGGTGAGCAAACACGATGTCTCCTCAACCAGACTTACCTCCAGAAGCACCTTCAGTTTCTGTTTTGACTTTTCCTCAATGAAGCGTTGTTGTAGGTTAGGGCTTATAGCGCCACCTGTAGCTAAATGCTCCTCAACCGATGCACACAGAAGAGTTGAAATGTGACAAAACGTGCATGTCAACCGTGCTTTTATTTTGGTGACTCTGTTATGAAACACCAGAAGTCCCATAGAGCAAAAAACTCACTTTAGGGTGGCTAGCCAAATTGCCACCAAATTTGGTACACACCCTTTTGGGACTGGCAAGCACGTGTGCGCAGAATTTGATTAAGCAAAAGGTCACATGACTGTAGTGACGTTATATTGACCAGAAATGAGTGGTTTCGTCCATATGAAACATCATTCAACGTGGTCGTTTTGGTCACAACTGCCAGGCGAGCACCCTGCCAAACTGCACACACACAATTTAATTCATAGGTAGAGATTGGAAACAGAAGGCGAAGGGGCGTGTACATCTGTGTGTGTGTGTGTGTGTGTGTGTGTGTGAGAGAGAGAGAGCCAGAGCGCTCTCAGTAGTAAATAAACATCAAGCACATTCTTCCTCCAGAAGTGGTGCACACCAGCAGAGTCATATTGACTAACTAATTGGCTAATGACCTTGAAATATTTCATCAATGGGAACAGATGCAGTGGCAAGAAATGAGAGAGTTCAGCCACTCTCAACCCCCAGCGCATATACAAATACACACACAAGGGCAAGAAAATTGCCTTTTTTTTCACTGTAATGATCAGAGGTGGACAACCTCTCCTCCGGGATCCACAAATCAACTCCAGTTGATCCACTAACACGGTCCTCACATTTTTCATTTCAAGTAGACATCAAATCATCTTATTGGGCCATTAAATGTACCTTACAAGGAGTGATTCAGCGTCTTCCAGGAATCGAGGTCGGAACTGCCCGTTTTCATGTCTTGGTGTCGTTTTCGTGCGGCTGTGTGTTTAAACGACAAGTGAAGTGAGACGTTGCACGGTGTGTGCAGGCCGCTTCCTGTCCTGCCCTCCGTGTCCGCACTCGGCTCCAAACACACGCATGCATGCTTGTGTTTTTGCTCACGCGGTGTTAGATCCGTAGCGTGCATATCAGCGCTCGCGCCTGCGTGGCGCCCAGACAGCGCTAAGTGGACTAGTCATACTGTACACAAACGTTGTGAAATGGAGAGACTTAACACTTGACTTGTGAAAGAATATTAAGCCGTGTCTTCACCAAAGGATATGGATATTTTAAAGGCGTATATATTTTTCCGCAATATATATATTTTTTTTTACATTTTTCAACGTAAATAAGATAAATAAAGCTCATGAGATGATATTCCATTGGTAACAATTCTGCTTCTCTATGTTTGTTTTAGATTCTCTGTCGTCCGGCGATGACGAAGATTACGATGAGGATCCAGAAGATGCAGGTAATGACAATGGTGAATTCTAATTTTCTCTTCTTTCAGTCGTCATAATGTGCTGTATGATGTCAACACTGACCAACCTGACCTTTAACCTGACGATGCTGCTGGTGCTGCATCGTTATTGCGTGAATCGGGATCATAACAATAGCTACATAATAACGCACATAATACAGACGAACCACAATTTAGCCTCGGTTTGTCCTTTGGTTAGTGTACAATACAATGTGAGTGTGACGGTGTAAAAAGTGTCTACGATCCGGTTGATTTTGTTGACACAAAACATGTTTTAATAGTTTTACATGCACAAAACAATCCTAAATGCACATACATGATGAATGAATGGGATGAATGAATGGGATAAATGTGGACCTATTATGCTCATTTTCCACCCTTTGTATTGGATTTTGGACTCCAGCACAGAAAGCTTTCTAGATCTTCCAGAATCTGCGCCTATTCCAGTTGTATTCCCTTAGATTTCCAAAATGGTCTGATTTAATTTACTCCATCCACTCCGCTGTGATTGGTCCCACTCGGCTTGAACAGCTTGTACCCCGTCATCGCCGTTATTGTCATTGTATTGCATACAACGAAATTTGAGTGCAGCTCCACGGTGCATTTTGTAGAAATTACAAATAAAAAGCAAGGAATAAGAATATAAATATAAAAGTGACGGGTGCTGTTCAGAATAAATGTAAATATATGTACATCAAAAACAATAACCTATACGGTAACAAATTGTAGAGTTGCAGTCACCAAAATATGGAATTGCAGTAAATAAAAGGTAGTATTGCACATATTGTACCTGAGTTTCATTTGAATGAATGAATCTATTTCACATACGTCCCATATTGCACATTTAGAAGCTTATTGTACATAACAGTGAGGTGTGTGTTTTAGTAGTTTAATTGGATATATATGATTTCTCATGGGAAAATTGTATGTCCGTTGTGACATTCAGGAACTAATTACAACGATAACCAAGCTTCCACTGTCGTCTCTAAGCCAGTGTGCAGAAGGCTTGCTACTCCTGGTGCACAAAAACTGTGTGAATGGAGCAGCAGCGTGCAGCGCCCTCAGTGTGACAAAACAGACTTAATCTGGCCAAGTAAGTCCACCTCATGACATACAAGGCCTTGGCCAAAAGCAGAGGGATTAGCCCAGAAAGCACGTATCGCTGCTTAATGTCCGCTAAGCCAACGCTAATTAGGAAGGAGACAACCATGTGACCACGCGGCCCAATACAGCACAGCGCCTCCCACTGGCCAGCGTTGCTTTGACGGCGACAAGGCCGTGGAAAATATTTGCTGACTGGCGCTGAGAGCTGCAGAGTGAGAGACAACGAGACGGGAAAGACGAACTGAAGACCGGAGGGTGAGGGATGGGGGGGGGGGGGGGGGGGGGGTTCATGACGCCAACGCCGTCGTCGTCATCTCATTCCTGACCTGCCTCCACAGCTCAGAAGATGGATGCCAGCCCAGCGGCAAACAATATCGATCGGACTATTTCTTAGATGGATGGGGGATGGCAGCCTGCTTTTTTTTTTTGCCGGAAAACTTGTTGGGAATAAATTACAGTGGAACCAAAGTTAGAGAAATATTAGTTCAGGGCTGGAAATAGAAATAATCTATTCCAGGGTAAAAAGAACAAACCTCTATTAGGTGGACATATACAGGCAATGCTTTTAGTCACATTATAACGTAATGGAAAAGGAAGATAACCACAGCAGTAAAGCAACTACCGTTTTTTCCGGACTAATTCTCTCTTCCGGACTCTATTCTTTTATTGTTACAACTTGCCTTCCAAGAGGACATAATGTCTGTTTTGGTCAAGTAGTTTGGAAAATAAATTACCCACAAAAAATGTGACTTATACTCCAGTGCGACTTATGTACTATGTTTTTTTCCTCCCTAATTACGCATTTTTACACAGTTACTATGGTACCTATTATGTCATTGTATGGGCATATCACCTCATACTTCGGTATGTGACAAAAAAATTTAAAATTTAAATTAAAAAAATTAAAGTTTAAAAAAAACGTTATAAAAATTATATTAGGAAAGCAGGAAGTGAACAAATGTAACAGTTACTGATTGTAAAAGTACCAGATGGAGGGGTAGGATTTAATAAGCTTTGCTTCTTCCTACCCCTTTTGGACATGTGGAACTGGGAACTGATTATGGGATGCACTCAATTGGAATCTGATGCATGTTCAAATGAAATTAAACCATTACCATTACCATTTTTGGCCTTGTGCGACTTATACTCCGGAGCGATTTATAGTCCAGAAAATACGGTAAATATTTTTTTGCATTGTCGAGCGTCATGCAATCGTAAAAAGAAGTTAGCTGCTGCCAAGAGGAAAAGGTAAAGTCAATAAAACACTCCACAAATATCAAAGGTGTAATATTAAAATGAAAGCTCATTTTTAACAATATCAAAAAACCCGGCTAATGGTAAAACGTATATGCATTAAAACACACTAATATCAAAGATAATTTGCTATGCAACACATTTTTAAACGTACTTGGCTGTCATAAAAGCGTAAAAAGAAGTCAGCATTGTTAGTAATAATAGTTACCTGTGACACAGGTATCAAGAGGCGAGCTACGGGTCAAAATGTTACATTTTAGGACCACAGTTTGCCTTTACAGAGCTCCATTGTAAATAAAGACGTCCCTAAACGCTAGCCATAGTTTTACACGTCAGTCCTTATTGTTGTTTGGAAAAACCTAGCAATAAAGCTGCAATGTCGGAACATTTACACGGCTTGCAAATGAAGTCGAGATTAGGATGGAAAATGGCTGACCGGATCGTTTGTGGCACGCCGAAGCTGCACCTTGACGACTTATTGGCCACAGCCAAGCCTTTAACGGCGGTGTTTCCAAACTAAATGAACTGTTAAAAAGACATTTTCCAGGAATAAGCGCAAACTTTGGCGTAAACAAGCTTCCACACAAACGTCAGATTAATGTTGCTAATGAGGGGAATCTTAATGAGGTTGCAGACCAAACCCTCATCCATCAGAAGATATTCCTTCAAGATATTTGTGTTGTGTGGAATGTGGCGTGCACGCTGTAAGCCCGTGTAAAGTAGTCGTGTGTGTGTGTGGGGGGGGGGGGGGGGGGGTGGAGAATGTGAACAGAGCCTAATCTGTGCCTGGGCCCCTGTTTACCCTGGCAGCCGAGCAGAGCGCCGGTCGCCAGGCCACGGTACGTCGCTTGCTGGCCGCCATTCTTTTGAGCTGGCCCCGTCAAGGCTCTTTGGGGGTGGGGGGGCAGCACGCCTTCAAAGAGTGCTTGTGCAATCTTCGCTCAGATCTGCCTGTGTTGTGTGTCGCAGGCATCGCAGGGAACAAATTATACAATTACACAATTATCCACCTCCATCGTCCCCCTACCCCCCCCGACCAATGAACCGCTGCGTGGTGTGTTGACCTGCACATGGCACGTCCTCATGCTCGGGCTAATTGCTGTGGCCTCGGTTAGCGTCATCACTTTCACTTGATATTAGTTCCTAATCCTGCATTAGTTTTAGCAATAGTTAGCGTTCACACCGGCATCAAACATCAGGCCAAAAGTAGAGCAGTATTAAGTCACAGACTTAGTCCAAGTATTTTATTGATGATGATGATTCATGTCACGGTGTGCTCAACAGAGAATTGAACTCGGGTCTTCAGGACTGTGTGGCCTACGTGCTACCACTTGCGTCCACCATGCGTCCGTTTAAGGATCCCATCAAGGAAAATTAAACACACTAACTGCACACGTCTGTTTTTTAGGCATCAGATATGCGTGTGAATCTCGCTGTGCCAATATAAGTTGTGTATTTTTAGTCCGCCGCCGGGATTTCCTTCTCAGTTAACCCCCCCTCGCCCACCCCAGCCCCCGGCCCGCTGACAGGTGGACGTGACTCGGTAGTGCCGGGACGAGGTGCTGCACTTGTTCCCATTAGGACCACCGCATAGCTGTGCAGGGTTATCAGCGAACCGCAGGCTCCCTGGGGGGCTGAAGTATCTGAATGTTGCCCCCACGCTGAGGAAATACCATCCCACCAATTAGATACGGGATGAAGTTTCTGTGAGGGGTGTACACGTATTTGAATATCAGCCAGTAACTGCCTTTCGCATGAAATATCAATATCAAATCTTTTTTGGATAGTACCCCTTTTGTATGGTGACTGGCAGAGAGACCACAGCTTTATGCACCTCTTCTACTTTAAAACGGGGGGTGTCCAACTCATGCCATGGAGGGCCGAGACACTACAGCTTTTCTTTTGGATTTTAATGTGATTTTAATGATTAACACATTAACACACGGCTCCTACAGCCTTCTAACCCTCCTACTGGCTTGAAGTTAACATTCTCCTCCGATTTCTGGTCAACTTTTGCAATAAAAGTGGCTGTTGTAATACTTTCAGCTCCACAACAGTGGTACATACTGTATATGGAGTACATTTGACTTGCATTATCGCGTTTTTATGAATGATTATTTTTATAAAGGATTATTACCAACTTTGGGTGATTGGGAAAAAAACGACCCATTTCTGGAGAATTTTACAAAAAAAATCCCAGATTTTGCCAAGCTGTGAATGTGGAATGATCCACTGTACGTGTAGTACGGCCTACCAACTATACCTCAAACCAGATTCATGTGTTGTCCTACAAAATTCATTCATTCATTTTCTACCGCTTATCCTCACGAGGGTCGCAGGGGTGCTGGAGCCTATCCCAGCTGTCTCTGGGCTAGAGGCGGGGTACACCCTGGACTGGTGGCCAGCCAATCACAGGGCACGTATAGACAAACAACCATTCACACTCACATTCATACCTATGGACAATTTGGAGTGGCCAATTAACCTAGCATGTTTTTGGAATGTGGGAGGAAACCGGAGTACCCGGAGTAAACCCACGCATGCACGGGGAGAACATGCAAACTCCTCACAGAGATGGCCGAGGGTGGAATTGAACTCGGTGAGGTCGGCGCGCTAACCACTCAACCACCGTGCAGCCCCCTACAAAATTCAGTCAAAAGCAATTACGTATCTTAAAAGTCAACTTTCAGTCCATCATTTATTTTTTCCCAGAATGGCCCATGTGACCAAACATAGCAGGGAGCAGTTACCATCTTAAGGTCAACAAATAAACCAACCCGTGTGTGATTTTGTGGGGCAAAATCCAGCAGATGAAACAGAGAGAGGATTGTGTCGTTTTGGGAGAGTAGCAGGAGAGGCGTCCTGCATACATGAGAAGCATCAGAGGAGGAGGACCACACATCAGGAGGCTATAAAAAGTATGTGTGGCTGATGGCCACGCCAAGAAAACAAAGTGCGGCGACGGCAGAGGCGAAGGCGTCTCCTCCTCCTCCTCTTTGCAGGCTCGTCGCTCCAAATGCACCGAGAAGGAAATCATGAAATCCAGCAGCTGGTTTCCCTTTTAAGGTGGAAGCTGTTTGCGTGTGTGAGGTTTGCACGAGTCCACCGTGTTTGTCCGGAAAAGCTCGGGAGTCCTCAGTACAGAAAGGATGACTTCTGATGTTCCGCTGCTGCTTGTAGACACTAGTCCCGTGTCTTAGCGCTCTTATGTGACATATCACTCACTGACGCGTTGGACGACTTTTATGCTACACAGTGGGGAACATAACAATTTGATCCCCTGCTGATTTTGTAAGTTGAACCCCCTGTAAAGTTATGAACAGCCCAGAATGTTCATGATAGCTGTATCTTAATGGAGAAAGACAAAATGTCCAGAAACAGTCCAGAAAAAAACATGACATAAAGGTTATGAATTGATTTGTATTTGATTTAGAAAATCAAGTAACCAGCAAGTCTTCTGACCCCATGTGTCCATTAAAGACATTTTATTATTAACAATAAATACGCTTTTATGACAGTTAAGTACGTTTAAAAAATGTGTTGCATAGCAAATTAGCTTTGATATTAGTGTGTTTTAATGTGTATACGTTTTACGATTAGCCGGGTTTTTTTTTTTTTTTTTTTACACATGATGACAGCTGATATTGTTAAAAATGAGCTTTCATGTTAATATTACGCCTTTGATATTTGTGGTTAGTTTGGACAAGATTGTTTTATTGCCTTTACCTTTTCCTCTTGGCAGCGGCTAACTTCTTTTTACACTTGCATGATGCTTGACAATGTAAAAAAAAAAAGTCGCTCCGGAGTATAAGTCGCACAAGGCCAAAAATGCATAATTAGGTAGAAAAAAACATGCATAAGTCGCACTGGAGTATAAGTCGAATTTTTTGCGGGTAATTTATTTTCCAAACTACTTGACCAAAACAGACATTACGTCCTCTTGGAAGGCAAGTTGTAACAATAAAAGAATAGAGAACAGGCTGAATAGATGTAAGATATGCTAACACAATGCTTATTCAGCTACACAAAAAATAAACATGAACACAAAAGGTGTCCAGTGTTGATGGAACATAAACAGTTTTTTCATTTATAAGTCGCTCTGGAGTATAAGTCGCAGAAACAGCCAACCTATGAAAAAAGTGTGACTTATAGTCCGGAAAATACGGTAAATGAGTCCTGTCCCTTTAAGAAACCAAAGTACTGCTTATCTCAACCCATTAAGTGCTCTTTTGATAGTAAAGGTTGCCGACCCCTGCTCTAGAGTCACTCTAGAGCTCCACGCAAGACTTAAATTTTACCTGGTGGGGTAAGAATGAGATGAGAAAGGTGAGGAGGAGCTGTGTCATGATGTCAAGGGAGTTGGGAGCACAGTGAGCAAGAAACGCTTTAGCAAGTAACACATTTGGTGGACCAAAATAGGAATGTGATGTGGTGGCCAACAAAGTGTCGATCGGAGACAGGTGTGTCCAACACCTTTTAACAGTGACATCTGTGTTGAGTAAAGCTGATACAGACGCCCGCCCACACCCTGCTGGACGCTGAGGATTATTTCTAGCACGCACACACACACACACACACACACACATTGAGATGGTAATTAGCTCCACTCACTCCCTCTGCTTGCAAAAAGTAAAAGAGACATCTGATGAGCGGTCAACCACCCCTACTTTTGTCCACTCTGATTCACACACGCACACACATACAGAACCACCCACCAGTACTTTCGACCCCCCCCCCCCCCCCCCCCCCCACACACACACACAGAGACAATAGCGCTGTCCTGGTCTCTCCACCTTCATTGTCCACCGGCGTGTGAGAACAACTCAATAAATCACCCTGACAGCTTTCTGAATTGAAGGATTGTTCTGGAGGAAAAGAGGATGAGAAGAACTATTTGGTGCGTCTGACATGTTCCAGTGGCTGTTTAGCATTCTAGAACGCTATGTCAAACTGTGTTTAACACCGTAGACGGCGTCCATTATTGTCCTCAACAAACTTCCACCCCGGTGTTTGTGTGTTTGTGTCATGAAGCTGTTCATTTGAATCAAACCCTCGGTTAGTGGGTGCTCCCGTGTACTTTGGAAATGAGCACACCTCACATCTGTTGTACTCCAGCGTATAAGCGTTCCAAGATGGCGGCAGTTTGACGGCAGTTTGACGGCAGTTTGACGGCAGTTTGAGCATATGTGACATCTTTGAACAATTACCACCGCATGTACTACGACTACAGAGTGGTCACATTTGCGCTCATTATAATAATAACAATAACAATAAAGTTAAAAGGCCAGACAGACATTTGCTTGACGTCACTTTATATTCACTATATATTATATTATATTTTATTTTATAATAATATAAAAAATAATATAATATAATAAATAAACAATAAAGTTAAAAGGCCAGACATACATTTGCTTGACGTCACTTGTATTATTATATATATTATTATATAATTATATATTATGATATAATATAATTTTATATTTTATATATTTTCATTCATTCATTCATTCATTTTCTACCGCTTTTTCCTCACGAGGGTCGCGGGGGGTGCTGGAGCCTATCCCAGCTGTCTTCGGGCGAAGGGCGGGGTACACCCTGGACTGGTCGCCAGCCAATCACAGGGCACATATAGACAAACAACCATTCACACTCACATTCATACCTATGGACAATTTGGAGTGGCCAATTAACCTAGCATGTTTTTGGAATGTGGGAGGAAACCGGAGTACCCGGAAAAAACCCACGCATGCACGGGGAGAACATGCAAACTCCACACAGAGATGGCCGAGGGCGGGGACCGAACCCTGGTCTCCTAGCTATGAGGTCTGCGCACTAACCACCAGACCGCCGTGCCGCCCATTTTATATATTTTATACAATATAATATAACATAATATAATATATAATATAATTTTATAATATCATATTTGGGATGCTGCCCCCCTTCAAACGTCTTTGAGGACCTCCAAGGTCACCCACATTAGACACTTTCACACAACTTTCCTGTAGGTGTGATACTACTTTGATACTGCTCATGTTGTGGTTAGATTTTTTTATATATACATAAGAATTGTATGCCTTTTTAACTTGCATTTTACTGAAATGACCAACATTTGTTTCACCTCAAAAGTACAGTTTTTAAATCAAGTGCCGCTATTACTGCCTCATGTTCTGCTGTGCGTACATACGGTAATAATAAAATCAATAATAAATGTACCATTCAACATGGCAATAAAGATAATTACACTAAATTTGTCCATCATGTGTATGTATGTTTACGTGTTTTCCACATGTAAAACCTTCTAGAATGGACTCATGGTGCTAACCAAGGTTTGGCTGTACGTATGTGGCACCTTTTTCTTCATTCATTCCTTTGTGATTTCCCTTCAGAAGCGCCGTACTGGATCAGGCCGGACCGGATGGACAAGAAGCTTCTAGCAGTGCCGGCTGCCAACACCGTCAAGTTCCGGTGCGCCGCGTCCGGCAACCCGACGCCGAGCATCCACTGGCTGAAGAACGGCAAAGAGTTCAAGGGGGAGCAGCGCATGGGCGGCATCAAGGTGAGAGGAAATCAAGAACCCCATGTGCGTGTGTGTGGTGCACGAGGCTCCACCTACCTGGGCTTCCTTCAGGAGCCTTTTAGCAAAGCATTTTAATCCCTCTGAGTAGGGGGGGGTTGAGGGAGGTCAGGGTTCACTGCTTGGTGAGCCCCAGTCCGTCAGCGAGAGTGAGCGTTGTGGGAGTGTCTATAAGTGGAGGATAGCACAGCAGAAAGTGATCCTGGTCATCTTCTCACGGTGGATAAAGGTCAGAATCACCCCGCTGGGCCGCACGCCCTCGGCAGGATTCCGCCTTCCCCCCCCTGCTGCTAAGACCACCGAAATAAATAATGCCGCGTTGAAACCGGAGTGGTGCTGGGATGCTTGAATGCTGGCGTTGACAGCCGCTGAAAACAGCTGCCGTGCTGCGTTTTGTCATCGTTGCCTCTCTCAGCGCTGCGGGATCGCCCTGCGGGATCGCCCTGCGGGATCGCCCTGCGGGATCGCCCTCACCCAGCGCTCCCGCGTGCCCCCCGAGTTAGAGCAACCAAACAGTACTAATACGTCCCCTACTTCCAAATTCCAATGCAATTTTCGTATTATTCTTACCGTCTTACATTCTGCAGTCGTCCTTTTGTGGTGTGAAAAGGCGGGCGCGGCGTTGGCCTTTAGAGGGTTAACAGTAAGGAGATCCTGTCACTATTAACAGTTTACGGAGATCTCCAACATCTGCTCCCAGCAGGCCCGGCAGCAGTTGTCCGCCGCCCCATTCCCTCCCTCCCTCCATCCCTCGCACGCACCTGTCACCAGTGCTCAGGACGGTCCGGGCCAACCCAGTCCGGTGGCGCAACCGATACGAAGCGGTGCTGAGCTAATGCGGCTATAGTTTGTGTGTTTGGAGCACGCTAATCCCACATCGAGTGCTTGGATTTCATCAGCTCGACAAGTGGCTCCACCAAATCACCTGTGTTGAGTTGGAGAGTGCAAGACGGAGTTTGTGATGGCAGAGGATGGCGAAGTGCACAGTTAGAACATCGGTTGGGTCTTAAATTTGTTTCGATTGGATCAACTGGAGGCTCAATAAGAAGCTGTCAGACCCTCCACCTTCCTGCCAGCAAGAGAGTGGCAAGCCTGGGATACGACCTGTGACCCCCGAATGCTGCAAAAAAACCAAAAAAAAAAACAAAGAAAAATCCCAAATGTTCCTCAACCCAACTTTTACTTTCACTTATCTTACAAAACTGAAACTATCTGAATGGAAACACAGATTGTCATCCACCTCCATTTAACAACATAATCTGGGCATGATTGGCTCGTTGATGGGCACAAAGCGCAATGACAGGCCCACAATGACCTCTTGGGGACCCTGTCCCCTCCCTGCCTCCCAGCTTGGTCTTGGAGGTGAAGCCATCTTCACCCTGACTATTCAGCTGACATCATCATTCCAGATCTGACAGCCGTGCTTAATCTTCTTTGAAAGAGCCTCGATTAGATTTGCACTTCATTGACACATCGCTAGACATAAAGAAGCTAGCGATGTCTATATGACACTTCCTGGCTGGAAGATCTCGCTCTGCATTTGGAAAGCTAACTGTGCAAGATCACTGCTGACCATGTTTCTGCACGGTTAGAAACCCAGCCAGTCTTGGGTGTGAACTCACAATATATGCCTTGCGAGCATTGAAAGTGGAGATTTGGATTCTATTCAGTGGTATTTCTCGCCTCAATACAGTAACCCAAATCTAAACCAAAGAAAGTTGCAAGTGCCAGCATTTTGATAAAGAATGTGAGTAACTATTGAACTCACTCATTGTGCCCACTACAACAGGATGCCGTAAGAACACAGCTGGACTCATTATTAGTATCACAACAAAATGTCAATCATATCAACGCTAAACGGAGAATGCACACAAAACCAGGCAAAATTGAAGGGTCATTTTTTTTAATGATAACCAAAAATCACACTAATGCTTACGGATGCTAACCAAGGTTCCACTGATACCATCTGATACCAGTCTGTGTGGTTTAAGAGGGGACGGACACAGAAGATGGAATACAATGGTGAATAGGACCACAACAGATTCCTGATATCATTGCACTAAATGAGACACTAAATAGAACGTGTGGCTTATTTATAGTACGCACAACAAAATTCCAGTAGGGAAACGTTGACCGGAGAACCTTCCCAGACGACCGCGGCCCTTGGGAGGGGTCGCTCCTATATTGAGCCATCAGAAGGAGGCGGCGGGCAATGGGCGTGTGACAAACCGTGACAGCCAAAGTGGAAGCTGTCGAGTGCGTCCACATATTTATTGTGTTGTTGTTAAAGTGGGATGACAAAGTGGTTATTGTGTCAGCAGCTCGCTCTCCAACTAGCTGCACATGCTTCATTTTAGGACTTGTAGCGCTGACTTGGTGGTGAATTTCACGTCGCCCAATTACAGCATCTGCATCTTTTTGCACCTTTTTTGTTCCGAGTTGTTCTTTGCGAGGTGAAGATGCAGAGTTTGGACTACAAATGTCTGCGGTGCAAAGTAACCTTGTCTGATTTATTGAAGGAGCTAGTTTAATGAATACATAGAAGATAAGATAAGATAAGATATGCCTTTATTCGTCCCTCAGTGGGGAAATTTCAGCACTTATAGCACTTCTATGCTAGGACTACGTTAAAAAGCATTTCAGTATGTGGAATCAAACTATGGAATGGAGTGAGTAAGGACCTCAAACAATGCACAACGATGAGCCAATTCAAGAAACAATGCAAGCAGTTGATGTTTGCTAAATACAAGGATGAAGAGTCTTGAACCAGTCATGATGTGCTATATATATCACTATATTGACACGCACTATGGTACCCATTATGGCATTGGATGCTCATATCACCGAGTACTTTAGTACGTGACAAAAAATTAAAAACATTTTTTTTTAATTAATTAATGTTAAACTTTTTTTTAAATAAATGTAAAAAAAAATTTAAACATTTTTTTAAATTATATTAGAAAGGCAGGAAGTGAACAAATGTAACAGTTACTGATTGTAAAAGTACCAGATGGAGGGCTAGGATTTAATAAGCTTTGCTTCTTCCTACTCCTTTTGGACATGTGGAACTGGGAACTGATTATGGGATGCACTCAATTGGAATCTGATGCATGTTCAAATGAAATTAAACCATTACCATTGCATTTGCATTGCACAGCAGCAAGAGAACAGAATTAGTTAAGCAGTACAAAATACACAATATAAAAAATAAACAATATAAACAACCCAAGTATTAACAAATGAACAATTTTACCCTGAGTTATGTACAAATACAGTTTGCAAGATAATATAAAATATGAGATGAAATATATGACCAGTCTATACACTATGAGATCTTGCTAGTGAGTTAAATATGAGGCATTATAGAAATACTGCACTTAGAACTTAATATATTGCACTTAGATCTCGATATTGCACATGGAGCTTGACGATATGTGCAGCAAACACATCAACTGGCGACATCTCCAAAGATCACAAGGCTCACATTAGATGCATATTCCCATGGCCTTCCTTTACACGCACCTCGTATAACTCCGGCGTAAGCTTCTTAATCATTTAATTCTGTTTGGAATCCGGCGTGATTGGAATGGAAGAGATTATCGTGTTGAGGAACTAATTCTGCTGTTTGCACACAGGGTGAGTCTGCCTGAAGTAGCACGATAATACGATGCAGGCGGCAAGGGTCATTTAACGAGACAGTGTCATTCAAAGGAGTCGGAAAAGTCGTCCTAGAAGAAGCACAAGTAAGGAAGCAGTGGATAAAGTTGTAACATCCGCTTCAGAACTGTTTTAGTTAGCAGTTCAATATTCATCGGCTGTTTTGAGTAATTCAAATGAACAATGCTAATGTTTTAGCTTGTCTAACGGTATTACAGAATAAAGTATGAAACAATAAAGCAGCATTATTAGGAGCGTTACGAAAAGAATGTTTCAAAGAATGTTTCCATCCCAAAATGTTGACTGATAACGGTCCTGTTCCGTACGTCGCATCCAAAACAACAGCACTAACGTGTCCAGTCCAAGACTGCAGGTTTGGCCTGCACGTCGTGGCGTTGTTTTGACGACCTTATTCATATGTAACAAGTGATAAACACATGAAAGTGCAACATGTGTCTATCAAACCTAGCAGTCATTGAGCTGGAGCAAAAAGACAGTTTACATTTTTCATCTTGTTGGCTCTTCTGAGTCACAAATATGAAACACGACGCCACATCTCTCGCTCTCTCTCGCTCTTCTCGCTCTTCTCGCTTTCTCTGTTGGTGGTCTTGGACGCCACCGTTTCACCAGCCCCTCAGCTCCTCTTGGTGTTTTTTTTCTTCTTCTTCGACCGCAGCAGGAGGCGTCACTCGTCCGAACTCGGGAGTAGACGGGGCGGAGCCAGCTAGCTTTTGAGCAGGCCGCCTGGTCCGCCTGGTCGGTGTTACCACGCAACTGCTCTGCTAAGCACACACAGGCATAATATTTATACTGGGACGTTATTTTCCATGTGCCCATCCAAGAGCGCGTGCTAGACGGAGAGTTGGAGGGGAGGAGCTTGAGGCGGCCCGCTACTTTCTGACTTACGCGTGGGGTTAAACGTTTGTGCAAACACGCTGTGGGTCGCCACTTTTTCCTACGCAGGTGATGCCGGGTCCTCCACCCAGAAAAGCATCCCGCTTGACGTCACTCACGCTCACCCCTCCGAGCGAAGTTCACCTTGTGTGTTCTCGCCGCCCGGCTTCTGAACATGTCAGCTCGGTGTCTGCTGGCGGACCCCCGTCACACCTGGTTTGTGTTAGCCACGGACTGGCACAGTCGAGCCAGTCTTCACAAGTGCTTGGCTAGGAAAGACAAGAAAGCTTCTGCCGCGGCTGACGAGGAGAAGGTGCTCCACGAGCAGCTTGACTCATCTTTTGCGTTAATCAAGCCCAGATGAAGCGAGCTTTGTGTCTTCATCTCGGAAGATTGACTTCTCACGCTATTTTTAAATCATGTCAGCTTTGCTTAGCTCCTGTCTCGTCAGCAGTCCTCCAATTTCATCTGATTGTAAAACTACTTTGCTCTCAAGTAGTAGCGCTTTCAGATAAGGATGTGTTTTTCCATTATAAGTCAGCAAGAAAATAAACAATAAAAAAAAAAACAGAAAGGTAACACTTGTAAGGGCAGTGAATGCTGAGGCTCTGAGCTAAACATCTTCCATATTGAAATGAGCTACATTTAACAAAACAAAAGAAAGTCTACTGAGTTTTCTTGTTAAGAAGGAGAAATATGCCGTATCATGTAAGCTGGTACTTAAACGCATCTTGCTAAGTACAGAACAATCATTCATTTTCTACCGCTATCCTCACAAGGGTGGCGGGGGTGCTGGAGCCTATCCCAGCTGTCTTGGGGCGAGAGGCGGGGTCCACCCTGGACTGGTGGGATTGAACTCGGGTCTCCTAGCTGTAAGGTCTGCCCGCTAACCACTCGATCACCATGCAGCCCTTTGTTTTCTGCAGTTAATACTAATTATTACGCACATCATTATGACTAAAAAAATGTGTATGTATTTTTGCATGCGCAGAATGAATTCATTGGTTCTACAATATTTCATATGGAAAAATTGCCGGTTTTCAACTGAATTTATAACAAGATACTGCTGTATATTAATCTGTTCAGTGGAGTGCTCAAACACATTACACATGTAAACCACTTACAGAAACAGTCTTATCTAGACATCGTAAGAAGCCAAAAACCACTTCCACACGGAATGGGAGAACTTTTTTTTTTTTGCACTTTGTGTCAGACATGCCATGGCTGACTCCATACAGTGTGTAATGCAATATAATGTCATGTCTCATAAAGGGCTGCACGGCGATCAAGTGGTTAGCGTGCAGACCTCACAGCTAGGAGACCCGAGTTCAATTCTCAAGTCTCCTAGCTGTGAGGTCTGAAGAATCAGTCTTAACCAGTCTGGGGCCTCGCTCCATTTGTCAAATTGATACTGTTCTGACAGCAAACTTTGCCATGCAAGTCAGGCCTGAATGAATCGCTCCATTACGTTTACAACGAATGTTCCAAGACTACAGCAGCAGGTCCTCAAGGATGCGCGACAACAAGCTTCCACCGTGACTTCCTCGCTAACTTGACAACGCTTCTTCTTCCTCAGCTGCGGCACCAGCAGTGGAGTCTGGTGATGGAGAGTGCCGTGCCATCGGACCGTGGGAACTACACGTGCGTGGTGCACAACAAGTACGGCACCATCACGCACACCTACCAGCTGGATGTGCTCGGTACGTCTTGATGTCGGGCTGGATAGCAACCATAAGAGCCTGTGTCGGGCCAAGCGGCTCGTTTGTGAAGCTGTTGCGTCTGCTTCCAGAGCGCTCGCCTCACAGGCCCATTCTGCAGGCCGGCCTCCCCGCCAATCAGACGGTGGTGGTGGGCAACGACGTGGAGTTCCACTGTAAAGTCTACAGTGATGCTCAGCCGCACATCCAGTGGCTCAAACACATCGAGGTCAACGGCAGCCGCTACGGCCCCGACGGCGTCCCTTACGTCAGCATTCTGAAGGTAACCAGCCACCATGGCCTCCATACTCCCACCCCTTCTTGACTCCTCATTAAATTGTCCCAGCTAATGAACTTTTACAGTCACTGTCTGCAGGACCAAGATGACATATAATGAAAAGGTCGTAGTGACATCGTCAATGTAGCCACGTATGCATTCATTAATCTTGTGTGTGTGTGTAACTTGTGGACTGGGCTTTTGAAGGTCTAGACCAAGAATAGTCCAAATTACTTCTTCGCCACCCTGAGGACAACACCCTAACCCTGCTGGGAGGCGTGTTTTCTTTCTTTTTTTTTTTTTTTTTTTAGAGAAGACTCCCACACTTTCTCATTCGGCTGCCTCCATTTTTTTTTTTATTATTTTTTTAAAAACCTGCCTGCCTGCCGAGCGAGCGAGGGGAATTAAACAAACATCTGGTTTAGACTAAGTTAACTGCTGCGGTGGCGGCAGCGCAGGGAGAGAGACGGCCTCTGCTAACCGCCGCTGCCGTCAGATGTCCTGCGTCGCGTGGTTTCATGAGTAGGAGGAGGAGAAACCCAAAAAAGCCACGGAAAAAATGAGCGGAGGAGCACGAGGAAGGGCAGAGTCAGCAGAGACAAAAGTGCGACAGAAAGGAGGGAGGATGGAGATGTCGGTTTACATTGACACATTGAGAAAATAGTCCACATCGATACTTATTGGCAAGGGGCGAGCATGCAACTACATTTCCTTCATGATGTAGTTCATGTGTACTTAATGAAGTACAAGCGCCCTGTCTTTCTCCAGCGAAAGCTCCGACACTTGGTTGTAAAAGTTCGATCACCTGCTGGTGAGCTTGGCTAGATAATCCTCCATCTTGGCGGTCAAATTCATTCATTCATTCAGCAGAGCATAGAAATATATTTCATTCACTTGACTGTTCCGCTCTATGGAAGAACGGCAGTGACAAGCACACATCATATATGCCTCCACTTTTTCAGAATGAGGAAAGTATTTTTGTACTGTAGTTTTCCCTCAATCGGCCATATTGTGATACTTAAATATCTTTGATGGTACTGCATTGTTGCCATTCCCACCACCTTATCGGGGGCAAATGTGGCGGGCATGCCAACTGTGATACCAAGGGAAGAAAAGAGAAAGATGGAGGGAGGAGAGAGGGAAGCCTAT
This sequence comes from Doryrhamphus excisus, assembly GCF_030265055.1. Lineage (NCBI taxonomy): Eukaryota > Metazoa > Chordata > Actinopteri > Syngnathiformes > Syngnathidae > Doryrhamphus > Doryrhamphus excisus. The sequence continues at coordinate 12,709,704 of NC_080472.1, forward strand.
CAACCCAAAACCGCGTCTCCCCGCTCTATTTTGGACCACCACATAATTGAAACAGTATTCGGCGCATGTGTGTGTATGTGGCGTACTACACTTCATTCATTGAGCCGTCATCTTGTGTGCGGCGTCTACTGTATAGTTAAGTCAAGGGCAGGGTGGGAGGAGGAGGAGTAGGATGGGTAGGAGGAGGTCTTCTTTGATGGCGTCTGCAGCCCAGCCCTCAATGTTCCTGAGCAAAGTATAAAACACAAAACCTTTTTAATTATTCATCAGGTTTTTTTTCTGTGTGTGTTTTTTTATACATGGCTTTGTAGAAAATGTCATTCTGTAATGTTGCAATGCTCACATGCGATTTTACTGTACTGTGTTTGTGTGGTCATACACTCTGGTTGAAGGCTGGCAAACACACATTCTCCTTCATACACATGAGGGCTGCTATACAATCCTATGCAATACCAGCCAGTCAATACTAGAGGGATGCACAGATACTGTAGATACCTCACTGCAGGTTTGGCATGCCTATTTGCTGTGTTGTAGAATGGTAGACCAATTTGTTCATCTTATGCAATACTGTATTTAAAACTAAAACATGTAACTATACATGTATACTATATATATACCAGGGGCGTCACTAGGTTCTGAGGACAGGGGGGCTCAGCCCCCTGGAGATGCACAGGATATGAATGAATGTAGTAGACGTTAAAAAAAATCCCAAATAACCAAATAAGGAACAAGAACCGGGATATACATTTCCCACTTTTGGATAGATTTAGTAGAAATACTCAATAGTTTTAGGCCACCATTAAATGTACGCAAGTACACACAATCTACACTAGTAGTAGTAGGCTAGTATTAGCCTGCTTATTGGCTTGCTTATTAGCCTGCTTTTGCCCTGTTATATGAAATTTGTCGGAGATTTTTTTGTAAAAAAAAAAAAATTTAAAAACAAAAAAAATATCAAATTATTTAGGGGGGTTTAAGAACATTTTAGGGGGACTGAAGCTCCCCTAAAATAGGCCTAATGACGCCACTGATATACGTATACTATATATGTATACTATACATGTAACATGTATACTACAAGCACAATAATGTGCCTACAGAAAAAGTGACTTGCCAAAACACTTGACAAGTATTGAAAATTGTCACGAGCAGGCTTGCGAGCTTAGCGATGCGACCCCAGGATGCAGAGAGCAGGACCAAAAATGTAGGTACAAGGGATTTAATGGTGTTTAAGCAATGTGGACAGCAACCACAGGTAAACCAAAAACAAAGACAATGAAGCCACAAAGGAAAGAGCACACACCTGAACTAAATAGGGAGAGTGGAAATTAGAGACAGGTGTGTGAAATGAGTCAGAGAGCAGAAGGGAACAAGAAAGGAAGTTGAACCAAAATAAGGGCATGAAAACCGGAACAGAGGCAAAGAAGGAAACTAAGAGAGCTGTCACGAGGGGGTGAAGCCCGCTCGTGACAGAAAATATGTATTTTTTTAGTTTGATTTCAGATATGTAATTTTTTTTTTTTTTTGCCGTTTCATGAAAAAGAAGACTTTATTAGTTCTGCAATGGCAGAAATTCTAAGAACAAATTTACAGCCGACAATGAGAATGAAAGTGTGACATTTGCTAACTAGTTCAGCATAAGGCAATACGTCTGATATATTGTGAAATATACATACATGTGTGTGTGCGTGTTTGAAACCCCATGGTGTCGTTGTTCCCTCTGCAGAGTGTTGTCAGCCAGAGCACCGAGGCCCGGCTCGCTCTCAAACTGTCCAATGTGACAGACAAAGACGCCGGCAAGTACTGGTGCCGTGCTACTAACTTTGTAGGCAAGTCGGAAAACGCATTCTGGCTGAAAATACGCCAAGAAGGTAAAAACTTATCTGGTGTCTGGTCCTCTCTGCGGGGGCTCCTCTTGGGCGCTGCTTGGCTCACAATTATTTCATCAGCTGCTGGGTTGGGTCTGCTAGCCAGTTGGCCATCTTTTTAAATGCTGTACAAAATTCTAATGTCCACCTAAACGCTCCTAAAAGAAGAAGATGAAGTGCAGCAAGTTGTCAATTTAGAGTCATTGAAGTCAGTATAGTTTGTATTGAGAGGCTAGCGGTAAACACAACCAAAATCTTACTTTCAAATGAACTCAAAATTAGTTTATTAGTTATGTATCACTGGTTTCATTTTTATGCCCCTTCTAAATCTGGTAAATGGTCGGCTCTGAGAAATTTGCAAGATTTCCACAAGATTTCCATCAGATTTTCACAAGATCTTGTGAATTTCTCAGGTGACAACTTTAGGAAGTCTGTATCTGGCGGTAACTAACGACTGCTCAGCTGCGTTTGTCGCTTTTTCTTGACACTGGCAGCCAGAAAGTGTTTTTTCAAAAGTATGAATTGTGTATCTAAACCTGAGTAGAGCAGCAATGGGAAGATAGAGCCAAAGATCTATCCACCTCTCTTGTGGTCCTGCTCCTCTGTTCTTGCCACTTGACGACTCTTATGACGCCAATTCTCCAATATTCATCCAATTATATCTAACATATGTAATTTGTATTTGCTATTTACTGGCAAACATTATAAAATAACGGGGGGGGGGGGGTCTCTATACAGCTCTGAGCGGTGGCAGAGGGTAGGGGGACTGGACCTGACCCTCAACCTCTGGCAAATCGCAAGTAGTCGTAGTCGGGGGAGGAGGAGGAGAGTACTACAGATTTATATTGTATTTATGTAGTATTTCATTTGGAAAAAAAACAATATAGTGTCCCAGTGGGATCCAATGTAATTGTAAAAGACCCTGAAATGAGCAGGATAGGACCCTCTAAGTTATTTGTACAAACTGAGAGTGTTTTATTCCTCGAAATTCACGATTTCTGCAGTTGTTACAGCTACGTTTTGTGAGTCGATGGAAAAGCATGTGCGCGGTGGATGTTGCACAATCAGTCATGTTTTGCTGTGTTGTTGAGATCTTGAGTCTGTTTCATGTTGTCTCTCAGCGTGGTGAAGGTTCTGCTTGGGTGTCTTCTCTGGACCGCTTCCCTCTTTTTTTTTTCCTGCAGGGTGTCTTTTTTTTTAAGGTGTATGGGTTCTCTCTCACCTCTCTGTCGCTCCTTCATGGTGTCCTTTTGTCCTCCTCCACAGACGGCCGGTATTAACACTACCGATAAGGAGCTAGAGGTTCTCTTCTTGGCCAATGTGTCTTTTGAGGATGCGGGCGAGTACACTTGCCTGGCAGGGAACTCTATCGGCTTTACTCACCACTCTGCTTGGCTCACGGTGCTCCCAGGTACACGTCCAAACCATGTGTCCAAACTATGTCTAATGTTATACAATTTAAGCGGGAAAGAATTGATTTAAAAATGACCAAACATGTGTCATACTATAGACTTTTAAAGAGACACTAACCCACAAAAGTCAGTACACCCCTCACATTTCTGCAAATATTTTATGATATCTTCATGGAACGAAGTAGTCAGTCTAAATTTACAAGCCGTCCACTGACGTCTTTGCATTGTATCAAAGTGTCTCAGTGTTGTCCCATGAAGAAATATTATAAATTGTGAGGGGTTTGCTGGCTTTAGTGAGGTACTGTACATGTGTCATTGGTCCTCTAATTGGACAAATACACTTCTGTTTTATGTTGTGTTGGGTGTGCACCATGATAATTGCCTCCCCGGGGAGAAGCAGCTCATAGATGCAATTACCTGCTGCAGGCCGACACCTACTTCACAAGATGCTGTTAGTTGTTTACATGTTACACAGTAAAAGTACCTCTAATTGCTCCCCCGTCTCCCCGAACCAAATCCAGTGAGTCCGGAGAAAGAGGACTATTACGCCGACATCCTCATCTACGTGACGGGATGCGTGCTCTTCATCCTGGCTGTGGTCATCGTGGTTCTCTGTCGCATGAGGATGACCACGCAGAAGACGCTGCCCACGCCGCCCGTGCAAAAGCTGTCCAAGTTCCCCCTCAAGAGACAGGTAACAGAAAGTAGATACAAGATTTGCACAACCCTCTACCCTCTGGAAATTGGATATTTTATATTAAAAAAACGATTGGGGAGGAAGAAACTGATTACCAAAGAGTGTCTGGAACAATATGCAGCTACATGATGCTCCACTGCGGGGGGAACTTTTTCCCCCTCACCGTGTCTGCCAAGCGACTTATTTGATGGGTGCGACAAAGAAAAGGAAAATGAAAGTAACGTGAAGTTACACGCCAAACGTCAGTTCCACATCTTTACAGAGTGAAATATTCATTCATTCATTTTCTACCGTTTATCCTCACGAGGGTCGCAAGCTGTCTTAGGGCGAGAGGCGGGGTACACCCTGGACTGGTGGCCAGCCAATCACAGGGCACATATAGACAAACAACCATTCACACTCACATTCATACCTATGGACAATTTGGAGTGGCCAATTAACCTAGCATGTTTTTTTTTAGCATGAATGTGGGAGGAAACGGGAGTACCCGGAGAAAACCCACGCATGCACGGGGAGAACATGCAAACTCCACACAGAGATGGCTGAGGGTGGAATTGAACTCGGGTTTCCTAGCTGTGAGTCCTGTGTGCCAAGCACTCAGACGCCCTGCAGCCCCAGAGTGAAAGATGACAATTTAAAATAAGTATTTCATTATTATGATATTCATTCATTCATTTTCTACCGCTTATCCTCACGAGGGTCGTGGGGGGTGCTGGAGCCTATCCCAGCTGTCGAGAGGCGGGGTACACCCTGGACTGGTCGCCAGCCAATCACAGGGCACATATAGACAAACATTATTATGATATATTATTCTTATTATCATAACATTAATTACATTCATTATTATGATATATTAATCTTATTATCATAACATTAATGGTTTATTTGGTCTTCAAACAAAGTTAATATGGTTTAGAGTCATTAAGTAACTTAACTAATAAGTAAGTAATAATACATTGACAACGTGCCGTATAGTGAGTTGCGGGGTGCTTGTGTTCACTTTTCATGTGTACGTATTATTTCCTTCCTTATGAATGTATCATTTCTAAGCGAATAATGCATGAGTTTCAATCCTGAATCTCCATTATGAAGATGTTGGTCCAAAGTATACAAGATAGTCGAGTGTTCCTTTGAAGCATCTTGTGTATATTGTTAATAATTGAATATATCATATTTGTAACGGTAAAATTAGCCATGAAATTGCTGCTGTGAGAAAAATCCTAAGTAACCAAAGTGAATTAGGAGTCAAAGGAAACAGTGTGGACTATAAATAAGCAGCAAAAGTTGTTTTATCTCTCTGCTGTTTGCTGACATGTGTTCACATTTATCTTGGAGTGCTCGCACCTCGGGGGGGTATTTATGCCCTCCGCCGACTGTCAATGCTCGTTTTACATTTCACTCGCCCCCTCGGCTACTTGGAGAGGAGCACCCCCAGCCCCCCGTTTAAAAAAAAAAAAAAACAACAACAACAACCAAGAAGCAGCTGCACAAGGACGTCAAGACAAACGTTGGTTTAGTTCAGGTCAAAAGCAAGTTCAAGTACGGTTGACTAATGAACATTTGAACACTTTGAGAGACACGTGTGGACTTTCCTGCCTCGCCCTTCGGCCAGATGCAGTCTCTCACATCAAAAAGTAGATTTGGCTAATGATTCCTTGCTGCAGCAAGAATTCACTTCTCTCCTCTGGCCGCGCTTATAAGGCAGCCATCTTATTGCATTTTTCTGTAATCTTTGCTCGCTTTTGGTGAAACTAATTTCCCGCTTCTCTCTTTCTTTTTTCATAAGCGACTAAATCTCCCATAAACCTGCTGGCATCTTCTATCACATATTACTTTTCATGCCTCACAAATTTGGGGCCGGTGTCTTTTCTTTTGGTGTTTTTCCCTCTCTGGAGCTCCACAACATCTTCCTCCGATTGCAGAAGTAGAGAGGCGTCCGCACAAACACGATTGATCACAACGCTCGTAAGAAGAGGAAACTGACTTTGCTGATGCATGACGTCCGTCGCTTCCTTCTTCCTACATTTGTCTTTGTCACGTGCATCTTTCACACTCCAAGTCACTGGTGTTACTTTTGGGAAAGGATCTCTGACGTTGTGATGTTTAATATGTCAGTGAAAGAAAGAAGAGGTACAAAGTCAATTTGTGTATTACCGTATTTTCTGGACTATAAGTATCTCCGGAGTTTAAGTCGCATAAAGCCAAAAATGCATAATTAGGTGGAAAAAAAAAACATACATAAGTCGCTCTGGAGTACAAGTCGCAGAAGGCCAAAAGTGTGTAATTAGGTAGAAAAAAACATACATAAGTCACACTAGAGTATAAGTCGCACAAGGCCAAAAATGCATAATTAGGTTGAAAAAAACATACATAAGTCGCTCTAGGCCAAAATTGCGTAATTAGGTAGAAAATAACATACATAAGTCGCTCCGGAGTATAAGTCGCACAAGGCCAAAAATGCATAATTAGGTAGAAAAAAACATACATAAGTCGCTCAAGGCCAAAATTGCGTCATTAGGTAGAAAATAACATACATAAGTCGCTCCGGAGTATAAGTCGCACAAGTCCAAAAATGCATAATTAGGTAGAAAAAAACATACATAAGTCGCTCAAGGCCAAAATTGCGTAATCAGGTAGAAAATAACATACATAAGTCGCTCCGGAGTATAAGTTGCACAAGGCCAAAAATGCATAATTAGGTAGAAAAAACATACATAAGTCGCTCAAGGCCAAAATTGCGTAATTAGGTAGAAAATAACATACATAAGTCGCTCCGGAGTATAAGTCGCACAAGGCCAAAAATGCATAATTAGGTAGAAAAAAAACATACATAAGTCGCACTGGAGTATAAGTCACATTTTTTGCAGGTAATTTATTTTCCAAACTACTTGACCAAAACAGACATTACGTCCTCTTGGAAGGCAAGTTGTAACAATAAAAGAATAGAGAACAGGCTGAATAGGTGTAAGATATGCTAACACAATGCTTATTCAGCTACACAAAAAATAAACATGAACACAAAAGGTGTCCAGTGTTTATGGAACATCAACACTTTTTTCATGTATAAGTCGCTCTGGAGTATAAGTCGCAGGAACAGCCAACCTATGAAAACAAAGTGCGACTTATAGTCCGGAAAATACGGTATTTGTGGGAAAGGCCGCCCGTTTGTATGTTTTCTCTCTGCAAATAGACCATTTCTTTGCAGAAAACAACATGGCTGATTTTCAGTTACCCCAGATTGTTTCAGTATTGATTGCAGGCCGTTTTCCTTGAAGCTGGAGCCGATCCATACCGCTCTCGTTTGTGGTATTGATTGTTACTTTATTCCAAAAGTTATCAAGGGTTGCTCCTTGAGGAATGAAGCATCTACCAACGAAACATACCATCGCATTAAGGCCAAACTTATATCAGAAGATGTCCGTTATTCCCTTTCAGAGACGATAACAGCCTTCTTTTGTTTTGCACCCAAGCAGGTGTCCTTGGATTCCAACTCCTCCATGAACTCCAACACGCCGCTGGTCAGGATCGCCCGCCTGTCGTCCAGCGACGGACCCATGTTGGCCAACGTCTCTGAGCTGGAGCTGCCCTCTGACCCCAAGTGGGAGTTTCCTCGAGCCCGGTAAGCTAGACCTTGGGCAGCTTTTCTGCCGTTAGACCTTAGATTGGCTAAAATCACGCAGGCCGTCGCTGCGTCCAGGTTTTGAGGTTGTGTGCTCGCTCGTGTTTCAGGCTGACTTTGGGCAAACCGCTGGGCGAGGGCTGTTTCGGTCAGGTGGTGATGGCCGAGGCTATTGGCATCGACAAGGAGAAGCCCAACAAACCGTTAACTGTTGCTGTGAAAATGCTGAAGGGTGAGTGATGGGCCGCATCCATGATGAGGACTCAACCCTGACGTTTACAGTATGAGACTACGTATACCTGTACCACCTGCTAGTCCAACAGTTAGTGCTATGAGGTGTTTTACGGTTGACTGCCGTTTTAGAGACTTTTAAGGTGTTTTGGGGGGTCATTTTCTATGTTTAGGTTTTGTCCGGCTTCTGTTCTTCTCTGATGTGTCTTCTGTCTTCCAGATGATGCCACGGATAAAGATCTGTCAGATCTAGTGTCAGAGATGGAGATGATGAAGATGATCGGAAAGCACAAAAACATCATCAACCTGCTGGGAGCCTGCACACAGGACGGTGAGGCCACACTCCAGCGCCGACAGCAAAGTCGCTGGCACGCCGGCGTTAAGCCGTGTCCCGGAAGTGACGTGTTCTGTTGCACCCATAGGTCCGCTCTACGTTCTGGTGGAGTACGCCTCCAAAGGCAACCTTAGGGAGTACCTGCGGGCACGTCGGCCACCGGGCATGGACTATTCCTTTGATACGTGTAAAATTCCCGAAGAGCAGCTGACCTTCAAAGACCTCGTGTCCTGCGCCTACCAGGTGGCCCGAGGCATGGAGTACCTTGCCTCGCAGAAGGTCAGTAGTGTGTGTCTGGACTTCCAATTGTCTAGATACTCTTTTCAGACTGCGACAACTAGCAACTTCCAACATTTTGGGAGTTCCACATGGCACAACCTTAGAACCCCTTGCTTTTCACATTTAATACACCAAACAATTCCCGTGTTTGATGTGTTTGATGTGTTTGTCTTTCCGCAGTGCATCCACAGAGACCTGGCAGCCAGGAACGTCCTTGTGACCGAGGACAACGTGATGAAGATTGCTGACTTTGGTCTGGCCAGAGATGTGCACAATATAGACTACTACAAAAAGACCACAAATGTAAGTGTTTTTGTCTTTTATTCACGTTATAAAAATAGCGGTCAAAAGGTTGTTAACTGTGGAATTGTTGTTGGATGTGTTTTTGTTGTATTTGGTTTTGGAGAGGCTCAGCGATGGAGTCAAAATGGCCGCCACTGTACTTACATGATATTTGTGCTGGCTCAGCTGTGTGTTGACCAAAGCGCCGCTGTTGTGTCTGTGTTGTTGCAGGGCCGTCTGCCCGTGAAATGGATGGCTCCAGAGGCTCTCTTTGACCGCGTCTACACGCACCAGAGCGACGTGTGAGTGTCCTTTGCTAGCCGAGCGTCACATGCCAACCGCTCGCTCATGTGGAGCCCCTGTTGAAATCTCCCGACGGAGCACGTTAGCGTCAGACGCTCAGCGCCCGCGTGTGAATATGGAATGAAAACCATGATCCTGAGCTCCTCCTGTATCAGCAGCGCCGCATTCCTCGCCGCGTTTGTTCCGTAATCTCCGACATGACATCAGAGAGACGGAACCGCAGCGGTGCCTCAGCGTCTTACCCGTGTTTTAACAACGCAAATCCAATCTGGCCTGAGAGAGAGGGGGAGATAAGAGGGTCAGCAGACTTAGTCCCAGTCTTCCCTCGGGGTGTTTTTCCAGGGGGATTCAAAGAAAGACACCTTTAAGCGCCTCTCATGGCGCCCATCTTGGCTGCATCGTAGCTCGCTGAGGTCGGAGGTCACAAAGCCAGGTTGTCCCCCCCCCCCAGCGCAGCCATCCAAGGCAAACACACGCCCCCGTCAACAGCGGCTCCCCCGTGTGATTCTACCAGACTGGGAACAAGCTGAGAGGAGAATCAAGCCGCTGTGTTTTTTCAGCAGATCGACTTTTGCAAAGTGGATCCTGCAGCAAGACCTGACTGTGTGTAGTAGACCAGACCCAGACCCGCTGCAGCCGGGTCACTCACACCAGGACTGGTGGCCTGGTAGGGTGTTGATCTATTTAGGACACCCCCTCGTCACACAAATACACTTTAACGGATTTGCTTACATCTTTCTAGAGCTACACAGTACTACTAGACTATTACTATAGTACTGGCCTTCTCCATCAGCCACATGGGTAATCATGTCTGAGTGTAAAGTACCATTGAGAGTAAATAGTGCTGATGTCCTCCATTGTCATTTCTCTTATTTACTTTGCCTCCATTTCCATGCATCTAGCAGCTTGTTGGAAAATACTGAATAATGACTTAAACTTGCTCATTCCGCCTAAAAATGGGAGTGAACTCAGCCTGACCCGAAAAAACCTCCTTGGCATCCTTCCAGCACACAATAACGACGCCGGTGATGAGCTGTTTATTCAGCAGCTCGGTGTTCTGAATTTTAACGTCTTCATTTCTCCTTCCTCTGATTGGACTCGGCTTGATAGCTGCTGTCCTCTGGCCTGTCTTGACCCAAGCGTGCATAATTAGATTCAAGTGCCGCCAGGAGAGGACGGGGGCAGCACGACAATGGCGCGGCGGGCTAATAGACCGCACATTATCTCGTTAGCGTCCCTCGTCTGTCTGGCATTTAGGAATAATGCAGCGCTCGGCTGTTTACAGTAGGATGAGACATGACCAGCAAGAGCACCGAGCTGCATCGCATCACGCTCACTTCAATGTTTGGGGGGGTCAATATTTGTATTGATCGTACAAGCGGCTTCACTGTGGTTTGACTGCTAATGTTTATATGTTAACGTTTATCACCAGGTGGTCCTACGGCGTCTTACTGTGGGAGATCTTCACCCTGGGGGGCTCGCCCTACCCGGGCATCCCCGTGGAGGAACTCTTTAAGCTGCTGAAGGAGGGACACCGCATGGACAAGCCTGCTAACTGCACACACGAGCTGTAAGTCACATGGCAGGCCATGCTGTGGTTGTACTAGTTCAGGAGTGGGCAAACTGCGGCCCGGGGGCCACATGCGGCTCACCAAGTGTTTGAATCAAGGCGGGCTGTTTTATAAGTGTAAAATAGTGTGTGTGTGTGTTAAATATATGTTCTGCCCCCCCTTATAAATACAAGGGGGACATAAATAAACGGATCGCGATGTTGGCTTTGAACGTATCTAAGGTGCACAACAGCTTACTAGACTTATTTTTACACTTGCAAAACAGTCAGGAATGTTAAAAATAAGATCTATCCTTCACACTTGTTGATATTACCTGTGGTTTAGGGGCGGGAATTGATATGGTGTTTGTCATTCTGATTCCATTTCCATTCTCGTTATTGATTCCCATTTGGAAAAAAAGCAGGACAAACCGGTTCAATGGATCAACTTTGTTTAGTTTGGAAGTTACATGACTTTCCAAACCCAACATGGAGGTCTTCATTGTTACTGTTTTTTGTGTTAATGTCACCCGTGGTTTATTTGCTTATACGCTTACAGAAATGGGATCAATATTTAAAAAACAAAAACATGAAAAAAGATGAACAGGACTGACGGTCCTTTTGCTATTTAGCGTTGCTGTCCGGTTGATGAAAGTGTAATCCATCCACTTCGCCCCGACGTAGAGCGACCCCAGCCTACCAGTGCTGCTAACGTGTGTGCTGCTAACGTGTGTGCTGCTAACGTGTGTGCTGCTAACGTGTGTGCTGCTAATGTGTGTGCTGCAGGTACATGATCATGAGGGAGTGCTGGCACGCGGTGCCATCTCAGAGGCCAACCTTCAGGCAACTGGTAGAAGACCACGACCGGGTTTTATCCATGACCTCAACTGATGTAAGACTAGACGCACACACACACACCGACACACGTCCATCTTTTCCCTTATGACCGCTGACCCATGCTGCCGCAGGAGTACCTGGACCTGTCGGTGCCATTCGAGCAGTACTCGCCCACCTGCCAGGATTCCAGCAGCACCTGCTCCTCGGGGGACGACTCCGTCTTCGCCCATGACCCGCTTCCGGACGAGCCCTGTCTTCCCAAGCAGCTTCCCAGCAACGGCGTCATTCGGACATAAAGCCACAGCTGGAGGGAAGGCGGAACCCGAATCGTCACCTTCAGTGAGTCCAGCAGGAAGGAATCGAATCTACAACTGGACGAAATTTGAAGGATTTTCACAAAGTCTATTTTTGTATTCAGGCCAGTCTTTTCTTATGGACAATCTGAGGGAGGGGAGGGGGAGGGGGGGGGACCATTCTGTGCCTACTGGGAAAGAAGCTTCCGGATGCTGGAGCAGGAAGCACAAAATCTTTTGGTCTTGAGACTGTGCCAAAGGTTTAGGACGCTCTCCTGCCCGGATAAAGTCACACCCGTCATGGCAACGGTCTTCCAAAGTCCCTCAGCTGCCACTCGCGAGCGTCGTCGTCGCACGTGTGAGGTGACGAGCACACTTTAGAAAAGAATCTATTGTAAATACATACAGTACATGCAAATATTAGTGTTTTATTGTCATTTACCTTCATTTTTGTTTTTGGACGGAAGCAATCTAGACGGCACTGTCATGGAAAATCACGAAAGGCCACGCTGATAAAAGTTTATAGAGTCGTTAAGGTGTATATTTGTAAAGATATTTATAGATGAACACGGCCGGGTCTGCTTAATTAAGAAAAAAAGTGATTGAATTTCCAGTGTTGTAACTTATTTTGCTGCAGACCTGCGCTGGCGCTGCTTCACGATGACGTCCTGTATGAGAGGGACACACTGAAAAGACGACAAAGGACACGGATTAGGAAAAAGTCTGTGAGGAAAAAAATTAAAAGTAATTTTCTGAAAAGAAGAACAGAGAAAAAAAAAGTTATAAAAGTCATTTTTTACCAAAGAAGCAATCAAAAAATGCTTATGGTGAGAAAGCATTACAGTTTAGCATAAAAAAGGCAGTTTTTTAAAAATGGTTACTCAAAAAAGTGTTTTTTGTATTATTTATATTTTTATGAGGAAAAAAAGTTATTAAAAAAAGCCCTGAAATTTGTAAAATTACCATAAAAATTGCAAAAATTTTAAAGTCGCAAGGAAAAAAGTAGGTAAATTACAACAAGGATAAAAAAGAAAAACGTTGTTGAATTTCAAGAAAAAGTGTAAAAGATAAAATATCTCATAATTAAAGGTGAAAAGTACATAAACTACAAAATAAATCGGAAAAAGCTGTAAAGAAAATCAAAAAAATAGTGGTACTGAAATTTACCAAAGTTACAGAAAGAAAAATCTCACAATGCTGGCTCTTTCTTCTGGTCGTCTTATGTTATCTTTTCAGTATCTCCCTCGTCGTCGTGGTGGTGGTTAGCTTCTGTCTGGTGTGCTGACGGTTTGAAATAACGAGCAGAAGTCAGAGCGTTCCACAAGACGAGAAGGCGGCCATCTTACTTTTGCTGACGTGAAAGCTCATGCTGGCCGAGCTGGCCGAGCTGGCCGAGCTGGCCGAGCTGGCCGAGCTGGCCGAGCTGGCCGAGCTGGCGTTGTGCTTTGCAATATGGAAGCGATGTTCATCAAGTCTTTGCTGGCCAAGAGACTTTTATTAACCTGAGAGGCCTTTAAGTGGAGAACCCTCACGCAACACGAAAGTCCCATCATGCTTTGCACTCGAACAAAGCAATAGCCAGCAGGTGGACCCTTGTTTGTTTATTTGTGTGTGACGAAGCGTAACTGCGTAACTTCACACGTTGCTCTTCAGTATTAAAAAGGACATGAAGTTACTATTATTCATATTTCGTCAAAGTGCCAACTGAGTCTTAAAAGCCTGCTTTGCCTCTAAAAGTGCAGCAAAGCATCATGGGATGACAAAAAGTGAAAAAACAAGAACAAAAAAAGAGAAAAGAAGTGGTGTTCACGCGCTGCGAAAATTCCCAACAAGACTGTCTGAGTACTTAATGAATCGTACCCCCTTTTTTCGCAGAGTACTTTTATTTAATTCATGCTGGGAGACTTATGAATCGCCAAATAATTCAAATAATAGTATTAAATCAACACGTTTTCCTGCAAAAAGCTGGCAAATAATTGGTTTTGAATGTAGAAGAAGAAACGGAATGAAAGGCACTTAAAGACGTGAAGAAGAAAGATGTCAGGTTGCTTATTTTTATTTATTCTTCCATGCTGTGTCAAAGCTTTCCCTATGGTGAGAGCATTTTTATTCAAGCTAACTGCTTTTGGGGGATTTTTTTTTCTTTCTTTCATTGTTTCTTATTCATCGACAGAAGAGCCAGAAGATCACCTCACTCATTGCTGCCCCCTATCTGTCGTCACCTCACTCAATGCTGCCCCCTATCTGTCGTCACCTCACTCATTGCTGCCCCCTATCTGTCGTCACCTCACTCGATGCTGCCCCCTATCTGTCGTCCACTGCTGCAACATCTTCCAGGCTGGCTCAAACTCATTTGTTGTCTGGCGCTTTCGAACTGGATGTGTTGTTTTCCGCGTGTGCGTGACGTTGTTAGTGCATGTTCCGGAATGCTTGTGAACGATTTCAAAAAAAAACAACAACTGTGAGTGAATTTGTACGAATTGTCGTTATTGTCACGTTTTTCATCCTAAATACGCAATTTGACTACAGAGCAGGCGTACCATAGCATTGCAGTATAAAATATTTACTATTTTTTGTGAAAAAATTGAGCGCAACGTTTGGGTGATGAACACTTTTCAAAAACGACTCCGAACATTTACGACATACGTAGTTTATTGTTGCTTTTGACTTTTTATTTGTCTTCTTCATGCATTGAATTGTCTTCTCTTCATCAGATTAATTTATAGTTTGAAACGTGCTTGCTGATGTACATAAGAGACATAGACTTTGTTTTTTGTTTTTTTTTAGAGTTTTATGCTATTTCTTCTTTTTATTTTGCATTCCACTTCAGGTGTTTTACAATAGTCACATAATTTATTTGATTTCCCTCATCTGTCTAACATAGAAAAGCGGAACTAATCGTTTGTTTCATAACATGTCGCTTGTGATGATGATGATGATGATGATGATGATGATGATGGAGGCTCCGGAACATTCCACCACGTTCACGTTCCCACTCCGAAAACAATGTCACGCATCTTCTTCTCTCGCCGTGCCTGACGAACTATGCTGTTTTCAATAAACATCTTATATGTTGTAATAGGAATGGAGACTCTTTTTCTGGGTGGGGCGGCAACAAGGAAAAAGCAACAAGGAGCACATCAGACTTTATTTTTGTTTGGACCGCCATTTTTAACGTTTTTTTCGAGGTCTTTACGGTCCCATTACGTGCATTGTTAGCTGCCTTATGCTGTCTGTTTTTCACGTTAACAATTACACAAACCATCAATAAAAGGTGGTTGATCAACAATCTAGTTTTATTGAAGCCAAAAGGGTTGCTGTCAGCAGCATCTATGCCAAAATAACATCAGCAAAACTCTTCTCTTAACGAGCACCCGTTGTCCTCAACTCATACCAACATGCACACACAGGACTCAACATAGCATAGCATCTGTTAGCATGTCAACTGCTGTATCACTCCGGAGGGGGCCACAGAAAAAGAGGCTGGGGGAGGGGACTTGTTGGCTCCGGTCCCGTCTCAAGTGCGTTCTGAGGGGAACATCCTGCCCCTCCATGGAACTTCCTCAGCAGACTCAAGTGCTCCATTGATGGAGGTCCTGTGAGGGGGGGACTTGTTTTCGCTGCTAAATGAATGTTTCTGTTTGTGCTGGTGGACCTTTTCCACTGCCCGGTGACACCCCCCCCCCCCCCCCCCCCCGCCCCCACCCCCACGCTTTCCTTCTCTTTCCATGTGTACATTTAGAGTCTCCACTGAATGTAGAAATCATTTGTATAAATAGCAAACCTCATTTATGAACACTATGAGACATTATAAAGGGCCCATACAGTTTGCAGCCACTAGAGGGCGAACTCGGCGATTATGTCGCTAGATCTGGTGACATTCCAACCGTATGATGTGCATCCAAAGTGCAAATGCTATTACATATATTTATACATATATTACACATATATACATGTATTTACCAGAAGAATGTGCTACTCACGAACCACATATGATTGAATATTAGTTATTTTATTTTGATGAAATTGACTATTTTAAATAAACAAATCAAGAATCGAGTTTATTTGTGGTTCTTTTAACCTTTTTACTCACTTTTTTATTAGTGTAAACTGGTGGACGTATTAGTCGACGTCATCTCATGACGTCATCGACAGCCAATCGCTATTTATCTTATTAAAAAGCTGGTAACAATGCTCCAGGCTGCTGACAACAGTGCTCCAGGCTGCTGACTCATGCTAGCTAGCAGGTGGGATTTGACACCGAATTTCCACTAGGGGAACAAAATATCCTGTCCTGAGTGGTAAAAATGTGGCGGATTTCATTGTTTTTCCACAGGAACAAAAAGACAAAACGTCTCCAAAGTGCTGTGGAAGTCCAAACGGGCTCCAGTTTTTCAATTGCCGTTTTTGATGGCCACCTTGCCCCCAAGTAAGTAGTCCTTTCATTCAGAGCATGGGGAACCACAAAGCCTTCCAAATTACACATTTCTACCTGCTTTTGGGGATTCGTGTAGATCAGGGGTGCTCATTAAGTCGATCGCGATCTACCGGTCGATCGCGGAGGTGGTACTGGTCGATCGCTGGTCGATCGCTGGTCGATCGCGGCGTGACATTAAAAGAATATCATCCTCGCATCAATACCGTCACTTGATTGATATACAGGGCAGCCATTCAGATGACAACTGAATGTTGCCCTTCGGGCGACCAATCAAATCAAACAACGTCTCTAAGTGCAGCAGAACTTACGATGTCAGCCTATCATCCATCCCCGTTACTTTATTGACATACAGGACAACCAGTCAGATGACAACTGAATTTTGACCTTTAGGTCACCGCTCATGCGTAAACAACGATGCAAAGTGCTAAGCTAGTCGGCGAATTGCGTCAGATTTTAAGCCCTCGCTAAAGTTTATGGTCACTAAAATGAGTGAAGGAGCTGGACCAAGTAAAAAGGCAAAAACATATCACTTCCATACGGAATGGGAGGTGGACTTTTTTTTCCACAATGTGAAAGTGTTTTTCGAAGTGCGTTTGCCTCATATGCCATTCTACCATCGCAGTACCAAAGAAGGGAAATGTGGAGTAATGTGGAGGTAATTACAAAAAATGTTAATAGTTAATTATGTGTGTTTTGCAATATTGGCTCATTTGGTTATGTAAGGTACATCAACATACATTGTACGTACAAATAATCCTCAATACATTTGAAAATAAATAGATGTTTTGCATTTTTGTAGTGGGTAGATCATTTTGACTCGGTCATTTTAAAAGTAGCTTGCATGCTGAAAAAGTGTGAGCACCCCTGGTGTAGATGGTTGTGACTTCAAGTAATTTCAGCATGAGGAACGTTAAAGATGGCCGCTGAAGCCCTTCGCATTTTCTGTGCGAATGTATTTACGCCAGCGTGTGTGTGTGTGAGAGAGAGAAAGTGGAGCCGGGTAAGTGTGCCAAATCAGCGATTAAGAGCAAGACAGGCGTGCAACAGAGTGACGTTTTAGAGCAGGTGTGTGTAAAACAATCCGTCTTTCAGCGCTCCTCGGAGAACAGCGGCGGGAATAGACCCTCGCCATGTTGTCGAGGGACCCGCACTGTGACAGCATACGACATTTCATAACCTAGCTTCACCTTTTTACAATATTTAAACTACTACTGCTGCTGCTGCTTCCTCTTACTATACTCACATTTTAGCTCCAGATTTCTTACATCGTACTTCCTGTTTCCTAATACTTTACTGTATTGTTTACTTAATATACCATATGCAGCAGTACAGTACTTACAGTACTTACAATACAGTACTTCCTGTCCACACCTTACTATGTGTCACTCCCTGTTTATCCACAGCTCACTTGTGGGGAAGACTGCCAAAGTGGCTCAACAAAGCCCGGCTTTGTGCTCAAGATGCAGCTCAACAAAACTGAAGTTCCCTAAACAAAGTTAAACGGTACTGTGATGATGCTTATCAACTTACTTTGTTATGTCTGGTGGCTGTGACTGTTAAATAACCCGCCATAGGGCCAAGATAAGTTGGGAGTGCCAGGAATTTGATAAAGAATTCAATCTCACCAGGATGTATGGTAAGTCTAAAACTAGAATTTAGTCTATAAAATGTGTGTGCTTGTGTGTGTGTGGATTTACGTTATTTCCTATGGGAAAATGTTTTCTGTTTCATCAGACCTTGTAGAATAAATTAATAACAACAATGTTGTGAAAGAGAAGAAAAAAGTCTAGATTTCTTCCTAGCGTGATGTCGATAGCGTGACTTTAAAAAGGCCACAAAAAAACCCCAATAAAATCAAATGGAGTCACAGGTCACTTGGTAGATAAGAGTAGAACATTTCAAATAAACATGATGGAGTGCGTCATTCAAGGACTTGATCATTAGCGCATCATTAAGTGGAGGAAAACGCTCGCACGTGTGGAAAGACGAGGGTTTCATTTCACTTTCAAGATAAACGACACACACACACACACAGACGTTGAGGTAGCAGAGTTGGAATTTCAAACCGTCCCGTGAAACTCTGATGCTACTGTGGAGAAGACAGCTCATCTCCATGGATGACGGACAGTCGACCAAATAAGTAGTTTCCAGTCGATGACATCATCAGTTACAATGAAGGCCGGGTGTCATGTGGGTGTCAGACTGGAAGATTTGACTTCACGGGGTGGTCTTTGCATGGGGACGACACTGTGAAAGTGTCTTGTCAACATTGACACATATTTGGAGAAAGAGACCTGTTTGTTTTGGCACCATACAGTATGATACACTGGTAAACCTGTGTATACCAGTTCCGGGGGGCTAGGATGGGAGCTTAATGTCAGCTGACTGATGTCATATGTAGTGACGTTTATGGGATTGACCCAAACTACCTTCGCCATCGACAGGGAGCTCGCCATCGACGTAATGGTGTGCTAAATGGGCGTGTCCTTGCTTGTGTAGTTGCCGGGCAAATTTGACTTTGAGCTTGAGCAGAATAGCGACCTGCAGGAAGGTCACTGTCTCACGCGCTGTGTCGATTGATTTTCAACTGCGCCTACACATTCTTCAAATTAATCATTTAAAATAACGTCCTCAGAGAGAAGTAATTAAAGTCTCCTCTGCTGTCAGCGTGTTGATGGATGATCTGCACGGACGATTAAATGATGCCAGAGTGTGCCGGCAGCCAAGTCGGGCCAGTCGACGCATCCGCGTATCGATGCGGACCCTCTCTGTCATACGAACTAACCTACAGGCAGGGATTTAAGTCACATTTATCATATAGGTGTGAAAAGAACCGGGGGGGAAATTGTGCATAGGAAATAATGCCAATAAAATGAATCTGTTCCAAGGTCAAACTGTGGTCATCATAAAAGCTTTATTAAGTGTACGGGCAATGTTTTCAAAGACATTTTGACATTTTAAAGTGCCACAAGAAATGCCAAAGCGATTTTCTTGTTCAGTGACAATAAAGTTGGATTCTATGAAATGAGTTAGCGTATGTATGTTTTGCTGCTTTGAGTACGAGTCTGCTTACTTCACCTAGTAACTTCCCTGCCTGTATTTTTCTTCTTCTCTTTGATGCGTAGACTAGAATAAACGCATATTGTTTACATTGAGCGATAGCGAAGGTCTCCTTTCATTTCCTCCTGGCAGCAGCAGTGTGGTTGAAACAAAACAAAGTCAACATTTAGTTGCTTTCTTTGGTGCCTGGCGTGGTTGGCGCTGTAATGGCACAGTATAGTATCTACATGCTGTAATTAAAGTATCACATGTACACATACGTGTTTCCAAATCAAATGACTCCCTTCGTTCGTTCTTTTTTTTATTTTATTTTTTACCCGGCAACAGCGCCCGCGACTGTGGCTGGCGGCATAGTTGTGACATGTCGTATAGTAGCACTACACACACACACACACACACACTGTGTAAGCAGTTTAAACTAAATAAAGCCTCAAGTGGTACACGTCTGCAATAGAGGAAGGTCAGTAGATGTTTATCATATCACATGGAGCCATACATTAAATGTGTAATTATAGTACGGCTGTGTGCTCAGACAATAATAGACTTCCTGCTTGCTTTTTTCTGGCTCCTTTAAATGAAAGTTTTCCACATCAAAATGACCATATATACATATATATATATATATATATATATATACACGCTCAATAAAAATACAAACACAGCACTTTTGTTTTTGCTCCCATTTTTCATGAGCTGAACTGGATGATCTTCAAGGTTTTCTACTGTATGCAGACAAAAGATGCTGATTGGACATCATGATTATTTGGTTGGCCACAATAAAAGGCCCTTCCCTCTCACTTCTTCTCATAGATTGGGTTGTTGATTGTGTCCCGAGGAATGTTGGTCCACTTCTCTTCAATGGCTGTGCAAAGTAGCCGGGTGTTAACAGGACCTGGAACGGGACATCCAGCGCATCCCCAACATGCTAAAAAAAAATCCAATCCCAATTCTGGATTGTGTTCAATGTTAAAGGGAAGTATATTTAACAAATAAGCATCTGTATCCAGTCCCGCCAGGATTTTGTTTTTGTTTTTTGTGATGGTACCGTCATTTGATGCCAGCTTTGTCACAAAGCAGCAGTAAAAGTTGCAATGTTTTCTTTTGCTTCTTTTAGTTTCGGGGGGGGGACTATCCCAGCTGTCTTTAGGGCGAGAGGCGGGGTACACCCTGGACCAGTGGCCAGCCAATCACAGGGCACATATAGACAAACAACCATTCAGATGTAGTGTAATAAAATTGAGGGTTATGTTTAGGATTCGTGTGTTTCTTAACCAAGTGCATCATTGCAAATACCTGGAGATTGTGTATCTTCATCCACCTTTATTATTTGATTCTATTATCGCCCCCTGCCGGTGTATGACGTAATACACTGGAGCTCCATGACCGAGTCAACCTTGACAGCAAGATGGCTGCGAGAGGAGGCGTGCTCTTCCAAGTGAGGCTCATCCTCCTGTTCACCTCCAGGATGAGCGGGAGCTAGACGTACGTATGTTTTAATATTCCCTCCCGCTCCTACACATGGCAGTCATCAGCTTATTGATTGTGTCAATCACATGATCTGTTCTACGAGCTGCATGTTAGCTTTTCTCAGTTTAAAAGACAATTGAATCATTTTACCCTCACCCTCATCACAGTCAACAAAGAAATCACCTCAGCTTGAAATAAAGGTGCTCACGTCACATCGACCAATGATTGGAGCTTATTATAGTTTGAGAATGATGAAAATGGACTAAAAGTCCTTAAATGTCAAGCCTCCAGGGCAGAAAAATAGGATATAATAGCTAACGAGGGAGAGCAAATGTTGAATGTCTTGGCTACTAGCAGGTTTCTCCATGCTTGCATATGCAGTAGAACGTTGAAGTTCACAAAGTCCACAGAGGCACTTTTGAGAGGGCTTTTTAATGTCTTCTCTTCTTTCTTGCATTCAAATCAAAGGCCATGAAAGATAGGTGAAGCTCTCCTCTCAGGCACCACTGGAGGGCAACATTCTCCTCGTCTCATCCAGAAAAGGAGGCGTTTAAAGACAATGAAGTCACTTTCCTGAGGGATTGTTGGCTCATGGAGATGCTTTGGTGTCACTTTGCTACGTATGACACAAATAAATAGATGCTAATAAACGGCTAGCTCAAGTTTCACACCGACCAGCCTCACATGAGGTTTGAGGTGCGGCCAGAGAAAAGCTCCAATCTTCACTCATGTGCCATGACATTGTGCAGGACCTGAGGCAAAGAAGTGATGACTTGACCCAGGCTGTCCTTTCAAGTGCTCGTCCTCTCATGAATTTAAATGTCGCTCCATTTCACGGCTAATCGCTACAGCCTCGTCACGCCCCCCTGCCACCGCCTGACGACACGTCATGAGCGGATGACGGGCAGTCCTGCTGCCATACTGGGACACATGGGAACCCGCACGGGCCCACAGTGACAGTGACACCTTCCAAAAGTCTCATTGGCTATATCATTAGGAGGACAGCTGAGGGGAGGGGTCACACCACCGTGGGGTTGCAGGGCAGGATTTACATGAAGAGAGTTGGTCAGATCGGTTTCTGCAAAGTTCTTGGTTGTGGTTACCTAAAGCCTAATCCTAGGGTATGCTCGGGGGTAGCCCAAACCCTGAACCTAGCTCTATTCCAGACACAAACCGAGCTTTAGTTTCACCCTAACCCTGTCCTCCACGGAAACTCAGTGCTTCAGTCCTCCACACTTTGCTGACTCATCAATCAGTCGGTATGTTCCCATGCACTAAATTACTCACATTGCTGGGATCATTTACTTGCTCCATTTTTCACACCTCCAGCATGACATCCCTGTTTTGTTGTTTTTTTTAGAGGGGGTGGGGGATAAATAAATACACTGAAAGTCCACTTTTGAGTCCAGGAGGGTTGTAAGAACTAAACAAACCCAGCTTGGCTTTTGTGCTCAGGCTGGCATGTTACATTTTGGGGCCCCGAAAATGCAGCACCTCACCAGCGAGTTGGCGGGTCAAACCCAGGCAACAGCTGGCGGGCGGGTGCAAGGATGGATGCCAAATTGTCACGTGTAAGATTCCGGGAATGGTTGTGGACCAGCGACTGTTGTTGAAGATGACATAATGAGACTGCTTCACGGACGTAATCTCCACTTCCTCTTCACCTCCTCACATTCTCACACGTCGGACTCCATGCTCGACCCCCTGGTGACTTGCACATAATTCACATTGTGAATTTGGGCTCCCACAGCTGCGCTAACACAGCTGTCAATTCAAGTTGTGAGTGGACTCTTTTTCACCTGATGGACACTCTGTGAACAATGCTGTCAAACCGGACCCCTGCCAGTTTGAAGCAGGAAGCACTTACTGGTTTACACTTCAACTAAACGACTGCAGCGTTGGTCCACTTTGGCCCCAAGGACTTCAAGTACCTGTTAGGAGGACACCTGTCCTCCTAACGGTGGACCCGAGGGACTGATCCCCCCCCCCCACAACTGTCCAGCTGTGCACCAAAAATAATAGCACAATAACACAGGCCAAAACAGGGAGTTTTTTAAAGATTCAAATAATAGTTCATCTTTGTAGCACCCAAAAAAACAAAACATGAATTAAGGCCGACATTTGATACATTCTTCTTTGTTATTTTACCTGAACTGAAGTAAAGACAAAGTAAAGTCGTTAACATGTTTGAAAAATGCAGCTGTGTTGTCATCCCGCCAACATCAGTGGCACCCGGTTGCTAAGCAACAGCAGCCCTCGCCATCACTTCACAGTTGGGAGGTTTTTCCCCTCTTCTTGTACACGCGTTTGAAGCTTGAATCAAACTTTGATACATTTTGTCCATGAAAGAAGCTAAAGGCAATCCAAAGCTGTCAGGGGCAGGACGTGGGGAGGAGGACCCAAAGGCAGAATTGGCAGGCACGACACGAAGTAAGGTTCTACACGTTGGTGAGGGTCGGTACACGGGAAGTCAGTCCAATAAGGCAAAGGTATCCAAGAGCGGCAGGCAGAAGGAGAGGTCGAAAGGCAGGCGAGGGTCGAGAACCAGGCGAGGCGATTACAAGGAATGCTAAAACGAGACATGGGAGTACAACGAACTTGCACCAGACAGGAGGGATCAGAGGCAATATATAGCCAGCAGGAAATGAGGTGATGAGGGACACCTGAGCACAATCAGGCAGGAGGCGTGGTCTCCAAGGCGAAGGCGGGGTAGGCAATGGCAGGCATGACAAAAGCACGTGAATACATGCTAGGCTATATGAACTAAATATCTTAGCTTTATGATCAAGTCATATGTAATAATAGGATCAATTCATTGTATTTTTTACGGCTCCCGAGCTGCACTTTGGACCGTTTCCTTTGCTGGATTGCCCCCCGTCTGACTCCTTGCAGTCCACTAACAGCCGTGGGAAATCATCCATGGAATTATTCAAAAAGCAATCCAGCCGTGAAAGAACGGAGCCAGGAAAACTAACAGGCTTGCAACCTTTCGGCAAGGCTCGTTAGCAGGAAGTGGGCAGCGTCACAACACCAAAGCTTTCTAGCATCACCAGTGTGTCGTCATGGACTTATTTGGATGACTTTGTCGCCTTCCTTGCCTCCTCTCGTCTTCACGTCCTCATGTCTCCTAGGAAGTGTTCCAATCAATGCTGGCCCAGTTGGACGTCTCTGACCAATCAACAGTCGTGTTGCTTTGACTGTTTCCTGTTAGAACGTCCTGACCCGGTGGCAAAGACCTGAAGGAGACATTGTAGCAGCAGAAGGCCAGTATACATGTCAACATTCTTAACTGAAAACATGACAATAAATATTTTACTGCCTTTTGGGGATCTGGTGCTTTTGGTGTTAAGTCCAGCAGAGACCGGCATCCTCCAGGAGCATCTAATGCCTGCCAGAGGATGCTCAGGAACATCTCAGTTCGGCACTATGAGCTGTTTAGTGCCACTTTTTGGCACCCTTCAGTAGATTGAGCGGCAAAGTGGAGTGTGTTCATTTGGTCCCCACCCACTGGGGTTGGTACCACCTTGGAAGTAGTGCTGCACAGACGTCTCATTTTGGTACCCCCACTTCACCACTAGTACCAAAGTGGGTGGAATGACCTCTTCATGAAGAGTTCAAATCCACAGAGCATCTTTCACAGTGCCTCCAAGGCAACACGGCGGCGAGCACAGTGCTGCCTTCAATGACCTGCAGGCTCCAGTGGCTGCGGTCGGACAACATTTCAACAAAGTGTGAATGGAAAGTACACTGAGCGGAGCACAGACGCCCCCATCGGGCCCTCGGGGAGTTTTATTACCTCTTAAAAATGTACACTCAGTGGCTGCAGCCGTGTTGGCGGCTCGCTTCAGCAGCACATTCATCATCCTAACCTCAACCCCGCCCCTTCTCCCCTTCACGCTGAGTCTTCTGAGGGCCTACAGAAGCTGGGTGGCCTCTGGTGCCGAGCCAGGCCGCTCACTGACGCCAGCCGAGGATGCCAGCCGCTCAAGTGTACCAACATTACAGTTGGGACTCTTGAGGAGCAGCAAATTCCTCACAAAATAAGACGAGCCTTGTTTTTATTGGCATCAAACACAGATGACTGCATGTGTTGTTTTAACAAACTCTATAGTGTTTCCTGATTTCAATGAATTAAGACGTATTACATCATATTGCCATTCTTTTCCTTTCTTGTGACCTCATGTGAGTGTTTGAAACGCCACCAGGAAGGAGGAAGGAGTTTTTAATACCATTTGTTGTTTGGATAAACAGTGATAAGAGATACGTCATTTGAAAGCGGTCCTGTGCTGCCCTCTTGTGGTCAAACCTCAACGTTCAATTCTATGTGTTATGATCGAACTTGCTCATTTAATTCTTCTCAAAGTAGCATGTACAGTTATAATTTAGCCATTCCAAAATAGTAACTGGTCTCAAAATTGAGTATTAGTCACTCGGTTAAAAAAAGTTGTTTGATTTTTATCTTACACGTCATAGACATTGTCTGGTATTATAGATATGCCGGTACAATGTATTCAATACGTTGGAAATCCGGAATGCGAGAAAAATACAGTCTATCAAAAGACTTGAATGTAATGCCGTAATTTTGTTAATTATCTTTGTAATTATCAACATTTATTGACACCGTTTTTGTCTTCACAAGTAAAGTAACTTACAGTAATCAACAATATACTGTTTTCTGCACCGTATAATTCATAGCGAGTCACTGTGATGAAAACCGTCTGTTCGGTACAATAATGTAATTAATAAACACTATGTGGCCTTTTTACCGCACAAAATGTATTAAATTTGTCGCCATAAATGAGAAATTTGACCCCATAAAGTGTCAGTTTCGCCCTACAAATCTAGCTAAGGAAGTTAGCATTTCTTTGTAGCTCATATATCCGTAGCTTGTAAGACTGTAGTTATAAAACGTTATAGCCGAGAGGCTGCCACCTGCTGGTTTGGAATGTGTACTGTCAAAAATCTAATTCCATCCCTATTTATCCCATTTGGACACAAAAAATTACATAAAATTCCTTGAACAACCTAACAATATTAACACAAACACACTGAAAATAACCATATGGCATATTTCGGCATTGTTTAATGTCATTAAAAGAATAAAATAGATGTTTTCTATAGATATCGCAAATGTGTTTAAGTGTAACTAAAGGTACAACATATATTAAAACACATATTACCTTACTTTACGGTAACTTTATTGGATAAAGATACAATTATATAACACTGGAAGTAAATAAACCAGAACTACCCATCTGATACTAGGTGAAATATTTGTCAAATAACTTTAATTACTGCATAATTAACAGTGGGGAAGAGCCTGCAGGCAATGAAGGTGCCGTTTTCTTCCTCAGAGATAAGAAGGATGCCGAAAGTTTCAACCTCACCTCTTTGTTCCCCCTCATCCTCAGTCAGCACCTCCTCATCATCACATCACCTTCCAACCACAAAGACCCTCAAGGAGCCGCTTCCTGACATCAAATGGGTTCAGCCAAGAGGCCTCAGACAGGAAGCGCCGGACAAGCCCCTCCTCCAGCGAGGTGAGCTGTAGACGTCTTTTGATTGTCAGCGATGAAGGAGGGAGGTGGGAGCAAAGTGGCTGCCAATTACAGGCTGTGGCTCGCAGCAAAGTTCACACTTCTCCGTAGCCGTTGGTGGTCCATGTTGACGACTGGATCATTCCTACTGGGATCCTCTTCCTGGCCACCCTGCTACCACGCTGCTACCACTTTGCACATTGGACATTAGAAGAAGATGATGAACTACTTTCAGCATTTTTTGGTTGTTTTTCCCGTCTTTTTGTAATCTTCCTTTATACAGAAAAGTGATATTTATGGCTGTTTTTTGGTGTGTTTTGCCGCATTGTCACTTTTTTGCTGGACGGCAAAACATGTGGAGAATGTCATCTGGGAAATAAACTAGGACGGACGTTTACATACTTGGAATGTTTTATACTTCCCATTGTACAGTGCATCCGGAAAGTATTCACAGCGCTTCACTTTTTCTACATTTTGTCATGTTACAGCCTCATTCCAAACTGTATTAAATTAATCTCTTACCTCAAAATTCTACACAAAATACTCCATTATGACAATGTGAAAAAAGGTTTTTTTGACATGTTTTGAATTTATTAAAAATAGAAAACAAAAAACACATTTACATAAGTATTCACAGCCTTTGCTTAATACTTTGTTGATCCACCTTTGGCAGCAATTACAGCCTCAAGTCATTTGAATATGATCCCACAAGTTTAGCACACCTATCTTTAGGCAGTTTTGCCCATTCTTCTTTGCAATAAGTCTCAAGCTCCATCAGGTTGGATGGGAGACGTCTGTGCACAGCCATTTTCAGATCTCTCCAGAGATGTTCCATCGGATTCAAGTCTGGACTCTGGCTGGGCCACTCCAGGACATTCACGGAGTGGTTCTGAAGCCAATCTTTTGATATCTTGGCTGTGTGCTTCAGGTCGTTGACCTCAGGCTGGGGCGAAGGTTCATTTTTCAGCAGGACAAGAGCGCTCTGGAGCAGGTTTTCATCCAGGATATCTCTATATATTGCTGCATTCATCGCTCAGTTTAGAAGGCCGGCCAGCTCTAGGAAGAGTCCTGGTGGTTCCAAACGTCTTCCATTTACCAATAATGGAGGCCACTGTGCTCATTGGGACCTTCAAAGCAGCAGAAATTTTTCTGTATCCTTCCCCAGATTTGTGCCTCAAGACAATCCTGTCTCGCAGGTCTACAGACAGTTCTTTTGACTTCATGCTTGGTGTTTGTGCTCTGACATGCACAGTGTTGGAATTTGACCTCCTGTTCTTAGGTCAGTGATTCCTGTGGGTGTCGTGTTGGAGGCAAGACATGACAACGAACTTGTCAGTTATATGGTTTACTCTCAGACCAGTCAGAGTACACGGAGCTCCGGGCTCATAGTCTTCCCCTAACACCTGCAGAGACGTAGGCTTTACTTACAGGTCAGAACAAATGAGTACAGCTAACTGTCCCTGCCCGGCTTTTATTATGCTAAGAAATGTCGGTAGATCTCTGGCGCATCACAGGTGGCCCCGCTCCTCTCCTCGGCCGACGTCTTCTCACCAACGCAGGGCGGGCGGGGTGGAGCAGTGGAGCCAGCCGTTATCGACAGGCCATGGCTGCCGACCTCATGCCCCCCGTTATCTGTTGTTAGTCAAAATTGCGGATGTGTAGGAGAGCTCCGGAACTGTATGTGCCTGAAAGCGATTATGTGTCCTGTGATTTGCCCAAGGCTGCTTGGTTCTACTTGATTAAATGTAGTGCATAGTTATATGAGTGAGACACGCATACATACATGAGACAAAAAAAATAGGAGACAAACATACATGAGACACAAAGAATAGGAGACAAACATATGAAACACAAAGAATAGGAGACAAACATATATGAAATCCTTCAACAGTCAACTGTCGGACCTTTCCAAATCATGTCCAATCAACTGAATTTACTGCAGGTGGACTCCAATTAAGCTGTAGAAAGATCTCAAGGATGATCAGTGGAAAAAAGATGCACCAGAGCTCAATTTTGAGCTTCATGGCAAAGGCTGTGAATACTTATGTAAATGTGATTTCTATTTTTAATTAATTCAAAAAAAGTCCAAAAAAAACGTTTTCACATTGTCATAATGGAGTATTTTGTGTAGAATTTTGAGGTAAGAGATTAATTTAATACAATTTGGAATGAGGCTGTAACATGACAAAATGTGGAAAAAGTGAAGCGCTGTGAATACTTTCCGGATGCACTGTAAATCCCACATCCTTTATTCATGTACATTCTGGGTTCAATTCGATATTTACAGCTAAAAAATAAATAATTCCAGGTGGAATGATAGAATTCCATTTTATACATATATAACCTAGACCCCCTGCAAATATTTTTAACCCCATGTGGTCCTCAAGTCAAGAGGTTTGACCATAACTTTCCAACAGAAAGATGGCGATGAGATGAGGAAACAAAGAAAGACACAAAGCACCCCAGCATCTTTAGTTGTTTATTCCACTTTTGTTTGTGTCCCACTGTGCAGTGACATGAATCTGATTGGGGGCAAAACTGAAGCTTTTCATACATTCTCAAGTAAAAGTCGTAACTGCTCAATTCTTCAAAATAAAAATACAAATCAACACATTTGCATGAGAAAACAATAAATAATAATTGAAAAGTAAACAGTCTATATTGTGCTGTAAAACCATGGCTAGTATATATGTATTTCTTTAGATTATTCTAATGCTCTTTGTATATTTTTAGCAGTTTGGTGGCATAACAATCAATGTGGTGACAATCAACCAGCTGTCAAATATTCCTCTATCAACTATCACTACTCATTGTGATCCGTTTTTAAATGACAAAGCTATATATGCGTGTCTGCTACACAGGTTCTTGGCTCCTGACGCTCGCACTATGATTGGAATATCTTCCGTGTGGCCTGAGCAGCTCGTTTTTCCTCCAGCTGCTTTTTCTATCGTCCATAACTACCAGAAATAAATATATCAAATCATCTGCTTCTCTGGTGGCGAGACGAGCTGCTGCTGTAGGTCACGTGTGCCCACACGATATTTCACAATAAGTATGTGCCTCCCAAAAAAAAAGCACCTCTGACGGCACTGAGAAAGAAAGCAATGAAAGCCAACCCCCCCACCCCACCCCCAAAATATGTATTTATGCGTTGCTCCTATCCCACATCCCAGGAATCAAAGCATTTACTTGATTACCTCATAAAGTATCACAATTTGCTCAAACCAATACTGGAAATCAAAGAAAATGGTATCTTCCTTCATCTGACCTTTGACCCCTTGGTGCTGTTACTGTGCAGGATGCAGCCCTAAGCCTTTGGGATGTAAACACCGGCACCCCCTGCCAAGTGTAACAGGGCAGACACAAGATTTAGCACTTTGCTCGGCGGTCCCTTGAACGCACCACTGTTGTATGTATAGGACAGTCAACCCGGCCTAAAAACTTAACATCCTACGTTTAATATATGACGCGATGTTGGTACCAGACCCCTGGATTGCTCTGTAGCGGTCGTCCAAATCAACTAAAAGACGATGTCCCCCATTAAGGCCACTGAATCCATCCCATGAGCCAATACCTTGATTGACAGCTGTCTGGCTGCTCGTCATAGTAGTTTGCGTGACAATCACATGATGAGGGCGGCTAAAATCAGCAAAGAAATGGATATGACACGTATGGAACGGAAATGATGTTAATGACGTCTCCGGGTGGTTTCCGAGGAAGCAACAGTCATACGCTGGAAGTCTACATCCTGTGATACTCTTCGGAATTACAAACAAGACAGTTGAATGATTTTTTTTAAGTGCATCATCATTCATTCATTTATTTTGTTCTTGTTCCTGCTTGGTTTTCATGCTGGGGAGGGAGTGCCCCCCGCTCTAATAAATAATAGAATCACAGCAGACTGAAGTGTATCTAACGTGATCACGTCCATGATTTGCTGCCTTTTAAAGGCAATAGGCTCTTTTTCTAGTTCAATTTACTCCGTTTGCGGTGAAATAACATTTTTTTGTTACCTTTTGATTTTTTTTTGTCAGTTCAACTGCTTCCTGGCAGCGTCAGGCCGCTAGCCGTTCAGCTTGGCCGCCTGCTCCTTCTCCGCCTTCTCTTTGGCCTTCTCCTTCTCGATCAGCTTCTCCTCCTTCTGCAGCATCACCATGATGTCGGCCACCTGAGAGGTGGAGATGTCGATGTCCTCCTTGTCGATCAGCTCCACCACCTGTTGGACCAAACACACCTGAGTTAGCAAAGGTTGAATGTGCTTTTCCCTTCCTGTCCTGTAGGTGGCGGTAAAGTTCATTCAGTCAGACGATAGGAGAAGAAAACATGGCTGTCATTTTCAGTAGATTGGGGTTTTCACCCTGGATTCACAATCAAATCTTTCTTGCTTGGCACAAGCAGCAGGTAGTCCTCGTGTTAGCTTTTAATAGTCGCCACTTTGAAGCACAATCTGACTTTCCTTCTTTTTAGTTAACTTATTTCCCAGTTAACGCTAACGCTGTACTTACATCACCGTCATAGGAACAGAACGTAGACCGAGGACCTCCTGTACATGTTTTTGTGTTACCGTTACATCTGTGGACGTACTTTAATGACGTCGTCGATGTCGATCTTGCCGTCCTTGTTGTCGTCGAGCGCCTCTGCGATGCTCTGCAGCTTGTGCTCTGGAATGTTCTGGATCTGCCGCATGACGCCGATGAGCTCGTCGATGCTAATGAGGTTCTCCCTGAAGGTGTAGAAGAGACTGTATACAGGAAACGGGTTACCGGCTTTGGCGGGGTGTAAAAGGTGGTGGAGAGTTTGTTTTTGTCTGGGGGGGGGGGGGGGGGGGGGGGTCTGCATGCTGCGTTCGGACTCCCCCGACCACACCAAAGATATGCTCTCCGGAAAGCTTCTAGAAGCTTCCTTCGTGCTAATTCATGCGGAAGATCATTAGCGGCATCACATGATTGGTGCTTTCCTACCAATCTCCGATGTCCGATGCATGGGATGTCGCTTCATTAAATAAATGGAAGGTTTTCCGACAGCGTGGCATTTTGAAAGCAAGATGGAAGCTGAATGTGAATCAAGTTCTCCAGCACAATCACAGCAGACAACCATAATGCCATGTTAGCACAAGCAGCACAACGGTCCTTTATTGCAGGTTAGCTTACCTGGCAGCGTCTCTATACTTAGTCAAGAATAATCTGGAAAGATTATTTGAATCATCAATCAATTAGGGATCGGGTAGGGATTTTATCTAAGCGGTAGATGAACAATTTGAAATGTGATTGGGTTTTGGTTCTGTTAATCTCCACCAGCATTTTACCATGCAAGCATGATGATGATGATGATGATGATGATGATGAAAAAGAACTCTGCAAGCCACGTTTAATGGCGACATCCGACTGATGAATGCTAGACTGGCTCTTACCCAACAGGCGGCGTGGTTCCACCGTCCATCTGGCCATCCAGGATCACCTTGTCCTTCTCCAGCTCCAGGATGATCTTGTCTATGCGTCCTATCATGCGGTTGACTCTCTTGGACAGACGCTGGCTGGCCTTGGACTCCTGCACCGCCTTCTCTTGGCCGGTCTTGGTGAGCTCCTTCTTGATCTCCTCCAGGTCCTGCAGGAAGAAGGTAGGACGGGCGGGTGAGCACCAGAGGTTTTTGACAATAAAGAGAACATGTGAGACCTCGTTGTATTCCTGGACGTCGTCCTTGAGCTCCTCCAGCTCCTCCTTCTCCAGAGTCAGAAGCTTCTTCTGCTCCTTCAGCTTGGAGCAGGCGTCGCTAATCATGTCGATCTCCTCTTTGGTGATCTCCTCTTCCTGTAGCAGAAGAAAAGGCAACATAAATAATGGAAAAGCAGAAACATTCTAAAATTCTTAGCCTGTCCTGAATAATGTGCCATCCATTGTGCCTCTGGGGGCAAAGGTCGCATCAGAAGGTTCTCTCTAACCTTCCTACCACTGCCACTATGATCAAACATCCACGGATGACATTGTGTGGGTGGGGTCAAACAACACATCGTAACAGAACAGAAGAGAAGGAACGAGGGAAGATAAAGGTTCACAAGGACTGGAAAGGAAAGGAATTTTAGTATGAACTTGGAAGTACTAAGTCATAGCTAGCATCACAATTTAGAAGCTTCTCAGAGCACCGCATATGCTGTACATTTTACATGTATTATTGTGTATTCATAAAATATTACTGATTTTTACTGACTTTTTTTAAGGAAAATGCCCGTTTTCAGAGAAAAGCAACAACAATTATTTTCAAATAAATACATAAAAACAATAAAAATCCGCTAATTTACAGGGACATGAAGCCTGAATCGCCACTGTGTATCTCAGAAGGTCGTACCGGACGCATTTCTGCAACAGGTGGATCGTGGCGGCCCGGCACTACAAAATAAAAGTCGCCACAAACTAAAGCTTAACACTCAACAAAGTTGAGTGATACATTATATAGATGTATACACTAAAAATGCTAAATAGCTTATTATTTACGCACCTATTGACCACAATTAGTTAGAATATCATGGAAATGTTTCACTGTGCATTATTTTGAAAAACATTCACAGGAACCGCCTGTCTGCGGTGTCGGTACCTTGTCACGGGAGTCGCTAACGTCTAGCGTTCTATATTATCGTGCAAATAAAAATAGTCTGTAAAATGTTTATCAATTGACGACAGCCTGTCACACGAGAAGACCAAATATGCCAGAGTATGTGATCGCTCATGTTTCAATCTCATTCGACTTTCTGGCATCTTTTAACCATTAGCATAGCCTCTCTGGCGGTAGATAGCTGGGTCACGGGCGAGCTAGAAGTGGCTATCACGTCAATGCTAATGTGCTTTTTAAAGTGTCACTTAGCAATCTTGGTCTCTTGTAATCATCATAATGCCGATGGCTTGTCTTCAAAACACTAGATGTTGTTAAACAAACACGTAGTGTATCCGGCGTTAAGTCAGTGATGCTATCACATTCCCAACAGGTGGAGCTCATTGGCTGCCCAGTTGATGTCGAGTAGTTCATAAATAATAACTACATAAAATGATGATAAATGACTCATATATGTTAAATTATTCATAAATAACTACATAAAATTAAAAATGTTACGTTAATACACCTCCACAGCTTCAAAAAAATCGCAGGGGAAACCCTGCAACAGAAAAGGAGGAGTGTGGGAATCATCTGGGAATGGCCTTGAGGACAACTTGGGAGGAGGAGGAGAAAACATTGTTAAGGCTAACCTGATAGCGCAGGAATGTCTGCCACTGTTCATACTGCGTGGTGCAGAAGAAGTAGTAACAGCGTAGAAAAAGTGACAGGCGAGTCAGTGAAGCAGACAAGATAGCTGACATGCTAACATACTATGTAAAGAGGTACGTCAGAGAAGTTCCAGGACTGGTGTAAAAAAATTCTGCATTTCAAAATCACATTAAAGTAAGGTCGGGCGAATAAGGAGGTTGCTCCAGCACAGGAACCGTCGGAAGCTCACGAGCAGGCGTGTTGTCAAGGTGAAGCAGCCACAACTCTCACGTCATCACGGGCTCTGAACCATGCAAATGCTACAGGATTGTTTTTGTAGACATGCTGGTTGATCATCTACCCTTGTGGCAAGAAGTCATGGAACCTTACTGACATACCTCGTATTGTTAAATAAATGCTAATAATAAGGACAACAAGGAGGTGGATGATCAACCATTTCTTCATTGAGCTAAACTGGTAAAGGTCAGACATATGGACATAACCACACCAAAACAACATCACCAAAAGCTTGAGTTGTTCCCGACTAGCCGTGCTCGTCCAATCGTGTCAACACACCGCTCGGCCCTGACTCGTTCACGGCCAGTCAGACTGTCGGACAAGATAGAACTCTAAACGTGAGACATAAGCTCTGGGTGGCTACAATATCAGCCAGTCTGGGTCACGGCGAGCACGGTGCGTTCACGTACATCACAAGCAGAAACCTTTTTGGCCCATTCCTTATGTTCTGTATTGGTACTGGTTTTGCTGAAGTCATTATGACAATTTACTGACGACTGCAGTGATTTCCAAAGTGTGAGCCGCGCCCCCCTGGTGGACCGTGGTGGTACTGCAGGTGTGCCATGAGGCCATTAAAAATATTCATTTTTGCAAATATTATTTTTAAAAGTATTTTTATTGTAAAACAATTATTGCATGATTATTATTTATAGGCCTACGTAATAACCTATTTATGATTGGAACGCTGCTCTCTGGTCATCATGCCAGTCTTGAATGCAGTTATGAAACATATGAGAATTAATTCTGTCCACAGATTAAACGTTTGGGATTCCTTTATCCCCCTGCTTTCATTTCAATCCTGAATCTTTATAATAATATTATTAATAATAATAAGTGCTCTGAAAACGCAGCATTTCGTCTATGTACTGTTTATAGGACAAAGGTGGGCCGGACATTTTTTAGATTTTGGGCCCGGAGTTGGTAAAGTTTTACTTACTTATTTTATTTTGAAGTATTTAAATTATTATTCTGTTCAACTTGCATGTCACAAACTAAATTAAAATTGACTATTTTCAGCCAAAATATGTCTTTTTTTTCTTTATAAAAGTTAGGGGTTTCAAAAGCACAGATTAAAACTCATTAATACCCATCCCTACTAATAGAGGGACAGATAAAGATTATTATTATTAGAAAAGATGATTCCCATGTGTACTCACTTTAACTCCTTCAACGACCGGCGCTGTGTCCCTGAGCATGTCGGAATGCGCAGCCTGAGGTTTTGCTTGGATGTGTCTGCTTCGCTCGTCCTGCTCCAACTCATCGTCCTGAAGGGAACACGGAAGGTTAGCAATCATCCCACATGTATCCGTGGAGTGCTGCTGTGGAATGCCAGTTCAAACACTGAATTGCGTTGTCTGTCTTTTTGAGTTTGAAATGATCCCAAATTTTGACAGCTTCTGCCATTTCCTTTGGGCCTTTTCCTCTCTTGCTGCTCATTGCTGTTTCCTTTTCTGCCGCCTCTCTCCATCACCTCTCTCTGCCACACACTGCGGTGCGGAATGAATACCAGAGTATTTTAAGTTACAGTCAAGCTGTGCAGTCCAGATTTAATTTGAACTTTTTTCTAATCAAATGAATTGATTTAACCTATGAATCGCTGCAGCCTGACTTTATTTTACACATATATCACTACTATCACTACATCTGTTCTTTTGTGTGTCAAGAACTAGCAAGCAGGTTGAAGTGAAGTATGCGTACCCTGGCAGCCTTCTCGGCAGCATCAGCCAGCCTCTCCATCTCTCTGTCCTTGTTGTCCTGACGTATGGCCGCCTCCTCCTGCAGCGTGGTCTCCACTTTGGTCTTGTTGTCCACCTTAGACAGCTCCATCTCGGCCACCATTAACTGAGCCTCCTTGGTCTGGTGACAAACAGCAGCAAAGTCAAGACTGAACCCCGAAGCCGTTCTTTTGGCTTTAACATGGAACATTACTGCTTGTTGTATGACCTCAATGTTTTGAGGTCATACTGTTCATACCGCCATCTCAGGAAGTGTCTGCAAGGTGGTCTTCAGCTGGTCGGCAGGGGACAGAGTGTCAGGGAGGTACATGGCTCGAGACAGCAGCAGCAGGGAGGTGGGAATCTGCTGGGTTAAATGCAGCTCCAGCCACTATAAAACACAACAGACCATGAGCCACCACAAATCCAGTGTATCACTGTGGAATATCAATAAATACAGTCTGCTCTTACCTGGCTGAGCTGCTCTCTGAGTCTCTCTTCTGTGACGCCGAGAGCTCTCATCCCTCGAACACGACATGCAGCCTGCACCTCGTTCACATTGAGGCTGTCCACGCCCTCCTCCGCTATCATCTGGAAGAAGGAACACCAGGTTTAGTCCAACAAACTCACTTCATTAAACAGACAATTAACACTTAAATGCACAATGTTGTCCACCTTGTCGTCGGCACGGATGTTCCTCAGCTTCATGATGAGCTGGAAGCGGAGGAAGTTGTTGGTCCCGATGGACTGCAGCTCCAGAAGGCGGCAGAGCGCCACCAGCTGGGGTCGGGTCAGGTTGTCCAGAGTCAGCTCATCCTCAAAGAGTTTGGAGAAACGCAAGATCTGCTCATTGCTGGGACGTTCTCCGGAGCTTCGGATCTGGAGGAGTGAAGAGATTTAGAAAGACAATCTTTGGAGGCCACATCCAGCCTGCCCAAACATCACCCAAACAATGCACAATTCAACAATTAACATTTTTTTTGTATAGATGTATTATTTCATATTAAGTATATTGATATATTAAACGCCACCAGAGGGCAGCAGTCTGAACATTTCTGACCTTCTGGAAAAAGGTGGAGAACTCTTCAGTCACGTTGCCTTGGGCTGCCTTGTTCCTCAGCGCGATCTCCTCGATTGTGTCCTGTAAGAACTTGGCCATCTCCAGTTTGACCCGCAGCTCCTTTTTCAACCTCTCCTCCTGGAACAGTTTAAAAGTTTACAATTTAGAATCATCACTAGACTCACTTATCTGATTAATACTCATAATAATGTCATAATTATCGTTATGTGGCTACATATTGAGGGATGCAGGAATCTTCATGACAAATTGCAGGCCAGTAATAAGGTGGCATTGTGGATGCACAATTTGGTGTTGATCCACTTACAAGCAGTCAGCCCGCTGAGTAACATTTAGCATGCTGTGATGGCCGTCTTCTATACATGAGTTCAGGCAGTGTTTAATATCCCGAACATAAACCAAAAGGTCATGGGGTTCACCAAAGATTAAACAACTAATTGGACTAAAGCCTGTCAACAGTCTGTAAATGTCATGAAAATTGAGCAAAGTGATCTTAAGACCTTCTAAGGTAGATCCAACTCTGTAAACTGCTACTTTTATCCACGGTACCTTCTTTGACTGTGTCTCGAAGGTGGACGGCAGCATGTTGGGGAAGAGCTTGAGAACGACAGGGAGCAGGAACTCCATGAACGGGACAATGATGAACACCAGAAAGGGGAGAAGTCTGAAGACGTCTGCACAGGTTCGTAGGAACTGCGGAGGACATTTTGGATGAAATTAGTACTTATGAATACATAGTGACAACTGTTCTATGGTCGCCATTGTATGTCACAGGGTACATTCCAACAATCACACACTTCATCAACAATCACACACTTCATCACTGTAACATCGTGTTGTATGTATCTCTGTATGAGTTAGGCTCAGCCTAGAGTTGCAAACGTGGCTTACTGAGTGGACCCTCCACCGGTGGAGGAGGCCACAACACCAGTCTTCTTAGTCCACTCACTCTGCTTAGTCCACCTGCAAGTCAGCAGGCCAGAAGGCTGAAGGATATTGAAAAGGCCTTTGTTAGCAAGCCTATTGACATGTATATCAACACATCAAAGTGTGGAGGTGGGTGCAGGGGGCATGCAAATAGGACTTGAGACTTGAGAGTGAATATGAAAGGAGGAGCTTAAGGAGGCAAAAGTGAGTGCATGTTAGATGAATGGGGTGTAGATGGATTTGGGACACGTACTCAGGGGGAGTCAGTCGCATTTGAAAAGGTGCAGATGGTTGAGGCATAATGTGTGTGCGTGTGTGTTGGGGCCGGTGACGGGGGCATCGTCAACAGTAACCAGCGGCTATTAGCTGCACATTCCTATTCCATTCCATTAGTGTACTACACTGATGGAATGGTATATTCATTTAAATGTGGCACTCTGCCACAAATAGATTTGGTGCTACCTTTGGTGCTACCGGTCCCTGCTCATGAACACATCATGGAACTGTCTGTCTAACTTGTTTACACACCTCACACTCTGGTTTGAGCATAAGAAGATGTAGCATGAGGGCTCAGTCTTGCCAACTTAGCAACTTTGTCGCTATATTTAGTGACTAATCAGACCCCTCTAGATATTCTTCTTCCAAAAAGCAACTAGCAACAAATCTTCGACTTTTCCAGACTAAAATAGAGAGGCTATCAAAAGGAAAGATGTGTTCAGAGATTTAACTGGCTTACTGTGGCAAAGGTGTATACCGTACCATGACCAGAAGAACAAGAGTGAGCCCCGAATGCATAAAAACAACAATAGTGGACTACAGAACTTTGTTTATGCTCCAGTGCATGCATTCTCCTGGTGTTTTTGTCTTGTACACCAAAGTGATTCGCAAAAAGAAATGACACTTTGTCATCAGTCCAGACAGAAGACGTGGGTTTTTTGACAGACAATCGCTATCATCTGATTGTCGTTTTGGTTTGTGTGCAGCAGAAGACGACAGACCTAGTGTGTCTTATGTACAACATTGTTTTCACCCAGTGATCCGACCTGAAAACGTTACCGTCTGGATGTGACTATTTACTGATCTGACACTATGTGGATGCATTTTCATTTTCAACCTGCGAAAAACAAAACCCAGTAGCTTTCCAGTGTGGACAGAGCCACAGTGACAGCTCCACACTTCTGAAAGGAGGGCTCACATCTTGCCAATCACATCCACTCAGTTTAATCCGCTAATGGTGTGACCCCACCCGACCTCCTCCGTCCTTCCTTCCTTATTTCACATGACGCCCGTGTATCACAACCTATATCAGCGCACCTCACCCAACACAGACAGGCTCAAGTGAAAATCAGATCACTAGCACTTACTGAGCAGGGACGTGTGCACTTTTAAGAAGACTGTGAGTGTGTCCTGGCAAACGTGTTGCAAAGTGGACTTGGTGTGAATTACTGAATTGTAACACCTTGTCATCCACATACCACTGAACCATGTTACATCATCAGTTAATATGTAGGTAGAATTACCTTTGTGATGTAACATATGTACGTAACCTTTTTAGCACATTTCATGAAGCAATGACAACGAGTTCAGGTTTTGCCATCTGAGAAGCGACGGTTGATGCTTCTTTTAATCTGTGCTGAACACCTCGTGAGTAAACATGCTCAGCATGCATTCGATCTGCACCGGTGATCCCATTAGGTAAGCAGCAGATTGAGCTGGACAGGACACGATGTCTGGACAGACGCAATCCTGCGCTGCCTCATCTTGTAACGTGTTATTAAGAAGTCAGTGAACTTTGACCCTCCTTTCATCACCAGACGAAGGAGTCCAGCTCTATTTTGTTCACCGTGGAACAGTTTGTGTCTTGTGTGTAGGTGGGTTCAGCTAAGTAAATAGTGTGACATCACAGCATGGCGACAGTGTAAGGTGTCTATGAATTCATCAAAAAAAGGAAGAACCACCCTGTTAACAAAGTAAACAGTAACTTCCTGCAGGCCTCACCTGTCTCCTCTCTCGGCGGGACAAGCCATGTCCGTTCAGTACTTGCCACAGCATACGGCCAGCGATCGTGGTGTCAACAAATAGCAGCCTGAAGCCGTGATAGTAGTGTTTGATTTCATCCACCACTCTCTGTCGCAGTGTCCGCCTGACAGGCTCCATGTCCAAGGTTGGGCTGTAGACCGGACCCCCTTCCTCTAGCTTCTTCTTATCCTTTAGCGACCGCAGCGACTTCTCCACCTTCGAGTCATCCCACCTTCTTGACGAGGTGTGTATCCACCTGACGCTCCCAGGGACGTCCTGCCGCCATGATCTCGTAGCAATGGCAGGGTACGGCGAAGGAGAGGCCCGGAGTGCAAAATCGCAGAAGAGACGCTGTGAATCCGAGGTCCAAAAGGGGCCAACGTGTCCATCGAAGAAGAGGGATGGGCCAAATTGAGACAGCTGGGTCGAGCTGACTTGTTGGAACTCAATGAGTCTATGAAGACAAAAACTACACTTTCAGAAACAGCAAAAGCTGGATTTTGCTTTCTTTGGTTGTTCAAAGCTGATGCATACAAAACACATTAAATAGTTTCATGAATGTCAAACATTTTCAGACTTTGTTTTATTGTTTTTTTACCTCGTCGGCTCACCTTTGACTGGAGAGTCTTAACGCAGTGCAGTTAAAACAGGAAGCATCTTTTACTTTCCCTGCAAAGAGGCGGAATATTGTTTAAATGGAGACAAAGGCCGCATCCATCAGGCAAAAGATATGTTATGGCATTGACAGACAAAATATCAGTTGTGGTCGCATTGGCTCTTCTTTTTGAATTAACCAATTTCATTTACATGTTTACAAATTAAATTTAATAACATCAATACAAGAAATTCATCCAGTACAAAGATCATGTTGATTAGTTTCAACCAACACTATAAGAGGAGCATTGAATTTAAATTGTTCATTATAATTGTTGTAGTTATATTATGTTGACCTTAATTTTTGACACACGGCTAACTTGATGTAGATGTTCTCCTCAGATTTTGTAACTTCTGTAATTATTTGGTTAGATTCCGCTCCGGATCCCTCCCCTTCACACTTCAAAATGCCTCATACACACGTATTAAACATACGTACATTTGACATGAACATGTAAACAATGTGGGCTTTTAACAGCAGTACATGTATGCTGTACATTTTACCTGTATTATCACATATTTATTACTGACTTGGGGTGAATGAGATGTGTTTGTTTTTACTAAAAACTGGGAATTTGCAGAGCTGTGAATGGCAAATCTCCAAAGTACACAGATCCACTGTACATTATAGCCCTAATGACGTGTGCTGTGAGCGTATGTAGTCTATATCATTGAGGACAAAACCCCAGGAGGCCCACTGAGGGACTGCACAGAAGCTAGTTAGCTGCAGGGAGTGGGAGGAGCCTGTACACACTTTTCACCAATCATTAGAGAACAGATGGCCAGGCCACACCCCCATTCTGACCCTCACATGGCAGGCTGGAATGGATCCAGCAAGGCCTGGCAGGACATGATGGACACACAGAGTTTACTGGAAGGACAACACTTACAGTAGTGCTTTTAACTTTGGTAAAGACCGGAACCTGCTCTTGCACAAGTGTTTGCCTTCATATTATATGAGAGCAAGTAGCAACATGTAAACAATTATTCTCTTGACATATTAACACTCCCGCATTTCATTTCAATACAGACTTATTATATAAATATGCATATAAAAATGAATCATTCATGTAGATATGACAGTAAAAAAATATTGGAAACACCAAATCAGACTACAACAACAGTGATTCAAGACCTGTATCCTGTCTGTCTTCGTGTTTTTATTGGCACTCAAATGTCAGGCACGTCAACTACATACAAGAGTGAATGAATGGCACACACTTCAAAAAACACCAGCACAAGTTCTAATCAAACAGACAGCCGAATGACAACAAACCTCCACATCAGAGCACAACCAAAGAAACTTTTTTGCACATTGT
The DNA here is from genome assembly GCF_030265055.1 of Doryrhamphus excisus. Lineage (NCBI taxonomy): Eukaryota > Metazoa > Chordata > Actinopteri > Syngnathiformes > Syngnathidae > Doryrhamphus > Doryrhamphus excisus. The sequence continues at coordinate 12,751,153 of NC_080472.1, forward strand.
TACATAATGGCCTAATCTTTACTGCTGCTGACCTTAATCATTTGTAAGAGTGATCAATGTACATTCAGCTCTCTCTCTCTCTCCCTTCTCTCTCAAGTGTTATTGTGCTAAAGTGAACATTTATGGGATTTATTGTGAGAAATTCAGAGATTTAAAATCGTACTTGTTTTGCTTATCAGAGACACAAAAGAGGGAGCAGCTTCAACAAAGAATGCTGGTACTAAAACTCCTGCTTTGCATTTGTATTCTATACATGTACCTACTGAACATGCATACTATTTTTTACGAAGACGACCAAAAAAGAGGATTTCAAATACAAACTAAACTTTTAAGTATCGCTTGGGACATGCCTAATGTGTACCTAATGAAGTGACTACTGATTGTATGCTTAACACATTCCAAAAATGTACACATGATGACTGAACTCCCAACAATTTGATAGTGTACTTCATAAGCACACCCTCCTTATGTGCTGCCATGGTAACAGGCATCATCACATGGGAACTGGGCTGCTGTCCTGAGATGACCTCAATTTCAAATTCTCTTCTCACTCCAACTTTGTCAACCAGTAGCAACATGAAAGGCACCAATTCACCGGCTAACTGCTTATGAGATGACTTGTGGTATTATTGTGGTAGCAATGACTCATCCTCCCCCTCACTGGCAAGTCCAAGCGGAAAAGTACTAGAAATGCTAACGTAAACTAGCTAGTTATTAGCTACATTGCGACACACCTTTCCATCCCCCACAAACGGGCACAGGAACAAAGGACGGGTCCTTACCTTTAGCTTTTCGTAGATCGTTGTTTAAAGATCTGGAAGTTGTCATTAAAGGTGCCCTGGACCTCGTAAACAGGATTAACGCCATGCTGGGGCTTTTCTGTCTGTCTAGCTATCTTATCTCTGAACGTTACCTTCGCATGCAAGCTAGCGAGACGGGCTAGCTAGTGTGTTTGTCGAAACAAAAAGAGACTTCGAGTGGACACATTAAGACGAAATACAACGCTTTTAAATAAGTGTACAACATCGGAGGAGCCAGCTCCGTGTTCATGCCCTTCCCGTCTCTAGCACTGCCTGACAGCTAGCCCGGTGTTGTGCCTCCTCTGACGTCATTCGACCGTTAGCGCGTTCGCAGTCACGTGGGTGTGGACGGCGGACCAATCCTGCTTGATAATGTATACAATACGTATTACATTGTATTTTGTACATACTGTATATACTATGTGTGTGTATGTATTTATTTTAACAACTTATTTTCTTATTTTACACAACCCCGATGTCATAGTCTGACTAAAATGCGCTTAGTTCTAATAAAGTTGTTTTTTTTAAAGTGAGATGAAGGAAGTTTCCGTTCTGCTTTAACAAATAAAAGCCATTCTCAACATTAACATTATTTCGTAAATGTTCAGTTATATTTTCATCGTATTTATTTTAAACGTGTATTAAATTCATTATTTATTCTTTAATTAAATAAGCGATGGTTAAGTAAATAGCACTTTTGCACACATTGTACATTGTACACTTCACTTTGTCTTCTGCTGGTTTTTAATGATACGATTGCATTGAATTATGAAAGTTTTATTATAATATATTTACTTCTGTTGATTTATCTATTATCTTAATTGTGTGTTTTTTATCTTAATTGTTTCTTTTCTTCCAGAACCAGGCGGCTTGTACATCTTATGGGGGATTTAAAACAGAAAAAGAGACAATAGTTGCATTTACATTTTTTACATTTGTAAAAACCTGAAGTTGATGAGCAGACAATATTTGCATATCATTGCCAAAGGCCTATCATACATTTCCCCAAATGCTGGGCAAAAAACATCATTATTTATATCTATAAGTGTTTATGGTGTATTTTACGTGTTTATAATTGAAGAATAAGCACAAATGATTAGCAAAACAGAATAAAACAGTCTTAAATCTATCTCCATGATTGCAACTTTCTCTGTTTTTGTAGTTACAAAAACATATAATGACAATAAATATAACAATGTGTTATGTAATGGATGCCTCTAAATCAAGTGAAAGGGGGGGGTAATGAGCCCCCGAGGTCAGCCACTTCTTACGGTTGGTTTTTTTGAAAGGACCGGTCGTGTACTGTGAGCTGTCGACCAATCAGAAGTGAGTATTTTTCGCGCTGGTCGGCCTCACAGTTTGAGTTACCCGCAAAAGCCTATTGATTCCACTTCAATGAAATCCTTCGATTTACAGGATGTATAAGAGCAGCGTTTCCATTTAACGACTGAGTGGACGTCCGACAGGTAAACATCGAGACGCCGCATTTTGTGTTGTTGTCAATGCTGCTGATGTCGGCCTTTTAAGACTTTTTAAGAGTACACTTGTTCGGGCCGACCATCCATTTTGGCGAGCTAGCTAGCAGCTAGCTGATGCTAACGCTGTGCGCTGCTTTTGAATGGGCTTCAGTGGCTAGCTGTCATGGCGCCGACAAAAGTGAGTATTTCAACCAAGCCACGGCCCAACACTTAATCCACACAACCGAAATCGTTCAACCAAATCTGTAGCTATTGGGCCATATTCATAGTGTAGTTCATAAAGACCCAGGAGCTCAGTTATTCACATTCAGTCACATTGTACTGCGGCTTTGTCTATTTGCTGGTTCGTAATGGCTGACGGTGGCGAGCGAAGTGTGGTTGAAGATAATAGATGACCGCTTGTCAATACTCTATCTCTTCCGTATAATAGCAGTATGACGTGGCGTTATTCGCTAAGGTAAACTTGGTGAATTAAAAGTAGACAGTCGAGGGGAGGAACCTTTAAGTAAGGGCGCTTGTTAGCCAGCCAAGATCACTCTGTTAACGATTAGAGTGTTTTTTCGCCATTGAATGTTATCGATGTAGTAGAGAATGCAATCCGTGTATACTAGGGGTATACATTTGTGACCGTGTCCCAAAAGGAGCTAGCGGACTTGTCATCTGCTCCCGTTTCCGCGGCTTTTCCAGCCGGTGATGCGCTGCTTCTCTTCGTCCTCATTGGGCATCGCGGCACACGGCGCCTGCCTCCTCCATGCCCCCACCGCAGCCTGCAGCTAGCTGCTAGCTCGTCCTTTCTCCAGGTGGAACTTGGAAGTGTCCGCGGTAAGAGGCAAAGTGCTGGCCTTTTTGTTCCCATGCATGCATGCTAGTCGGTCAGAATGATGCATTGTGGATATGTTGTTTTTGCGGAAAAGTATTTTTACTTGGCGCTTTTGTTGATTTAGTCGCTGATTATCTAAACAATACCAAGCACACAACAAACAATGCTGTTGGAACATTATGTGACAGATTATGCAAGCTTTCTTCATGTGCTGCACTGGAGTGAGAGCCATTTTAACATAATTTTACAAGTTTAAAAGGGTTTAATTGTGTAATTTGTCAGAGAGTGTGAAAGCTGCTGGATGGAATGGACAGCAAAGGGAGCTCTCTGCCTTCAATGCCCGAACCAGCCAACCCCATCAGCATGAAGCAGCCACCTGAGTCCCTCGCCATGCACAAAGCTCGGGGGGACATGAGCGGTGACCCTTCCCTGTTAATGAACCAAGCCGCCGCCCAGCTGGCCACCACCTTGCAGGATGGCGTGCTCCAGAAAATATCCAACCACAGCCACGAGACTCTCAAGGACCTCACCTCCCGTGTCCTGAACGGGGAGCAGGACGACATTCCCAAGCTGTGTGCTGCAGAAGCACCCATCCTTAAAGGTGCCGAAGCCCCGCCTTCCAATGGCACCCATCCGCACACGTGCAGTCCGCACAGCGAGTCAGAATTGAAGGTAACCATACCCCAGGTGGTCGGGGTGCCTCTCTTTGAGCCGTGCTCGGCCGGTGGGACTAGTTTGTCCACAAGCGTTGAAGGTACGGCGTCTGCACCACAACAAAGCCAGGAAGTAAAGAGGCGCAGGGGGAGACCTCACAAACCTAAACCTCAACCCAGACTTGGTTCCTCCAACATATTTGAGGAGACACTCGGCTCTGATCCTGTTTTGGCGGCAGCAGATGAGGTTTGTTTATATTCTTGTAGCATTTTAGCATAGATGATGCTCACACTAGTTGCCGCTTTCCTTTGGATGTGAGGAAAATGTTTCTTTCTTGTTCTAGCCTGCTGTCGTCTCTCCGGAAGCCTCTCACAAGCAGAGAAGCTTTTCTGTTGGTGATGTGGTTTGGACCAAGGTGTCAGGGTACCCCTGGTGGCCCTGCATTGTGACCATAGACCCTGAATTCAACCATCACTTCAAACACAAACTCAATGGTGAGTCCGCCCTCCTGACTGTCTCACAGTGCAAAGCAGTGACTTTAAAACAAGACTCGGGCTTCAAGCAGTTGCAACTTACTCATCCCTCATTGAAGCATCTGTCTGTTATCGTTTATAGCTAAAAGTAGGTCAGGCCTGCTTTACCATGTGCAGTATTTTGGAGATGCTCCAGAGAGGGGTTATATCTTTGAGAAGAACATGGTGTCCTTCGCTGGGGAAGACCAGTACCAAGAGCTCAGCCTGCGCAACAAGCAGCCAGTCTCCCGCATCATCCACAAAAAGGTACTAGCTTTGTAGAGGATGTGCTGTCTTACCACATCAACTTCCTTAAAATGTGTTAAATAAGGTTCCTTTGGGTTGCACATTTGAATGCTGCCGCTTGTTTGTACTTTTACGTGAATACATAACTTCAGTTGCTACAGTAATGTGCCTCTTGTTGCGTAATATGTGAGATAGCAGTTGACCTATGTGTCCAGACTCTTCAGTCGGTGCCCCGTAAGCTGAGGCCTCAGTGGAAGATGGGCGTGATCCAGGCGACGGAGGCCCTTGTGATGACGCTGGATGATCGTCTGGCCAACTTTACCTTTGTGTACGATGACAACGGTCCTCACCTGAACCCCTGCATCCTGGACAAGTTGAAGCCAGAACCAAGCATGGAGGCAGAGACCCGACTGCTGTTGGGCTCGCTGGCTCGGCTCACAGCAGCCTCCAGAGACAACACTTTAG